>NC_132936.1:117464500-118064500 GCF_034638445.1 Ciconia boyciana
GCCTCGAGCGGGAGCAGGTCCTCGTTGGCTGGACTCAGGAGGTTTGGCCCAACGCAGATGGCCAGGTTGCTGGGGGTCATCCTGCTGGTGGCTGCGTTGCGGCCGATGTGCTGCAGGAGGGACAGCAGCCGCTTCAGGAGGAGGAGGTTGGCGGCAGGCAACTTCTCGGCCACCCTGAGGGAACAGGAACACGAGGCTCATAAAGCACATGTTGCCCACCGCCGTCCCCCAGGCTCGCCCAAGGCAGGTGGGAGCCAGCGGCTGTGTTGCGCAGCTTGCCAGGGGCTCTCAGCCAGCGGTCAGGGCTCCTGCTCAACAGGCAGGCTGCTGCCCACGCTTACGCTTTCAGCTCTTCGATCTTCTCCTCCTTGCTGCTCTTCTGCATGGCCGCCATCCAGTCCTCGTAGAGGTCGTTGATGAGCAGCTTGGAGGGGATGCTTCGCAGGAAGTCCTGCAAGGCCAAGGGCTCCAGCTGAGCCTTTGAGCGCTCCAGGCCGGGCAGGAGCTCCTCCAGCTGCAGGTCAGAAGCGCTCACCTTCAAGACGACGGCCAGCAGCAGCGCCGGCTGGCTTCCCAGGTCCACGTCTGCGCCGCGGTCCAGGGCCTCCCGCAGCTCCCGAAGCGCCGTCCCGCTGGCAGCTCTGCGGAATATGCCCTCCGTCGACGGCCCTTCCCGCTGCAGGACAGCCAGCAGCTCCTGCAGGAGAGGCAGGAGGACAGTTGCTTGCCTGAGGAGCTGCCTTGCAACAGCGGTGGCCAGAGCGCTGCCCCAGACCTGGCTCCTTGCTGGGGGTGAAGAGCCCCGTGCCCCATGGCCGGAGCTCCTGGGGACACCCACCGCCTCTGCGGAGCAGCCCGAGGGAGGGCTGGGGACCCCTGTCCAGCCTGGCGTACCTGGATGGGCTGGGGCAGCGTGCCGTCCTCCCTGCAGAGGGCTGCCAGGGGCTGGCCAAAGAGCGCCTTGCTGCAGCCGCAGCCCGCCTGCCCGGGTGCCTGGGCAGCGTGCGGGCTCCGCCGCAGAGCAAAGGGCCAGGGCAGCCCCCTCCTCCTCCTCCTCCCGCTGGTCCCTCCTGCTGCAAAGGAAAACAGAGCAAGAGCCCGTCAATGGAGAGCACCAGGCCAGCGCTCCCGGAGCCTGCCCTGCCCTGCCCTGCCCTGCTCTGCCCTGCCTGCAGCGCGGTGCTGAGCGGTGCGGCAGGACGGGCAGGGAGGCGGCAGCTGGAACCGTGGCTGCGGCTCAGCGGCTCTGGCTGGCAGGCTCCTGAGAGCCGGCGTGCCACCAGGACAGCCTGGCCCAGCCCTCGCCCTGCCCTCCTCCACGCTGTGGGCAGCAGCAGCAGAGGCTGCGTGTCCCCGCACAACCACGTCCAGCGGCCGCTGCCCAGCGGGTGTCCTTGCTCCTCCGGCTGACGTCCTCCCTTGGGCTGCCCAACCTGCATGGCGACACTCAAGGGACAAGTGAGCACACATCAACCGCTTGCAGGAAGTTGCCTTTCTTTCCAAAACTCACCTGGTGAGCGGCAAAGTCCCCTCCGTTGCCAGCCGGGACCGGTGGAGGCCCTTGCTTGGGATCAGCCTGCAAGAACCAGGCTGCGCTTAGGGAGCAGCCCTGCAGCAGAAAGGGCCACCCACGAGCTGCCACCCGGCACCAGCGGCCTGAGCGTGGCACAGCTGGGACTCTCTGCCCTCCCAGGCTCTCTGCCCCGCGCGGCGGGTTTCCTCCCAGCGCCGCCAGCGAGGACGTGCCGGCGTTCCCGGTGGCTGCCCAAGCCTCTCCGCTCCCCGCGTGGCACCGCGGGACCCTCCCTCCCTCCCACACAAGCTCACCCCGCTCGCCGCACATCCCTGGCACCCCGGCACAGCCAGAGGCGGGCAAAAGGCAGCCATTCTCACCTCTGCCTGGCCCTCCATCAGCCTCTCCAGGCTCCTGACGCTGACTGTCCTCCACTGGGCAAGAGAGAAGGAGTGCAAGAAGGTGAGCAGCGATGCCTCTGCTGCTCGGCTGGAGGAGCAGTGCTCGGGGGCAGAGCCCACACCAGAGAGACACTCACGGCGTGGCGGCGGCTCAGCTCCTTCTCGAGGAGTTTGAGCGAGGGCAGTCGCGTCACTCGGGCTCTCTTGGCTCCTTCTGGTGTCCTGTGCACCGGCAAGGGACAGGCGGAGAGCAGGCTGAACCCCAAGCCGCCTCTTCTCTCCTGTCAGGCAGCTCTGCCCGAGAGCTGCCCACAGCCGCAGGGGCACCTCTCCCCAGCTGGGGAGCTGTGCTTCCCCGTCCCGCTGCGCCTGGAGCATCCCCGGCTTACCCCAGCAGTGTGCCCACCCACAGCTCCTTCCGCGCCCGGGAGCTGCACAAAGAGAGGAGCGACACCGTCAGGCCCCGCTGCCCCCAGCCCGTGGGCAGAGGTGGGCGCCTGCACAGCCCTGCCCCCTGGGGAAGGAAGGACACAGGGGCAGGACGAAGCCCCGTGGGGCAGGACAGAGGCGCTGCCCAAGCCCTGGCTCCCTCTGTCCTGCCAGAGCAGCCGGCTTTGCCCTTCCCTTCTGGGGAGCAAAAGGTGACCAGGGGATGCAGGAGACGGAAATGCCCCGCCATCCATCCCTGCCGGCGTGCTGCCTGCTCCCTGCCCAGGCTCTGCACGGAGGGCGGAGGCCATTCGCACCGTGGCGTGGCCATGCTTAGGAACCTCTCCCGCCCGGCCGTGGGACGCGGCACCGCGACTCACCCAAAATCGGCAATGCAGGAGCCGGTGGGCCAGATGAAGATGAGGGTGGTCCTGTCCTCATCGCTGCCTGCCTCCTCTTCTTCCTGCCCCGCCGCCTCCTTCCCGCCGCTCAGCACCCACAGCTGGTCCAGGGCCAGGCGGAGCTGTGGGCGCAGGCTGGTGCCACCTCTGCAGAGAGGAGAGGCAGGCGGTGGGCTGGAGGTGGCCTCCTTGGGGACCCACGGGCAGAGCCCCGTCCCCCACCTGCCGCCGGGACGGACATGGGTGCATCCAGCACCAGGGTCCCGGGGCCTGGGGCTGGTGCCAGGCTGTCCCTGCCCTGGGGCCAGGGCCGGAGATGGGGGAGAGGCAGCTGGGCTCTGAGGCTCTTACTGCAACTTGGCCATCAGCAGTTCCTCTCGGAGGAGGAGAAGGCGCCTCTCGCTCCTCTTGCGGCCCCGGGTCAGCCGCACGTCCGCGCTCAGCACCGGCTCGATGTCGGTGAGAGCCTCCCTGCAGAGCAGAGAGCGGCGCGCGTGAGAAATGCCGCTGCTGTGGGGCCCGGCCGTGCCCGCGTGTCCCCGAGCCGCGGGGGGAGCCCACCTGGAGCCGCAGCAGCAGTTGGCCTGGCCCATCCCGCCCGGGACAGGAGGACCCTCGCCGTGCAGCAAGGACACGGCCCGGACAGCGACAGCGAGGATGGGAAGCGGGGTTGCTGGTGGTGGTGGCGGGGCAGCGCTGCGGGGCCAGAGCCTGCCTCCTCCCGGCGCTGCTCCGTGCCAGCACAGCTCCGTCCTGCTGTCTCTGGTGGCCGTTGGCTCCAAGTGCCCAACATTCCGAGGCCAACGGAAAGTGGGAGGGGCCCTGGGGGGGCACTGGGCTGGGGGTTCTCTCCAGTATGGCCGCGTCCGTCTTGCAGTGGGGAGCCCAGAAGAGCAGGAGGCAGCAGCGGGGAAGGACCACCTGCCCCCAGCTGCTGGCAATGCCCCTTGCCATGGGGTTCACCGCCGGTTCCTGGCCTCCAACTAGACTTGGTGCCACCGGTCAGCACCCTCTGGGCCCGGCCGCTCGGCCACTTTTCCATCCACTGCACTGCTCCTCAGCCCATGTGCTGGTTGCTTTCTTGCAGTCCTCAGGCACATCTCCCTTTTGGCGCGGCCTCACAAGCCCATCTGCCAGCTCCCCAGCACTTGAGGGTGCACCCCATGGGGGCCCGTCAGGGACCTGTGCATCTCCACTTTGCTTAAGTGTTCTCTAATCTAGTGAAGTGTTCTCTGGCCGAGCGAAGGTCAGGGGAGTTTCGAGACGGAGCAACATACGTCCTGAAATGGGACCGTATGATGAGCTTAATCATGACACTGCTTCATAGGAGCTCGGATGGGGCTATGTTTTGCATCTGTGCGGAAAACAGCCTTGATAAGGCAGGGATGCGTTAGTGATTGCCGAGCAGGGCTTGCACTCGCCAAGGGCTTTTCTGCTCCTCAGACTGCCCCGCCAGCGAGCAGGCTGGGGGTGCACAAGGCGCTGGGAGGGGACACAGCGGGGACGTCTGACCCCAACCGACCAAAGGGATATCCCACACCAGACGCCGCCGTGCTCAGCAAGAAAAGTGGGGGGCGGAGGTTTGGCGGGGGCTGCCCTTGCTCGGGGACTGGCTGGGCATCGGTCGGTTGGTGGAGAGCAATGCCTTTCCTTTGCATCACTTGTTTTTCTCGGGCTTTGTTTTCCTCTCTCTTTCTTCTTTCTTGGTTTTCGTTTGCTTATCTTTTTGCTTTTCTTAATTATAAAACCGTCTTTACCTCAACACACGAGCTTTCTCCCGTTTGCCCTTCTGATTCTCCCCCTGCACCCCGCTGCGGAAGAGTGAGCGAGTGTTGTGGTTTAGCCCCAGTCGGCAATTCAGCCCCACACAGCTGCTCGCTCACCCTCCCCCTGGTGGGATGGGGGAGAGAATCGCAAGAGCAAATGTAAGAAAACTCATGGGTTGAGATAAGAACAGTTTAATAATTGGAACAACAGCAACAACAACAAAATAATAAATCATAATGAGAAGGAAAACAAGAGAGAGAGCGAGGAACAAAATCCAATGAAAAAAGAAAAAAAACAGTGATACAGCCGCTCACCGCCCGCCAACCGACACCCAGCCAGTCCCCGAGCAGCGATTGCTGCCCCTGGGACAACTCCCCCCCGTTTATATACTGAGCATGACGCCATATGGTATGGAATAGCCCTTTGGCCAGTTTGGGTCAGCTGTCCTGGCTGTGCCCCCTCCCAACTTCTTGTGCACCTGGCAGAGCAGGGGAAGCTGAAAAGTCCTTGACCAGAGTAAACACCACTGTGCAACAGGCAAAACATCAGCATGTTATCAATATTATTCTCATACCAAAATCCACAACACAGCACTATACCAGCTACTAGGAAGAAAATTAACTCTATCCCCACCAAAACCAGGACAGTATCCACCCCTTATTCTATACCATCTACGTCATGCCCAGGTTCTACCCTTTCTAATACATGCCAATTAATCACCATCATCTTTCTTGTCTTTTGCTATATACACACAGATATCATTCCCTTAGTCTACGGGCCATCCCTCTCAAATGTCCGTTGAGTTCATTTAGTCCATGACTTTGGGCTCCATCTGTCATAACAGTCTTTCAGGACAGGAGAGATGGTGCGTGGTGTTGGATCGTTGCATGCTGAAGCCACTTGTGGTTCCATCACTGCTGTACTTTGCTTGGTTTCATCAAAGCTCATTCTTCATTAATCTGGGTGATTCTTACTGAAATACCATTGATATGGTGTACAGTAACCATAAAAGTGATGACATACAGTATTATATAGCAATTAACATCATATCATTTAGTTCATTGGCTATTCTCACCCAAAATCAAATCCCCTTGAGGTACACATCGGACTTCCCCATCCTTTCGCATTACCCACCAAGTGCACCTGGGTCCTTGAGCAAAAGCAGTCCCACGAATGGGCTTGCCTTTGCCTGAGGCAGGAGTAACCCAGACTGTCTTCCCCAGCATGTTTTTTATGTGCACTACAGGGACCTTATCTCCTTTGACAGTGTGTAAAAGTTTTGATTGGGCAGGGCCAGCTCGATTGGCAGATCCCCTAGTGTTAACTAACCAGGTGGCCTTTGCTAAATGTGTATCCCAATGTTTGAATGTCCCACCACCCATTGCTTGCAGTGTCGTCTTTAACAGTCCATTGTATCGTTCAGTTTTCCCGGAGGCTGGTGCATGATAGGGTATGTGATATACCCACCCACTGCCGTGCTCTTTGGCCCAGGTGTCTATGAGGTTGTTTCGAAAATGAGTCCCGTTGTCTGACTCAATTCTTTCTGGGGTGCCATGTCACCATCGGACTTGCTTTTCAAGGCCCAGGATAGTGTTCCGGGCGGTGGCATGGGGTACAGGATATGTTTCCAGCCATCCAGTCGTTGCTTCCACCATTGTAAGCACATGGCACTTGCCTTGGCAGGTTTGTGGCGGTGTGATAAAATCAATCTGTCAGGCCTGCCCATATTTATATTTCAGCCATCGCCCTCCATACCACAGAGGCTTTAACCGCTTGGCTTGCTTGATTGCAGCGCATGTCTCTCATTCATGGATAACCTGTGCAATAGTGTCCATGGTCATGTCACGAGCCCATCTATATGTTGCATCTCTTCCTTGACGGCCTGAGGTGTCATGGGCCCACTGAGCTATAAATAATTCACCCTTAAGTTGCCAGTCCAGATCCACCTGAGCCACTTCAATCTGAGCAGCCTGATCCACCTGCTGGTTGCTTTGACGTTCCTCAGTGGCCCGCCTCTTGGGTACGTGAGCATCTACGTGACATACTTTTACAGCCAGGTTCTCTACCCGGGCAGCAATATTTTGCCACAACGCAGCAGCCCAGATGGGTTTGCCTCTGTGCTGCCAGTTGCTTTGCTTCCATTGCTGTAACCACCCCCACAGGGCATTTGCCACCATCCATGAGTCAGTAGAGAGACAGAGCACTGGCCACTTTTCTTGTTCAGCAATGTCTCAAGCCAGCTGAATGGCCTTTACTTCTGCAAATTGGCTCGATTCACCATCTCCTTCAGCAGTTTCTACAACTTGTAGTATAGGACTCCATACAGCAGCTTTCCATCTCCGCTGTTTTCCTACAGTACGACAGGATCCATCAGTGAACAGTGCATATTGCTTCTCATTTTCTGGTAGTACAGTGGGGCCTCCTCAGCACGCGTCACCTCCTCCTCTGGTGATATTCCGAAGTCTTTGCCTTCTGGCCAGTCCATAATTACTTCCAAGATTCCTGGGCGACTGGGGTTTCCTATCCGAGCCCATTGTGTGATCAGTGCAACCCACTTACTCCACGTAGCATCAGTTGCATGATGTGTAGAGGGGACCCTCCCTTTGAACATCCAGCCCAGCACCGGCAGTCAGGGTGCCAGGAGGAGCTGTGCTTCAGTACCAACCACTTCCGAAGCAGCCTGAACCCCTTCTTATGCTGCCAATATCTCTTTTTCAGTTGGAGTATAGTGGGCCTCAGATCCTCTGTATCCCTGACTCCAAAACCCTAAGGGTCAACCTCGAGTCTCCCCTGGTGCTTTCTGCCAGAGGCTCCAGGTAGGGCCATTCTCCCCAGCTGCGGTGTAGAGCACGTTTTTTACATCTTGCCCTGCCTGGACTGGCCCAAGGGCTACTGCATGAACTATCTCCCGTTTAATTTGTTCAAAGGCTTGTTGTTGCTCAGGGCCCCATTTGAAATCGTTCTTCTTCCGGGTCACTTGATAGAGAGGGCTTACGGTCAGACTGTAATTTGGAATATTCATTCTCCAAAAACCCACAACGCCTAAGAAAGCTTGTGTTTCTCTTTTGCTAGTTGGTGGAGACATGGCTGTTATTTTGTTAATCACATCCATTGGGCTCTGACGACGTCCATCTTGCCATTTTATTCCTAAAAACTGGATCTCCTGTGCAGGTCCCTTGACCTTACTTTATTTTATGGCAAAACCGGCTTTCAGGAGGATCTGGACTATTTTCTTCCCTTTCTCAAAAACTTCTGCTGCTATATTGCCCCACACGCCAATGTCATCAATGTATGGCAGATGTTCTGGAGCTTCACCCTGTTCCAGTGCCATCTGGATCAGTCCATGGCCAATGGTAGGGCTGTGTTTCCACCCCTGGGGCAGTCAATTCCAAGTGTACTGAACACCCCTCCAAGTGAAAGCAAACTGTGGCCTGCACTCTGCTGCCCAAAGGACTAAGAAAAATGCATTAGCGATATCAATTGTAGCATACCATTTGGCTGCTTTTGACTCCAGTTCATACTGAAGTTCCAGCATGTCCGGCACGGCAGCAGTCAGTGGCGGCATGACTTCATTCAGGCCACAATAGTCTACTGTTACTCTCCACTCTCCATTAGACTTTTGCACTGGCCATATGGGACTGTTAAAAGGTGAACGAGTCGAACAGGGCTCAGTAGGCATGGGCCAGGCCCCAGCACATTGCAGAGATTTCTATCTTAGAATTGTCAGGGTGACAACATACTTTTTCCAAATAGCCTACTAATTTTTCAGGATTCTGCACTTGTTTAGGGGTGAAGTTCCAAAACACTGGAGGTGCCCACCGTCCTAGGCATTTGCCCATGCTATCCCACACACCTTGCCACTCATAACCATCTGGCCTTGGGGCAGATCTCTGGATGATATTCTTAAATTGCTTACTAAACTTGGACAAAATCGAAACAGTATTCCCAAGCAATACCAATAGATGTATCTTAACTACCCAAGCAAGTTCAAGATACTGAAAAGTTATTGTAAAGAAAGAGGAAACATTGTAGAAAAAAGTAGTGAAGGTGCCATTCTGCATTTCCTCCATAAAAAACCTCTCAGAGGAAGAGGTATAACTGCTAATTGTCTCCATAAGGTGGTATCTGACATACAGTAACGGCTTCAGTACAGCACTTAATACCAAAATAAACCCAAGGTCACTGTTTTAATAACAAATCTCACAGGCAAAACATCTCCAATTAAAGCAGAGCACAGCAAACTGCGAAAAGCAACACCGATCTCTAACGTACAGCAAAAAAATGAGCATGTGCAGATCAGGTAAACCAATACCAAGAACAGATGAATCAATATTGCGGCACACAACTACTAACAGATCTAAATTCCTTAATACGCTCTGGTTAATCTGTTATTATCTCAAACCCTTTGAGCCCCACGTTGGGCACAAAAAGGATTGTTGTGGTTTAGCCCCAGTCAGCAATTCAGTACCACACAGCCGCTCGCTCACCCTCCCCCCCGGTGGGATGGGGGAGAGAATCGGAAGAGCAAAAGTAAGAAAACTCGTGGGCTGAGACAAGAACAGTTTAATACTTGGAACAAACAATAATAATAATGATAATAATAACAAATTGTAATGAGAAGGAAAACAATGAGAGAGAGAGGAACAAAACCCAAGGAAAAAAGAAAAAAAACAGTGATACAACTGCTCACCACACACTGACCGACAGCCAGCCAGTCCCCGAGCAGCGATTGCAGCGGTCTTCCTCCCCCGCCACCTCCTTCCCGCTGCTCAGCACCCACAGCTGGTCCAGGGCCAGGCAGAGCTGGTGCCACCTCTGCAGAGAGGAGAGGCAGGCGGTGGGCTGGAGGTGGCCTCCTTGGGGACCCACGGGCAGAGCCCCGTCCCCCACCTGCCACCGGGACGGACATGGGTGCATCCAGCACCAGGGTCCCGGGGCCTGGGGCTGGTGCCAGGCTGTCCCTGCCCTGGGGCCAGGGCCGGAGATGGGGGAGAGGCAGCTGGGCTCTGAGGCTCTTACTGCAACTTGGCCACGAGCAGTTCCTCTCGGAGGAGGAGAAGGCGCCTCTCGCTCCTCTTGCGGCCCCGGCTCAGCCGCACGTCCGCGCTCAGCACCGGCTCGATGTCGGTGAGAGCCTCCCTGCAGAGCAGAGAGTGGCGCACGTGAGAAATGCCGCTGCTGTGGGGCCCGGCTGTGCCCGTGTGTCCCCGAGCCGCTTTTTCATCCACTGCACTGCTCCTCAGCCCATGTGCTGGTTGCTTTCTTGCAGTCCTCAGGCACATCTCCCTTTTGGCGCGGCCTCACAAGCCCATCTGCCAGCTCCCCCAGCACTTGAGGGTGCACCCCATGGGGGCCCGTCAGGGACCTGTGCATCTCCACTTTGCTTAAGTGTTCTCTAATCTCATCCTCTGCCATCTGATCCTACCAGATCCTCTTGCACTAAAAGTACACCTTTGCTCCAGACATTCCTCCTGGTCTCCAGGGCCTGGGATGTCTGAAGGCTGGTCTTGCTAGGACCATCATGCCCCAGGAGAACTGGCAGAACTTAGACCAGCCTGAGGTGTTGCCATGGCCTAATGAATGCCAGGAGAGTTTTAAGAGGGGAAAAAAATAATTCCCGAAAAATGCGACCATATGATGAGTTCTTGTGGCCATGGGGAACTAGCCGTTGCAACTGTTTTCACTGCCTTGTCCTCTGCTTGGTCCTGCCTTGCATTGTTCAACAGCTATGGTCTTCACTTCTCTTTCAGCAGTTTAGTGGGGAAGCAGTGGCCAGGGTTTCCAATCAGCAGCAATGCCGTGTTGCCACCTGCATAGCAAGGAGGTCCCTAAGCAACTGTGGCTCGGTCAGAGGTGTGTGTGGCTTTCCCTGGATTCCCCTATGCCCATGCTTGGGGCATTTGCAGTCAGTTCCACCCTATGTCTGCAGGTTTCCCTGGGCAACTGTGATAAGGATTACAAGGGCATCTTTTCTCTTTCCAAAATGGGAAGGCCACCTCTTGTTACAGAATAGGGAGAAAGAGGATAAACAGCAGTCACTAATAATTTAAAATGTACACAGAAAGAAGACTTTTTGACATGCTGATACTTATGGGTAAAAGCCCTTTAGCAGCCTTCTTCCACATCCTCTCGTAGATGTCATGCAAGTATGATGCATCACGGTCATGAATCTTCATCTTTAAAATCATGAGGTTGGACTGAAAATCATAAGATTTTTAAATATATGTATATAATGGTCCTTTTCATTTGCCACTAGATTTCAGCTGTTAGGAAAGTAGCCATATTCTCAAATTGCTAGAAACTGCCTCTTAAAAAAAAAAAAGCTCGAATAAAATAAAAGCCAGGTATTTGTGAAATGACAAAGACCTCAAAACTGAAACTGAAAGACTAAAGAACCAATGTTATGAGATTCATGATAAAATTGTTGAGATATGATAATACCAAAGAAATCCCAAATAAGACACAGCAGGAAAGACCAGCATTTGGATGCATTTGGATATCAATTCTCTGTAGAAAGGACTGGAAGAGCTGAAAGATCTTGAACATGAACAGCCTTCAACCAGCACATAACGCCTTATCTGATATGCCTTTATGTACCTGCCCTTGGTTCCTGGTGCAGACTCCAGTAAACAATCTGCAAGACAAATATTTCTGATACGACGTGCTCTGCACCAGACGTGCAGCAGTTGTGTGTGACCAAATGACTCACTCACCAGGACCATCTCCTTAAACACCAGTTTACATGATCTCTGTTACTGAGAGCCTCAGAAAACTGACGTCTTCACTGGATTAATGCACAGCCAGAGCTTGAACCCCTAAGGGCAAGTCTCAGACCAGAATAATTCAGGGGGCAACAAAAAGCAAGGAAGCCACATGAAATAAATGTCAAGAGGGCGATGCTGCTCCTGGGCCTGAATTCCTTTCTCCATCCATGAAGATGTGACAGCACTAGCCTGTGAAAGCACACAGGCGTGCTAAACACCCTCCCCGCACTGTCCATACCGATAACTGTCATTTGTCTTTCCCACAGGTGAGAGTGGGAGGGCAAGCTTATGAACATTTCCACAGGTATGTGGCACCCCACACTTCAGACTAGGTACACAGTGCCAGAGGAATCCATCCTCAGGACACTTTGAACTTGCCACATGGCAAGAGGGCAAGTACAACATCTCCCACTCTTCTCTCCAGCTCCTTGCAACACATCATCAGCACTATCCTCTCCCAAGCCCTTCCTTGGGCACCCGCCCAGGGCAAATTTATGCAAGGTTGGGTTTGGTCTCCCAGACCTCTGCCTGAGGATTTGCAGTGGCAAAGCTACAAAGGTCAAAAAAACCCACCCAACCCAAATAATTGTTTATCAGCACTGCAGTTTTACTGCTGTAATTCTGAAAAGGAGGAATTCCTCTGAACTATTATACACTTGGCTCCAACCACTGAATCAAACTTATTCCCAGACTTTCTCCTTTATTGTATTACTCAGCTTTTTCCGAGTCTTAGAAAAAACAGGACTTCAGGTGCCTTGCCACCCAGAAACCAAAGGAAGCTTCCACGAAACCAGCAAACACCTCCCATCTTCTCACCAATGTCATTAAAAAAGCAAAACAAACCAGAGAGGTTGTACCAGTCAGCCTATAAACCCAGGCGTGAGGAGAGCAATGTCAGTGGTAATGGGGCAAGAAAGGCAGGGTAATTATACCACACCAAAACTGCGATCGTGCTGCATTCCTTTCCGGTGAAGGCCGGCTAAGAATTAGATACACCTTTTTAAATCATCAAAGGGAGTGGCTGCAAGATACAAGGTGCTGGGATTAAGATGAAGTTCTGGGTTTGCCAGTTCTCAGCAATGGCTTTGGTGGTTGGGCTGGGCATGTCATTAACTGGTCCCAAATGGTGTTCGCACCATACCACTTCTTTTTAATATTTATACAATTCTCAGTATTTCAAGAGTCCCAGGCTCCCACTTAGCAAAGGGCTGTACGAACCCAGAAACGGAGGACAATACCTATCCACAAGGTTTTTTGTACTTCGTCAACCACTCAAGTTCAGTAACTTGTACCTCAGCATTATTTCAGCAGAGCACAAATATTTATCATGTTGCTCCAGGTACTACCACGAGGTCTGCAAGCTCAGGCCCTCAAGCATGAAACCTCAAGAGCTTCCCTGTTGAGAAGGCTGGTACAAATACTGAACAGGGCCCATTCTGTGCAGATAATTTAATAAGGACTGCGTGGGTGAGGGAACAGATCTGTCTCAGACCTCTCCCTTTTTCAGAAGAACAAGTGCAGGAACTTAGACAGCAGCACTCACCCTGCAGCCCTTTGCAGAGGGGAACCCACAGGAAAGCTGGGTCTCGAGGAAGCTCCTCCGTGGGCGGGGGGGGCACAGTGCTGCCCAGAAACATAACCCTGCTCCACAGACCACTGGGCAGTGCAGAGGTAGGTAGTCCTCTTCTGCTGGAGAACGCGGCCCTAGGAGAAACCACAGGAGCAGCCGTCACACCAGCAGGACAGCGGCACACAGAGGCAAAGCTCCTGCTCTGGCTGCCTCACCTTGTTTGTGGTGTAAACAGGATTTTCAATGTCCTCCTGGGCTGTTACAGGGTGAGAGGAGAACGTGGCACAGAAACAGAAAGGCACAGATCATCAATGCCCTGAAAACACATGAACGTCCTTCCCCATCATAACTTCATACTGCAGGTTGTTCCAGTCAATCTTTCCATGGCCAACAAAACAAATGTTGCATTTGTGCTAGTTTTCAGAAAACACACCAAAAAAGACAAACACAAGGCAAAGCAGCTAGCCAAATGGCCAAGTCTTGCTATTTAATTATTTTGAAATGCAAAAGTTCAATTAAAACCAGCTACAAAACAAAGACATAATGATGACCTCTCTCCTCACAAGAATTCATGCTTTGGCACAAAGGACTGGCTGGCCTGATTTTATATCCAACAAATTTAATCTTACCCAATAAAGTGGCTCCCTGTACAGCAGAGGAAAAGACGATGTGTTCTGAAAAGAGCTCTTTGGGCATCATGTAACACTGCACCACCAAATAAAAATAAAAAGCTTAGGGTGATTTCTGTTCTCTCTTAGGCTAACAGGAAAAAAAAGCATAATGCAGCTGGCATCAGCACCAGTGGGGACAGAGGTGAGCAGCACACAGGAGCTAACAAAACCATCAAGCTGACTCCAGTTCCTCTTTGTGGTGAACTTACGAACGGACTCAACTCACCACTCGAAAGCCAACTGTTTCTAATGTGTGATGGTTTCGTGTTACTGCACTGTTTACGAATTCAGTCTCCTGGCAGTATTTGAGGAAGGTGCTTTTCTACGCAGCAACAGCTGACACACAATGTTTTGGCATGAAGAAAATGGTCCAGTGGTTTTCCCATACCGAGACCTGGGTCACAGAGATGCCCACTGCCTTCATGTCCAGCTGTGCTGGTACAACTGAAGAAGCCATGACTTCAGTAGGTGACTTACAGCAGAGCTGTATGCACAAACATAAGCTTCTATGAGCCATCTCCAGCTGGGCATCCAGAGATGAAAACATCCTCAAATTAGTGGGCACTGCTGAAAAAATAACCAAGCGTCTAAACACTTGCACAATCTTTACTTACTCTCAGTAGCTCTTGATTTCTCAAATGGCATCACCTACTGATTACAAGCATTTCCCAACGGACACGCACCATCATATTGAAACCCTAAGCATTGCAGTGACTTAGCTTCTTCCACTCCACTTTACACAACATGAGTAATTAATCCTCAGAGCGCCTCAGAGGAGGAAGGACAGTGACATTCACCAACCCAGCCCAACGCGCAGCTAAGAGGCATGAAAAGCCAAGCCACCCATGTGAGGTCCTGCAGAAAGCAGGCCAAGCCCAGCTGCTATGTCACGTTGCCAAAGGGATGTTCATGCCACCAAACCCCAGTAGCGAGGAAGCCAGAAGAAAGCCTTCCTCAATTCCCCCCCCTCAGGACCCTAAACTCGTCAACAGGATCATTACAGCATGCTTGCCGGGACAAGTCACTCCTGCTGTGGTAAAGCCGAGGGATTCCTGGCATTGCACGGCAGCCACGAGCAGGGCTGGTGGCCTCGGTTGGAGCTTCGCCGTGCTCTCAGCAGAGCGGGACACCCACAGACACCGCCACGTTGCATAACTATGGACACTGCATGTAAATAGGAGCTCCCGCTCTGTAACGAGCCACCGACAGCCGACCGACTTATGCAATTACCGTGTCTCATTAGGAGGCTGGCAGGGAGGATTTCAAAGGAGCTGCTGCCTGACTTGGCCGAGAGGCTGCAATTCGCCCAGCAGCACGCTCGGCAACCGCCCGCTCTGACAGGCCGTGCCGCCCGCCGCAGGAAATGTTGTCCCACCAAAGCTGCCCCTCGGGGACTCGGTCCCCCGAGGGTCTTTGCCGTGGGGCAGGGCACGCCGGCACGCAGGAGAATGGGGTGACCGTTCATTTTGGGGGGGCTGAGCCGTCTCTCCACTTCTGGAGAAGGGGAGTTACCCAAAACGCCCGCCTCGGCCTCTTCGCCGGGGTGTCCAAGCTCAGAAATAAAGACGCTCCCTGAAATACGGGGCGCGGGGCTCTTGCGGCCCCACTCCAAGCACTCATCACCTGCAGGCCCCAGGTGAGGGTCCCCGGGCCCCCACCAGCCCGGAGGCCGGGCGGGCCCTGCCAGGGCCTACCCCGGGCCCACCACCGCCACCCCCTCCCCTGCTCCAGCCGCCCCTCCTCAGCGGGGCCGCGGCCCGAGCGTGGCCAGGCCCGCCGGGCCGGGGTCTCCCCGTTCGGGGCCGAGCCCTGCGGCCCTTCCAGCCGAGCCCTGCCGCGGGGCAGGCTGCCGAGCGGAGCAGAGCGGAGCGGAGGAAGCGGCAGCAGCCCCCGCCCTGCCCGGCTCCCCCCCGGGCCAGGGGCTGGGCTCCCCGCCGGGCGAGGCAGAGCCGGTCACCTCCTCCTCTCCTCCTCCTCCTCCCCTTCCTCCTCCTACTCCTCGCCTTCCTACTTCTGCACCGGCTCCGCTCCCGCTCCGGCTCCGCCGCTGCCCCTCAGCCGCCGGGGCTGCCACACGGCCCCCTCCCACCCTCCCTCTCCCCCGCCCCCGCCGGTCCCCCTCCGCCCCGTCCCCAGCGCCGCCGCCGCCGCTTCCACAAGATGGCGGGGACTGTGGCCGAGCGGGACGCGCTGGTGAGTGCCGCTTTGCCCCCTCCCCGGGGCTCCGGGACGGGGACGGGGACCGGGACGGGGCTGGGGGGGTGCGGGCAGGGCAGGGCAGGCCCCCCACGGCGGGCACCTGCGGAGCGGAGCGGCGGGGGGGGGCCGGGAGGGGCTCCGCCTGCCCCTGCCTCAGCGCTCTCCGTTTTACCTGCAGAAAATAGAGGACGGGCATTTAAACAACTCCCTGGGATCCCCGGTGCAAGCTGATGTGTACTTCCCTCGCCTGGTAAATCACCTTTATTGGTTTGGGGTTTTTTTTCGGGGGGGGGGGGGGGGGGGTTGTTTTTTTTTTTTAACGCATTTACCCCCCCCCCCCCCTCCCGCGGCTGCACAACGGCGGCCGTCGCTGATGCCGAGTTGACCCTCGCCACCCTCCCCCCTGTCCTTTCCAGATCGTCCCCTTCTGTGGGCACATCAAAGGAGGAATGAGGCCGGGAAAGAAGATCTTAGTTATGGGCATAGTGGACCTCAACCCCGAGAGGTAACACCCGGGCAGGGCTGCCCGCCCCGGGAGCGCTGGGCCCGGGGAGGGGGCGAGGGGGGAGGCCACATGCACAAACACACACACACACGGATCCCTGCTTTCTGGAGAGGGATTATTTTTATCATTTTAAATATAGCGTGCTGATTTCTCCTTTGACCCATAGAGGGGGCATTTCTTTAAGGGATCCTGTTTCCCAACGTTTCACTTGGGAGTAAAGGAGCATATAGCGCATATATATATACATATATATACACATATATGCACAACGCACATGCACACACACATATATATATGCTATAACCATGTTCTTGTCCTTGCTGAGCTTTTGGAGCATTCCCTGAATGAGCTGAGCTGTCACCCCCCTGTGCTGCTATACCATCAGTGGCTTTAATAAGTTGAGAAATGAGACCGGCAGCATTTGGGGCTTATTTGCTTGTTTCTGGCTGAAGGAGAGCCGTTCTGTTTGTGTTGCAGCTTTGGCATCAGTCTGACTTGTGGGGAGTCGGAAGATCCTCCTGCGGATGTAGCTATTGAACTGAAAGCCGTGTTTACAGACAGACAGTTTGTCAGAAACTCTTGTGTAGCTGGAGAATGGGGGGAAGAGCAATCATCTATTCCTTACTTTCCATTTATACCGGACCAGCCTTTTAGGGTGAGTATCGGGATGACAGCCGCATGTGCCGTATCTGATAAAGTGTAATATGATCAGAGTCGCAGCAGAACCTGACTTGCCTCTCATGAAATCACAGTGTAACCCACGCTTCTCCAGTTGAGACACTGGTTGCCGGATTGTTTGTATCGATCAGAAGTCGTGCAGAGATCCCGCTGCCGTGTGCAACTGCAGGCAGTTCAGATGGGGCTATGAACACCTCACCAGGGTGCTATGACAAGTCAGAGGTTGTAATACTGTGTGATGACGTGCACTTCCTGAGCTTAGTTTTATAGCTATAAATTAAAAAGTACCTCTATGTTATTAGTGCATTACAGGTTATTACTGGAGAATGTAAATACTCTGTGGGACTGCCATATGTTTTGATGGTTTTTTTAATGGATGTAGTGTTTGCAATTTATTGCAGCTAATAAGGATCTCGTTCATCCTTTGTCTCCAGGGATGTTACACTGAGGTTGACCGTAGCCCTTCATGTTAGCAGATTAAACAGCTAAGCACTAGTGGTATTCTTTTGTGAACCCTGGGATTAAATCTCCTGTCAAATTTAAGTCTGTAGTCACTTGAAAATGGTGTATGTGGAAATGCTGTGGTGCAAGGGATGGCCTGGATTGACCTAGAAGCAGATTCCCATCTGTAGTGTTTATGGTTGTGTGAAGATGTCTTTGCAAATCAGGAGTAACAAAGTATGCAGCTGCAGAGGGCTGCTTCTCTCTCAGCGGCTTCACAACATTGAGGAAAAAAGGCTGCATGCCTTCTCCATGCGGCTGACCCAGAAAACCCCTCCTCCTCCTCCCTACCCCTCTTATGAAACCTCGCTGGCCCCTCTGCTAAATGCCAATGCTCTGACCAGCTGCCAAACTCTCTTAATCCTTCTTGCCCCCAAGATAATCTCCCCCAACCCTAAAAACTCACCGTCTCCCCAGATGCTTGGGCTTTGAGAGGGTGTTTATGACTGGTTTTGCTGTGAATTGGTTGCGCTCTACTTGCTTCTACAAACTCTCCCATCAGAACTGGCAACACCCTTTGGTGTGTGTGGGAAATGCACTTGAAAGGGCTTGGAGGCTTGGTCCTGCTCTGGCTGAGAGGGTTATGCTACCTGCTGCAGTGGGTGGTGGCTGGGCCCTCACACAAGCCAGACAAATTACCCAGAGCATGTTTTGTGGGTGTCCCACTAATGACAGTTGATGTTAGAGGACAGCAATATTGCACGTTTGGCATGAGATACTGTAGAAAGGGAGTTGTTGTTCTTTTTCTTCTTTTTCCCCCCTCTTTTTTCCCCAAAATGCACAAATGGAATTTAGGCCCCAATTGACTTTGTACCTTTCATGGTCTCCCTCTCAGTGAATAAATTAGACTATTAAGTGTTTTTGCCAATTACTTGTGATCCAGTCCAATTATCATTCTGGCATGGCCCAGGGTGATCTGAAAAAATGGATCGTCAGCAGTGTTGAGGCTAACCATATCTTTTACATAACAAGGCCTAAGGCTGGGTGCACTTGCCGCAGTGACACAGGAGCTACACAGCAGCACGGGCGCTTCCCTGTTACATGGTGTGCTACCAGGTCCCCAGGAGCTTCAGCTCTCCTGGACTGTCTGCTGCCACTTCTCCCACTGCAATGTGCCTTAAGTTAGTCGGGCTTTGGCTCACTCAGTTTATCACTGGCCCTGTTCCCATTTTTATACGCTGTAATAGCAGCAGAGTCAAGTGCCTGGAAGCAGCACTTCACTCCAGACTACCAGCCTCTTGAAATGACCCAGGATTTACATGTGGCTTCCGTGCAGATTTTCTTCTTAGCCTGTCTGGACCTGGATGTCTCCGAGGGCCTGTACAAGAAGCGCACGTTCTGTGCCCTCATATCCCTGCTTCCTGCCGGGGCCAGCTCCAGTGAAGCTTAGCTACAGGGCACCCTCTCAAGCCACCCCTAACATCAGGAATCTCCGACCTGTCCAAGCCTGTTCAGCTCCAGGCTTTGTTGCTTTTCCAGAGCATTTCTCCAGGGCTGTAGGAGGAGGCATGACCTGTGTCCCTCCCTGATCCTGTTTGTGCCTCATGTGAACTGTCTAGCTGAATTCAAGCCATCCTGCACCGCATTTTCCCTCACTGCAGCCGCAGTATGGAGTCTAGTCCAACAGGGAGTCCTGGGCTGTCTGCAGCCACAGTAGTGAAGGCTTTTTAGTTTTGCAGCAGCTGTGTGAGTACATGTGGGAGGGGAGGGCAAACCTATCTCTCCTCTCGTGTTTGGTCCCTTCCAGTAAATTAACGGAAGCATGGAAAGCATTGCAGAGGGAACTGCCCTCTCGTTCTGCAGCAAAAAAAATTCTGTAGCAAGGAATGCAAGATTTGGGTTGGAGATACAATTTCTTCCCCCTGTAATTAGGAGTTTGAGTCTGTTTCTGGCATTATTCCAAGAGGCAAAACCTCCCTGATGCCAGTAGTTTCAGAGTCTTTCCCGCCACGACAGCGTGAGATTGGATTAACGTCCCTGTGAAGTAAGAGCAGATCCGTCATAGTGTAACTGGTGTCATGGGGGCAAACTGGTCTCTGGGCTGTTAGGTGGCACGTAAGTAGCAAAATGTGTAACCGCACCAACACTGCTTAAAGGCTAATGGAGTGCTCTTTGTATTCTGTGAAATAACTTCCCAGTTACACTGTGAACAACATGCTTCATCGTTTTATTTTTACAGGTTGAGATACTTTGCGAGCATCCCCGTTTTAGAATATTTGTGGATGGACATCAGCTCTTTGATTTTTACCACCGTATTGAAACACTGTCAGCAATTGACACGATAAAGATAAATGGGGATCTTCAGCTTACAAAACTTGGCTGAGCTTGTTAGGACTAGAGATTCCAAACCGGCTCAGGTGCCATCATCCATTTGGAGAAGTGACAGCCGGCTCTGGACACAGCTATCGTAGGAAGGCTGCCCTGTTCCTTTTCCACATGCAGTTCTTCACTCCTGTGCCGATGAACCGGGCTGTTGTTTATCCTAATGAAGAACATTGTTGGTTAATAGACATTGAGCCATTTTTCTTGGATCAAAATAGCCCACCTGTGCTGGATAATCAAATTGGAATGGATTCAGAAAGACTTGCAGTCTTGTTTCAAATGTCACAAAAAGGCAATTTCTGACATGCAGCACTAAAACCGGTTACTGAACAGCAGTGACAACAACAAAAAAGTTTTTCTTTTGCAAATTTTGTTTCTGCACTGAAGTGGAGTAGTGTAGCACAACATAGGGCCACGTGCTGATGTCCTTACCCGGGGCTTGAGCCTGGTTCCATGGAAATCGATGGCAAAACTCCCATTCACTTTAACGGGGTACAATCAAACTGTCTAGTCCTTAGTCAAGCACAATTCCCACTGATTTCTATAGGATTTTTGCACACACCTGGGGGCCAGCTCTTCTGCTGGTGTAAATCAGCATGACCTCCATGGCTTGCCATGGAATTTTGCTGATTGCTCCCAGCCGCTGATTTGGCCCAAGGACTGTGCAAAAACTGAATGAGGGTGTGAGGACACAGCCTGTATATTTTAGTCAGGGTATTTGCATAGAATGTAGATCGTTACAAGTTTTTGCACAATGTATTGTTAATACAACTTTTAAAGCTTATCTGTAGTTTATTTATTTATACTCATTGTATGTATTATTAGTAAAAATGAACAATCTTACTGATGGTTAAGAACAGCAAAGTGTAAACATTTTGAATGTACAAAATATCTTAGGTTCTTTGGGTAAACTTTACATATCATTCTTGAAAAATCATGTTTCCTATTGAACATTTAGTTACATTTTAATGGAGCCCTCTAGGCCCTGGGAAAATGTGGGCATGGTAGTTGGTGGGGGTGGGGGGAACTCTTTGCATATTCACTAGAAACTGTTTTTCAGGGCTTACTAACTTTGCTGCACAGGATAGGTTTGAGTTAAAGTCAATCCATTTTAAAAACTTAAACAGCAAATTTGTAGGTTTAACTGTGCTTTTATAACCTGAGAAAAAGTTAAATTTGGCAGTCTCTCAGTTCAGAAAGAGAACCAGCCTCTTTCCAAGGGAGATGGGAGATTTTTTGCACTTGTTTGAGAACGTATTCGGCCTTTGATATGACAATTAAAACTTGTCTAGACAGCCAAGTTATTAATGCTTGAAAATCAGCTACTGCACATGAATAATAACTTTTCAAGTAGCTTTTTAAATAGTAGCTATAGCTGTATAAACACAGTCATTGCGCTACACTATAAATGAACACAGCCACTTTTCTTGACTTCTTTAAGGACTAAATACACTTTTTTCCTTGGCTGCTCACAATAGACTATAGCAGGTCTTTCTGAGTAGTTATAATCATGATATAAACATATATTTAGGCAATTTTGAAAACATGTAATATAGGGACTTTCTAAGACACAGAATACAAAAACATCCTTTGTAGCACAGTATTTTAAAAAAAAAAAAGAGAGGAGAATCTCACAAACAGAACTATGTTAAACCTGCAATAAAGCTGTGGTTTAAAGCAACCAGAACTGGAATATCCAAAGTTAAGGGTAGAATGCCAGTTGTAAAGCCTCATTTTGCGCTAATTTGGCCTGCAGTTAAGGAGCCTTGAACTGCAAGCTGAAATTCCAACTGTGGCTCTAGTCCAAAGCCTGTTGAGGTCAATCAGAGTCCTCTGAGGATAGAAGCCTGATTATTATTTCATGCAAGTGCAAATCTCTTTGTAAAGCCAGGGGGGTGTTGCTGCTGCTGCAGACGAGTTAAGAATCGGGCTGCCACCTATAAAATACAAGTTAAAAATGGAATTTTTAGCCTTAACATTGACATTCCCTGACTTTTTCTCCTTTTTCTAAATTAAGAGGGAACCTGTTGTTTTCCAGATGATCTTTTTATCTGGTGTGTGGCTTTTAAGTTGTACATCAGATTCTATTTGTACTCCAGATTGAATCTTGATATGAAATGTTCCTGTCTTGTTCCGTTTTTACTCTTTTACATGATACATGATGACTGTGTCATTTTCCATTGTATAAAGAATGCTGACAGTGTTTCGGTACAAAATATATTCTTAAAAATAATGATGATGATGATGATAATGATAATAAAAATCCAAGGGAAAGGTGCTTCTACATGAGGTGTTTGGATTTTTCTCCAGCTTGGAAATACTCTATGGTTCCAAAGCAGATGCAGGCAGAAGATTAATTCTGTTTGGAGAGATATTTAGCACCCTCCCTGCCTAGTGCTTTCTCCAACTAGATAGGTAAAGCCAGGTTTGCTGATGCAGGGCCCTTGCCTGAGGCTGTCCTGCTAGTCCAGTGGGCCATAAAGTAGGAGGCTGGAGAGAGTAAGTAGCACCATGACCCTACAGTAGCACAAAACCAAAAGGGATCTCCCTGACAGCACAACACCGGTAGAGATTTCCTCTCCATGCCTTTACTGTAGCCCAGAAAAAGGGATTTGTCTAACTTGAATTTTCAGCTGCTTGGGATTCCTGGTAGCACAGGAATAATGCGCTACCAGCCCTTGGACTTTTCCTATCCTGCACAGGCTTGGCAAAGCACAGTGCCTAGGCCAGGGATGCGGAGATGAACTTCATGCACCACCATGTCAGCGGTGTCTCTGTCAGGAGCAAGGGCCCAGCGATACGGCCCTGCCTCTGTTCCCACCCGCTGTGCTGGGCACTCCTGTTTCTTCCTGCTCCAGTGTTTTCTGTCTCGGGAAAATGCTTTTTTTTGAACCTGATTCTGGTTTTGCCTTTGCATAACTCCACCAACCGCACTGCCCACCACCTGATTCTGCCCTGTTGTCGTTTCTGAGCCAAGCTTCGAGGCAAGAAGGGCTGTGAACCCACTTCTGATGAGTTGTGGTTTGGCTGAGAGCTCAGGAAAGGGCAGAAAGTCACAGTTACAGCTTCCACATCTATTTGTCTGTCTAACACCAGTTTGGAAGTCTTTTTATTTTTCTTTTGCTCTTGGGCAGTACCAGGCTATGGCAGGCGAAGGAACGATGATGTCTATGTATCCAAGGGCTGTTACACGCATGCTTGGTTTATAACCTGGCTGACCGCGTCCAGAAGCTACTGCTGAACACTGCCATGTGCAGTGTAAGTCAGAGAAACCCAAGGCCTTAAACTTTTCTGTTCAGTTGGACTTTGAGCCAAATCCAAACGTTTAAGATGGGAGACTGTGCTGCAAAATTTATATCTGAATTCTTTGGCCTCTGCAATTTAGGAATTATTCAGATCTTCACTTTGGATATATACCCTACCAGACCTGAAATAAGACTGTTTCCAAATTGGGTCAGGTTTTCAAAATATATTTCAGTAGGGACAAGTAGTCTGTGAGCTTCTTGGAAGCTGCAGTTCTTCAGGACTGAGTGTGTGAACCAACTTTTGAAATCTTATGCTAGAATTTATGAGCTGAATATTTCCACGGTTTCCTCTGAATGAGGAAATTAATTCTGAAATGAAAGAAGCCTTGAATGGGTAAAACCCATGTGGAGTGGAATCCCTCAACTTAGCACAGCTTCATTTTTTCCAAAGAGGAAAAGGCAAAAAAAACAACCAAAAAACCACGACCGAATTAGTTATGTTTAGAATTGGCTGTGATAAAGCTGATTTAATTTAAAAAAAAAAAAAAAAGAGGTTATTGCCTACTCAGAAAGAGCCTTGAAATACTCCAGTATCATGTGAGGTAGTCTGTGTCTAAACATATTTCACATAAACGCTTTTTCACAGCCAAGTTGTTAAAAATGTTACAAAATACCTTCTTTTTGTGTCACAATTAGAAATGTTTGCCTCACCTTGAAAGAACATTTTGTAGTAAATATTCATATGTTGTCTATGTGAACTTGCACTAACATATATTATATTCTCCCTCCCCTCCTTGACTAGCTTGAGAAGAAATGGGCGTAATATTGCTAAACCGGTTGAATGTGACATCTGCTTGAGGCATAGCATCTTTCTCAAGGGCTGTTTTGAGTAAACAGCCTGAAAAACCAAAGGGAGAGCCTGATTCACCATTTTGCTGTGCCAGCTTTCCACCCCTGTCACTCTCCTGCTCCAAGGCTGAGACTGAAGCCCTGAGATTTTAATGTAAGAGAGCAGCACTGAGATTTTTATCTTCTGGGATTTAAAACTATTCACTGTGGAGGAAAACAAGAACAGAGTAGCCACAGCGCTCTCAAGCTTGGTAGTAGGGTTGGGGTAGCACGACATGCTGTAGTCCTAACGGAGCATGAGTTCAGAGGGAGGTAGTGGGCATTTCAGAGCCAGCCAAGAGCACAGGCTGTGGAGCTGTGTGACAATTTCCCAGGGATGGGCATTTGCCATGTTGTTAGCTGCCACCTTCTGCAACCCCATACCAGGACACACAGCAAAAAAACGGCGTTGCTTACAAGTTTGGAAGGCATGAATGGGTTCATGTTCCTACTCGCTTTTTTTAAAAGAGGCTGCCAAATAAATAATAGGAAAATTTAGGAGTAGCCATGCCACTAAGGTATTTCTTCCCCACAGACATTCAAGCGCTGTATCTTGCCTCCCATCCACAAGAAGTGCTCCCCACAGAAATCTACAGCACTGCTTTCTGCACTGAGGCTGGTTAGAGTGACCTTTCCATGCAGAAAACTGCAGAACTGCAATTCTGCTGAGCCAGTTCGTGGCGGCTCTAAGCAACCTCCCAGCACCCCTGGAATTGATATGACAGTATGAGGAACAAGAGTCAGGCTGAAGGCAGCCCTAAATGCTCACTGTGAGAAGCACAAAAGTTAGGAAGAAAAGCTACACAAGTCTAGGAACAGTTAGTGACCTGGTGAGATTTTTTGTAATCATGGGTATTGTTCTGATTTTCTCATGTGGATCAGAAAGTGTACAGGTAAAAGTCACTTTGCAATGAACGGTGTGTGGGGTTAGAACCAAGGCCAACCCAAATAGGGAGAAAAAATGAGCTGCAGACGCTTTATCTGGCTTTGATACGCCCTCCCAGCTCCTCCCAGCAATCACTGCTGTTACAAACACACACAATTACTACAACAAGGAGATTCAGCAGCATGTGCAAGATCAAAATAATAAACTCACACTTTGCCACAGGTCCTCCCTAGCTTCTGTTGCTAGGCCTCTCCATCTGTCTGTCAGCAAATAACTATATCCCGCTGCTTTTAAAATCCATGGCAAAAATCCTTTTGAATTTCATGGAAATAGGTCCATAAGAAAAGGGGTATTTCTAGCTCTCCCTCTCCAGTTATTTTCAGCTGGGGCATACTCTAAAAATCTGTTCTTTCATTCTCCTAAGTTTATTTTTAAGTATGAATAGAGGACTATTTCTGTCTGCTTTAGCCATTTGATAGAGTCAACAGAAAGCACAGCCTTTCCCTGGTGCCGTAACACTAGTTTCGCAGTTAGCTGATGAAATGTCTTATATTCGTTACCTTCTGATTTTAAAAAGTGAGGGTGTGCACAAAATGACCTGGCAATAATAGTAATATGTATCATTCACCACAGATCTATTTTTATGTGTTGTGCCAATTTCATAATGAACTTTTAATAGCAATAAAACACGAAATCTTCACTAGCTTGTTCTGTCTTTTATCTGAATTAATAATACTCATTACACACCCTCTTGACTTCTTTAACTTCTGGCTTCTTTTATCTTCTCATTGTTTTTCAGATGTAGCTAACTCTTGCCTTATAAAACTGCAGTGTGAAACTTTGGAATGAGATGTGTGGCTTTGGTAGCAGCTTGTGTAAAACTCCTTTACAGTTTAAATGCACTATACAGAACAATCAAATAACTTCATCAGAGGAAAGAATAACTTGCTTACTCATGCAAGACTCCCGCTGACATCACTGGGCAGTGTAAGCCTCAGGAGTTAACAGGCACAACTCAGACCTTACGGCCAGGCCATGAGACACAGACGGCTGATCACTTTTGCATGGGATAAAACAGCCCGTCAGCAGTGTAACTCACACAGGCGCTTCAGTTCACTCTGGTGGGACTGGATTCATGGGTGAGGGTTACATGGTGAGTAAAACCACCAGATCAGCTCCAGAGATTCGTTATTATGAGATCCAGTGTTTCACTTGTTGGCATGAGCCTAACTAAAGTTCACATTGACCTAAGTAAGTGCAAGAGGAAACTTGAAGGTCTCAGCTTCCTTCAGTTAAAGCTATTGGAAAAATTCTGCATGACCCAAATGGGAAAGGATTATGCCCTACATCCAGTTGTGGCTGTAAAAAATAAGTGAGGTTTCTGAGGGAAACCTCAAAATCCAAACAGCACTGAAGCAGCAGAGGAATAGGATTTGAATACAACTAGTTCTGTGGTTTTTCTCCTGATAAAATGATTATGAAACAGATGCTCCACACACAGTTCATCCTAGCTCTAACCCATGAGCATGGATCTGAGGCCATCCCTGCTCAAAGCCAGACTGAAATTGGCCCTTTGTCCACTATATATGATCCTAAAAGGGGGTATGTTAAGACATATAGAGATCCCTAGTTAAAACAGTTTTGGGTAACCTAGATGCAAACCAGAAATGAGGAGGAGGACAGAGGTAAATACAACAGTCAGAAATTGATGTAAATGGTGTAAAGGCAGCATCTATTCCCCACCAGACAGCAGAACAACAGCAGCCCCCTAAGTACCTGGGGGGATTTTCAAAAGGGGGAATATATGCATCCAATTTCACCACTTGCATTGGCTAACTCCTATAGAGGCCCTTGAAAAGCTCATTTGACCTGTAACACTGAGTAAACTACAGGCATGAGTTTTGGAGGGAAGGAAGGGAAGTGGTTGCCCACCCCATTGAGAACACCTGATGTAGCAAGTGCCATGTGTACTTCTCTCCCATTCAGATCAGTACTTCGGACTCCTCACAGCTGGGCCTTATTTTGGTGGAGTGTTTCTGAGCTTGAAGTCAAGCCAATTCATGTTGAGGGATTTACTCACAGAATACCACGAATATGACTCTTTGCTAGCACTGCACTGGATCTTATTTTTAAATTATGACTTTCACCACTCTTCTAAGAATAGATGCTGGCTCTGAAACATCACATCGGCTCCAGCACTCTCCAAAGGTTACACATTTCTCATCCTGTTCAGGCTTTGAGGCTTCAGTTTCCACATTGGTGCCTTGCTAAACCAGCACCGTGATGCTGGGCGGGTCATTCTGTGACAGACCCTGAGAAGGAGGTGTCTTTCAGCAGCTCTCTTCCCCGCTGGCAGAAGGAGACCTGCAAGTCTCCCTCAGCAGTCAGAAGCGACAGTGAAACAGAGCTACGCTGACTCCTGGTTTGCAGAAGAGGGCTCCCTTGCAACTCTGAAAGATAGGAACAAAAGCCTGGTTAATTAGAAAAACTTCGCTGAAGCTGAACAGTAAATCTCAGCAGCAGAGAAAAGAGGAGGATTTCAGTACTAGGCAATCTGATACTGACAGCAAAGAGCCATGCTCCCTTGGTGACCAGAGGCTGTGGGCAGGTGTTGCTTCGATCGAGCAGAGAGGCAGAGCTCCATGCCATGGAGCAGCCTGTCACCAAGCGCTGATGGAGATGCTGGAGGTTTCTGAGAGTGCTCAGAGGCTCTGCCTTCGCCTGGCTCCAAAGGCCCTAGTAATGGGAGAAAAGCCAGTGCTGACAGTATTGTAATGTATGACAAGCTACAGTAGCAGCTCCAGCACTGCATGCCTGAAGAGGCAAAGAGGATTCTTTCCTGGCTGCTCTCTAAGAAATTTTCAGTTCAATGGGAAAGATAATCACTGTCTAGAATAGATCCAGACCAGAACGAAGGACAGAACATGGCTCTAAGTAGAAGAAACATTCTTGGGAAAGCAACAGATTCACTACAATCTCCAGGGGAAAATGAAATATTTTAATTTAAAAGTACAAAGGCCACAGAGAGGATAACGGGGTTCCTTTTACACCCCAGCTTTGGAAGAAAGATACAATGAGCTGCAATGGCTACAAAACAACTCCAAGGGGCAAAGCTGGGAGCAGCTCTGGATTATTGCATGGGTGCAGAACTCAGCTTCCACATCCATTCCCCTCCATTTCCACTACCTTTTCTCAGGGGTGGCAGGTCCTCTCCACGAGAGAACCGTTGCTGGAAACCCCACAGCCAGAGGAACTCTCCTGTTGCTTCAGAGATTTATGTGTCCTCTACAGACACCAACCAAGGTGTACTTTATTTAGCACCACTCACTGAAGAACTTCGAAGCACTGACAAACTTCACAACTTGTGTTAATTAATGAATGCTCCTTGCCATTTCTATTATTACTGCTGTTATTCTATGGACAGGGAGAGGGAAGAACAGAGATGTAACAACAGTTTCTCAGCGGTCAGTGCTGTAATTTGGAATACAGTGATTTGCACACACCTCATGTCTCATCACTGTGACTTTTGGCTACAACATTGAAGTTCAGACTCCCAGGCCCCTCCTTCACTCAGCAGGCAGACATGTTATTTTGGACCAGAATATCCAACCGTAAGACTGAGTAATGCTATACACTGTGAGTAGCTCCTCTGGGATCAGAGGGGCTATTTGTAATGCAAAATACTTCCAAAATATGATTTTTTAAATCGTAAAAATTGAATGGCATTCCATCAATTTTTTGCAGCCTCCACTGACTCACAGTGCTTTCACCTCCAATTTAAATAATGCAGAAGAGAAGGTAGAACATGGAAGATCAGGTTTCTTAGCAGGGAGTTATTTGCTGCAACTTGAATTCAAAATATGATGTGCGCACACATTTTCCTAGACAAAATACAGCAATCACATCCTGAGTGATGCAAACAGGTAGATCTCTCTTGATTTCAGTGAAAGTACACTGATTGATAGCAACTGAGCACCTGCTGGAGTATGAACTGGTTTAGGGTTCTCATAATAAACCTAACCTCTTCGAGCTATTCAAAAGATGCTCTCAGGCAAAATAACAGGATTCTATTTAGCAAAGGGAAGCACATGATTGCTTTAATGCATTGTACAGCTGAAGCTGTGATAACATAGGCTAGAAGATGATGTTTTTAAGTGAAAGGGAAATCAGTTGTAATTATAATTGTTGTTGTCTTTATGTATTACCAGCTGTATTGATTACCTTCATCCTGTGCGTCACTGGCAACTAGGGAACATGATACATTATCTCATGCTAGTGCTGGAGAGCAGCAGAGATTGGTGTATTTTTAGAAACAAGATTCCCACAGTGTAATTGTAGCAATTGGATGATCGTACACATGCATATTAAAATGCCAACAGATGAACTCCTGGACAGTGCCAGCAAACATTTCACTGTTTGGGGTAGGAGGAAAGGGCAGAAATTAACAGCTCAGAAGTTCAACAACTGACAAGCACAGAGTTTTTACCTCTAAGAGTGTCGGAAAGCTGCATGGCTCATATTGGCCAGTGTGAAAGGGACGCTGGTAAAAGGCTGAATCTCACTTTCCAGGATGAAGAGATGATGCATGTGCAGGTCAGAGTGTCTGTATCTCTCCTGCCTTATGCAGTCTCATAACACATGAAATTACATCGCTGTACCAGTAGAGAGAACTGATGGCTATCTATAGACATCCTTCAAGGGCTCAGTCCTGGGTCTCAGCTGACACCAGGTACTGTTTGGGGTGCCTGTGTTGCAATGGGGCATGGTGCAGAAGTCCCTGCCTCACTAAGTCTCATCAAGATTGCAGAAGTGCAAGGCTTATTGCTGGTCACAAAACTGTACAGATGTGGGTACACAGTTGGTAAGGCCAAGTTGCCTGTAATCAAAGTCAGTTGGGAGTTAACCAGGAGCTGCCTGTGCAGAGCAGATGTGCAGCAGCGTCTGTTGGGAACTTATATGTCTCTTAAAGCATTTATATGTCTCGTAAAGCAGAAGATGCTGTTTCAGACTCTCTGGGAATATCAGCCAGATTAACAGTCCTGTCATCAGGCTGGTTTAGACAGAAATTGTACAGGACCAATCAAGGTCTGAACCTTTCCACTAAGAGCCAAGCCAAGTGTCCCTAAGTAGAGCACAATATGGGTTCACTTGTAGAAGAAATAACTAATGTACACTTGAAGCACTCAGCACCCATTCAGGTAGGTATCAGAATGCCACATATCTTCCAGTAGACTGTTGCTGTATTCAATATAAACAAACTGATGATCACAGATCATCACAGGAGCATGGTGACTATTACACTTGATAAAATTGGCAGTCCAAATAGTTCACAGTCTTTGGCTGTGCTAACTGGAAAGTGTTTTGGAGGACAGCACAAGGGATGCTGTGGCAGACAGCTATAGCATAGCCTGCCCCAGACAGATAGATTTTTCTTTCAATTCTCTTTAAGTAGAAAGAACTTCTTTCTACTTTAAGTAGAAAGAACTGGCCTGAAACCTATTCGGTAGTCTTGAATTTTATGTATTTATCACCGCAATAGGACATGTTGGTGTTGGAGGCTATTAAATGCCTAATCTTTTTCAGAATCCTGTTATGTTTACGCATGCTGATATTGTTCATGAATGGCAATATACTCCATGCAAAGAAAATTCCTCTCTGTCTGCCTTCAATGTACCACTCTTCTGTCTCATTATATGCCCTTTTATCCTTTAATAGGTGGATGAATAAAGAGAAGACCCTAAACTACCTTCTCAGTGTCATTTAGCTTTCTATACACTTTCATCATGTTTATTATCACCTTCTTCAAGGTACACAGTCCTTTTCAACCTAATGACCAAATACCAGACTGGAAACTTTTCTAAAATGTTTTAGCACATGGCTTCAATCCACACTATAAGAATTAACAGTCACCACAATCAAAGTAAATTGCAGGTGGTGGTATATTGCCTAACATCCTGATGTAAATGTAAGATAAAGGCTTACTCCAGGGGGTGTAGTGCAACATGAAATCCAAGTGTACAGACTTTGCATATCAAGTTATATCTTCATTTCAGAAAAGCCTCTAATTATGCTGAAATGTGTGCTTTCAAGCTTTCCTGCACCTGGCCTCCAGGAACTCTCCCAGTGAACTGCAGGCAATGACTCCCTCCATGTCATTCTTTCCCCACAAGGGATTTTAGACACTGAATCTACATAGCCACAGCACCAGACCAAACGGACCTCCATCTCCTCAGCCTGTTCTAACCTGCTTCTGGCCAGCCTCCAGTAATTTTTGTAGCTTCCTTTATGTTCAAGCCATCTTTTACTACCTGCAGTGCTGGAACAGAGTAGCCAGATCTGGCCTCTCAGAGCATACCACTCCACAGGGAACATCTTGTTCTGGAGAAGGCATGGCAGGAAGAAACGTCCTGCATGGCATTCAGGGTGATGTGAGCCAGGTTTCAAACAGCAGGCCACAATTTTCACTGTCAGAGACTGCCACCCATCTCAGGCATGTAGCAGCTCCTCTTGCCCTCTTCTGAGCTGCTTGGTTTAGACTTCAAACAGATCCCAAGGGAAATTCTGGATACCTTCACAGGTGAACTTCCATATACGGCTGTGAAGCCACAGGCTGTGACGGCTGGCATGCAGATATATATCAGCATGCCAAAACTTCCACAGCAACATGTAACTAGTATACACAAATACAATTACACATGCATTTATTGGGAGAAGGTGGTAGAGTGACTCAAACATGTGTCAACAGCTTCCCAGGGTGAGGATTTAAAAGAGCTATTTGGTGCAATAAAGACTGATGCTTAATACACAATTTTCCGCAAAGACGGCTTTTTTTGCTTAGGCCAGCTGAGTGGCTACATTAATGGGAAAACTGGAAGCCTTTTAGTGGGTGAGTAGTAGCTGAAACTGCAGGGGTACTCATGCCACCTTCGGCAGCACCTAATTTCAGCTGTGGTAAGTCCGTCTGGTATCTGTGGGTTCCCTATACAGGCAGTGGAAAGAGAGACACTTCTCCAGAGGGTGACTTAGCAGAGACAGTTTTGATGCCCTGAATGGTCTTCCAGAGGCCTTAGCTCCAATGTTTATAAAGGGACCTCAAGGACACTCACCTTCTACCAAACACCCAAATGTAGATGCCTGACCTCCCCTTCACATACATACACACCCTGTGTTTGAAGGTTTGAAGTTAAAAAAAAAAAAAGAAAGCTGGAAACAGCAGGCCACAGATAGGGGACTCCAGACATTTCCTTAAGCACCTGCTAATAGGAAGGAAACAACCACACTAAGAAAGTGAAGAAGAGCAAGGGCTTTCAGTGCTGAAGGCAGAGGGTTACGCATCACTCACACAACAAAGATGACACTTGCAATTCTGCTTCCAAAGGGGTTCACCTGTCCTGCCAGGCTTGGAAAGAGATCTGAATAAAAAGCCCTGGAAGGAGCCGAGGTGCTTAGGGCAGCAGCTGCACATCTCTCTTCAGCATCCCACAGGTGATGCAATTATCTTCTACACATAGGAGTAAGAAACACAATACACTCTATCAACTAGAAACACTAAATTATGTGGAAAGGGCTCTATAAACATGTGACCTTTGTTTATTTTTAACTACTTTCCATATTGCTGAGAGCAGAGTCTCCTATTAGCCAGATCCAAAGTAATTATCGGTTACAGGAACCGATTACAGTGGCTTTCAAGCAGGTCCTGCATTGCCAGAAACAGGTGGCAATAAGAAAACACCATGTGCCTCCCCTTCCACCAAAAGTTAAACCAGATAAAGCAGAATTGCATTTCAAGAGAGCACATTTATCATTTTGCTTAGACTGAACAGGGTCATTTTTTTATCCCTGTCCTTTTTGAACTGTTCAGCACCAGCATATAAAGGAAGATGCAGAACAGCGCCTTCTCAGAACCCAAGCTACCAAATAGCTCTTGGCTGGTGGGTTTCTTTGCAAACAGCACTGGGAGTGCTAAATGTTTCAGTATTCAGCCTTCATTCCTTGGTGGTCTCCTACTCTTGAATGTAGAGGAAACAATGCTTGTACTCTACTGATGTTGAGGAGGTTACAGCAGCAAACAAATCTGACCTGAGCTGGTTTGGGTTGCCAGTTTCGTGCATAGCTTACATTTTATCACTCCAAAATGGCTGAATGCCAGAGATGGGTGAATGATCACTGGCTATACAAAGTCCGAGTCAGCCTGACAGGTGTTTTGGAGTGCTTTACCAAAAGGTATAAATACCAGGTATTACGTGACCACCTCTGGGGGAATGGCACAGAAACAATTTGTTGAGCTCAGTCTCAGCTAGCACCAACGCTATGATGTATGTGAACATGCTCACGCTCCCATAAGGCTGCAGCCTCTACAAAGGAGAGAGAGTGGGCAGAGCGCCTGAAAACAAAAAGGGAACAGGCCCATGTCTCTGCACAGAGATAACAGCCCTCCAGCTGCTTACTTAGCCACGGTCAGAATGCATCCCATTTTGTGAATCTGCCAGCACACAGGAAAAAAACATGGGCATGACACCTCTTGCTCAGCAGATGCAAGACACAGACTTTTCTTTTTCTAAGACAATATTATTTTTATATGCAGTCTTAGCTAAACTCAGGAGTCCTGATGTGTTCTTACTCACTTCAAATTCCTCACATACTTTGTCCAACTAAAGACTGAGCAAAGATTTGGGGCTAAAGACTCTGATGGACTGCAGAAACAGAGGGACAATGATATGTTCATCTACTTTGTTAAACCTGAAGACTTTGGAGATACAAGACTTTGCATTTACAGGCATTTTTTATTGCCAGTGGGGTTCAGGATGATGAGGTTTTTGGAGCTTAGAGATTCAGAGCCTGAATCTTTTTTTTTTTTTTTTTTTACTTCTGCCTATTTTATATTCTTCATATCAAGATAATCCATTTTAATACACCCCAAGGAAATGAGGGGAAAACCTGCAGATTCCTAACTACGTTAGGGCTATACTAAACCTTCCATGGGAAAAGATCTAGGCAAGGGTGGTCCTACACTGACAGATTGACAGCACTAAGGATGTAATTTAAAGATAACAGAAGTCAAAGAAAGAGATGTCATAGAAGGACTGAGACACAGTCTTTTGGGTTTTAATTGCAGTTGGCTCCTCTGGAGTATCCTCTGAAGGAATTTTACACAGGAGCAGCCCATTAGCTGTAAAAGACCATGCACAAAAGCCTCAGAGAAAACAAACTTCATGCAGACAAACAATATTAATCACCCAAAAAGCAGGTATCACTTTCTTTTCTTTTTGTCCTTTGCAAGAAAAGTGTAAATACTTACAGGCAGTCACACACAGATTTATTCCTGACCTTCCAAACGTTTTTAATTCTAATGAGTCCAAAGCCTACATATATGTGTTAGGTAGATATCACTGCAGCTTGTTGCATTCTACCAATAGAGCAACTTACAACCTATAATCCCTGGGGAAACCCCTCTCTTCTAGCAACCATTGCCTTGGTAAAACAGTGATTCTGTTTTTTCATAGCTGAGTGATACCAGTACCACGGGAAATGCAAACAGCACCTTCGTGCACCAAAGAAGGTCCTGTGGTGGTGATGTTTGCTTCTTGGGATGTGAAATGGTTGAATTCAACATCAAGGTATTAGATCAGACAAAAAGAATCATGGGAATAAAACCGGTACTCAAAAGCTCACACAAATGCTATGTATTTTCCGCACACTAGCACTAGCTGCCACAACTGCAGAGATTATTTCCTGTTCTTCATGGGACTCACTCATTCACCATCATATTTACTCTTACCAAATTATGACTCCCAAGGGAAACGTGCAGACTGCTGTGGAGCCTCACCTAGGGCCAGCATTAGACTGGGGTCCAACACAGCTCTGACCTACTGCTATCTGCTCCCTCATATCAGTCCCAGTGCAGAAAAAGAAATGGTCATCTTTCAGCTCAGGGTGTAACGGTCCAGCCTATTCCACAGAAAGCCAGGCTTGACACTTTTCACGCATGAAGCTTTCCCACAGGCAAGAATGAGCCTCCAGAAGCTGTAGAGGTAAGTTTATAATGCAGTGATGACTTCTTCTACACAATCAGGAGAGAAAAAACACACCATGGACACTTAACTGCACCAGGCCCCGGGGCATGCTTGTAGCAGTGCGATGCTACCAGAATACACATTAACAAACAGAGCAATAACAAAGTAATAATTGCGAGGGGGAAGAAACCTATCTGATCCACTCTTAAACTGAATTAAAGGCACCACAGTAGCTTGCATATAACAGAATCTGACTCAGGAGAAACTGGTCCAGCTCTGTAAAAGCAAACCAGCCCAAGGCAAACCTGAGCACGAAGTGACTCTTTGTCATGCTTGTAGGGGGTTATCACCCTGGGGTTTTTTAGGTAGCACAGAGTTGTAGCTCTGTCTGCCTGCATCTCTGTCAGATTGAGAAAGGGGGACTCTCCAGAGAAGTGGCCTAGCTAGTAACAGCATATAAACTGTCAGCCAAAACCAGCTATGTGTAAGTAACACAGGCCTCTCTGAAGGCACAGCCTGTAGGGTAATTTAAGCACGTCTTGATGGTGTAGAACTGCAGAGTGGAAAAATCATCTCAGTGTAGCCTGCTGTCAAACTGCATCTGAAGACGTTTATATGGGAAAAAAAGATCAGCATACTCGTGGCTCTGCAGCCATGAAGTGGATGCACCATCCATCCCTAACTGACTGGCTACGAGCAAGAGAAGAATAGGCCAGCTTGCAACAGCTTCCTCAGCAGGTTCAGTTTACATCTTCCTCATCCCTGAAGCGACCCTGCAAAGGGCCATCTGATAGCAGTCGAGCTCCATCAGCACAATTCAGATAAAATTATCCCAGAAGGTACAAGAGGACATGCTAGAGGGGGGGCAGTCATGTACTAAAATGCCTACGCTATTTTTGAATGAAAGCTGGTTCCCATCCCACTGTCTCTTTGAATAAGCAGAACAAGCATCTGACTGGTGAGAGATCTCTACAGTGCTCCTGAAACTCCCTCCTGCTCCACCATGATGATAAGCACAGGATTCTTTGCTCCTTGAAAAATCCAGGCTATTGCCAACAGGTTTTGTATCAAGAATTAGTTGCTGCTCAGAAAACTGTGAATGATCTCATAAGCTGCAACATTTCCTAAGTGAGGCAGGCTGCTGAGGAGACAGAGGTTTGATTTTGGGAGATAGCTGCATCACTAGCAAAGGTCATGCATCTTGGCTCCTCTATAGAGAAGGATTTGTTGGAAACTCAACCCAGTACGGGGTAAACAGTGAGTTACTGAGAATATGCTCTCTGCCCAGGGGATTTCTTGCCGAAGGAGACAAGCCCCTTTGCAGCAAAATGTGGATAAATATGGATAAAATATGGATTGTGGCCAAATTTGGAAATAATTATATCTGCTCTGCTCACATAACATTCCGCAACTGGACAGTTGGACCAATGCCATTTCCATGCAAACTGATTGGAAGTTGCCATCAGTCTTTCATTTAAATCCACTGAACTGCTGACTTGCATCTGACTGAGCAGACAGCAAATGCCCTGTGGCCTACATTATAAACAATTCCATAAATGCAGGGAAATCGAGACAAAGTTGCTCCTTTGAAACATCTGGCAATCAGCTTGCATTGGGAAGATGGGTCTTGGCGCTTTTGGTGCTGTTTGGAGCTGTGTTTCCAACTCACTAGCACTGCGTTCGTGGAAGAATGGGGGTATGAGAATTCCTCAACATCTAGATTTTATCTCAGATCCCTCTTTGGCCAGATGAGGGTACAGAGCCCAAGCTGGTGCCCTCTCTCAGCTATGGTGGGAATGGAAGCTCCCTGCAACAAGCACTAGATCCTATAAATTGATAGGTTTATTGTGTTTATTAAACTTTTTTTCAGTTCAGTGGTTAAAAAACTGAAAACCGTGAGCCAAATTCACCACTAACACACCCCCCTTGACTTCAATGAGGTTAAAGGGGTTACTGTGGGTCATTGCTAAGATGCACATTATCTCCCCTGAAATAACACAGTCTGCACCTAGACTGTACGGTTGGTGCAGAGAGAGGCAAGGGGAAGCGCTCCCTGGCAAGGGCTCCTGCAGAGCACATCAGTGATACCATGTAAGCCTGCTGGGATCATATTCACTTACTAGAACCAAAGAGCTGGCTCAGAGACAGCACCCTTTTCCTAGCACTGAAACCCAGTCAGCCATGATTTAGAGAGAGGGTTCCTACTTAGAACCTGGTGAATTTAAACAGATTGCTCAGGCACCTGGATTTACCTAATCTCATCTTTCCTAGCTCTCTTTGTAGTAACAGAGCTGGTTCGGCTGCTCTCAAGAGATCCCCAACTGACCCTGGGTATTGAAGGGGTGGGGGTTGGACCTCATCTCCTCATCTGCCCTGCTGTCTTTGTGCTTGCCTTTGTCACCCTGCTGCTTCCCTCTCTGACTAGCTCTCCACACTCCCTTCTGCCTGCTCCTTCCCACATTCTGCCTGTTCTTGGTACAAATGTCAGGGGTTCGGTCTTGCTTCTTTCTGCTTGTGAGATAACAGCAAGGGGCCACATGGAGGCCAACAGACCCCTCTGTCTGAGGGTCTCATTCTGGCTGCTGATGCAGCCAGAGGCCGTTGCATGCAGGACTCCAGGGCAGCTGAGGCAGATAGCACTTCTGTTAGCATTCAAAAATATTTTGGCTATTTGGAGCATGGTATTTTCTCTCTAGATTCTGTCTTATTGTTTATAATTTACCTATGACAACAACCCTGTCAGGTAGTTTAGGACCAGATATGGCCAATCTCACATATTTCTCGTGTAAGAGCTTTCCAGAAAGCAATCCTGTTTTTCTGAGATCTACCCTTGCTATGTGCCTACATCCCAGATGCTTTGCATCTCAATGAACGTAGATCAAGAAAGCAAACCCATTGCAGAAAAATATGACAGAGGATAAAATTGACATATGTGGTACTCAAAACAGGCATCAGATATGAGTCTGAAAGACAATGAGAAGGATTTTGACAAATATCTGCAAAAGGTACCACTTTCCTTGCATGGCAGTTGCAGTTGAGACAGAAGTTGTCATTAACCCAGAAAAGCCTCAGCCATTTCCATTTTAAAACCTGGAACTGAATCTTACTTTCACTTACATTTAATGGACATTTTGCCATTCACTCTAAATAGAAAAGGGCAGGATCTTTGGAAAAAAAATTCTCAAATTATTTTTATTGATATGTATCACTGCCAGTCACACAACATTGGTTTGTGAGGAAAACTTGTCCAAAGCATCTGAACCAGACACCTGAATTTCACTGACTGTGTTGACATATAGATGTGAAATGAACTTGTGCAATTACAACATGATATTGCAGGTCTTCTTATATATATAAAAAAACAGCTCTAGAGGTAAGTTTCAATGTTCTTGAACCTCAAAAAAACCCCCGCTCTGAAATGCCTTAGAAATGAAAAAGCCTTCAAATAGATGTTAATAGAGATTACGGGCATATATCTTATTACCCTGAACAGCTCGGTATGCAAGAGATTGCTGTAATAGTGCCCATCACATACACAGAGTTAGTAGTTTGTACCTCAGAATTTCCTACCAGCTGATCTACAAGAGTGTTTGGAGGCTCTTGACTCCTGTCATCACAGAGAGGAGCTGATGCACAAGGAAGGAGGATGGCTATAGAAATCAACTCACCTTTGTCAAATAAATAAATTGGATCATTAAAACAGAATAATAGTCTTCAATCATTTTTAGCACTTTTCATCTTAAATGTACAAAACTCACAAGCCATGCCTCTTAAAGGCAAGGGACTGTCTTTGAATGAATAATTTAGATTTCTTTTCTTATTGGCTTTCTGCATTTGGAGCCTGTATTGAAAAAAACAATTAGTCACACTGGAAAGCTTTGCTCTGCTACCAAGAGAGCTAGAAATTTTGCTTTCCTGCTGACAGTTGAGGTACTCACACAATACCATCTTCTAGGAGAAGGAAGTATTGTCAGACCTGGGATGAAACAGTAAGTGTTGCCTGTACATCATTCTGGCTGTCCATAGCTTGCTGGACTGCTACACTTGTCAGCTGTTTTTTCCTCTCAGCTTGCCTGAGTAACACAGTTAAATTAAGGCTGAAGTCAGATTGTTTTCAGTCTGCACTCATCTTAAAAGTTTGTTATATCTCCTTCACACCTGAACACGCCAGCACTGCCAACAGCTTGCCAGTTTACGCCAGCTACATTGGTTTGTTTATTGCCTCTTCTGACAAGCCTTGCCATCATTAAAACGTATATACACTAAAATACACTTTGCACACACTGCTGATGAGTTACGTATAAAAATATGTCGAGGACAGGTGTATGCGTAGTATTGCCACACTGAAGTCATTAACTTCTGCCACTTTGAGGATGTGGTCTAGACCACGGCAGGAAAAATGGGGCTGTTTTGACATTCATGAGCTGGTTAATCCACTGGATAGCCCTCATATGGCAAGAATGTGAGCATGCATGTTCATTAGAGGCTCCAAATCAGCTGCAAACATGGTTGAGACTCAGAAAGGAGTTCCTTAGAAGAAAAATAAAAAAACCACACTACCAAAACCAAAACAAACCCTCCCAACAAACTGCGTTGCGTGTCAGCAACCCTATCCTTGCCCAAATAAGCCTGAGCCAAAAATCAAATAACCTACATGCCCTTCAGATGTAGGAGTTTCTAAGACCCACCTAAAATAATTGCCATTTCATCTGTTTTCTGTAACTACATGGGGTTCTTTGTAGTTAACACATTTAGGATTGTTTAAGGACAATTCTGGGATTTTTAATAGCTTGTCAATTACAAGAGAATGGGCTGCTGATGTAGTAATGCCTCCTTGCTTTCGTAACTGACTCCAGTAAAGATAGCTAGGGAGATTCGTTTAAAACAGTAACGAACTCGCTCTCCAAACAGAAGATTTGTATGTTGCATCTAAAACATATGTTACAATGTTTTATATTTTATGCCATTGCAACTAGAGTAGATGGAGACAGTCCCTTCCTTGAAGAGCTGGGAAAAGTTAAGAGACCTTTGTGGGATCCCCAAAACAACAGAAACTAGTGCCTGGTCATTGTGCATGCCCAGAGGTCAATGCTAATGGAAGTAGCAGCGATGCAGGAGATGTGGGCATTTGAGATGTTCAGAAGAGTACCTCGGTGCCTCTGAATAGATTTGAGAGGAAACAGGGACCGCCACATAGGGGTTATCATAACGGCTAACACCTAGCACAGGGAGGCCAGGCTCAGCAAGTTCCTTTCACTGCCAGCAGAGACATGTGAAGACCACACAGAGCATGAATTAATTCAGGCACTGTTTGAACTGCAGGGAATGGGGATCCTCGGGATCTTTGCTGCACAGCCAGCTTACAGACCCAGACGTGCTCTTCACAAGGGGGTCCCCGATGTGGTTGGGGAATGCCCTGGGGCCAAGAGGTGCTCCTGCCTCCCTCAAACTCTAACACAGACGAGAGCTCTGCAGTGCCCTGTGGAAGAGCCAGGCAGACTGCACTGATTCTGAAGGGAGCTCAGGGCACCAAACACTGCTCAAAGAAACAAGCATCAGCTGCTCATAGATGTGTTTTACCACCTTGCGATGCCAAAGGACAGATCAGCAGTGGAGTTTAGTAACAGGCTGCTTAGTTCATTCTTTGCTCAGCTGCAGCTTTGTTTAACTTAACTAACAGGAACTGCACAATTTTTCTTTTACTAACTGTTGCCCATTTAGAAGCCAGCAGAAAGCACATATTATTCATTCTGCTAGCTTTGATAATGCCCACCTTATGAAACCACAGCCACAAACACGTAAAGCTTTTGAGGTTGACTGGCGAATTCAGTCAGACAAGCTCCTTTTGCTTGATAATGCAGTATTAGGGGTTATTTCAGCTATAATGGTCTAAGATAAATGCAGTTTTACTGAATTAAAAACATTTCAGAGAAATATGCCAATTCAGTTTCATGTCAGGATGGGAAAAAGTCAAAACATTCTGTGAAGATAAATGGCAATGGTTTGGTTTCGTGTTTTCAATTTGCTTGATTTTTTTTATATTTCATTTCCACATTTCATTTCCACAGAAAAATTTAAATTAGTTAGCATTGCATTGACGATAGCACAAATGAAAGCCTTTGGCATTAGTGAAATGAAATGATCTTGTAGGTCCAAAGACCATTTAAAATCCATTCTACGGATAATTTCAAATCTTCAAATGTCCAATTCAATTGTGAATTAAAAAAAAAAAAGAAAGGAAAATCAAGCATCACAATTTCTCAGGAAACAGACTATCTAGTTTCTGATCAGCAGCATTGCCAGACTCATCAGCAAGGGAAGCAACCTGCCTGAAGTTTGAAGATTTATCTAGTCTTTGATTACAGCAAGTTTCTTGCCCATACACTGAGCGGGGAAGCCAGAAAAAGCTTGCACTGCCAGGAGCCATGTTGTACTGTATATATTTTTGAAATTAAAAAAAAAGAAGGGGAAAAAAAGAAAAAGAACCGCAGTATCCACTGCTAGCAATCCAACATCTTGCAGAATATCTTCTGCATTACACTACACAATATATGGTACATCTTATACTATAACTAAAAGTTACGTTCAGGAACCACGTTGTAAACTCCAAAATGAGAAATAAAAAGCTAAATTGTTTCCCTATGAATACTTAATTTTCTTGAGAATTATGAATGCCTAAGTTTTATGAAGGACATGGATGTAGACCATAACAAGTTCTCCCTGCCATCCTCAATTCCCAATCCAGGAGGGGTGTCTGAGCCTCCAGACCATGCAGGTTTTTGGGAGACAGCCTTTCTGAATCATCTTGACACACCACGATACCTTTTTCCATTTGAGACTTCTAGGAATGCTGCGCCCTCTCCTGACAGATTAGGACTCAGCAGCAGTGGCTAGTAAAGCTGCTTTGCTGGAGCTAACAAGTCAAAGCTGGACCTCAAAGTTACCAAGACCAGTCCTGCTTGACTTAAAACCTCTATTGCACTATGCAGAGGGGCTTCACATTGAGATGAATATCTCAAAATTACAACGGTTTTTCACCATGCTGTAAGAAAAGAAATTGCTTGGAAGTATATGCTTAAAAAAAACCCACCAACCATATGTTTGAAAATGGATGGAACACCACTCTAGAATAATCTCCAAATAACATACAGTGTTTACAGTCAATGCAATTCTGTAAAGGAAACTGTCATATGTTGAAAATATAACCTTGAAATTAGTGTTGTAACCCATGGATTCCATTTCACAGAACTAATACATAATATGGCTAATGCTATTATAAAAAGTCAGTCTGCCTTTGTAAGCAATTGTAATCTCCTTCAACCAGCAAAGCTTACGCAGGAATGACTAAAGAAATCCCACACCTCTTGTCAATCATTCACACTATGCCTAAGTGAAGATCACCTGCATTTTTTTATGTCGAACGCTTACCTCTACTCTGATCCTGCATTCAAGTTAAATGAATTTTACAGACTTACAACTGCATACTGATTAAAGCTTCTGGTCCTAGAAACTACTGAATACCACCAAGAAAGAGAAGGAAATTTCCCTCTGGTCAAACTGGCAGGGACCATTTGGAGGTATTTTCTGCCTTTCTTTGTAGCTTAGGATATGAGTCACTTCCTCAAATCATCTGGGAATTTTACTTAACAAATTTCCTTCTATTCTAGTTATTCTAGACCTAATTACTGACACTGTCGATCTTTTTGGCTCTCTTCCTGTGGTACATGGTTGTGCTTGTGGCTTTGGTCTTTTCCACAGAAGGGCTTTACTTTTTTTTTAGGGCGTTGGGGCTCAGGTTGCTGTCTGGGGAGTTTATGGGCAGTGTGTTTATTCCATATGTTCATTCAAATCATTGATGCATCAGCTGTATAAGAGAAGATAATTATTAAATTACCTCCTCTAATTATATTATTTACAATGTTGCCATAAGGATGATTAACATTCATGGCCAATGACCACCAACTAAACACAGCTGGAATGGGAAATTATTCTTTACGGACTAACACTAGACACTGAGATATATTTTGGGCCCCTGGAACTTAATGCCTACTGCCAGATATGGGAAGAAACAATCTAGTTTGTCTGTTGCTTTACAACAAAGTATTTCACTGCTTTTATAGCTTCTTCTCTGCACCCTTACAATTAGTAAAACACGTTGTTCTACATTGGGTGAAGGTCAAAAATCTCTGCTAAATTGCCCTACCTTCCAGTTCCCTCACCGCTTCTCCTTCTGTCCTGCCAGGTCAGCACAAGCTTTACGCTGCATTTCTGACACTAAGCTGAAAAAAAGAAAACAGCCACCAGGTGGCGAAATGTAATACTCATACAGCCTCATTAATAGTCATCCAGCTTTATTAACAGTAGCTGAGTATAATCATAGGTGACTATAACAGGATTCCTAACATAACAGAAACATTGTATTAACAATATAATTTCCCCGTGCTTCACAAAGGCCTTATATTGCTTATTAAATTAGCGGATTAATTATAATTACTCTTAAATGCATTTGAGGCATTTTTATTCCACAAACCTATCTCAGACATGAAAAGTTGTAAGAATAGCCTTGTTTTAAGCCTTCCTCAGCCAAACTACTCTGTGTTTAAACATATGCTTAAGCCTCTGTAGGAACAAAGCTTTAGTATTACACTTTGATCACTATTTTATTATTGTAACTTGCCAGCATGTTGTAACTGCTGTACAGTGTTCAGTTCACTGCTATCAAAGGATGTATGGCAGGCTTTGCATGTTATTTAAAACCATGTAATGCATTTTTAAAGACCCAATGTGCTGGTAGTTCTGACAATATTCACCAGTACCGTGTAAACAGATATTAGAAAACAAAAGAAGAGAAGTGTTTGAAAAGCAGAAGCATGCATCATTATTTCTCACTATTTCATTTAGTGGTTTTGCTGTAAATGTTCTTTAACCTATGAGGTCAAACCATTGTCTACTTGTGCTCCTTGGGAAAAAGGACAAATAAGAAAAGAGTCTTTCTACTCCTTTTTATGGAATTTGCACAACCAACAAGCAAACAAAACCGTAAAAAGCCAGTTGAACTAAAGCATTATTTGACTGGTGTTGCACTTACAAGTAGCCTATGTACACACCTTCCCTATCAAGCATAGGCACATATGAGTCTCTTTTTCAATAAACAAATTTGTACCAAGCTACTCTTTGAAAGTGGTAACTCCAGCAGACCCTGATGCTTAGAAGCCAAGGTTTCAGCACGATGCAGACAGGCCCGCAGGGACTTCACCTGGACTAAGCAGTTTGCAAACTCTGAAGTTGAAGGAAGTTACCCCTTAGTCACAACGACACATAAAAGGTGGAAGAGTGGTATGGCAGCCTGTTCCAGAGGTGGGTTGCGGGATCATACAGATGGGATCAGAGTACTCCCCCCCCCAAACTTAAAAGGGGCAAACTTTGCGATAAACGGTTTCCAATGCAGAAATGCTAGCCTAACCCTCAAGACTTGGAAATTAAATCCTCCCACAGCGCGGGCATAACTACGATCGCGTTCGCGGCGGAGAAGCTCCGCCCGGGTCCTCACCCCGGTGCTACTGGTACCACAGCGCCGCTCCCACTCGCGAAGCGCAGCCCTTCCGCCAGCTCTCCTCCCACCACCTCCCCGCACCGCCGGCCCGCTGCGAGGAGCGATTCGCCCCAGCTTCTCCATTTCCATTTTGGATGTGTTTTTTATGTCACCGCCTGTTTTCGGCGCCTCTGCGCGGGCAAACGCCCGCACGGCCCCGGCCCCGCTCACGGGATCCCTGACAGAATCCCCGGCATCGACCGCAGGCAGACCCAGCGCAGGGCTTCACCTGGCGCAGCACACACGACACCCCTAGGGGGAAAGGAAAAAATAACAATGAAAAACAAAATTAAAACACCTCATATTGCCTACACCAGGGCACGGAAAACACCGTAACCCAGCGCTGCCCTCTTCCTCCCGAGCTCAACATGGCGGCCGAGGCGTCCCCCCACGGCATCGCCTCACCCCTCGTCCAAGATGGCCGTCCTGCCGCGGTGGCGGCGGCTTGCCAGTACTTAAGATGGCGGCTACGCGGTTAAACTACCGTCCACCTTACGCAGCAGGGGGTAGGTATCACCGCAGCAGCGTCGGTCGCTCATTTATTTATTTATTGACGTGCCCGCCCCGCTGGCCGCTGCTGGACGTGACGCGGCTCCGGGGGCGGCGGCGCGGTGCCTGCCGGGAGGCCAAGTGGGCGGTGGCGGGGCAGGAGGCGGTGGCCGCCGGGAGGGGGCCGGGCCGTAGCGACGCGGTTCCTGTCGCCGTGACATGGGTTCCCCCTCGATGGCGGTTGCCGCGGGAGGCCTCAGATAACCGGCCGCGTCCCCTCTCCCCTTCCCTCCCCCTCCCCGCCTGCCGCCATGCCCGTCCGGGCCCCGCCGCCCCCCGCGCAGCCCGCAGGTAAGAGACGGCGCCGCCGCTACTGCCGAACGGGGGGCGGCTTGTTTCCTCCAGGCCTGGCCGGGGGAGGGCACCCCCTGCCCCGCGGTGGCGGGTGAGGACCCCTCGGGGCTTCACCCGGGGGCCTGCAGCGGCCGGGGCCTGTCAGGGCATCGCGCTCTGCGTCCTTCCCCCTCCATCCTCGGGGGAGGGTGGCGAGGCCGCGCCGCCCTGCCAGGTGGGAGGACTGGGCAGGGGGATGAAGCCCCGCAGCTCTCCCCCTCGCTGAGGTGCCTCTCCCTCGGCTCGTCCCGCTGCGGCTGGAGCGAGGGGACGGGCCGTGGCGGGGCCGGCCTCGGAGCCGGGCGGCTTTGTCCTTCGGCGGCGGGCCCCGGGCGGGGGTCGAGCGGCGTTAATGTCGCTCCTCGCAGCCCGCGGTTTCCCGTAGCGGCTCCGGGCGGGGTGGCAGCCGGCCTGGGGCGAGTGCTCCGGGTTTTTGTGGGGTGCAGTGGGGCCGCAGCTGGAAGAGGGCTTGGTCGCTTGTGGTGTGGTACAAGAAGTTAAGCTGCTCTGTGTGTTTGGTTTTTCCTGATAAGCTTTCTTTTTTAAGGGGTATAAAGCATGTCAGTTGCTAAATGCATCTGAAGATGACAGGCTGAAGCAGAGTTATGATTTTTAAAAAATTTTTTTTTAGAAGTAACGCCATTCTAAAATGGGACAAAATTGCTGAAATGCTTGTTAGGTTCTGACACTTCAGTTTGCTATTATAAGTGGCTACCTGATGAACCAAAATATTCTTTTTCCTTAGAGAAGACAATTCCTTAAACCAAGAGTTAAACCTTGGGATTCCTTCATATCATCACTAAGGTGGCTTCTTGATGGTGATAGCCCCTTCCTTCCAGCTTCAGCATGGAAATTGAAACCTTCAGAAGTTTGACACTCCTTTAAAAGCAAACTTCTGTTCATAAGTGAAGGGAGTGCATGGAAGAAGCATCGTTGACCAGAGCCGTACTGCTTTGGTTGTATAAGTTTTGTTGTCATGTGTGGTTTGCAGTGTGATGTGCTTCATTAGAACTGATTTTTTTCAGCTGTTGAGTTCATGGTAAAGGGAGTTTGATGGATGCTGTTTTTTAACTGGGCTGGTCCTTGGAGGCAGAAGAAAATTGAAAGTATTTCCTCCTTGTTTTATTCTCTGGACATATGAACTAGACTCGGAAAACCAATTAGCCTACTTTAAGCATAAAAATGTTAGGTTGTATTGTCGGCGCATGCAGAAGTTTGTATGCGTGCTCATACAGCTAATGTGTAGGTAGCGGTTCCTCTTCCTGAAGTTGGAGCTGTACCTGGAGGAATATAACATTAACTGGGAGAGCCGGGGGAAGAGGTGAAGTACCTGTGGCTACTGAGGTTTGTTTGATTTGTTTTTTGGGTTTTTTTTAAACACTCATATCGGTGAAAATAAATAGCATAAATTTGAGGATATGAGGATTTAAACTGAAAAATATGCATTATCTGTATAGTAAAGGGACTTCAGAAAAGCTAATGTGGCTCTGGTGTTTCCATTCCACATGATGTTTGCATAAAGTACACGTATGACCTTCTAAGGTCGTGTGAAAGTATGATCTCTTTTTTTTTACTTCCTTAATTTGTTTATAAGTAATCAGTTGAAGGATCTTGGCCTCAGTAGATCAGTTCATGCTGTCTGATTTTTTTTTTTTTTTTTTTTTGCTCAGGTCATGGTTTCATTTAGCAAAGGATTTAATAGTCTATAAAATTCAGAGTTATGCACAGTATTTGTGTTACGTATTTCTGTTGATGAAGGCAGCATGTGATCTTACATTTATACTTAAAAATTTATTTAGTAACTTACTAAGTTAATGCAAGCATTTTAACACCCTGATTTACATAAAATAATATTCTGAAACTTTCAGTACTTTGAAAAGACTTGTCTTTCACAGTGGAAATAATAGAGCAGCTTAGATGGACTTCTGTCAACTCTTTGCCCTTTCCTCTTGAAATATTCATGGAGGTCTCCTTGCAGATATGTAGTGGTATCAGTTGGAAACCTAGCGGTGAAGAAATTGATGCTGGATCTGTTTGTTTTCACCATACTCAGCAGCATAATCTTTTCTCAGATACTCTTTATCTTTTTCGACAAAATGTCCATTCCTTTCTGTGCTATTGTACTGTTTGACAACTTAAACTACATCTTTGTGAACATTTCAGTGCAATGACATGCTAACCCTTTCATGGGGATTCAAAATACTCATAACTTTTCTGGGTAGTCCTCTTAAGAGAAGTGTCTTATATCCTACTCATTGGTAGGTTTCAGGAGTTTTGTCTGTTAATTTTATTTTTCCTTTGTGTAGAAAACACACTATGTAAGCTGCTCCTATGCACACACAAAAAAGGCCTTGATATCTGCCGTGTTTGAAAACTGACAGTCTCATTTCCAGTAGACTTTCCTCCATGCTAATGTCCTTTGTAATTAAAGTTTTGGATTGATACTGCAAGGAGTGTTTCTGTATTCATACCAGTTGCAAGGTGATGTAATGAGTCTGCTTCTTTAAGGCAAATAATTTGGATTTTTCAAATCCAAGAGTTCTGTTTTGGAAGAACCACAAGGAAGGGCTAATCTTGTCTTCACTTTAGTACGTTTGAAAGTAGGTACCAGGGGAAGGAAATGTGAAACCTCAAGTTCATATGTCTATTGAAAAGTGATGGAAAATAGATTTTATTCTTTGGAGTATTATGTGTCCCTCCTGTATTGTATTTTTAATATGAGATAACGTCTGTAGGTGGGATAAATGATGAATAATGTAAGCCTGTTCTTGCTATGTGTGTTTAACTTGCTTCAGTTAGGGGGGTTTTTGCCTTTTTTTTTTTTTCCCCTTACCTACTTGTTCTCTGCATGTTGAAGAAAATACTTGTTCACTTAAAAACAAGCAAAAGTTCCAGTAATGGAAGGAAGACCTATGGTTCTCCCTGTGCAACTGTATTTCTTCTGCCAAGCTGTGGGAGAACCTTTCATATAAGAGTGCACCTCTGGGCAGTTGTAATCTGCTCTTTACTGTAGTCTGTGTGAAGTTCGAAGGGTTTATATGTGATGGAGAACATACTGCTTTGTAAGTAAATCTCTGAGAACAGTTGACCTTAGGTAATCTAGTTCTAATACTTTCTAATCCAGCATCTTTTTGTCTTAATTTAGAACTGGTTCCCAGCTAACGTGTTTGAGGGTAACATCCAGAAATAGATTTTCTCACTGAGTTGAACACTGTTTTAAAAGGAATTTAAGAAATGGTAAGAATGAAAACATCCCAGTTATGTGTTACTTATGACATCTGTCTTTACACATTGTATGGATGTGTGCTGTACATTGGACACAAATATTGTGTTCCCACAGAGCCAGATTTTAAACCTGATTGACTTTCCCAGCCAGTTGTGTTTGCCTATATGAATTAAAAACATGCTTGTTCTTACAACATTTTCCCCCCTGTCTGTTTACGGATTTAGGTACAGACAGTGTCTTTATCTGCAGCTGTTAAAGCAAGTCAGTAGATTTTTAGTTGAAACATTAAATTTTTTTGCTTATAGTAACTTTATAAAAATAACCTGGTCTTTAGGTTTTGGGGAAGTGATGCTATTCTTGGTTAAAAAAAGAGTTTCATGAACTAACACAACATTTAGATTCGTATTTTTCAAATGTTCTTCTGATTCCACAGCTAAGCCAAAATGAAATGGGGAGAAGTGAAACAGCACAACTACTGAAAATACGTGTTTGATTGCTTCTTTGTATAATCTAACAAGTAAGATTTAAAGGAAGATATCTATATCCCACATCTGTTTAAATTTCATATTTGTGCACCTAACTTAGTCTTCCTGTATTGTCAGTGATGAGAGGAAGAGGAGCACTGTCAAAGAGGTTTGAATCTTGTATAGGCTGAATTGTCTGAGGATGCCTGGTGTTTACTGCTGGCCTGGGGAGGGCAGGAGGACAGGAAGAATGAGCTGCCTGAGATAAGTGCCTGAATCCTGATGGCAGTCTCCTGAGTTTTGTTACTTTAATGTTCATTTTACGAACAACACTTTCTAATAGAAGGTGTCTAGTATATTCGGTGTTTGTTGAAACCACAGTAATGTACAGTGGTATTGATTAATTCCAGATGTCAGGTAATGAGAAATAAGGCTTAGATACATTTGCTGTATTGGAACTAAAGAACATTGTTTTCTTCAACTCATATGTCCAAGCAAAAAAAAGTGCTCTGAAACTCCTGCTTTGGGTAATGGGCCTTCTGGCTGTAACAGCATTAGATTCAAAATGGAAAACATTGATTTCTCAGAGGCTTTATGAAGTAAACTTTTTCTTGCTGTATTTTGTTTGCTGGTAACTTATTCCAAAAATAAAAGTAAGCTTATTAAACCAATTTAAGAACATATTGATTTCTGCCTGGACAATGACTCTCTCTCTAGAGTGGATTTGGGTTGTAGAAATGCTGTTTTAACAGACAGGCTCTCCTCGTTTACAATGGCCCTTCTAGAAATAAGTTCTCAGATGCAGAAAGACTGTAAATCCATTTTCCACTGTTCCTAAGCCAATGAAAAGGCAAAGTTATAACAGAAGAGGACAGCTTTTCCTACTGGAAGCCAACATTTTGCTGAAATGAGAAGTCTAAATCTGGTCCTTACTGCGGTATTTTTGGTATCTGCTTGAGGAATTCCCTTGCAGTAGAAGAGTTAAATATTCTTGGAAAGATCAGATGCTAGCAGCTAATGATTTGAATGCATCTCCTTGCCATTGCAAGGCTTTTACTGTAGGGCATTTCAGTAACATTGTCATTTCTGTCACAGACATCTTGATCATGCCATTTCTGATTATTTTGTTTTCTTTATGCTTTAAGTGATGGGTTGCTTAACTCAGCTATGCTTTCAGAATAATCCACAGCTGAGAGGTTATCCATTGCTTTGCTAATGTTCATCTTAAGTTAAAGGGAACATTCTGCTCTACAAGGAGTTTCTTCTTTTGAATTTACGTGCCTCGGGTATTTCTTTAGAGATATCTTTATTCGTGGCCTCCCAGTTTTTTAGGTCTTATGTAAGAGCCAAACGTGCTATTTCAAGTTTTGCCTTAGAAGATATGCAGAGAAGGAACTATTTATACCTGCTTTTGTGTATTGTAATTACATTGTTCTCTTTGCTGCCACGTCTTTGTTAGACTGTTACTATTATTCTACAGAAAGGTAATGAACGAGGATGTGATCCGTGTATGAGGAAAGCAGATATTGTTCCCTATTTACTGCAAGCAAATAATAAGATACCCTGGTTTGATAGTAAAAGTTTTAGAAACCTAGTTAGTGACTTGAGATAAAAGAAGGGTATGCATTTTATCTTTCTGAATCTTTGCCCTATCAAAACTTAAGTCAACTACTACTCTTATCTTTTCCAGCATTACTGATTTCTGCTTTCTCTCTTCTTTTGAGTGTTTTAAATTAACCTGAGTTACATTCTTAAATTCTTGTGACCTTAGAAAAAAGGTTTAAACCAAGAGCTGCAGTAACAGAATTGAATCTTACCAAATTAATCAGCAATTTTTTTTCTTTAAAATAAAATGTCAATATGTACTCTTAACTGTGTTGGTGAATTACATTTATAGTATGACTTTAACAATGGTCTTCTATTTATGATACTGAAATTTGTTCATGAAATTCCTTCATGATGAATATCAAAGTATGAATATAAAGAAACACATGGAAGCAACAAGTTAACTAGAGTTTTCAGCTTTTAAAAAAAAAAAATAGGTAAAAGACTGCAGAAAATGGCATCTGAAAGAGAACACAATTCTTTAATATTTTTGGGGGGGAAAATGTTGGACAACTGCATGTCATGAGGAATTGTTGGAAATTCATCATCAGTCTAATATTAAACTATTGTGATCTGAGAAACTTGCTGATACTTGTTAATGTGAATCTGTGATTGTGGCTAAAATAACCCAGTCTAAACATGAACACTTAAACTCTGTCAGATTCTTCACTTCAGGGTGTAAGATCTGATGCCAGAAACCTGGGTTGTTACGTATTGCAAATCGTAGAAGTAGCTGCTCTATTATGTGCAAGTAAAAACTGTTATAATTTCCTTCAAAGAAGAATCCTTACTATATAGTGTGCTGAAAAATTGGTGTTTTCCATTTGCTTAAAATTTGCATGTTTCAAGAATGTTTAAATGAACAGATAAGTGTAAAAGTGCATGTTAACTTCATAGCTGACTTTTTAAATTTGGGTGCGAATCCCCTCAAACATATGGGGAAGATAAATAATCTGTATATCGGTCATAGATTTGTTCAAATTGTACTTCGAGTTAAATCATGTTTTCAGTTAATCGCTTGAAATTCCAGCTTTACAAAACTATATAGCCTAATGTCTTGACCAAGAATATGTGTGAGTTGGGTATAAAGTACTACAAAAGATGAAACCACAGTTCCACATCTTAGCACCTATTTAAGATGCCAGACAAAGTAGGGATTAAATAAATGTATCAATGAACAAAGTTGTTGTTCTCAGACCTGTGGGTTTTCGCTGTCTTAATGTTCCAGTGGACGATATCAAATTTGGTTCAATAGTTTATGGTTGGCAGGTGGAACACTTTTGAAAGTGGAAAAAAGGGATCATAATGAAATTCTTTCTGAAGAAAACTACATTAAGGCTAAAAATTCCCATGCTGTTTTTTATATTGCAAGGAGAATTGGGATTATGCCCCCTTTAAAAAAAAAAAATTATCACTAATTAGTCAGGCAAGGGGACGGGGAATACTGGTATGACTCTTTTCCTTCTGTTACACTCTATGATATTCTTTTGAGTTCTGTAAACAACAATTAAATTGTGTTAACATAACAACCTTACACTCATATATACTACAGGTTCGTGCATTTTGGAGCTCTTTAGCTTTTAAAACACAGCTGTAACATCATTGGAAATAGCTGACATTTTAAAAAAAAATATATATATACACAAGTCCATATAGTTGATCATGCGTTTGGTTCTTATGGGTTAAACTGATTAAACATGTAGTAGAATACCAAACCTATGATCAGATTTTTAAATGCACAAGTAATGTTCCTTGCAGATCCTGTTTTGTCAACTGTTATTGAAACATATGTGGAGAAGGTATTGTGCTACTGGACTGCAGCTGTGTAAATGATCCCTGTGATGATTTAAAAGTGCTTTGAAATGAAAAATTTAAGCAAGTTTCTTCTTTATAGCAGAAAATGCAGGAGAGAACATTTTAGATGGTCAGAGATCTTCCTACATGTTTGATTGGGTTTTGACAGTCTGCTTCACCCCCTGTGCAGCCTCCTCACGTTATCATTGTCCTGTCCCTACTATTCTTGTTCCTTGCCTCCCTTTTTTTATGTTAACTGGAAAGAAAATAAGTCTTTTAGGTAAATTCCCTTTGACTGTGATGCTTGCTGCTCTCTTGTTACGCAGTTTGTTTTCCGAATGCTGCATCTTGGGTTTTTTTTTTAGATCATCTTTGTCCCTAAGGATTTTCTCAACTCTATTATGATTTATTTTTAGCTGAGGTTAAGATAATAATACAGTAAATAGTCAACAAAAAATATGAGTAGAGTTGTTATGAGGGATAATATATGGAAGTGTGTCCAGTGCAGCTTAAGAATTAATTTTTCTTGGCATTTCTTGCATGAGATCTTCTGATGTCAAGTGATGGAGCAGTTACTAATACAGAGCTGAATGTGATATTTCAGATAACTCAAGTGAAAACCAACTTATACAAGCCTGTAAGTCTGAGAAGATTTAAAAATAAAAACAAAACATGCATGCTTTTGGTAAAACATACAGGCAAACTTTCTTTTTAATGGAAAAGTTCAGAAGTTTTTTTTCAAGGCTTCTGATTCATAGTGTTAGGATATGTGTTTGAGATACAGTAAAAAAAAAACAAACCCCAAACTTTTCAGTTAGGCTTCATTGTTTAGTCTGAGTTGTGATGACCACAGTTTTACTATTTAGTTTAAGTAATATTGGCCTATATAATGCATAAGTTAGGAGGCTCATCAGCATTCTCCTGCATCTAATTCCTATCCATAAAGCTATGGTAATCTAGGTAGGCCACTGAGCTGGCAGTGCTTCTTAGCCAAGCAAAAGAGTTGCAGCTGATCAAAGTACTTTCCAAGATTTTAGAAAATTTTAGGCTGTAGGAGTACAATATGGATTTATTTTATTACCAAACCAGCAAAACTATACTTCAATGTCATTATCCATGTACAGGGTTGTAAGTTTGTATATTTGCCAGTTGAAAACAAATTTGAGGTGGCCTCTGTCTTCAGCCTTTTCCTCCCCTTCTCATGACTTCTCATCAATAAAAATAAGGTTTCTGGGAGAGGGGAGGCTGGTCTACCTAGATTTAACTTCCTTTTTACTTGAATATAATTGCTTGCATAACTTGATTATTCTAAAATTGTTTCAAAAGAAGAAAAATCTGTATCCATTTGGACTTATTTTATATATAGTATGATACTTATGTGTTAAACTTGATCTTTATTATTCATACTGCACAGAAAGCTTCAAGAATGGGTCTTGTGGACTTCAGAAATCTTGGTTTCAAAATCAAATATATTAACTTCCTAGCTTTAACTTGTGTCGGCACACAAGCATTTGACTTTCTTAAGCATATAATGTTTTATAGACTACCTGTTTGAGAGTAATTTAGGGATTTATTTGGGTTTCTGTTTCAAATTTCTGTGGGTTTAGTTATATGGCTTTTTCTTCCCAATGTAAATCAACATACTGTAGAACTGTCATTTTCTATTTTAAAATCTTTTCTTCCTAAACAGCTTTAGAGATGTGTTTTAGAGGGCTTGTACATCTCTGCCTAATAAAAAATAAAACATCTAATCATGTTGTAAAATTCCTGTTGAGGCTGCAAGGGCTTCAATCATAGTACTTGGTCTTGGTCAAGGAGCTGCTTATCCCCCTCTCCAGTGTTATTCCCCAAAAGCCAATCGGAAGTGGTTTTTGTAGGACTCACGTTTTCACCTTCCTTCTTTCTAGCCATTTCATTGTTTCTGTTCAAGCTCTTTTTACTTCTGGGATGATGAAGGTTTATATCCGGTCAGTGCTGTCCTTGAAATAGTGTTGAGGGGTTTTCTTGTTTGTTTCAAGAACTAGTTTCTTGCCTTTACAGTCTCTTCAGCTTTTGTCACATGGGGTAAGGTGATAAATACTGTGTCAACTGAATTTTCCAAATAGGTGTAACAATTCTTGTTAAATTTCAGGAGGTTTAATAATAAATTTCTGCTATCGTCTACTGAGATTCAGCTGGAGATTCATGAACTCAAATTTAGTTACAAGCGATGATTTGTTATAACCAAGTAAACCCACCCCTTTTTTTATTTAAAAAAAAAAAAAAAAAAAAAAAAAACCAAGAAATCCTTTCCCTTTTCCAGGAATTAGAGGGGGAGGGGGAGTGAGTCCCATCCTGATTGATGCAGTTTTCTCTGTCCTTACTCCTAAATGTCAGTGTGTTACTAAGAGCTACTGATTCATGACCCTAGGAGTCATGAATTCCAGATAGAATGCCATTCACTGTTCAGCCAGCTACCCTGTAGCTTTAAACAGTGCTATCCCCAAGATAAGGTACCTTGAGATGAGCACAGCTAATATATACCAATATCTACCTAACCAGTCTTTTTTTTTTTCCTACAAAAGAACAACCAGCACTTCCACCTACCAGGGCGTATCTTTGTGTATAGCATATGGATCTTCCTCTGCAGTAAAACATTCAGAAAGCAATTGTAGTCTGGATATACTGGGTGTTTAATGTTAATGTTGATGGTTGACCACAGTAAATCTTGGAAATTTGGATATAAAGAAGGAATGGCTGCTCTGATGGTTACAGAGAGGAAATGCTGATAACTTATTTAGTGGATTGAAAACCCAGAAGCTTGGAAGGTGAACAGGTTGGAGTAATCTCAGTCACTCTCACTTAATCTCAAGTGGAAACTCAGTCACACTCTACAGACGTCTTCGAAAGGATCTTTACATTCATGTATGACATTAAATAGCAATTGCTAGACCTGGATGTAAAAGGGAGAGTGCTCTTGAGAGATGAGGCCTCTGAGATAAGAGTGAAGCTCTTCTCTCAAATACCTTGTTAAGCAGCTGGTGCTGAGTAAGCCTATGTGGGAGCTTGTTGACAACTTATTCTTTATTCTAAACAAAATTCCTTTGCAGTCTTCTTCAGTTTGCATGTGATGTTACAAAGTACTTCATGGTTTCATCTGATAAGCATGATGTTCTTTTATAACTGCAAAATACCCTTTAAAAAAAATTGTAGGTATGTTAGTCACCTTAAAGATGCCAGACTTTTCTGGCAAATACCAAGAGTTGTTTGGCTCAAATGCTCTGGTATGTTGTGCTTGAGAAGAACTACAGAGCTTCATTTGTTGTTGTTATACCCATTGTGTGCTGCTGTTCAGATGCATGTACAAAGTCATTTGCTAAAGATGTTGGAGTTAAGGGTCATGTTTTATCTGTGTTTCAGAACTAGTATTGTAAAGTCTGCACTTATTCTGATGGTTAGAAATTCAAATATTTGCTAATATGTATAGGTTGTTTCCACTCTTTATCTGTAGATAATACTTAGTATGTTGTTACGATTTATTCATGGCAGGTGTCATTTGAAATGGAAAGAGCTTGGTCGTAGCTCTCCCTTTAAGGGCTATAAGGTATGAACTGGTTAAGCAATGCGTACAATTGCGAATCTATAAATAGTAGTAGTTATTGCTTTATTAATTACACACAATAGTGAAAAAAATCAAGATTACTCTTTAGGAAAGAAAATTTTCTATCCATACCTTGCTTGTTACTGTAATGGTTTGCAACGTTAAGATGGAGTCCTTAATCTGTTTCTGTCTAGGCCATGGGAATACTTTCTTCTTTTTTTTCCCCTCTGATTTAGTGATTTGCGTTTAAATATTTTATGGATAATCTTGCTCTGTTCTGCTTTTGAGGATAAGCTTTGATGGAGAAGTTTGTTTTGCTCTAGGCTTTGCTGGTGCTCATAATGGCATTTCCCAACTGGCGGTTCATAAGACAAAAGCAGGCTGGTGGCAGCAGCTGTGGAGACAGCACGTGTTGGCTCGCAGTTATGAAACTCAAAGAACGGGGAGACCTAACAGAAACCCATGAATTGGTAGAAAGAAACTTAAACAGTACAGCAGCAGATCATGGCTAGTGATTATAACAGCAGTTCCTTCCTCCACTTCTTCACTGTTTCAAAGCTTAAGGAAGCATCTTTCAGAGTCTTCGGAGCTACTGTCTGAAGGTGCCTTAAGTACATGACTGTTGAGGCGTAGTCCATCAAGTGCCTTAATTTCTCTTGCACAGTCAGCTGAGCACACTAATGAGTGTGGGAAAAGATGGACCAGGGTCATTAGCTGTTTTATGAATTGCTGATGATGGGAGGTAGAGAACTGATGGGTTAAAACTCAGATTAGTTGTATTGGCATGTTGCACAACAGCTCAAGACAAATGTGATTCGTGTTCTGGCATTTCAGCGCTGTCTGCTGAGAATATGGTCATGTTGTAGTTTACAAGAGACTTGAACTGTCCTCAGTAGATTCTTTGACTTCTAAAACAAAAGAATTGGTTAGAAAATGGGTTTCAGGAATGTTCCTTTCTTGTATCTAATATGGACATTGACCTATATGCATACTTTTAAAATAAATGTGAAACAGTAAAAATATGAGATTTTAAAAAGCTAGCCAAATTCTAATATACTTCTTTTTTTCCCTATTACAGAAATACATTAACTTTGAAGTGGAACTAAACAATGGAACCAGATATCATTCGAATGTACTCCTCATCCCCTCCACCACTAGACAATGGAGCTGATGATGATGAAGATGAATTTGGAGAATTTGGAGGATTTTCTGGTGTAAGCACTACTGGTGTAGCTTTTGCTGATTTTGATACACCGGACTACAGTCATCCAAAGGAGGAGTTTATACCCACAAATCATTTCATCCCACTTCATGAGTATTCTGACAATGTAGCTAGCATTGCAACTTTCACATCTGTTAAAAATGTTCAAGATAAAGACTGCATTGCAGAGCTTCCTACTTTTACTAAGGAACTTTCTGATATGTCAGCTACTAGTACCAGCAAAGAAAAATCTAAGTTTAGAACTTCAGGTACCACTTTAGAAGATGTAAACAAAAGAGGGGAACAAAGAGACAACACTGGGAAATCGGAGGGTTTTTCTTCTCATGTCACTAGAACTGGTATAGCAGTTGAGACCCAGGATGAGCAAATAGATGCTTGTAATGGTGAGAAGCTTCCATGTCTAGAGATTCTAACAAACGGATTTGCAGCATTGGACCCTGTAAATCCTCAGGGAACAGAAGATCTAGACAGTATCAGTGACTCAAAGGGACTGAAAACTGTTAGCACCCATAGTACTGAGAAAAAATTGAACTCAATGCCTAGCTCAGGTGAAGACTTTGCAGATTTTGCTACATTCTCAAACAAAAAAACAATCCATTTAGAGGGAACAGGACCTACAATATGCAGTGCTCTTAATGAAAGAGACTCTCTGAGCATTCAGGAGAACAACAGAATAAACAGAGTAAACTTTATTGAAGAAGAGGTTTGCATTGCAGAAATTAGTTGTGAACAGGATCCCTCAGCACTGGAAGATAATGAATTTGCAATTTCTAGTACGTCTCAAACAACTGGAAGTTCAATATGCACTACTGAAAATGGAGAATGCAGTGGGAGGAGAAGACAACATGGCACAGAGAATGGCAAAGATTTTACTAGGCCTGATGACTCCTTGGGAACAGAGGACATCAAGGCTGATAAGATCCAAAGCCTAAGCAGTGATCTTGCAGGAGAAAAATTGAGTGATTCTGAAGATCTTAAGGATGGTGGAAGTAGTACTGAAGTTGTAGCTTGCAGTGACACACATGATGATGATGATTTTGGTGATTTTGGTTCAGTCAGCAGTGCATCTCCTACCTTCATTAATGCTCAAGAATCAATAAATGCTCTAGATTTAGAAGGAACTTCTGAACAGCCCGCACATATTAGCGAACCTAATGATGAATTTGGTGAATTCAGGGACACAAGTACTGTTTCTCAGCAGCCAGCAAGGTTGGATCAAGCTGAACTAAATCAGACTGCTGACACTTTAGAATGTGATACTACCAGTAAAACTTCTGGCTTAGACTTCCAGCATACTACTGAGGTAGAAAATGGTGATGACAGTGAATTTGGAGAATTTGATTCAGTGCCAAAACCTCAAGATGAGAGTGTTGCTTTTCAGGACTCCGACGACTTTGCGGACTTCAGTTCAGCAGGTTGTAACCAGGCTACAGACTGGAATGCTTTTGGAGATGAACAGAAAGACAGCTGTTCTTGGGCTGCCTTTGGAGATGAGCAAGCTGGTGAATCTCATCACAGAAAAGAGACATGGCAGTCAAATAGGACAGATGCATCTGCCAGGACTGATAGTCCAGTATTACACAAGACTGACAGTTTTGCTTTAGCATCTGTCCAAGGAACTACCAGTAAGCAATCTCAAGAGCCAGCACCTTCAGTTCAGGTAAGGGTGTTCTTGATTTTATTCAGTCTTGTTCTGGCCTTGTGCATACAGCTCTTCCTGGTTCCTGCTTCTGCGTACAACAAATGTTTGGATACTCCTTGTTTGTCTTGTGGGAGAGATTTAATTTGGTGGGTGAGACAGGCTGGTATGAAATAGTGCACTGTGTTTGCATCTTGTATCTTTTGCACTGTTACTTCCTGCAGAAAAATGAGCCGGATATGCTAGAACTTGTATGCATTTGTTTTGATGATTATATGTGGTCCTTTACATAAACTGATCAAAGGAATAAGCCATCATAAACATTTCAGAGCCTGTGATAGTTCTTCCTTTGCTTCATAGTTTACTGCCTTGGGGGGGGGGGGGAACTCTGATGTTACCTTTTCATAAAGTAGTGGTGTGACTGGAAGCTGAGATTATTGGTTCCCAAAATTTTTCATCACGATTCTCTGTCATGTTTTCAAAATCTGATTTAAAATGATGACTCGTTTTGTAAATAGCTGAACTCAGTTGCTTAGAGCAGAGCGCATGATAAAATATGACCTATGGAGTTCTGTCCCTGGTATTCCAACTCCTGGAATAGAGAAGTTAACCGTTTAAAAGTTATTTAAAAATAAGTCTCTGTTATACACTAATTGTGGGAAGCTCCACGTTATAGCAACATCACAAAAATAGGACTGATGATTTCTTAAAGCTGCTGCTATATGTAATTAGGAGTTTTGGGGAGGGTGAAATAGGTTTATTTCTTACCCCCACCCCCTAGTGTTTCTATCTTAGTTGCTAAGTATGTATAAATTCCTAATTAATTCCTTCCTAAGTTTTTTCACCAGTCGTCTTTGAGATCTGTGCTTGTTTATACATAGATAACTTTTTTATATCACTTTTACACAATTCAGAGCAACAATTTGAGTTTAAAATTCTCTTCAGTGCTTCTTTTTAATCATGCTATCCCATGCGAGTAGTTCAGAGTATGCTCTGTCTTTTTGAAACGTGCAGCAACACCAGCAATACAGGGTATTAGTGGTAATATGTGTCTAAAAGGTTTGGATCTTCTCTGGTAGTCAAAGGAAATGAGGTAAGTCCTTTCTTCCAGGACCTTGTGTAGGCTTGGTGACAGCCCTGCCTCTTTCTGTTTCCTGCCAATGACAGGTGAAGTGGCTTTTCAGAAGAAAGTTCTGCCAGCCAGAGCTTTGCAAGCATCAGCAATTGGAATGGAGTTTTTGGGGCTTAGCTCTGATTTCTTGTCACATTAAAAGGTGTGAGCCTCAGCTCCTGACACATCCTTCTTGCTGTTTTGTGCAATGACTAATACTCCAAATTTCAAAGTGGCTTCATGAGCCTAAAAAAGACTCGCAAGTGAACCTGCAGGTGGATTTTTGTGTCTATGTAAAACCTTGCTCATCATCACCTGAATGTGTGGGTCCATTTCTCAAGTTGAAAGCACAAATCTGTTATTAACTATTCTGTTGGTCACTCACCCATAAAATTGGAGAGTACTAAGGTCATTAGTGCAATTAACCTAAATTGTTCCTGTTGCCACTTGAAAGACTGTCCAGAATCTGACAAAGAAATGGGGTGGAGAGATGAGTCTAGTAAATCATCCATTTTTCTAGTTAATCATGCTGTTAAGGGATAGTCTGAAGGTTTCAAACATTTATTTTTACTTACAATTTTCCATAACTTTATGATGGAGTTTCAATAGAAAACACTTCTGAATGTAGATGTTTATAAAAGCGGAACATTCAGAGGTTCTGTAATTTTTTTTTTCCCTCCCCAAGTCTGCCTTAACAAAAGATAAAAGCCAAGTTACAATGGAAGTTCTTAGGTGATCTGTCATGAAGTCATATAGTAGTTTGGTTAGATTGTAAAGCAAGTTTTAAGACTTAAATATTTTTTTAATTCCTTCTCTTTATACTACAACCACTTGTGACTGACTGGATATAAAGTGATGTTCTGCCTCCCCTGCCAGTGAGGAAGTACAACCCAAAGAATGTTTCACATGCATAAGCTGTAGAGGAAGTTGAGCTGAATATGTTCTCTCTGTTGCAATAGTTTCCTTAGCCTTGCAATGACTTTTAGTTGCTATATTTTTTTCAGTTACCCTTAAAACAATAGTTACACGTTTTCAAAACTTACTTTGTATTCTGTAAGTGCTTTAAGTTTTGGAAGGGCCTATTGAAACCTTTTTACATTTTAAAAAAATGCTTTGTTTTAATCTTAAGTAGTAATTCTGTTTTTAATCCATTGAGCCACAGTTTAGTAAATTACAATTAGAAACATTGAGATTAGTTGAGTCAACATGAGCCAGTGTGGTCCCAGTACTTTGCGGAATCTTAGTAAAATTAAACTCAGATTTTGATCAGCTTCCTTATTTGCTTAAGAGGATGTCACTGAGGTCAAACCACAAAATACAGCATTTTAAAGTATTTGCTGATCTTGTTTCCCACGTATTAAAGTTGAGTTCTGGAGCTGTTTGAGGCAAAAGCAGAAACACTTGCATGCAAAATAAAGCTAGGGAGAGGAAAATGAACAGTTTATTACCCTGACCAAAGAAGGATAGGGCGGAGTAGATGACTTGCATCAAAATATTGCTGGCAGATCTAAAAAGCACTTGCTGTAGCAACTTAAAGGGATCAGGCCATGCAAGGGAGAAATACTGCATGTGTTAGACACCTGAGATAGATGTGAAAATCGAGACCTTGGCTTAGGCTAAAGGTAGACTGGGATCATTTACAAGATACTGTGTACGCTTGATCTGTAATATTGAGGCTAGGAGAGTCACTGTAATGTGGTAGTGAAATAATTTTGAATGGTGCATAAACAGAAAGACCTTAATGTAATTCTTTGCTTTTCAGTTTTCTGCCTTTGTATACCTAGCCAGCAACGCTACTGTTTAAATGTGGAAATTATGTATACAGCAATTTTCATTCATCCAGAATGCAGCATGAAAGGAAAATTATTTACCAGTAGCTCAAGTTCCCTTGCCAGTGGTCTCCATGTATTTTCCTTTCTGTTTCTTTAGCTTGTGTATTCTGGATGTGCAGGCAGCAGCAAAATTTTGTGCTTTCTGCATATGGCCTTAATCGTAAGGTATATGTCAGGCAAACTGTTTTAAAGATTGTGGATTTTGTATAATGTTTAATTTAAAATTAGACTTTGCTTGAGTTCAACTAATTCAGTTTTTCTTACAAAATACAGAATGTAAAAGAAGAAAGTAAGGCCACAAAAATGACCTTATAGTGACATGTAGTGGCAAAAAGATCATGATGTCTTTTCTCCTTTGCCTTTGGTCCTAGGCTTTCTGAATCCTGCACATGATCTAAAACATAGGATTTGTAACATGCTGACCTCTTCTATTCAGTAGGGTTGTGCGGAGGGGAGAGGAAAAAGGGCATGGTATATGGTATTCAGTTAGAATTACTGGAAGAATTTGTAATCCCTTAAGAAAAAGTTCGTTTTAAAGGCTGATGGACACAGATAGGCAAACTGTTATTTGAACCCATATTAATGCTACCGTGTACTCTAATCATTTAATGTCTGTCTTCAGCTGAAAAATGTCATATTTGGTTTCAGTGTAGCTGCAGGTTTGTATTTGAGATGTGCCTTTGTGTTCATTAAAACTGATTTAGGATGTAGTAGTGGGTGAATTGGTTGATCTAACAAGTTTTGAGCGAACCTGCACTGTGCCATATGCATTACTCTCCTTTATATGATCACATAACACACTAGTAAGTTATGTTTATAAGGAATATAAGGCTCATAGCACAGCTTTTTCCATGAGACAGTGTTGAACCTTAGTCAGCTGAGGGGGTTACTCTACTGTATTGTGCGTTAATAATATATATAGGACTTAGGCAGCAAAGCACAAGAGCTGTTATTACCTATGGTAATCATGTGGGTGGGTAATAGGGCTGTGCCTAGCTGTGTTCAAGGAGTACAGGCATCTCTAGAAAAGGGGGAGATGAACAATGGCTTGGTTGGAAAGCCAAAACTCTTACCCTGTTTAGCTGAGAGTTAACATATCCTGGAAAGGGAGGAAGGGAAACCTGAACAGTCCTCCAAGTGGGTTTTAAGATCCTCCGCTTAGTAGAGAGCCTGTGCTCACAGGCTCTACCTCTTCAGATTAATCAGTGTGGGTGATGTACAGTTACTAAGCCACAAGTATGCATCAAGACAAAGAAAACCCTGGATCACTGTCACTTAGAGTACTCTATCTTGGGCAATGAATGAAGTCATCCTCTTGGAAAAAAGTAATTATGACCGTAAACACTTCAGCCTCCCAGTTCACTAAGATAAATTAAGATAGTGTTGGCTAAATTAAGTTCAGACAGTTGAGTAACAACTTGCAGTGTAAATATATCTGTCTGGAAAGGTTTGGTTTTGTTTTAAAGTCCATAGCACAGTTTTTAAGTATGTGCAGCTGAATAACAGTAGAAAAAAGACCACTAAAAGTAGCTCATAATTGCTGTATTTCAGAGCAGGCTGGCTAAGGAGATCTTACAAAAGAAAATAGTTTAGGAGGGGGTTGTTTTAGCATTTCTGTTTCTAAATCACAGAATAAAATTATTTTCCATTTTGTACACATAAGTTTTGTCTACTATGCTTACTCTCAGAGCCTGACTGAAAAGTTAGTACAACACCTCTAGATAATAATAACATGACCAATTGAAATGGGAAGTAAGTTTTATGTAGTCTAGATAAATAACTGCTAAACATCACTTTGCCTGCATGGAAGATGCAAGATTTGACACATTCTTCAACTGAGGGAGAATAAATGTGCAAGCCTTCCAGCAAGAAGGAGGGAGACAACTTCACATTTCTACAGTGGACTTCCCTGTGATTTGTAACTCTCTCATATGAAGCAGTAGAAAGACCATAGAAGTCTTGTTCTTCTTTCTCAAGCCACTAAATTTTCAGATTTGCTTTGCAGCTGAGCTCAAAATCTTTATAGTTACTGTTTAAAAATGTTTTTGGGGGATGTTTAGAACTATCACAGCCTTCTTATAACTCTTTAAATTACTGTAAAAATTTTTCACTATTAATTTCTCATTGGTGAGGATTTTTAGCTTTTATGGCATCGTACTTGATTGCATAACTACATAGCATCCTCTTGCTGGCTTGTACATCTCAGTTTAGGACCAGTGTTGCCATTATAAATTACCTGCAGGAATAAAAATGAAACAATTCACTTTCTTGCGTCTAAGAAATTTACGTCACCATCTTAAATGTAACTGGGGGGGGGGGGGGGGGGGCAAAAAGAAAGGGGGGAAAAAAAAAAGAAAAGCTGTCATATTTGGATCATGAGAAGTTGAACTAGTGTTCTTTGTAAGCTTTGCTTCTTTTCTTTACTCAGGAGTTTTTCTGCCTGCAGCTCTTCCCCCATTGCTTCTGGGAAGCTGCTCAGTTTGCTAAGCAGTGCCTGCACATCAGAGAAAGAAATAAATTGTTGCTATGTGGAAGGCAAACTGATTGTTAGTTTAAGCAATCCATAAACCTTTTCAAAGAAAAAACTGCCCACATTTAACTAGGAATTTAGCGATTGGTTTATGTGCATTTAGTTAACTGTTCAGATCTGTTTCTTCATGCTTGACCCCAAAAGATTTTGAGACCCACTGAAATTGATTAGTGTGTTCCCCATGGTGAGTTGCATCCATTGAAATGAGTTTCTCAGGTCCCCATGTTAATTGCATGGTCATGTAGTTTAGCTCTTAAAGAAAAAAATAAACTACTAACCAAAGGGGGGGGGGGGGCCCGACAACAAGAAAACCCCCCACATGTGGTGAAGGTACAGGAATATATGGTGACTTAGCTGCACACAGGCAAAAGTGTTGCTGGAAAATATGGTTTGGTTGTTAGAAAACCCAGCAAAGGGAGTTTCTCATTTAACCTCTGCTTTATTTTGTTAAAATGGTCATAAATACCTGTGTTAGGCACTCTCCAGAGCAGTGGGTTCATGATTTAAAATAAATAAAATCTGCCTGGTTAATCAGTTTCTTTGCTTGGCTTCTGGCCACTGAGCTTTGTTCTGCCATTTTTTGAGAGTCTTCACTCGGCTTCTGAATTCTAACTAGAAGCTGATCATGTCCATATGAACTTTATTCCTTCCCTAAATTATACATTTGGCATCTTGGATCCTTCATATGTTCATTTCTGTCTCTTTTCTCATGTTTTTCTATCAGATAAGACTTGAATATCTAAATAGTCTCAATAATTTAACTATTACACTGGTTTTATTTATTCTTAGGTCTCCCAGTTTTGTGTTCCATAGAGGCAAGCAGCCCAGAGCTTGAGTGCTGCTTCCTTCATAGCCTCTTTTCCTGGCAGCAAGAAGAGGAGGGCTGAAGGTGACCTCTGGTTTTGACTCTCTCTCTTCTTAAAGCACCTCTGAAGGCTGCCAGAGCCATCCTGCAGGCTGTAAGCGAGAGTGGGATGGGGAAAATGAGGGATTGCATTGAGGAATGGCGCTGTCCCCTCTGATGGAAAGTGGGGAGGAGTGAGGGACAAAGTGCCACTCCACTCTTGAGCTTCCAGCATGAGAAGCTCACTGGATGAGCTTTTGTGTCTGCTCTGCAGCTTATGTGTGATTGGGACCGTGGACAGAAGCAAGAAGTCTTCCCCCCCACCCCCCCACCCCTTGCACACAGAGTTCCCTGAAACTTTACCCAGAGCAGCTTTACAGCAGTTATATGGTGAAAACTTCGTATCAACTATTTCTGTAGTGTAGCCCAAGTGCGTTGTCTTTATGGCAGGTTTTAGTATCTCCTTTTCATAGCTCTGAAGAGAGGTAGTGACCTGTCACTGAGTTCACATGGAGGTGCCTGGGGAGGATTTAGTGTGCTGGATCGGCAATGTAGATTTGCTGTGTTGAAGGAGTTCATTGATTCTATAGTCTCGTGGCGGAGAAGAAGAGGAACACAAATTCTGTAAAGCAAGTACTTTGGCCTTTCAGCTCTGAGGGCTGGATCTTGCTCCTGTTTAAACAGCCAAGGAGATAAATTCTAATCCTGTGGTTATCATTCTCACTTGAAAGTCTGTTACATGTGTGATATTTTTGTTGTTTCAGGTGATGATTACCATGTATCTTAAGTGTTTATCAAAAACTTTTATGCTTTCTGAGAAACTATGGGACCTTGAGTTTGTCACTGTTTGGAGAATCACAGTTAATTTTTAGAATGGCAGCTGTAGCCTTCTTTCACATCTTCAGTATGTGCCTTTAAGAATTACTCTTCTCAAATGGCAGTGTAGAACACTTGGGTATCAAATATTTTTAGTAACATGAAAAGTGGAGAAATGTTCTTGTTTTCTTTTGTGCCCTTTTTTTTTTCCCCAGGATTTTTCATCCTGAAAGACATGACACTACTGTGTATGACAGAAGTCATTTTCTAACAGGCCATTTTGTACAAACAATAGATGTGGTTTGTAGAAGATAGACGTTTCCACTAATTTCAAAATCTTGGTTATGCCCTTTATACCTGGGAGCTGTGACCACAGGATTTCATTACCAATTAGAAGAACAAGTGCAGCTGCTTCCTTTAGGGACATTGCCACTGCCCGGGAGATGTGTTTGTATGCTCATCCCTGTGTCCATTTGCACACATAGAATTAATTACTCTGGTTTGCTATGGAAACCGTTCTTCTCTGTTGTATATAAATAAGGGCTAAGCATTTCTGGAAATTTAGAAAAGATGAAAGGAAGTGTAAAGAATGCTATAATTAAACTGTTCCTGAAATTTTGGCACAATTCTTAGGCTCAAATTTGAAATTGGGTGCTGACTGAGATGCTGCTTGGTTCTTAGAGACTTTCTGTTAATTCTTTCATTACCTAAGCAAGCACATTCTTAGTCACTAGCATGTTCTCAAATGTTGATCCTTTTCAAGGAACGCAATGCTTTGCTGTTTTTATGATCCAATGCCTTTTGTCTGCCTCTTACTTTTCACTGGGGATATGTATTCCTGCTGTGTTGCAGAAGTGAAGTAAGCATCACCTGTTCATGTAAGGTAAGGGCAAGTGATATGTTGTAGGCAAAGTTAAGTTTTAAAAGTTAAGTAGAGCATGCTTTTGTATGCTGAAATGTTAGGCTAGGCTAGAATCTGGAATACTGGTTAGTTTTACTTCCTAAAAATGTATACTAGTGTCTTAGTTCTGCTCAACAAACACAAAACAGCCTACAAGTAATGGGACAAGTATTGTAACTTACTGTATGGCCAAAATGATTGGGCATTAAGAGATGATTAAAAGAAAAATTATATACTGTAGAACATGACTCATTATGGTCAGAATATACCAGTGAGGTAATGAAGAGGAAAAGAAAAAAAAAAAGTGAGTCAGGTATGCTCTGTGTAATTCAGATCCTTTGATAGTATAATAATTATGGCATTTTGACATTATGCTTTGCAAGTAGCTGAAGCTGGTGGTGGTCCCTGTCAGGCATTTCTTTCACATGTAGCAAAACTGAAGAGCTGATGTTCTAAGCAAGTTAATTTTCCTGCATTTTGCAGTTAACAGCTGAATAGGGAGAATAGACTGAACAGACTTGGTGCACAGTTCCCGACTCATCATCTTGACTCCAGTACAGAATCAAGATATTCTGATAACGTGGTGTTTGCCTCTGTGTTACGTTTCCTGTACGACGTTCGCTGATGCATGTGGTCAGTGGTTTACTTGAGACAAGAGATGAGGCAAATTTTCAGATAGAAATTCAAATGAGAAATGTTGTTGATAACTATTATAAATGTGAGGCAAATATTCTGGTGCATAAAGGTTTGTCCCAGCTGCATCGATTGGTCTAATTAAAATATGTAACTTCTGCCTACCAGCCTTGCTTCTCTGAACCATAAATCATTAGTTGTAACAAAAAACTTCTGGCTGAGGTTTGTGTTTGTAAATTCAGCATTGCTGCTGGAATATGCTGCATCTCCACAGGAGGGCTCTGCTGGCATAGCTCTACTAGCACACACTGTGGGATGCACGTTGGGATTTTCACCTACTCGGTTTCTTTTCCATTTTCCCAGTAAAAAAGTGGGTGTTGGAGCTGCTGGGTGGTGCCCTGTGTGCAGTGCAGCAGAGCATTGGAAAGGTGGCTGCTGAGGAGGTCCAGACTACAAAGATAGAAGTGCTCCTTTTCTGCCAGGCTTGCATCTCCTTCCCCTAGCAAGAAGAGAGATTCTGGTGCTGCTATTAAAAACAAGTACATTGAAAAAAAGGCTTTAATTTCATTTTTATGAGCAAACCTTGAAATTGGTGCTTTTTAATAAATGTTAAGAGATTGCCAGTTACCTGGTTTTAGTGGGTTGAACTGGGGGAAAAAATATACTCCATGTCAGTGGTACATGTCTGAGGCAGTTCATAGAGCAGCAATTGCTGTTCATAGAGCTATAATGAAATGCTGTTCATAGAGCTAAAGTTCATTGAGCTATAATGAAGCTGAAATTCTGTGTCTATATGGAAATATAACAGAGAGAAGAGAGAGAAATGTAAGGGAAGAACTTAAAAAGAAGAAAGCATACTATGCTTGTCAGAAAAAAAAAGGAGGGGGGATTTTTATTTTGGTTTTGTGGGGGAGGGAGGTTGTTGGGGGGGGTGGTGGTGTTTGTTTTTAATATTAAATCCATATCCTAAGGCCCATGTAGGAAGAATCAGAGCATTCTCCAGTGCATGCTGTAGAATTAAAATGCCTAGAAACCATTAGTACCAATATGTGCTGTTTATATTGCTGAGACCTTATCCTACCCAACAGCAGTGATGGTGGCACTGGTGGAGAGAAAAGCAGGAGACATTTGCTGTGTTATGATAAACTTAAGAGCCTTGTCTGCGTTCGAGATGCTGAAGTTTCCTTTCTCCGAAGGGACACTGAAGTGACGATGACATCAAGACACAGTTGCAGCTACTGTGACAAGCAGGAAATCCTGCCTAGTCTCTCAAAACCAGGGAATATAGATCCGTAACCATCCCACAAAACTTCTGAGTATTTGTATTTACATACTCTTGGTGTGAGTTTATAATGTAAGCCAGCAGAAAGAAGGTCAGGCAAGAGTAACCTAGATAAAGTTGTGGTTATGCAAACCATGCTGCTATCTAGCTGGCTCCTTATTCAGCGAAAATAAAACTTAGTGGGGATTTTTTTGTTGTTTTTTAAGTTATTTGGCTAGGATAGAAGCATTCCCAAGGTTAGCTTTTAACCCCTGCAGGATCACAGCATTCAGCATTAACTGTCTGAGTCATGAATGGGAAGAAAGGGAAGTTGCTTGGGGGAAAGTAATTCTTCTATTTAAACAACCTCTAACACGTAAAAAACACACAAATAGATGTTGGGGTAAGAAAGGTGTTGAGTAATGCTTCTCTTTCTTCTTTAGTTTTTTGGTCTGGAGAAGTACCAAACAAATCTTACAAATATTTTTTGACAAACAGTATGTTTAAATGCCTTAGTCTTGGCTCTTCTGCATTAGACCTGACTATCACATGAACCGTAGCAAATGAAGCTGGGTATTATAGTTTTCCTACATATGAGTCATTGATACTAACAGTTTTTTAGGAAGTGTGCAGTCTTTGAACTATAAATAGTTTTTTCCTTACCATTTTCAGAGTTGTTATCACACCATGAGCGTGTTGCACATCAGGCTAAGTTTTGTGGGACCTTTAACGGCATACATCTTAAGAAGTGAAGCTGACTTCTGAATCGGTGTTGTGTCTTAAGTTTGGATTGAAGTGCATAATCATTAGGTGAAATTATATTGGTTTTGGCTTATATTTCAGAAAATGTTCGATACCAAGGTTGCTGAAAAAATGGGTTCAGTAAAACCCTGAGGATGTGTAGAATTGGAGACTTTAACACATCTTAAGTAAATGTAGCTGTATACTCGTTGCACACCTTTTCTGCTAATTTATAACAGAGTGACTCTGGTAAGACCTGTTTTGGACTCTTCTGTAAGAACTCACTTTTCAGAGGGCAAGATCCTTACTGTTTCTCAGTAGCTAGCAGCCTGTATTCGGTGCTTATAAAAAGTCTTGTGATCCTCTGACAGATACATTTTTGTGGTAAGTGAAACTTTGTATCAGCTATGTTGTTTTCCATCTTAACATATTTTTATAATTTTGGACTCCTTTTCTTTAAAGCAGTTAACAAAACTTGACGTAAATATTTTCTCTTTGATATAGACAACATTGCTAAGTCGTCTGGAACGAATATTTGAAGTCTGTTTTCCTTCCATGCCTGTTCTTGAAATTGAAGAAGAAATAAGTTCCTTGAATCATTTGTTGGAAGCAGGTGAAAAGCAGATGACAACTGAGGAGTCCTTAGCAAATACTGGGTAAGAAGCCACAACGCAACAAACTTAAAATGAAGTAGAAACATGTCTTCTTTGGGAACTTAAAACGTATAGCAGTAATTCAAAATGAGTTGTTTGCTTCAAGCATTTTGAAAAACTATCAAGTAAAAATTAGCTATTTAGCAGAATGCTTGTTTTCGGTGACTACATATACCAGGAGTATTTCACTTAGCATATCAACTTAGTCAGCAGCATATCATCGTCTTTTAAGTGATGTCTCTGAGTTAATCAGAATATGTCTTATTAGTTACACTTGATACAAATTGCTATATTTATTCATGTGATAATGAAGTCTAAGCAGGCCTTGTCCTGTCTGCTGTGGACATCATTTTCCAATTACAAGTCTAAACTATAGTTGTTCAGACAACATGGTGCAGTTTTAGTTCCCCTGGGTGTTGTGCTTGGGCATAAGTTTAATTGGAATGTATAATAAGTCACTTGCATTAAAAACTAGAATAAATATTCAAGGCTGCTAAGCTGTTATTCCTGTTGATAACTTGATTTATGATGGGTTGTATAGGAAACTGATGGATGTGTGGATGGAGCTGCAGGATATCCATGATGCATATGGACTGAGATACCAGTGGGGTGGCTCCCACAGCAACAAAAAGCTTTTGTGCTCCTTGGGAATCGACACAAGAAATATTGTGAGTCTGTCAGTAAAACTTGCTTTCTAAATAACGGAGCTGCTTTAAATGTAGAATCAGGTGGAAATCTTTTTGTATGAATGCTTGTCTCTTAATTGCATAGCTGCACTGAACATGGCTTTTCATGACAGACCATCTGACAACTTAACGTTTTATAATCCCTATTAATATTTAAAGTTGCATTAGTTTTTAACCATTGTGTTATATTTAACATAGTATTTATTCTCGAATACTAATCTTATACGAGTTATATAACATTGAAAAATATTATCATCGCTGACACAGAAACTCTTAAGTAAATTGTTGTTGTTGTTTTATCAGCTCTTTACAGGCAACAAGAAACAGCCTGTTATAGTACCCATGTATGCAGCAGGACTGGTAAGCCTTTTTAGTGTTTTGTTTTGTTTTTTTATAGTTCCAACAACATTATATAATGAAATATATTAAATGACATTAAGCACCAAGTGTGCTAAAAGATATTTTTGTAAGTATGGTTATGGCTTAGGTATCAGTAGAAATGGTAAAAAGAATTGTCAAATGCACAATTTTCATGATGTGTGCAAGCAGATACTCTATTTTAAATGAAAAAAGTATTGATTTACTCATTTCATAAAGCAAGCTATTTATCTAATAAGGTGGGCTAGCTAGTCTAAGCTCAGTTTGAGGCATTTTCTAAAAAAGAAAAAATTGATTGAAGTAATGTATTAATGTGTATGCAGCAATAAAGTTTTTCTTGTTGAATTTTAACTATTAAATATAAGGTATAGATATCAACTAAAACTTGCACAAGAAACTAGATCATTAAATTGTTGTCAAAAATGACAGAACATCAAAATTAATCAAAACGTCAGTGCACATCAGCACTTGTGGGAAGCGCTGGCACTAAGACCAGATGCTTCAAAGAAGGTTAAGAACTGCTAGATAATTACGGTATTCCATTAAATGTGTGTAGGAGGTTTTCTCAGTGCTCTCAAGCATTCCTCTTGGTGCAACTGTTTCTCTGACAGGCTGTTTGTTAATTGCTTCATTGCATCTCAATATTCCTAGGTCAAGAGAGATGCATGGTAATGCTATGCACTGTTATTGGCATATTAATAAAGGACCCACATATATGTATATTAGGCTATTTATGCATACAAAAAGCATTGTATAGCCAGTATTGTTGTGTTGCCCCAAGTGCTAGATAAAAATAGCAAGCATAATTTAGGTTTCTGTAGATTGAAGGAAACTGAAGTAACCTAGTGCAGTAAGATCGACTGTTTTCACTTAAGCTGATATTGTGTAATTCCTGTTTGGCGTTTCAGACTCTGTGCAATGTCTGTAGTAGTAAAAACAGTCAGAAGATAAGATTTGCCATTTTTGCTAGTCTGAGCAGAAGAAATATGTTCTTTTTTCTGAAAACCTATGTATATATATATACACGCATGTACACACATGTATACACTTTTATATGGTCATTCACAAATTGAATATAAAAGGATTACAGTTTTCTTCGGTATATATTAAGTCAATTTAATCTGTAGGTTAATTTTGTAGAGTGACTTCTACAGTCAGTTTCTAGAGCTGTTGTTTTCTGATGCATCAAGGTCAGTTCATGCACTTCTTTGGGTGTAAGCGTGGTATTCTGATACAGAGAGATAAAACATCTCATAGCAATTGCTGTTTTCTTCCTGTAACATACTTGTGAGCAAGACTATGTTTGTACACAACATGCAATTATTTTTTGCAACAGATTGTTGTTGCTGATTAGTTATCTCCTCAATTTTTTATATACTTGTGCACACAATAAGCTGGATAGATGATGGTAGGAGTGAAGTGGCTTGCGGCTTTCTGTTGCCACACTGCTTCATGTGTTTCTCTGCTGTCCAAAAGAATTGATTTAACTGGTGGTTAAATTCTAAGCTCCCCTAACATGGTGTAGAAACATTTGTGTGACAGCTGATCTTGGTGGCTGACTTACTGAAATTATTTTAAAATACACTAGTTGCAAATCCAGTGGTTTTATTTGTGGGTTTCTTTTTTTATACCTCATCATTCTGAGGCAGTTTGCATGTCTCAGTGCAAACTTTAGTCTTTCTGTAGATCTCTTTCTCACCCTCAATTTTATTCAGGAACACCAGAGATTTCAGACATTTTTTCGTAGTACTGTTTTGCTTTGAACAGGTGTTTGTTTTTTTTTTATTAAAAATGTGGTTTTAATTATTTTCTTAATGCTTTTTAATGCATTTATTTCCATGCCAGTTATTACTGTTCTTGGTATCATTCTGCAAACTGATAATTTGACTTGTTTCCTCTGACTTAATTGTTGAAATGGAATAAATGCATTTGTACCTTTCTGATGGGCCATTTGATATTTCTGGAATAGTCTACACAGAATTGGGAGGAGAAGACATCACCTTATCAAGTAACTCTTTCCTCCAGCTTAAATTACATTATTGAAAGTTGAAAGCAAGCTCCAGCTAAGCACTTTGGTTTCTGTTATTGGCTCTAAAATGTTTCTTAGGCCTACGATGATTTTCTCCCCTGCCCCATCCCCTTCTGTCGCCCTCACTGAGAGTGTCCCAGAGAGGTATGGTTACCTCCAAGCCCCTATTTGAGGGTAGTACTACCTACTAGTGTGTTTCCTGGTTTTTTTGCATCTGCAGTTCTTGGAATATATATATGTGTGTGTCTCTGTGTGTGTGACTTTTTTTTTTTTTAATTGATTTCTTTATTTAGGGCATGTTAGAGCCTACCAAGGAACCTTTGAAACCAATATCTGCAGCAGAAAAAATAGCTTCAATAGGACAGACACCTCCTGTATCACCAGAGATGAACACATGTACATCTGATCAGTTCCAGGTAAAAAATAGAGAGAGAAGGGGGTGGAGAGGAAAAGAAAGAATGATGGAAACAATGGGGTGCCTTGCCTCTTCCTTCATATTTAAAATATCTAGATGGTGTGTTCAGAGACATATGTATGTAAAGGGCAGGTGTTCCTTGTGTCAGATTGAAGTCCTGCTCTTGGATCTACTTTTCATGTGTGACTGGAAGGGAGTCCCTATGATAAGTCTGTAGTAGTTCGTGGCCAGCATTTGAGAGTCCTGATGGATATTTACTGCTGTACAACAAGCTGCTCCAAAAGGCAGTGGACAGTTACTTCCACAAATTTTAGATGTAACTTTACAGTTGTCCTTCATCTGGCTAATGTTTTTCATCTTTGCTTTTTCTGAAGCTTATTGTAGGAGTCTGGTACAAAATTAGTTCAGAGGGGTTTAGGAGTGAGCTTTTGAATTCCATGGATTCTGTTTTGTTGTTGTTGTTTTTATATTATGATATCAGAAAACCACTTATGCATGTTGCAATGTGTGTGGCTGGCAACTAGCTAATGGGATATGCAGAGACATTTCATTTTCAGTGTCACTACAGTGGTAGTCGGCACATACTCAGTCAGCTGTGTCCCTTCTTAGTGCAGGTCTTGTTTAATCTGCCTAGCATCCTCAGTTACCTGCAATGCTTGTTGCTTCTGATTGAAGGCATTCCAAAATGAATTATTCTTGTGCTACACCTAACCTTAACACTAGGTACTTCTGAGTATAGTGATTTCCTTGTGCTCTTTGCTTTGCCGTAGTGCAGAGCTCTAACTGTGATATGCTTGTACCAGAGGAGAAATTTTTTTTCTTTGTGGAATAGCAGTATGTCAGCAGGCTAAGAACTGAGGTTGTTTTTATATAGTAACATGCAAGTTTGGTGACCCTTCCTATGCTGCTGCTTACAAATACTATAGTGGAACTGAGCAGCTTAACTGGGTATTAGAGAAGGTAACAGTAATGATTATTGCAACCAGTTTGAGCTGAAGAAATCACTTGTGTGATTTCTATATATGAACAAAGTAGGAAAATATCACTGGCTTTCTGCAGTGTTTAAAGTTCCCTTTTTTACAGAGGGGAAAACATAGATTAAACCGTACGCTAAACATAGTGTAGAGCACTGCAAGAGCCTGAAGTAGCAGCATCTCTGACATGTGCCATTTTCTCAGTTGCTTGGCAGTCATAGTGCTGGAAATAAGATCCTCTACTTATCGAAGTCTCTTTTCCTTTAATTATGAATTTGTACTTTTGGGTACTCCTGCAGCAGAATTTCCTATTGCTTGTCACAGTTTGATAATCCTGTCTCATAGCTTGTTCTGACAAGGCCATCTCAGTTCAATAGTTGTGGTCCATGAACACATACGAGAAGCTTCTATGCTATCTGTCTGCACTGCTGGCCTTAGGTTATTTTTTCCAAAAAGACAAATCCCAAAATAAGCTTTTGGGGAACAGATGAGTTAGAGCTCTAACCATTAAGAATGCTAAGGGGCCACAGTTAAGTGACATTCAGAAAGTCTCAGGGCATGAACAATCAATTCTCCACCTCAGAGACCTTGTTTCTTTCTTGGCCTCATCTTCTGTTAATGTTTGGTGGCTTCTGTTTGCTTTTGGGAAAATCCAGCTTCATTTCACATTGTGCCTCTTAGGAGTATTCCAGATTGTAGTGGTATTAAGATGATGTGCCCAAACTTTGGTAAACATTAGGAACTGTGCTATAAACATTGATAAATATGCAATGGAAATATTATAGGCAATTTTAGTGGACCCTGAAACTTCTTATTCTAAATGCAGGTAATTTAGGTACAACAGCTTAGGTATCTTTAAGCTTAAGTAATTACACAATAACTGGGTAAAACTTCTGAATTCCTCCATTTTCAGATGGCAGTGATGACTGGTCATTCTTGTGTTCAGAAACCTCAGCATATTGGCTCTCTTGTTGAAAAGAGAGGCACTGGTTAATAGATTCCTATGCTTTGCTTAAGGAAAGGAGACGAGTTCTCCTTTGTTGAAAGCCTGGCATTTATGGGACTTTTATGCAGATCAGTGTCTGTGCATGTGCATGTATGACTTCCTGCTGAGGGAATAAGATTTTGGAAGAAAGACTGTGATGATGCAAAAGTAGGAGTGGAAAGAACATTTGTAAAACCACAGAAATGCCTCCTTAGTTTTTTGGGTGTAGGTGAATGGAGGAAAGCATGCAGAGATTTAAAATGGCATTAAAAACCAAAAGAATGAGGAAAAAAGCAGCAAATGAGCTGCAATAGTTTTTCCTAGTTATTATATAAACTCTGTTTTGTCCTCCTTCCCTGCAGAGGCTCTCACTGGGTTGGTTAGACTGTGGAAATACAGTGGACAAATTTCCACTGTATTTCGAAATTCCAAATTTCACTGTATTTCCAAAAGCTCAAAATTTTGGAGCCATTTAAGCTGTAAGAACAAGGTTTTTGAAATGATGATTTGTCCTCTCAAGCAACTGAAGTTACTGACTGATCTGTCACATTAGTTTATTGTATAAAGATGACTTTTGTAGACTCATTCTGTTTTATATTTGAAGGTAGTGTCTAAATTCTTCTTTGATCTGTTGTTTATCTTGACAATTGGGGGATTTATTTCTCTGTTCCTCTGTGCTCATAACTATAAGACAGTAAACAGAATATGAAATAATCCCATGATTACTGTTGCCTTTATCTAAGCATGGTGTCTCAAAGGCTTCACAGGTCTGAAGTAAAAGGCTCTATGAAGGCACATCAGTTGTAAGAGAGAATGGCTGCTCAAATAGGCAACCTTTGATTGTGAAACCTGAGATAGGTACCCTTCTCTTCTGTTTTACAGCATCTGCTATAGTGGGCTTCTACACCACGGCCAAGTCTTCAGGCAGTGTGATTAAAATATATTCCAGTGCTTGTTAAAAAGGTTGCTGTCTAGACTTAATGGTGACTGCGTTCTCTGGCCACCAAAGTTTATTTACCTTCTTCTCTTTGGCTTTTTTGCAAAAAGTTCTCTAGATGTTTCTGGTCTTTTGGTACTGCTTCAAAGCATCCTCTTCTCTCTGTTTGGGACTATGTTTCTTTGGTAGAGCCTAGTGGTAGCTTTGTCCCAGCGTACAGGATAACTTTGGGATTTCTTACCTGCCTAGTTTTGATTAGTATGTTTTACATTGGAATAGAAATCTACAGTGACCCAGACCTTTCTAGAAGAAAATTACCAGTAATTCGTTTCTGCAGGTACCTATTACAGCACATCTGCATGCATGTAAGCCACTGAATTAGAGATCAGTTTATAATACAGGATGTCTCTTACACTTGCTGGCTGTCAGGGACTGAACCGTAATTAAACCCCATGGGGTGACAGTCTTTAAAAACACTTTTAATTACATAAGGGACCATCAGGACTTCTAACAATGACAGATGCAAACTACCATACTATTGGCCACCAGCCAAAGGCTCTGTCGTGGAACTGCCCTCCAGTTATACATATGAGAAAGATCCAAGAATATATGTAGCTTTGTGGACAGAGTAAGAGAGAAAGATTTACAGGTAAGAGATACTACAGAACTTGCTATTCTATCAGATGTGACAGTTGCTTAAAGGTGGTGTCTGAGAAAAATAATTTTCAGAACTGTTGTAATTTTGTCAATGAATGCACACAATGAAATGTATGAATTACTTCCTTGTAAACCTTTTTCTGAAATGTTTGATGCTCATTTGTGGGATCTATCTAAATATTGATATTATATTTGTATTAAGCCCTTCTATTTTTCCCCCCAGCTTTAAAACAGAAAAGATACTTCCTTTTTTTTTCTTTGTTTAATTTTCCTTGGGTAATTACTGGCACAGAGACAAACATTTACATTTTACTCCTTTGGATTATAAAAACTCTTACATAATACCATTCTAAAATTACTGTGTGAAAACATCTCTCACTTCTATCAAAGTGAAATATGATGCAGTAAAACCAGCAGGCATTTTAGTTTCCTCTTTCTTACTTCCTTAACATTCAGAGTAGTACTCAGACAGCTGAGTATACTTTTTCATTTCTGTACTGTGTCTTGTAATCTAAGATGGAGGGAGGAGTGAGAGCAGTTTGCCCTGATTCTCAATATCCTTCTAGATTGGGCGCTTTTCCTTTAAAGCATGTTATTAAAATACTGGTTGTAAATCCGGTAGTCTAGCAACCTTGTAATCTCTGAAAGACAAAACATTATATTCCCATTTGCAGGGCATGTTCCCATTGTCTGAGATTTCAATGCTGTGTTCAGGTGTCCCAGTATAATTAGTTTTTCTTAGAGCCAAGGTCACTAGAAACAGAAGACTTTTCCTTTCTGTTTAATTGGCTTTTGCCTCTGCCCTCTCCTTTCACTTTGTTTGCTGTTGTATAGACCAGGGCTTGCCAGCATCCTGTATAGATGGGGTCTGCTTTACTTGCCACCCCCCTCTTTTGCACGTGGCTGAAGTCAGTAGAATGGCCTCATCCCACAGAGCGGACTAATATACTTAGTGTATACTCTTACTGATTTGGAATCAGATCCCCCCCCACCCCTGTTTTAGGAAGAATTCATCACACCCTTTGTGCTTTTCTTGGCAAATATGAGAATTCATCACACCCTTTGTGCTCTTCTTGGCAAATATGAGAATCAAGTCGTCATTAAAGGGAAAAGCTTAGCCAGTCATTGGTACCACCTTTTCCATGGAATTCTGTCACACTGCTGAGTCCTGACTTAAGTCTTTTGACACAAAGTGTAGTGGGTATTTTCCTCAGTAAGTGAGAGTTAGTAGGAAGCTCCTTTGTTTCAATTTGAGTTCATTTTCCTCAGGGCAGAAAGCTACTAAATTGTCATACTTGCCTCTTTTTTTTTTTTTTTTTGTACAAACCCCTTTTAATGTTAGTATATTTTAGGTGTGACAAACTTTAAACAAGCTACTGATGATAGTGATCATTACTTCATCACGTGTAGCTTCCACACTGCTAACATTATGTTTCCATGCAAATCATTTCAATGCTAGCAATTTCATTACCAAAGCAAAGTAAAAAATGTAGCATCAGCTCCTTAAGCTCCATGGAGTGAATACTGTTCTAGTTGTGCTCAGTACTGGAAATATTTCCAAGTCATTAGGTAGGAAAGATTTTTCTAGGCAAGGCTTTTACTATAAGTAAATACAGAAATCTCCAGCTCCCTTCATTTTTCTTTCTGTAAACATCTATCACCTAGCAAAAGCCTTTTACAGTAAGCTTAATTGTACAAAGCTAGCTCAGGTTGCTACAGTCTTGATTCATGAATCTGCATATTTTTTCCAGTGTTGGATAGTTGAAAGCTTTAAAAGTAAATAAAAAAAAATTAAAGCTTGACTTTCTACAAAAGCAAAGAGAAGATATGTCTCAGCCACTGGAAACTTGACAACTAGTGATGTGTTTTGAATAACGCTGCAGAGAACTTCCATCGCTCTCCTTCCTTAAGTGTGATTGTTCTGTTAAAAGTTGAAGGCACATCCCTGTCCCACTACTTCTTGACAGTTGACTTCACTGGGGAGAGAGCAGAAATGTAATGCACAGAAGTAGAAAGATTAATTTATTTCAGACATTTCTGATACTGTACCATCAGTTTGTGTCCTGAGAATACAGGATGACAGCACTTGCAAGTTACACTGCACCTGAACACACTTTCCCTGTAAAGCATGGTCCCTGCTGCTTGCTTGATTTACCTGTGTGTGTGTGCAAAAGACTTAACAAGAGTAAATTAAAAGGCAAGGATAGGCTCCCAGAAGGAGTGAACGTTTCCATGCTTCTCTTGTTCAAGCATTATTACCAATGGTTTGTTTATATATTGGAATGAGTTAATTGTTAAAGGGTAATAAGTCACAGGATTTTTTTTAAAGGGGTGGAGTGGGGAGGGTGTTGATAGTTTGTGTCTCACATGTAGGGATTATGTCTCTTAAAAGCAAAACAAACCAAAAGACTCATGGGCTATTTGATGGTAAATAAGTGATTTTATATATAATCAGGACAAAGTATGGATGTACAGACAGCTTTCACTAATAACCTTATTCTACATTTGCCCTATAATTGTGTATACATAACTTTTTATGCAAAATGTCTCATCTTCCATGGAAGTAATAGTAGTTTAACTTTCAACTATGCCTTAAGGTCTTTTTATCCAATTCATATGTTTTAGTTAATTTGCAAATCCTGTTTGAGTTAGAAGTTGCTTAATCTGTACTGTTCAGAATTTAATGAGACTTCCTGTGGTAGAACAAATCTACTTTGAATCTGTAGTGCATATTATGAAAGTACACGCCTCCTAAAAGCTGAAGCTTGCTCTTTTAGTTGTCTTTTTAGTATTTAGACGCTAAAGAATCTGTTGTTTGAACTGCTTTGCATTGTTGTAACCTGAACTGACTATAAAATCTGATTTCTGACTTTTCAACTCTAGGAATCTCTACCACCTGTCCAGTTTGACTGGAGTAGCAGTGGCCTTACTAACCCTTTAGATGGTACGTCTCTCCGTAGAGCCTCTAGCACCAGAGCTAGAGATAAGAAAGCTACAAAGTTCAGACAAACATCTATCTGCTGATTATTTTTTTTTTAAATATACACACACACATATATATAAAAATATATATAATATTTATTTCTTACTCCTAACTTTGGAAATTCAGGCTTTCTTTCTGATTAGCTGTGCCCCTACATGAAGTATTATGTAGTCTGAAAAATACTAAGTTAAAGTATTATTTTAGATTCCTGCCATATGCTAATGACACAGTGGCAATATTAACACTTCATTATATACATAACTGCAGATTATAATGAAACTCTGAACAAATGAGCATTTTAGATTGACAAGTTTTACTTCTTAAAAGTATTTTTCACCAATGAACTATCTCGTTAGACATCCTTTGAATAACAAACTTGTGTATAGTAGCTACTTCAAAGCACAATATTTTAACCACAAACTGTTTGCAAAAGATACACTTCTTGAGCTGAAAGTTTTCAGATTTACAGATAATTTTATATTTCAGAAATGTGACTTCATCTGTTATCACTTTTGCTTACACTCAAGAGCTAATTATAGCTAATATATTAAATTTAAGAGGTAGCTACGAACTTATTTGTATCTGTAAATGTATATAGTTATCACATAAAAGACCCTTCACCTATGTCTATTTTAATAGCAAAGTGAGTTGTGCCACCACCTCCAGTCTCAGAAATGTAAGTGCATGAAAGTAAATAAAACAAGTTTTGGAAACTTGTTTGATTGACAGACTAGAACTTATAAAGAAACTGATACCTTTGAGGAGCCTGCTAACAGCAATTAATTCATGACACAAGATGTTCAAAAGCAGGCTAAAATAAACTGTCTCTTACTGCACTGGTGTTGCCTCATGGTGTTGTTTCAGAACATGTGGGATGTTAAGAGTTTGGATAGCAATATCATGGTGCTGAAGGAAAGCCTGGATGGACCCTTTTGCTGTTGTCTGGTGTCTTTATTACTTCAGTCAATCATCATGCTTTCTTTTTAACAAACAACTTCTTTAAAATGTATCTTGGTTTGATTTCTGTTTTAGTACTAAAGGGGAACAGTATAATTTACCAGCGAGGGACTGGATATAAGAGTGGCGTTTGTTACCCTGTGTTCACACTGCTTTAAGATAATGATAATTAATAGCTTAAAGCTGCTAAATAAAACGTCAAAGGTTTTTTTGGTTCTTTGCTATTTGGGGATCTGCTAAGTCTTCCTGATGAAAGAATGGCTTTCAATTTCAGGGGAGAAAAAACCCACTATATTCTAACTATCAATTGACCTATATATTGTTTCCCTTTAACTGATCACATCTTTCTCTCTGGGTCGTGCTGGTTCTCTTTCATTTTTAGATTGAAATAAATACTTCTATTTTAAAGTTACTAGTGTTGATTTCCTTGCTGCATTGTACATGAGGAAATGTGCACTGAATTAAGTTGTTAACATTTTAGAAGGTACAAACTAATACTGTAAGCATTGTTTTCATGTCAATTTTTAAATTGCGTACTGAGTACTAATTATAACTTGCATGTTCAAGTGTGTGTCTTACCCCTTTTTACACATAAACCCCTCCCTTGGCTTACCTTCTATATGGCTGCCTACCAACACGGTCACTGAATTTCAAGCTAGTGGAGGTTCCACTCTTCTGAACCTTGATTTCTTTGGGCCCGTGGATGACAGTAGCTCTAGCAGCACCACCACAATCCCAGGTCAGCAGAGTGTTAAAACCACAAATGTAATGTTACAACAACTTACTAAAAGCATGAGCACATCACTTGACTTTCCTATAAACAAGGAGAAATTTTACGTTGCGTTTCTCTAAAATGTCTTTCTACTGCGTTTTTCCTTTAATCTGTGTTCTGTTTTCTGATGTTTTGTATCGAGTTTGAAGTATTTAAAAGGTACTGTCAGCTCTGTATTTGTCACATGCTGAAGGAATGAATGGCTCTTATGCTCTTGCAAATAAGATGTTAAAACACTTGTTTCAAATGAGAAATTTTGATAGTTAACTTTTCTAAGCACTTAAAAATGGAAAAATGCTGTAGATGTGACGATTCCCAAAAAATTAGGCTTGTTCTCTCTTCTGAATGAGTCTCCCAATTACGGGATTATGATGTTATTTGGAAGTTATGTGTGAATATGAAGTTATGGGGCCTAACATATCACAACCCCACTGGTGTTTGCTACTACCAGGAGGTTGTAAATTTTTTCTGTGTGTAAACTACTAATATTAATGATAAAGTGAAAAAAGTGTTTTAACAACATTCATAATAGAAAACAAGGATAGTTGCATGTTCGTGGGACATCAGAAGCTCATGAATGTTAATTATAAAACCAAAGCACTTTATCTGCAACTTAATCCCTTAAAAGGAGACAAAACCACCACTCTCTCCATTGAATAATACGTGAAAGTAATTGAATTCATTTATCGCATGGTTTTGACATGCTCTGAGTATTTTGCACGAGCTTGTGAAAACCTACACTTGGAATAAATTTCTGCAGGAATTTAAGGAACATTTTGGGGATTTATCCCAATGCATAGGTTAAGTAGATAAGGCAAATACTCTTTCAATACAATGCCTGAAGCTGTGATAATCACTTTCTTCATGGGAAGAGTTTTTTTTCTTTTAGTGATTTTAATTTAAAAAAAAAATCAATTTTTAAGAGGTTTGCAGTTTTCCCACATTTCAAATAAGTGCTTATAATTATTATTGTATTTAAAAAAAAAACAACTGCTTTTTTAGTTTTGAAATCTAATCATTGAAGGCAATTTTATGGCATTGCATTCCAAATGTCTTTTTATTTCACCCTTGAGAAATGTCATTGAGATGAAAGATGGCAGGTTTGTTGTGGAAGTGATAGGTAGCAAATTCAAGATGCTTGAGCCTTACAGATACTTTTGTAAGTGTGTGCAAGTCTATCGACATAAAAGTTATCAGTACCCAGTACATGTACTGCTCGTGCAGTTGGGTACGCTCTTCTGTCCTGATGGTGCGCACACATGATGTGATTACTGGAGGGATTCTCTGTTAGCCTTTTATTGCCTTTTTTTTTTTGTTCTTGTTGTTGTTTCATCAAGTTACAGGTATTATCACCTTCCCCGGTATGCCCTATAGTGCCTTTTTGTTTTGTTTTGGCTTTTCTTTCCTCCTGACTTGTTTCTGGGAAAGTCATTGTTTCTCGGCTTGCAGCTCGTGTGTTTGTGTGTGTGTTTAGGAGCTTTGTGTGGGGTTTGGTTGGCTAACTTTCCTTCAATATCTCATTAAGGTTTTGCAGTGCTTTCCTTAAATATTCTCTAATTATTTGAATAAAATGGAGAATATGCAACTCTTAAAAATAACTAAAATATTGAAAGACAAATTGTTAGATCTTTTGGCTTAAAGAAGAAACTTTTATAGAATAGAAATTTGTTCTTTCTCTGAAGACCTTAGTTTTACTTACTATAGATCTATGCTGTACATTCTTCTCAGTCTGATGTCATCAGTAGCCAAAATCACTTTTTATTAAAATTTGCGTTCTATGTCATGAACAGGGAGTTACTAATTTCTAGTATGTTCCCACAGATTTAGTGTATTGTTTTATTTTTCATGTTGCTAGCTTAACATAAATGTAGCCGAGTAAGAGGTGCCTAAAGAACAGTAAATTGAGCAGTGACATTGCACTACAATGAAAATGAATTCAGGACCGTAAATGTGAATATCTAAATGATGTAACTTATAAGGTTGCATTTAACACTTGTTGCAGAGTTGCATGTCAAAGGACTCCTTGTTTCAATTAGTTTTCCAATTTGTACCTTAATGGGATTTCGCAGGCTTCTGCAAGTCAAAGTGTATTTCTTCAAGTCTTCCTCTCCCTGTTTGAAAGTGGATATTTTATGGAATAGCTGGGCTTTTTTCCTATTTCCAAGTTCTGTAAACATCTGACAATACTTAAAGTCTTGGTATACTGGTCTCAGGACAGTACATATTTTGATGTTTTGCATGAAACTGGATGAAATTAACTTTGAAAATCCAGACTTTAAAAATGTAGGTTGAAAGGAGAACTGATTAATTTCTAATCAACTCATTAAATGGAGCAAATCTTACCACCCCCCAGCTCCTGCAGCTTAACCAGATGATTTTCTTAATTTTACTTTTTGGTCGGCTTAGTTTCCTAATGATGAAAGAGTACATAACTTGTGCACAAATGACAAATGGTCAGGACGCTGCCTGGGGACAGTTCAGGCAAAGCAGGCGTGATTTTTAAACTCATCTGTTTGCACACGTAGTACTGCAATTACTGGGTGGAAGAGGCAGGACAATAGGCACAGGCATTTTTCTTATTTAGTAATATTTTGGTATTTCAGGAGTACTTCTAAAAGTGTCTTGGTCCAGGCAAGTAAACTGGGTAAAATCATCAGCACATCAGTTTATAAATGCTGTTTTTATATTAGGTAGCTACATGGGACCACCATGTCCAAGTATTTACAGCGTTTGTTCTGCAGCAGTATGAAATGCTTCTGTGTTGTCCAAACCAGCTGGCACTAGTGATATACTTGTTTACAATGCAGGTGTCCATAAAACACGATGCTTCTGTACAAAAATTCTATGCTGCTTTTGAAAAATATTTATAATTGTGGATGGCGCATATGCACAGTTCATTTAAACCCATGAAGCATAAAATAGCCAAAACTGTTAACTAGAGGAATATCACCAAATGCTTCTGAGCAACAAAATGTGTTGTAACAGTCTTTCCTCTTGATTTATTTTGATAATTCTAATTCCTAGAGACTTTTTAAAAGAAAACATACTTAATATCTGGAAATTCTAGAGCTACTTCCTACTGAGATGTGATGCTTGCTATTAAACAGGTAGAATTTCACCCATAAATATGTGGGGGTTTGGATGCAGGTTTCTATTGTTTGCATTGTTTTCAGAATGACCTCTGCTGATAAAATTTGAAATCCATTTGCAATGTATATGATGTCAAAATTTAGCATCTGACTTAAAATATCTGGAACTAGGAAATCAAGGTTGAAACATCCAGATATTTGATGCTTTATAAATACTTGAAAGGTGAAAAGGGAGCATAGACTAAAAGTTTTGGTAGCATTGTACATATTAGTATGTAAGGTTTTTTTAATGCCATCCCACTTGTATGTATGATAAAAGCTGCTTTTCCTCACTTAAAAAATTTTTAACACAACCTCTTGTGAAAAGCAAGATGCTTTTCACAATGCACTAATGCATGCCAGTGTTGTGTGTAATCTCTTGTTAAAGAGTTGGTCCCTGTTAACTTGCAGCATTCTTTTAATACAAACAGTTGAGTTGAAGTAATTGAAACAATCCATTTTAATACAGCTGACATTTTTACAGGTGTTTCACTCTAAAAGGTAAATAAAATTTGTTTTGTTTACTCTTAGACTGAGACCTTGTATGCCAGACTTGATCCAATGTGTGTGTGTTTTGTAGTACAACTATAAAAGCTACTGAAAAAGGGTGGGGAGAGAGGACAGTGTTTCAGAAACGCAGACATGTTCTGTCATGTTCTGTTCATGTATCTTGAAATTATAAATGATTCAGATGTTTACAGAAAACAGTCTCTAGCAAGTTGGTCTGTGGCTAATTATGGCTATACTTGCCTCCAACCATCACTGATTATCATTTTATACTATAAGGTGTGGATCCTGAGTTGTATGAATTGACAACCTCAAAACTGGAAACTTCCAATGCAAGCAACAGAGTGACTGATGCATTTGCAAGACTCATGTCCACAGTGGAGAAGGCAAGCACGTCCACAAGGTAAATAATCTTTGTTGCACTTTTTTTCTTCATTTTCTAAGGGTGGCACAAAATGTGAGGAGTGAATGTGTGTGCTATTTTAGGTCAGAAGTTCTTGAATTATCAAAAGGCTTAAATTTAATAATTAAATTTTGAATATGAAATTCATAGTACTGTAGTTCATATTTCAAACTATCATAGAACTTTAGAATAAGATGGGAAACAGGTCATGAGCTGAAAAAAAGATCACCAGGACATAAGTTGAAAAGCTAGAGCCAAAGACTGAACTGGAGGAAGTGACTTTCTGAAGAACAGAGCTGATTCCTAAGAATGGAAGGGTAAACTGAACCATGCAGTTTGGTGACCTAGGACTTTGACAGAAGACTCTCCTCAGTCCTCTGTGTAATTTATAGATACAGAATGTTCCCAAGTAAAATGATAAAAATGACTAACAACTATGACAATATTTGTCCCTTCCCATATATTTCTAGCACCTGCCAAAACTTCTGTGACCAAACAGCAGATTCATTTTGGTGTTGGAAGTTAAGGAACAAGCATGTAGTTGGTTTAGGATGTCCTTTCTGCTTCATGGATCTCATGTGAAGTTCTGTACTTTTTTATAGGTAGAGTCTATATAAAGGCTTTAGGTGTCAAATGTCTTCCTTGAAGTCTGGCCTGTTGAATGGGTACAGAATAGTCTCTCCATTTATAAGCTTGTATTCTTTGAGTTTATTTTTTGAATGTGTATCTTAGCAGTAGGATCCTGGACTGTCTTAACATGTAATTAATGTCTGTGCCCATTAAAAGAATCATTGTGTGATTCTCACCAAGTAAATAGTTTCTGTTGTTTAGGAAGTGCATGCCTCAACATGCAACATGTATTTAGTTGCTTTGCAACTAATAGATAGTAACATATCTTCACTCGTAAGTGAGCTTTAGGGTTTATTCAGCAGTCTAAAACTAGATGCGTTTCCATGCAGCATAGCACTTAGAGAGGAGGCACAGTTGAAGAGTTGTGGCAAATGTAGTGATTTGTAATGGTGGGAGATAGCTGGCTTTCTTAAAATGACTAAAACTATAATTTTCAAGAGCTCTTTTAAAACATGTTCTTTCATTGAGAAAACTATCTTGCTAGTTTTCATGCAGTGAAAATGTTCAAAGTGAACACTGAATAAAAAATCAACAAGGCATGAAATTTCAAGGGAGAACCAGTAGAGGGAACTCCACACTTCAGTGCTGATTTTTGTGTCTCAGCTTTTGGATTGCCTATTTTTCTATCCGTGGAGTGCATATACTCTTTCTGAAGATACACTAGTGAGAAAGTTTGACTTTCACTAATTAGAAAACATAGTTACAGTTGAAATATTTTTGTAATATATTCTAAGTCTAATTTAAAAGTAACCACAAATTCACAACAGGACATACAAACTCCAAGTGTATCTTTATTAATTATTTTATCTCCACTCCTAGATTTGTACCTGCTTGCTTGCTTTAAGATGTCTTAGCTTACTTTTTCTTTACAAAGGAACAGGGAAGTCTGCTTTGCTTAAATGAATGTTGACCTTCATTTTTCTGTATTGTTTTTTGATATGAGGGGTTTGGGTTTTTTCCAGTGCTTCCACAGTGCACTTGAAAGCTCTTACTTGCACTGTTAAAGGTCTTTATCCAGAATGTCAAAGTTCTTCCCCTGTTGTGGAGAGCATTGCTTACTGATAAGGAAGAGGTTCTAGATCTGTGCTGTAGCAATATATCGGGCTGTAGGAAGAGGCTGGGGACCTCAGACTTGGCGGTTAAGTTCAGACACACACAAGGATTAGCTGTTTTAAAGCAGCTGTTTTCACTGTTCAATACATTTTGTATGTTTTTGTCAACTCTGAATTTTAAAAATTTCAAGTGTGTTTTTTCTTATTTCATGCTCTCCAAAAGAAAAGCAGTCTGTTTTTCTGTTTTTCAAGCGAGAAACCTTCAGAGATACAAGAAGGTCTTATCTCAGCAGTATGCCAAATATGTTGCAGTATGTTAGCTTTTTCTAATAAAATTTATTTTCTTTGGAAATTTTTTTTATTTTTTCTTAATGAACTGGAGACTTTAAAATAGGAATGGCTGGGTACAGCCAGCTCAACAAGGATGACATTCATGCACCAACCTGGAAATGTGAACTATTTGCCATTCATGATAACTGATGAGGGAAGATGTGGCCAGTGTCAACTTCAGTTGTGCTAAGGCTATCCCATGTCTGTCTAACTTGTCTGAACTCGGGATCTTTGAGGATAAAGTTTAGAGTGAAAATACCATTGTTCAGCTGTAGGAAGCTATGCAAAGAGTTGTCTTTGCCTGAAATAGTTTGCAAGCAAAAGATGGGGCTGTCTCTTGAAGCTGCAGTCAGTTTCTCAGAAGGAAAGTGTTGGGAGAGGAGGGGAACTTCCCCCTCAGCTTGAGCCTGAAACCTTGACAGCAGCAGTAAGTGTTGAAGGTCAAGGATCCAGTATGGCACTCCACAGAGACTCTGCAGCCTTGCCTCGTACCACAGAATTGGTAGAGATCAAAAGTTTATCTGCTGTCTTTTTGAAGGAAAGCAGAGCACTGATACCTTTCCAAGAAATGGCCGAAACCCTCATTTAAACTGGAAATACTCCTTGTAGGTGGTGTTGGATGGAGCAGGCTAAGACTTAGAGTGATTTTTTTTTTTTTAAGTGCATTTCTCTAATCAACTCGTTGCTATTAGAGCCTGGCCTTGCTGGTGCTATCCACAAAATGCTTTGCAAACATGAGAGATGGCTGAAGTCCTGAAAGACTTGAAAGCTGCAGGAAGGGGTTGGAATGCAAAACAGAACAGTGAGGTGTCAGTGATGCATCAACAAAGCATTCCCTATTTCTTGCTACATTTTCTTCCAGCAACTTTCCTGCCTGTCAGTCTGGCTAATTTCTTGCAGCTTAGTGTTAACATGCCTTTGAAAAGGAAACTTCATGCCAACAGGTAGAGGGACTTGCAATTATTTGCTTGGGGAAGGGCATCCCCTCTGTCTTGGGAGGAACTGTAACCTAGTGCAAGAGAAGAGATGGATGGGGGCAAAGTGTTCTGTAAAAGGTAGTTTTAATACCTGAATAGGCAGTGACCCTGTTTTGAGCCAGGGCTTGGGTCCTTTAGTGGTTTAGGAATCAAAAGTTCTGGTTCCAAAGCAGACAGAGGTAGTACAGCTGCCACCGACAATCCACTTGGGTGTCTGTTCTGTAAGCCACGGTAGCTAGAAATGAAGGGTGCACCCATAGAAGCTCTGCAACGGTCCCCACCAACCAAGGTTTAGCAAAAGATTCTCTTGACAGTGGGAACATCTTCAGCAAAAGTGGTGACTGAAATTAATGGACCTGACATGGTTCTTTTTCTTGCCTCTATCAAAAGGCATCACAGTTATTAGGCAATTTGGTAAGTTTTAGGGTAAAAACAGTCTGCAGTGATGATACTACTTTGTCTTTTAAGTTTAGAGAGTTAGTAAGTAATTCTTTACGATTTGCTCTGGTGATATTTGCTACCGAAGGCGCTGACTGTTACCCAGAAAGGGTACTTATAGTGTCCAGTTTTATTGTCTTCCGGAGGAACCTGCCCCTCTCCCTTGAGGAATGGAGACTTCAAGCTCTCATCCCTCTCTGCACTGAGATGATTTTAAAAAAGGTTTTGAGCCTCATTGTCAAGTGATTGTATCTATATCTGTAACTTGGTCATAGTTAAATAACATTTGCCGTGTGTGTTAGCTTGTCCTTCTTTATAGATACTTTTTACAGAGCGTGTTAAGTAGAAAAATTATTGCAAAGAGCCTCCAGCTGGGAGGGGAGCATTCAGTAATCCGGTGAGATTCACATCTGACTCTGCTCACTGGTGTGCGTGTTCTGTGGTGATGTTGCAGAGCCCAGCTAGTACAGCAGGAGCAATAGCATTATCCTGTGATAAAGGTCTTCTGTATGATTACCAAATAAAATGCAGCACTGCCTCTGGGACCCAGCAGTGCCATTTCTTAGCATGCCACAGTTGAGCAGAGGAGGAAGAGGCATATAAATAGCAAGGAGTGTGTGAGCTCCATCTCGGTGCCTGGTTAACAATTACAGGAACTCCTTTTAATGCAGATCTCTGAGTCAGCCCTCTTCCTTTGGCTTCCTCTGTCAAACACTCCTTTGTTAGCTGTAAGTCCTTGATCACCAGGAGTTTGTACCTTTAAGAGGCTTGTGGTAAGTGATTACTAATAGTGGCACCAGATCCTGATAACACAGTGGTGGGTGACAACCACATTTCAACAGCTCAGAGATAGTCCTTCGAGTGCAAACAGAGCTGACTGTGAAGTTGTTAGAGAAGGAGGCACATATTGGCTCTCTGCTTCTTCCTTCAATAAATCCAGCACACAGCTTTGTTTATCCTCCAGAATTTGGTAATCTGCCTAGTCAGTGGCTCATGAAATTCCACTGCAGCAGAGAAAAGAAAATATTACTATTCTAGTGAAGGAAAGTCAGATTTAGTATCTAGGCTGCCTCATCTAGAGATCTTTCATCAAGTGGAGATTTCAAGTAGCAAACAAAAGTGATAGTTCAGTGTCAACACAATGATCAGTGATGTCAAGGATGAGTTTGACTCCAGTTTTTTTTTTTCTTCTCCTTCATGCTAAGAAATTCTGAGACTGCTGCTGAAGCAAACACATAGCCCCTTGCTTTCCCCTGATCTCTGATCAGTTCAGGAAACAATCCTGATGGGTGCTGACAAAAGAAAATATAAGTACATGCTGCTTCGTGATCAGAGTGGTGATTGCCCTCTCATGGGCTCGGTTTAAAGTTTATAGCTAAGATGAGATATAGAAAGGAAATTTCTGAAGTGTTCTAGGGAAAGGCAGTTTATTTGGTTCAAGCCTTTTGACTCAGCTTTTTGCCCCAAAGATGGGGGAGCTTATTTAGCTAGAATTTCTAATGTTGTTGCAGGGTGCAGCAGGTGCCTTTTTAGAACTGGAATAACATTTGATGGAATATTCAGTTTTTCTAGTAATAGGCAGCGTTCTTCAAGATAAGCCAGACGTCTGTAAAGTATGTGTGTTTGAGCAGGGGAGGGGGGTCTTCTGTAGCAGCCTGAGCCAGTCTTCATTTTACTTAGGAAATGTGAGTTTCTTGCATGATAGTGGGAATCAAGCAACATGGGATTCAGACCTCTTTATTCATTTGCGCTCAGTAATTATTGTGAATAATGCAAAAGGCAAAGTAAACACCAGTGATTCCCAAACTGCTGCATGTATCATTATGCCTACGCATACTACTGCATTTCAAAGCAAGTAGCTACAAGTTGTGAGCCACCTTTTGCTGCTGATGAGCCCTAGGGGGAAAAAAGGGTTTGTGGATCACGATATAGAGCGGTATGATGTATAATCTGAGTATGGTCATGTCATAAACACAGCATAAGTACCTTCTTCTTACTTTAAAAGTATTAAGAAGTAAGTTAGGAACTTCTTAATATCCTTTCAAGATTTTTTCATTTTATTTTGAAAGATTATACCACATTTAAGTAGTCTAGAACTAATGCTCCTATTGTCTTATCCCTAGAATATGGGCATGGTTGTTTCTTCAAGTGAGTAGTCCCAGAATGGCATGCTGGAACCTGCCAAAAAAATTATATATATAAAAATTAGCATCTGAATAGAAAATCTTTTTTTTCCTTATTGCAACAATATTCAGGAACATTTTGCTGACTTTCTATGTTAAAATTTTGTTGGTAGGCAGGTAGGTATTACAACGTTAGGCTACCTTCAAGTAGCTTACAGAAGTGGTTCTTTCACAAAGTAGCTTCAGTCAGTGGTTCTTTCAGTGATCCAAGGGATATCAGGTACTGGATTAATGCACTTCGTTCTTTTCTTCTCAACAGGAAGCCTAAAAAGGAAGAACATCTTAGTGAAGAGGCTGCCAAGGTGATTTCTAGCCTTCCTGACTTAACTTTCATGCATGCCAAGGTGTTGATGTTCCCAGCCACATTAACACCTTCAACCAGCTGCCAAGAAAAGGTAGACTAAAGTGATGTGAATTGGACGTTTTCTATTGATTTTTTTTTTTTTCCTTCCCTCTGTGGGTCGTAAAAAGCAATCTTGCTTTAATTAAAAAAAAAAAAAAAATCAAGTTCAGATGATTTGTTGGTAAGCAGCACTAGAAAGGTATACATAGTAATGTATATTTATTTACATACTGGAGTCCTAAATTTATATGAGAGAAAAATGTAAATAATTGGGGGTAAATCTTTTTGAAGATCTATTCTTTTTGTTGTGCTGGGGTATATACATTTATGTCTTTGTGAAATACACTGGTGGTGTCCTTCTTACAAAACTTTAAAAAGTTTAAAAAAAAAAATTTAAAAAATCCTAGAAACACATAATGAAAACTTTAGTCTTCACAATCTGTGAAGTCCCCCTTAAAGGCTTTCAGATTTCATTGAGCATCTTTTTCTTTCCTGCATATATTAAAATATGTGTTGCTGGGAAAAAAACCAAAAGGTTAAATTGTCCCTTTGCAGGTTTTCAGTTATTGTTGTTTCTTTAAAACCCAATAATTTCTTTTCTGTTTTAACAAGCTTAAGATGTGTTTTTCCTTTTCTTCTCCCCCCTCCCCCTGGTTGATTGGTTGGCTGATCAATTTTTATGTTCTTAAACTTCAATAGTATGGCTCTGTCACTATATAGCCTTTTGAAAGGTATGCTGTCAGTAACTTCTTGTTCCAGTTATGGATCACTGTCTAAACACTTGATTTTTTTTTATTTTTTTTTTGTCATTAGAAGGTTGTCTGCTTTTAATCAGTTTGATTTGGAAAAGAAGGACCAAAACTATATGAATGTCTTACAATGAAATTTACCTGTTAAAAATTTTTATGTTCTGTTGTACCACTATTCCTGTTTGATTTTGCACAGTGTAAAATTACATAATCATAGATTGCTATGGTTTTAGGCTGTATATACAGTAAAAACTATGGGTTGTAAATGTCTGGGGAAATTCCTATGGAAAAAAAGAGAGCTATGTAGAAGAACCTCTAAAAAGGTCAATGTGCATGCCCAAGGTCTTTTGAGATTTAAGTGTGTAAATTTCCTTTTAGCTTACACAAAATAAAATAATTTAAAAGATATATATGTATATAGTCTGCTATCATTTTATATAGAATGTATACATTATTCACATTTCTGTTGATGGTAAAATCGATGCACTGCATTAACAGTAGAACCTTCTAATTTGTGTTGCGCAGTCCCACAAAACACACCTGTCAGGGTCCTGCAAAAGGAGAAGCAGATTTTTCTTTAATTGTCCTGTCTCTTTGAATGTGTTGTAGTCTTTTATTTCTGTCTCCAACTTGCCTTCTGGCTTGTAGGGCAGTGTGGCTCAAAACATGTCGGTATTTTGGGTTAGAGACTTATTCAAAGTAATTGGCAATACTCGGCTGTAAGAAACACAAATTATGGTGAGGTGAGAAAGGATGACTGGTTTTGCCTATTTCTTAGCTAGAAATAAAAATGTAAATGTGGCATTCACTTGTTTCCTAACGTGTTAGCTTGCACTTGTAGCTCTTTCAGCAACCCCTCTCGGGAGGATATCAGTGGACTGTCTGAAGGTAAGGCATGCTCTGGGTGCTGATATTTCTTGAGTGCTTTGCATGGGCATAGACTCCCACATCTAATCTTTACTGTGTGCACAGCTCTTTAAGTGCTCAGTAGTCACCACCAGTTCATCATTTAACATCTAGTTCTGAGATCTCCAATGCATTTTCTTACCTCTTTGAATTCTCTGTTGTCTGACAGCACTTGGGTCAGAAAAGTTAAAGTTGGAGTGTGATGTCATTAGCTGGTAAGCTGAAATGTTGTCCTTGTGAAAGGAAGCTTTTTACTTCTTGAAATGTCCTCAAGAGATGAGCGCTGGAGTTCCACCTTTGTGAACACAGGAGTTTCAGTGAGCGGTGGCTACTCAGAATTGAGAGAGCAGCTCCTACGGTTGTGATAAAGTTAGTTTGTAAAGGCTAAATTGGCTCCTTTGCCCTCTAATTAGTACTGCAGCGTACAATGCTGTGGTATCAAACTGCACCCTGTTGTAGCTGAAAAGGTTTATGCAAAAGCCATCTGCTTGACCATGTAGCCCCAAAAACATTTCTATTTGCTTCTGCTGCAGACTTTCATTACAGTACTGACTTCATGCCTGTTACATGTCAAAATTAGCTTTGCTAATCTCTCAGGTTTAGCACAGTATTCTTTAGTGCATGCTTATTATATCATTCAGTTCTGGTGTTGGGCTGCTGTAGGTTAAAATCAGTCCTTTTGTTTTCATAACTGTGGCGTGTCCCTTGGAGCCAGAGTAGTGGTATAGCTGCAGCAGAGAGCTATAGCTATTGTTTCAAGGAGAATATGTTTAGGAGCTGACTCATGATCCTTGTCTAGCAGCAAGTGGACTGAAGTATTAAGGAGAGGTGGGGGTGGAAGTGCCAGCTGCAAGTTGATCTTTAGTCTCCTCACAATTGCCTCTAGAGGCAGCTGCCCATTTGTCTTCCAGTCTCCAAGTGCAATACTGGTGGCCTGCTGTAGATGGGGGAGGGGGAAGAAATGGCAGGGGGGAAAGGAGATTTCTATTGTGACTGATGTACCAATCTGAAACTTTGTGAAACCTGGTACTACCTAGAGTGTGTTTATGGGGTTTTTATGTTCTTTCTGCCCCCCCCTCTGCCCCCCCCCCCCCCCCCCCAAAAAAAAAATGCATCCCACAGACCTTCACGCTGCTGAAAGACATAAATCTTCCATCTAAATTCAGCCTTTTGAGGTTGATGCTGCTTGCCTTAAAACGTAGCATTGCTTTTTCTCTCCTAGCTTAAGCCTCCTTCTTTCTTGTCAATTGTGGGATGGACAGACAGGCTTCTCTAGCTCTCTCCTCCTGTCTTGTACAGGCAGCTTTGTTCTTGTGCAGAAAGTTTTGTCTAGCTGATCTGGCTGCATCAGGCTTGTCCTTCTATGCTGTTCCTGTGGACACGGTATGCCTTATCTGGTTTAATCTTGCCAGTAGGTTTATGGGCAGGATGGTAATTGATACTTTTGCACATACATGTTGCTGTGCATTGTCATCAAACATGTCAATGTGTATCACATTCACTCAAGAACTAGTGTCATTTAATAGTGAGCCGCTTATGTGCCCATCCAACAGAAGCAGCAGAGGACACTTGGTTCAGATGCAATTGCCTGAGTTGGAACACGGCCGTGAAGCAAAGTCCAAAACTCCCACTGTGAAGCGAGCTGCAGGCCCCTGAATGACTGCTAAGGAGAGCTGGACTCTGCTTGTATTATCCAAAAGACTGCACTCTGACGCTCAGTGGTTCAATGCTGACTTAGCGGGAGTGTTACCACCTGCTGCAGGTGTTAGCAGTGCTGTACTTCCCACAGCACTTAATGTTAAGACCTTCTCAGAATATCATTAGCTTGACAGATTCATTTTGAGATGCCAAAAATAAAGCTTACAAATAATGTACATAGATGCCCTCAAATGCAATTAGTATGTACTGAAGTTAACCCTTCATCACATTGGATTATTGTACACAATTTTACCTGGTAATGAAATCGGCATGTGGAAAGTTTTGTTGTTGGACTGCAGGACCGCTGCACTTGGGCTCAATATCTAGTAGTCCTTATAGGATGCGAGGGACGCTTAGCTCAGTGCATGTAAGATGGATTGATCAGCCTTGGCCCAATTGCTTACATCTAGGTGCAACTCTTTTGTGCCAGTTCTGTACCTCTGTATAATTATCTTTGACATTTCAGAGCAGCCTGAAAATACAGGATAGTTGCAAAATACACTATACAATTTATAAAAGCATATGGCATCTAATAATTGCATAGCACCTGCTAGGAGTGTCTGCTACAAAAGCAGAGAAGTTTTTCATCATCTGGCCTCTGTGCTGAAGACCCCAGCCACCAAAGGCAGCAAGCAGCCTGGTCTGCTCTCTTAGGTGAACCTCGCGCATGAAAGGAGATGGGGAGAAACAACACATTCAAATTCAGATGGCTAAAAACAGGGTGAGGAGGAGCTGCAAGAAAATATAAAGCAAGAGCTCAGGAGAAGCTCTGAGTAGAGGAAATAAGAAGGTGAAGCAGGACTTGGACTGCAGGCAGCTGGGATAGCTATAGGAAGAGCAGGTGGTGGAGAAAGTGGGATACAAGCATGAGGAGCAGGGGCATTTGGAGAGGAGAGAAGCCTGGGATGGATTAGAGGCGCACACACTGTGCCCACTGGCTGTGTTTCTCCAAAATCTGGAACTGAGCCTCGGAGACCCAAGTCTCTGTGTTACTATACTGCAGAGAAAATGTGTCAAACCCATTGGGTGAGTGTAAGTTGCATGTGTCGCAACAGCCTGCTATTGCTATAAATTATTTTTGGTAGAGAGCTGGACTGCAGACATGAGGGTTTATATGCAGCTACTGGTGCATGTTTTAGCATTGATACAAGTCGAGATGTTAGAAGACCTGTTTTAAAAATTATTTTTAGATAAGGAGGTACATTATCAATCCAGACTGTAGGTATAAAATCAAATCCTCAAAAGCTAAGCTCCACTGCTGTGATTTGGAACTGCAGCTTCAGTCCTGTCATGCATCTGCAATGTGACAGTCGTTACTTACATCCTGTCTTCACCCGATCCTTGCCTCATGCCCTGCACAGATTTATTCTCTGAATCAGCGTAGTGCAGTGAAACTCTTCTCTGCAGGGCCCTTGCTTCATATAGCTAAAGAGAAAGGATGGCCTTATGTGGAAACTCCAGAGAAGGCACAGTGGAGTGCAGTGCTCTCCTAGCTTGAAGCAGCTGGCCACGCCGGCTTTTTTGCAGGAGGTCACTAGTGCATTTCTGTCATTTGGTGCCCAGCATGAGTTGCCTGATTGGGATGTGCAGAAATGCTAATTGCTCTGGGATGTAGCTTAAGCAGTTAGAAGCTTTGCTTGTCTGATATACAGTCAGGGCTCTGCAACAGCAGGGGTCAGGTGCATGTGCTAAGCACCCAAAACTGCTGGAGCTCTTGTTTTCATCTTGTCAACCTGTTCTGAAATCTGTAATATACGCTGTTGCAGCAGGGTTGCAAAGATCAACTCTGTCTGAAATGCCGTGCTCCTCTTTGTAGTTTTTCAGTGACATCTGAGAAGGACTCGCCTGACATAGGTGTCACACACATCTCGGGCATAGGGGAATACTCATTGTCTTAAATCTGGATTCACTATATGGTCACCAAAGAGAAGTATGTTCCTAGTTTAGGGGCTCTGAATCTTCTTCTGTAGATCCACTGATTTTGTCAGGACTATACTCACCTAACATTAGGGCACATACCTGCAGAGGTTTCTAACACTATACTCCATATAGGAATTGGATTGTGTGCCTTAAATAAGGCTTGGGATTACTTGTAGAATGTGAAGGGGCAAAAAAATACTTATTGAACCAAAAGAGACTGTGGTCCTGTGGAAAACAAAATAAAGAGACTCTGTAACTAAAGACTAATTCAAAGGAGAGTCAAATTAAGGTGGTATAGCTATTTTTTAATATTTGCCTAAGCAGATTTAATGATCCTTTTTAGCATGGTTTTCCATGTGCAATAATGATGATCCTTTTGGCATAGTTTTGTATGTTTAGAATATGTACCCACGCATGCAATAAACTGAACTGTGGCATCAAAATGAAGCTGACCCTCTCAGGCTATATGCCCTAAGGTACTCTGCTGGGCTTCCGCCTGTGTCCTCACTGTTTGTCTGACCAAGGTGGCATTTGCTGCTGACCTGCTACACCTATGCTAGTGCTGGTAGTTCAGCTGTTGTGACTGATCCTTACTTGTTAGGGCTGGACCATCAGGGGTTTATTAGTACACATGCATGCGCAGTCCCACTCTGCAAGCATTTGCATGGTTGACACCAGATCTAGCAAATCCACTCAGAATACAACTAGGTTTCCTACCAGGATTGTTGTCATTGTGTGAGCCTCACTTCCCATATTTAAAGCAATGAAGTTATTAAATGGGAAGGGAGGGGAAGCAGAGGGGCAGTTTCAGCTCAGCTCAGCAGCCTTCTCTGTGCCTTTGTCTCTGCTTTTCCAATGAAATGTGTCTCAATTATTTTTAAATCTTTAAGCGATAAAACACTTGGTGTTTGTTTCCCTCAGACAGCGAAGAACTGCAGTGAGGGCAGCTTACTGAAGCCAGGTGTGGTTTTCAAGACAGCCTTAATCTTATAAATGGCAGGAAGTGTCGTCTTGCCTGAGCTGGTCTTCAGAGGGCATTACACAAGGGGAGAAAAGCAAGTTCTTTGGATCAGACCTTAGTCTGTTGACTGGCCTCCAGCTGCTCAGGGGGATGCCTCATAGGAAAAGGGGTTGTCCAGCATACCTCAGGCAGTTGTGGCCTTGTGCCATAATACAGACAGCACCGCAAACCTTGCTGCAGTACAAACCCTAAAGACCACTGTGGTGTTCAGCTCTGTCCTCATGAGCCTCACTGTGTCAGAGCTGGCCGGCTCTGCAGAGGGGTAAGCCTTTTGGACTTGTATGTTGTATCTTGGGGAGAACAAGCCCTCCCATCCCACCCCAACCACTTTTGGTGGTGTTGTTACAGCACCTTGTGCCTCTTTGGGGAATTTATCTGTAACAGAGTCTAACTCTAGTAGTGAAAGAAACCGACAAATTGGCTTCTCCAGTGCCAGTCCCGGCGATATTTCTAATTGTTAACTGCAGCCTGTTCATATAAATATCAAAAGAACATGCTAGTCAGGATCTGCCCTATTGCTTGGGATAGCAACAAGTCTTGGCCATGTGACACAGGGAAAGGGAGGGCAGTCCTGCTGCTCCTGCCACACAACTTCATCCCAGTGTGCTTTTCCAAACTCAGTGGACAGCTATATGGTCAGAGGAGCAGGTTGATGTACAGTAGGATGTGCAGAAGACGTGTGTGGTCATGGCAGAACTGGCTCTGTCTAGTGTCTATTCTAGTGTCCCCTCGGGCTGTCACTCAGGTCTGCAGAGCTGTGATACTGACTGAATTGTAATTTTTGCTGTGGTTGGAGCTGGTTTTTCAGGTCTTTTTCAGCTGGGGAAAAGAAGGGTGTGAGGAGACTGCCTGGAAAGAAAAAGTGAACACTGGCAGCTGTGTGCAGACACTCCATGAGTTGTTGGACTGCTGTTTTCTTACTCCTTTATGCTCACCAGTCCAAGGAGTTTACAGAAGATGAGGCAAAAAGTTTTGCTGGATCTCTTCCTGAGGCCCTTCAGCTCCTCACAGCAGCCTTGCGGAAGAGTCTGGGAGCAGCTTCCACAGGAGTTCAGAGCAGAGTGGAAAGTATCTAACAGGCTCTTTCAAAAATGCAAAGGCTGGCTCAGGGTCCATAAGGCTTTTTCTGATCACATTTTGGCTTTTAAACTACAGGAAGCCTTAGCACAAATACAAAAGCGTGGCTGTTTTGGAACCAAATTGAAAGCAGACATGAAGTGTCCCACACACACCTACCTTCAAACCCTCCCTTTCCTCTCCCCCCCAGCCCCGAATCTCATCAAATGTTTTGTCCCAATCTCAGCAACTTGGACCTGAAACCTGTTTGCATACGAATTCGACTACCAAAAAGGGTCTTTTTCATGGCTGTGTTATTTTACTGAGTGCAGGGACTGTGTTTTCATTAGGAGCACTAAAGCCTTTTGTCACTTAGTTAATGCTGAAGCGAGTTAAGAATCAACATGCAGCTGGCGATGGGTGTTTAGCAGCTGTTAGGACTATTGCAGGTTACTCCACTTTCTCTTGGACTCCCTCTGACAATGGCAAAATGAGCAGTTGTATAGCGCTTTATGCTCTTAAGGGTACGGTTTTCCCTCCTTTTCCATTTTTGGGGGATATCCCCTCTCTTTCTCTCCCTCCTTGTCCACCTAGATAAAGTCTGTTCTGGCAGCTTTCCTCCTCCTTTGGCCAGGGAGGAGGAAACAGGGTGGAAAGGGAGGCACAAACAGCTGTCCTTTAGGTTTCAAATCAATGCAGCTCCTTAGCAGGCTGGCAGTGTGAGCTCAGTCATTAGGAAAGATGCCCTTTCATTCAGGAGGCGGCCTGAGCCAATTCTCTCCTACTCCGGGACCAAAGAGGTAGGGATTTTGCTCCTTTCCAGCTTGTAGGACCATTGCAGCTGGCACAGGCTCCTATTCCCAGTGTTTCGTTCATGCAGTGCACTGGAGGACCACGTTGGCACTTTGGAGATTAGCCTGTCTCAGGAAACTACTGAAATGTTGCAGTGCACATGCTTGAATTCCCTTCCCTTCATGAAAGCCACCTTCCCCTGAGATTGGGAGTGGATGTAGGAAGGAGACCTGGACTTTCCAATTGAGCCCTGCTCGGGTTAAACCTCTGAGTTGAGCAGGTTTTAAGAAAACAAGGTAGATGGGGTCAGCCCCTCAGGTGCTATTAGTACTGTAGTTCCCTTTGGCCTGCATGGGTAGTGCTGCGTAGCAGCCGGGGGTCCAGCATATAGGGATAGTGAATACCTGAAGCTCTGAGTGATTTCTGCAGGACTTGCAGACCTTACTTCAGTCCTGGCGAGAAAGATGGCATTTGCCTTTGCCTTCTGAAATGTGTGCTGATCCCCTTGCAGTTTTTTCGGTAAACTGCATGTGGATCGTGGCTCTGCTAAGCTGGTGTGTTGCATGTTGGGTTGCATTGTGTCATTTAAACATGCAGGAAAATATACTGAACCCCCAGGAGAAAAATAGACCAGCGTTGGACTGATGCACACTTCAACTAGACCCTCGCTAGCACCAGTGAGGTTTGGCACTGCCCACGCCAGCCTAACGCCACTGCACATTAGGGGAGATAGTTCAGGACTTGCTGTCAACCTGTTTCTGAGCATTCTGATCTCTGAAGTGTGTTTTGATCTCAGGGATGTAAGTGGGGAGGATCGCAGCTGAAATCTCATTAGCAAATAATAGGCCTTGTGTGCAGAAATCTGCCTCGCTGACATCTTGATCTTATTCCGCCTCTTCTGATCAGCAGGGTTGAACATTTCTTCTGGTTTTGCAAGTGTGAACACAATGTCACTGCCCTGGTTTGCAAGTGATGGTGGAAAGAGCCATGGTATGCAGCAGCAAGGGGGATTTTAGCATGTTTCAGGAGGAATTTTACAGGTTTCCCAGTGTTGCTGTTAGACAAGTTCATTTCTTGAGCGATACAGAAAGTACTGTCTACAACTATGGGATTTGAAAGATAAGTATGCCCCTAGGAAGGAAGGCAGTAGATCCCATTTAGCTGCAGAAAGGTTGGTTAGTGCAAAAAGTACTTCTTTCTCAGGTGCTCTGTTGTTTTCTCCATGAATTTGGGTGTCTAATACCCTTCTGCCACGTGGCATACTGCTAAGTGGTCCCTAAATCAGTAATGGTCCTCAAATCTGAGAGCTTGCAGGGTGATGACATCACTACTGGCAACAGATGAAAAATGAAGTAATGCAATGCTATACTATGCTGCCCTGAATTAAATATTTCCACCTTCAAAAGAATAGCCCTATTCTCCACATTTTAAAGAAACCTTTCAAGATGCTGTTGTGCTGCAGGCAGGGACATATTTGTGGTGTGTTCGAACAGCATGAGGCATGCGAGGAACTCTAGACCGTACCTTAGCATATGCGTCCCCAATATAAAGCGGGAGGAGAAGCTGTACAGCCATGGAATTGCATCACATTATATATGTGCATGTGATTTTTCTGGCCTTGCAAGCCTCCTGGTCCTCTGTGCTTGGGAAAGTCGCAGGAAGGCTTGGGAAGACTGCTGGAAGATGGCTATCAATAGTGCCATTAGCTCCAGGTAGGCTTTCCTTCAATTTGCAGGGTTGTAAGTGAAGGTGGACTCTGCAGACCCTGAGATTAGCAAGGCGGTTCTGATTGCAAGGAACTCCTGTCAGCAGCTCTCCAGAAGTTCTTAAAAAAAGAAAGAAAAAAGGATGACAAAAAAAAGAAAAGGGGCAGGGGGGAAGGCTGTTTTTTCCTCTATAAGGGCTGAGTTGGTTCTGCAGTCCCAATGGTGTGACAGGCAGAATACAGCGAAGATGTGCTAAGGGTTTCTCTCAGCCTGCTTCCCTGCAGTGAGCCTAGCACTGACTTCCTTGGAGCAGAAGCATTAGGGTAAAGCTAAAGTATTGGGAGGCGAGGGAAGACTTTGATTTATGTACTAGTAGGGTCTGTTCAATCTTTGGTCTGCCTTGTTCTCTTATTTTCTGTCTGCGTTGCTTATTTTTGTCTCCCTGGGTACTTCTCCCAAGAATTCTTAGCTCATTTGTGTTTAATCTTCCCAATTTGTCTACAGCCTGGGTTGCTCTAATCTCTGCAGGTCACTGTGCATTTTGCATGTTTGTTACTCCTTGGCTATTTGCTGTGATCAGCACACTTGATCATGGTTGAATTTACATCAAAGAAACACCTGACAAAGAAGCAGGCCTGATAATAGGCTCTAGTTTCTTCTCAGCAACCCAAACAGGTAGAGGCGGACGAGGGAACGCTTGCAGGATCACAAGGGAGTTCATGCTCTACTTTCAACGCAGTGTGTTTGCTCTCCTGCCTGTCAGAGCATTGCAGACCCTGCTGCTGCTGGAGGTTCCCCAAATATAGAGCTGCCACTAGAAAGAGGAAAACAAGACAGAGGTAGGCCTTGCTCTTCTCCTGCAAAACAAACCCACACCTGGGAAATTCCAATTAACGAGAGAGGGGGAGGAAAAGGCTCTCCTGCAGTTGCTGTTGTAGCTGCAGAAGTGCAGCTCACAAATTACAGGTCCCCTTTCCCTGCAAGGAGAGTTGGCTCAAATGCTAGGGGCAAGAGAGATGCTACAGTCGCAGTGTGATTGTTTCCTGCTTCGTCAGAGTTGGTCAAACAAGCGGCTGATAAATTCAAGACTGGCTTCTCTAGCAAAACACTTAAGCTGAAGTGTCTAAATAGGGGGTTTGCATTTGCTTTTGTTTGTATAATTTATGCTGGCCAGACCATTTTCCCTGTTTAGAGTTTGCTGTTAGGAGCTGATTTTATATAATGACTATATATAGTTATACATGGTTATGCATACACACATAGATACATATAGATATATGTGACATTTGGTGCACCTGGGATTATTCTGGGAGGTACTGGATGCTATTTAGGTTGGTGCCAGAGTCCAGTACGGAGGCGTCTCATGAGTGCACTGCTCAGGGTTTTGCAGCACATGGGAGATGCTCATCTTCCGTGCTGAAATGGTGTTTGGGGTACTTACAGAACCTCAGCCCTTTGTCCTCTGCTGAAAGGAAAACCAATGGCACCACATCATGTCTCCTGTAGGTTTTGCCTGATTCAGCAGCTGCTACTCTCAAGGCCTGCAGTTCTCCAAGAAATAAGTGAGTCTCTAGGCTCTGATTGATCCTGGGAGGCTGCATGTGCTCGCCCTGGGCTGGAGAGACCTCTGATAAGGGGAAAGCTCAGCTTCTAAAAGGCTGTGAGGGGAGATTTGGAGCAGGGGGATGTCTTTATTCCTCCAGCACAGCATGCAACAGCAGCTTTAGGATAGGAGGTGTGAAACCAGAAGTAAGTGCAAGCCTGTCTGGAGGGGCAGAAGCATGTGTGTTGGGAACTCCCTGCAGCTTGTCTCTCCTCCTGGGACATTACCAAGGACCACAGAGGTCCTAGTGTGCAGGAACCCCAGCTCTCCGAACTCTTTTGCACAGCACCAAGCTTTCTTATTCTTTCATTTAACTCAGGCTAGCAAGCCACTGTGTGAAACCTGGGTGTTTCATGGGATGCTGTACACTGGAGGGGGGAAGGGATGAGATCTTGCCGTCTTTGGCTGAAGAAGTGGTAGCTGGAGCTGTCTGGTGCCAGTGCTCCCTGGGCTTCCACTCTGAGTGCGCAGGGCTAAAAGCAACATCCCCCTTGGAGGGATTTCCAGCTCCTTTCATTCGGAGCAGAGTCGGAGATGGCTGGTTTCTCCCTGGTGTGAGTGCTGTTTCCCAGGAGGGCTGAGGGTGGATGAGCAGGACAGCCCTTAGCACCTCACACGCTATTGCCTAACAGACCAGAGGTGCTGTTTTGCCCAGCTGCTCACCTCTAGCCCTGCTGTGCCCCTGTAGTGCTGATAGCCAGCCATTCGGGAATTAAAGGTGCTACTTAAAAAATAATAATAATAAATCAAACCTGCCTGCAGTGTTATGTAGGGACTCCAATATTCAAATGAACTCATGATAAATGGAGGTACTGGCTCATTACATATTGCTTTGGAGTTTGTCCTTGGAAGGCTACAGTTTCATAGTGTAGTTGTGATTTGAGATGGTCTAAGTTGTGTCTTAGGGTTTTGTTTTGTTTTTCTTCCAAGGATTTCTCTGGGTTCAAAGCTGCTTTCAGCTGTGAGCTGTTAAAACAATTTCCAGCAAACTGTTGCTGCCCATCCTTGTATGTTTATGAAATAGGAAAACCACTTTTATTTTGTTTTCTACTGTTTTAAAGCCAGGCTTGGGTGTGATGTTTGGAATATCTGCTCTTTGCTTTCTACCATTTCTGCTGAAGAGCGTGGTGGAATGTCTGGAAGCTGTGAATGATGAAGGCAGGCTGTGCTAAAGCCGAGCTTAACTTCAAAATAAAGCAGCTAGAAAAAACGCATCGCCTCGCTCCCACTTCTTCCCTGGCAAGTGAAGCAGTCATATTCTGAATGAAAACGTGGGTAAATCTGGATAAATCCTATCTATTTCTCTGAGCCCACGTGAAGGGCACTGCTCCTGTCCCAGCTGGCTAGCCTGTGTCCCCATTCTAGGCATCCAAGCCATCGAGCAGTCTGTGTTAAACTCCCAGCAAAAGGCAAAACAGGAGGGGGTTGAGGCCATCCCACTTTCTGGAAGTGGTATATGGATGCCTTTTCTTCTGTATCCCAAGGATTTAACTCCTCACTGCCCTGGGTCTCTCCATGTGCCTGCTGCATAGGTAGGTGCAACTACAGAGCACAAATAAGCAGTGACTTCAAATGAAACAAATTGGGAAATGAAATGAGAATCTCACTGTGGCGTGGCATTAAATCCTTGAGTTGCATTAGTCTGAGTGGCAAGTCAGAAACCTGCATCCCAAGATTAAAAATAACACTGCCTTTATGAGAGCAGCGAGAATGCCTGCTAATTGTTGGTTTACAGGAGAAAAGCAGAAACACGCTGAAAAATTGGCTCACAATAGCAGTTGCTGTATCATAATCTCCTGGTTCCTTTCTTGCCTTGCTAGTAAGAACTAAGACTAATTTAATTTTTACATTGTCCCAAATCTGTGGCTATACAATTCAGAGACTTAATAAGATTCTCCTGCTGAGCCAAGAAAAGCTTAGTGGTTTTTAGCTTACTTTCTTCTTCTGGGTTTCAGTTTCGGGACATTTGTGCAGTGGCTGAGACCCTTTTTTTTTTTTTTTTTTTTTAAAAAAAAAAGCCTGAATTTCATCAGGATTACTAATGTCTCTGTTTAAGTTGTTATAGATGTAAATTGGTGTGCTGGAGCTGGGTAAAATCTTGAGGAAAAAAAGGCAAACTTTGGCAAAATGAAAACATTTTATGAGTTGTTTTGATTTGCCAAACTTTTTTTCTGGAGAGAAAAGAAAAAAACTTATTTTGTTTCAGCATTTTCCAAATGAAAGGCTTTGAGATCTTTTTCTTTGAAGCAACTTTTCATTTTAAATGGTCTTCAGCGCTAAGTTTTGTAAAGGGCTGAAGAGTCAAAGTGAAACATTTGTTTCAGTCGACCCCAAATGAATTTTTTTGTAAACTTTTTTTCAGGATTGCCAGCGAACCGAAAAATCAGTTATTCACCCAGCTTTATATACCACATACTGATAGAAACTTCAGAGCACCCCAGTGACTGTTTATGTAGTGCAGCTGTCGCTAAGCCCTCCATCTATATGTTGGTAAATTATTATGCTTTTCAGGGTTGTGTGAGATAGTAAACCATCAGTAAGCGCCTGGTTTTTCTCCCTTGGGTTAACAAGGAAGCAATGTTTTACAAAATATGTTTCTAACTTTATTCTCGTTGCGTGGCAGGTATTAACTTTGCTGGCCGACGTACAGTTGCAGGACCTGTTTTATGCAGAAGGTGCGCGTTAACTTCTTTGGAGACTTGGCTGTCTTAGGAGAAGGCGTCGCGTTAGGAGCTATTTTAAAGCGGCGGAGTTGAGCTCGGCTTTGGGGGTAGCTGTACTTCAAAAAGATGAGTGCAATAATCAAGATAAAGTCCCTAATTTCAGGGTTAGCCACAGTCACAAATCACATTTAAAATGTGCTTTTCCTATGGTTATTCTGGGTGATAGTTTATGTATAACATGAAGCTATTCATTTAAAACAGGTTGTTTTAACCCTTTTTGGCAGGGCGTGTTTTCCCTGTATAAAGAGCTGTCTGCAGATGGCACAGGTCATTTTGGAATGACGGGGCCAAATTGCCTGTTTTACTGAAGCTGATGGAAAAAAAGTTTAGATTAATTCCTGGAGAACAGACACTGTAACCAGGAATTGTTGGTCCTGCTTGCCTGGTATGGATTGCAAGTCTGCTGGAGAGAAAGGAGTCCCACTAAATAGGTTTGTTTCTGCTGTTCATCTTAAATCTTAATTTAAGCTTAAATCTTGATGCCTCTCAGTTGAAGGCCTTTAGCATTTAGAGCAGCACAAGAAAACAGGCTCAGTGTGTTAAGTGCTCCTGAGGTTGCAGTTTTCCCCTTATACCACTGTCCCACTGAGAACTTAGCAGCCAGCCAGGGTGCATTTCAGCACCCAGCTGTAACACGTAAAGCCAGGTTTGTCTGGGCATGGGTGCTAGGCAGGCTGGAGCCACCATGCATGCTCTGAACCTGGCGAGCAGGGCTAGGAAGGCACCGGTGTGGTGGGTTGACCCTGACTGGATGCCAGGTGCCCACCAAAGCTGCTCTATCGCTCCCCTCCTCAGCTGGACAGGGGAGAGAAAATATAACAAAAGGCTCATGGGTCAAGATAAGGGCAGGGAAATCACTCACCAATTACTGTCATGGGCAAAACAGACTCCACTTGGGGAAATTAGTTTAGTTTATTACCAATCAAATCAGCATAGGGTAATGAGAAATAAAAACTAAATCTTGAAACACCTTCCCCCCACCCCTCCCTTCTTCCTGGGCTTAACTTCACTCCTGATTTCTCTACCTCCTCCCTCGCAGCGGCACAGGGATGGGGAATGGGGGCTGCAGTCAGTTCATCACACATCTCTGCTGCTCCTTCCTCCTCAGGGGGAGGACTCCTCACAGTCTTCCCCTGTTCCAGTGTGGGGTCCCTCCCATGGGAGACAGTCCTCCACAACCTTCTCCAACATGAGTCCTTCCCACAGGCTGCAGTTCTTCACGAACTGCTCCAGCGTGGGTCCCTTCCACGGGGTGCAGTCCTTCAGGAACAGACTGCTCCAGCATGAGTCCCCTACGGGGTCACAAGTCCTGCCAGCAAACCTGCTCCAGCGTGGGCTCCTCTCTCCATGGGTCCACAGGTCCTGCCAGGAGCCTGCTCCAGCATGAGCTTCCCACGGGGTCCCAGCCTCCTTTGGGCATCCACCTGCTCCGGCATGGGGTCTTCCGTGGGCTGCAGGTGGATATCTGCTTCACCGTTAACCTCCATGGGCTGGAGGTGGATATCTGCTTCACCATGGACCTCCATGGGCTGGAGGTGGATATCTGCTTCACCATGGTCTGCACCAGGGGCTGCAGGTGGATATCTGCTGTGGCGCCTGGAACACATCTTCCCCTCCTTCTTCACTGACCTTGGTGTCTCCAGAGTTGTTCCTCTTACATATTCTCACTCCTCTCTCTGGCTGCAGTTGTGCAGTTTTTTTCCCCCCTTCTTAAATATGTTATCCCAGAGGTGCTACCACCGTTACTGATGGGCTTGGCCAGCGGCGGGTCCCTCTTGGAGCCAGCTGGCATTGGCTCTGTCGGACACAGGGGAAACTTCTAGCAGCTTCTCACAGAAGCCACCCCTGTAGCCCCACCGCCACCAAAACCTTGCCATGCTGACCCAATACAACCGGCTAGGCTGGGATTAACTGGAGAGGGGTATTCTTTATTTTTAATTTTTTTTTTTTTACCCTCACCTTTGGAGAGCACTGACCCTGGCTCAGGTAGAGGCATGAAATGTAGTGGGAGCCAAGCGGATTCGCTGCCCCCCAGGAGCAGCCCGTGGACTGTGGAAAGGTCAGTTTTTTCTCCCATCCCTTCTGAGGATACTTCAGTTCAGCAAGTCCTGTGCCCTTGGAGCCCTTCTCCTTCGCCGGTCTCATTCACTTCATCCCCTATGTCTCCACTCCCCGCAGGGACCTGTTTTCTAGGCTCCCGTTTGATCTCCAGGTGCCAGCTCCTGCCTGGAGGGAGTAGCTGTGCCGGGAGGAAGGTCATGGCAGGAGCACAGGGCATGGGAGGGGAGGCAGGAATAAGTTTCTGGCAGGAGGGAGCAAGCTGGGACTTGCCGCCTTTCTGAGCTCATCCCCAGGGCCATGCCGGAGAGCCGTCCCTCCTGCCCGGCACGTTTCTCTCCCTTTCTCCCTCACTCCTTTGCCTGGGATTACAGTCCCGGGTTGTCTTTGCTTTTGGGTGTGGGACTTCAAACTGGTTGAACCAATTCGTAGCAGATGATTCACTGGACACGTTTCGGCCCTCGCTTTGTTCCCGCAGTGTCTGTCAGCAGCTTGCAATTTTTACAGACGTGCTAGGTGGTGTTCTGTATTGCTGCTGTCCCGAGAGCCCCTGCCATGCACCAGGTGCTGCCTTGTCACGCAGCAGGGATGTACAAATCATAATCATACTCCTTTTTGCAAGTAATTCTGGGTGTCCTGGTGATCCCTGACCCACTAAGTTGAAGCTTTTCAATAACCCAATTTGAGTGGCAGTGGTGGTTAGGTGATTGTTGTTGTTGTTGTTGTTGCATTAGGGCTATTCACTTAGATTGGACAAATGTAACCATCCAGAATTCAGTTTATAGTAATAAGCAGTGAAACTGGTGAGACCATGTGGTGTTTGGGGAGTGATCTGTAGCACTGGAGGAATGGAGATGGTGTTTTGAACTCTGCTTAGAGCTGCTTCTGCTCTCTGTATTTGAGGCTGTTGCCAAGTGGTGGTGGGGGGTCATCTAAACAGGGGTGGCCTCGCTGCCAGCATCGCTTCTGCCAGAGCTGTTGCCAGCATCTGAGATGCCAAAAAGAGCCGTCTTGCAAGCTCAGCTCTTCCCTGGCTCCCCTGCCCTATTGCTTCCCTGAATCCTTTTCCTTTCCAAGGTGGGAGCAACCTGGCTCCCAGAGCAGCAAAATCCAGTTTCCCCTCCCTGGCTAAGGCAGCTGTGAGTCAGTGTGCTTGCGAGGTTCATCAGCAGGAGGAACTGGCATGAGGAATTGCGGTGCCACTGGAGCACGGCCAGCTCGGGTTTGGGCTGATGGTGTACCCTGGGCTGTGCTTTCTCCTTGTTTGGCAGCGTCAGAGGACAGGAAGCGGAGCAGCTGCTGCTTGTGGAGGCCACTAGGACCCGCAGGTAACCCCCAAACGCTTTTAAGATCCTGGAGTTGGGCTGCTCCTGTCCTGACCTCCAAGCACCTCCCTGGATGAAAGCTCCATAGCTGGGATCAAGTCTTGCTGCTGAAGTTGGATTATCTCTGGGCTGCGCTGGCCAGCCCTGTGTGGTTTTTGGGTGTCACTGCTGCTTCCATTTGTACGTGTTTCCTCCTGTGATCTGGGTCCAGACCCCACTCTTGCTTTCATCCAGTGAAAGCCGAGGTCTGGCAGCTCTGCTCACCGGACCTTCCTTAAACCCTGGTGTAGCCTTGCAGCTGGATTCAGAGGTCCATGCCTGTAGCCTGGAGCAAGTAAGATGTTCTGATGCGCTTGCACCAGGTGGTCTCCTGCTTTAAAAGTGGAGTTACAGGTCAGGTGTTCTCCAAATTGAGAAAAGGTGCTCCTCAGGCCTGAAATGAGAGCATTAACTTGTCTGTTCTCTATCTGGGGGGCAGCCATCAGGGCTGAGTGACCTGCAGTCCCATTCAGAGCAGCAGAAGCAGCTTTACATTTGCTGGAGGCAGGAGGTGTGAAAGCTGACACAGAACCTGTGCCAATTTCTGCAAGCTGGGCATCAGCTGATGCCACCATTACAGGCAAAACCTCCCTGCGGTGGGCAGCCCTCCTGGCAGCCACCGCAGGCCTTTTCCTTCTTGCTCCCAGCCCTACAGAGGGCTGCGCTTAAAAATGGCTTTCTTGAAATCGATAGCCCCTCGTGTTCACGTTCTGAGCCAGCTGCCTGGCCTCGCTTGAAAATGCTCTTGTGTCTGCTAAAACAGTCAGGACTCGAAGTCCCCCTCATCTGCCTCCCCAGGCCCCTGGGTTTGTGGCCCTAATGCTGAAATTCCCCTCCCAATTTTTCCCAGTGGAGTCTCCTGCTTTGCCCACCCCCACCCCCTAATTTATTAGGCAGATTAGGGAGATTTGCTTCACCCAGCTTTCCCACCAAACAGGGCAGGGGAAGAGATGCAGGCCACTTAGTGACAATGCTGAAGGATTTAGGAGGAAACCTTTGACTGAAGTAAGGTGCCACCCTGGCTGCAATGATGTTAACCCCTGGCAGGCCTGGGGCAGGAAAAAGGCAGTGGTAGGTGCAACATAAGAGCAGAGGGAAGGGGGTTTTGTCCCTCCATGCCTCCCACCCCAGTGCAGACCCCCCACAGCAGCAGGAGCTGGCTGGCCACATTAGCTCTGCCAAAGGATTGCAAGCAAACTCTTTTCAGAGCAGCCCAAATAATCCCTTCCCTGTGCGAGCTGTAAGGCAGCATGCAGGGAAAGCAAGACTGCCCAAGCATTGTCTTCTAGCAAACTTTGAGTTTCATGGCTTCCCCCCCCCCAGTAAATGCAGAGCTTGGCACAAACACAAAATCCATGTCATCCCCGCTCCCACCAGGAAGGGAGACATAAAGGCAGCAAGTAATGAAGGCTGTAGGCCAAGCTGCTCAAGGGAGAGAAAGCAAGGGGAGGAACGGGGAGGGGAGGAAGCCCAGTGAATAGGGGGAAAAGGAGAGGAAACAGGAGAGGAAATAGTCCGGGGACAGTAGTATGAGGTGGATAAAGCAGGGCCAGAAGAATGGAAGGAAATCCTCACAGAAATGAGCAATTTAAAACCTGTTCCTTCTGTGCCCCATGATGTGCCTTCCCCTGGTAGATCCTCTAGATCTGGAGATGTTTGGGGGGGAATTGGCTGGCTTTTTGGGGACATGTCGGTTGGAAAAGGGAGAGGGAAGGAGGGCCAGAAAGAAACCTCGCTGCCCATGACCCCGGAGCACCGGGCATACCTGGAGCATCAATCCCAGAGGATGAGTTTTGGAAGTGGGTAGGTATGCCCAGCACATTGCCACACACAGGGCTCTCACAGCCACAGCACACGAGGTCTTATGGCTCCTTCCCCCTCCCTGGCCATCTCTCTATTTGGAGGAGAAGGGAGGTGGGAGGAAAAACCCATGATCTTGCTGGCCTGCTGCCAGTTGCTAAGGCAGCTTCTTCAAAAGGGAGAGGAGCTGTGGAAGGAGGGAGCTGCCTGGAGAAGGAGGCAGATGATGCACGCAGGGACCAGGCAGACAGAGGAGCCTGCAACCACCAGCGATGGAGGCAAGTGGGACCACAGGCTCAGTGGGAGCGGAGGTGAAGTTGCCCAGAGGAAAGGGGCGAAGTGGAAAGGGGCAGAGGGGAACCAGGGAGAAACAGCTCCTTGCACAGCTTGGCTGTTGAGCCAGCATCCCTATGGACCTGTCTCAGCTGATGGGTTAGCTGTGGTTCAGAGCAGCTCTACAAAGCGTTGCCAGTGGCTGGAGAGGGGTTTCTCCCCAATGGCTTTTCCCCTCTTTGGTTTCTCTGGTGAGTATGAGATGCGCGTGATCCAGGGAAGCTGGCTTTGCTGCACAGGCAGGGCTGGGATCAGGGCTTGCTCCTGTTGCCAAGAAGGGGAGGAACACGTGTCGCTCTGGGCCTGGGTCGGATGTGCAGGTTAGAGGCAGGGAACGTTCTCCCTCCTGGGCGAGGGCACCAGGAGCGTGGTGGGGCAAGGGTGCCTTTTGCTGTCCCCTCCTTGCTGTATTTCTGCCCCACATGGCACATACTTGAGCCAGGTTTGTGAAAGCTGGTGACTGCCTGGCCGCAACACCCCAGTCTTCCAATGATTTGGGCCCAGAGAGGTGTTTAGTGGCTGGTGTCAGCTGTGGAGTTGCTGCACTGGCTCGTGGTGATACCGAGCAGCAGCAGAGCTGAATGCAGACCTGGGCCAGCTCCGGGCCATCACTGCTGGTTGTCTCAATGCCTATGAGGAGCCGTTGCTCTGCCCCTGGAAAGCCCACTCCTGGACCACATCAGCACATGCACCTCAGAGAGGGAGGGACTGTCCTTCAGTCCTGAGGACACCCCAGACTCCTGCCACCCCAAGAAACAAGGTAAGTGCCGTTCTCCTGCAGTGTGGTGTCAGTGTGAGATACCTCAGACCTGAACCTTGCCTGCCACAGGTCAGTGCCTGTGCTGAACCCCAGCCTGCTTTCTCCTGCCCTCCATGTAGGCAAGCTCGGAGCAGGGGCTGGTTGCGGAGAAACACCTGGCAGCTCCCGGAGAGCCCTCCAGCTGGGGTCAGACACTAGAGGGAGGAGCAGCTCACTGGCTCCCCACACAGGTACCCCCTTTTAAAAGCCCAGAGCAACGGTTTGCCCTTGCTGAGCTGGAAAGCTGCAAGGTCTGGAGCGGGTGGCAAGCCACTCACTTAAGGAGGGGCTAAGCAGGGCTCTGTGTGTAGCCTTGATGTTTTGGGCTGGAGGCATCTCTTACTAAGGAGTCACAAGTGAGAAAATGAGCTCTTAAATGGTAGGTGGCAACAAAACGAGCAGCTTTGGGAATGCAACAGCAGCATCTCCACATGTCCTGCATCAGGTCGATGCGCTGACAACTGGAGATGTCTGTACAGGAGCCAGCGGTGCATCGGTTCAGGGCAAGCACCATTGTACCCTGGAAGGGCACGGAGATGCTGGGGAAAGCGTTCACACCATAGTCTCGGGTGTGTTTCACCCCTCTGAGCGTGGCACGTGCTGAGCAGACAGAAATTCAATCCCTGGGCTGGCTTTAATTCTTCCACTTCTCCTTTCTTTGCGTTTCCTGTGCCCTGTGTCCCCACAGCCATTTGTCCCCGAGCGGCAGCTGGTGCGCAGGGCCCTGTGCCCCATGCTGCTGCTGCTGGCTGCCGCACCAGTAACATGAGCCAGTTCGCTGCAGCTGAGATGCTATGTGCGGCATGTTGGGACGGGGAAAACTTGCTGCTTTTCTGTCTGGTTTTTGGTTTGCTGTAAATCCAAAATGGAGCAGTCATGTTTCTGTGGGTGTAGGAGGCCGGGCGAAGCGTGCGCTGGGGGGGTGGGAGGGGGGGTGACTCACTTGCTCTGCACCGCAGCCAGGGCCAGCCCAAACAGCACTCCTGGGCTGCACTCGCTGCTTTATTGCCACAAAAGGCTTGAGCCAAAGACAGGCGAGATCTCCCTCCTGGCTGGCCCTGAGAGCAAACAGCAGTCACCTGAGGTGGGGGGGAGAGGGCACTGATAAACGAAGCAGTGGATTAAGGTATCAGATGTTTCCTGCTGGGATTTAATGCCCTAAAGGATAGTGCATTATATGTATTAAAACTGGACAGATTCTGCTCTTGGCTAGCCTGGTGGCACCCTGGTAAGCTGTGCACACCCCACATGGCCCAGCCCACACCACAGCAGAGTGGAGCATCCCTTGGCACTGGTAGCCCAAGAGTGGCCACAGAAGGACACAGCCACATCTCTGTGTTGGGGACAAAAAGCCTCACACCGGGAATGGGCCGTGCACAAGGTGACATTTCCCTTGTTCTGTAAGGTAGAGCGAGTGGGGTGAGGCTGGGCTCTCCCTCCCTTGTCCCCTGCCACTTCCCATGAGGCAGGCGAGACCCTCTCCTGCTGACCCCTGGGGTCTGTCTCCCCCTTACCTCCCTCTTTTGTGGAGGGAAAGAACAAAGCCAGACTTTATTTTAATTGTTTATTGTATAATATAAAACTACAAAAGTAAGACTGCTCATTTCCATGTACATTTGTCCAATTGTTTTTTCGATTACAGCCCATACCTACATGTGAATACAGTAATCTGGTTTCAGATGTATATGTCTGTAATATTGCATAGAAAAGGCACAGCTCTAAGGTCTGTGGGAGGGGAAGGGGAAATACAGCCTTTTTTCTTTTTTTTCTTTTTTTTTTTTTTGACAATAACAAGCCCTGTTCAAACAACCATGCACTGAACATGTCACACTATTTACACCTTTTCCAGAATCTTTGCCTTCACAGGCGCTAGTATGGATTACGCTCAGAACTAGATAGGAGTCGAGGTTGGGATTTTATCTGCAATTTGTGTTTTTAAAGAGGTTCCAGAACTTGCATTAGGCTTATTTTCAGAAAAAGAAAAAGTGCTTAAAAAAGAACTAATTTCTTTAAAAATGTTCAGTCCCATTAATTAATAGAAGCACTGAAAGCAACTTGCACAGAAGCAGGATACTGAGACCCGGGGGGGGGGGGGGGGGGGGGGGGGGAACAAAACAAAAGAAACCCTGTAACAAGAACAAAAAGTTCACAATATGCCAGAGTGAATTAAACCGTTTGTCAGACAGGACCCATTACGATTTACTCACTTTAATGGTGATAAAAGTGTAAACTTTGGATTCACAACATTTGGTTTTAAAAAACCCAGGCTATTACCACACAGCATTAAGGAAAAACCAAATTACCTTTTACAAGGTCCAAATTTATTCTTACAGTGATTGCTTCAGACAGCAGCTTTACTGTCTTGCTTTTCTAGCTGACTGCAAGGAAGGTGCCAGATTGATGCATTTATATGACACTGCTCAACGATGTTCTCTTGAAGCGGGAAGTTCCCCTTCCTTTGCATATAGGGCTGTGCGGTCCCCTCGGGCTCTGGAAGGGACCTGTGGTGTCCAAGGACGGGCTGGTTGGATGCACAGAGCAACGCAGGTAGTTCGAACTTGAGCAAGCAAACCCTCTGCTGCCCCTGCAAAGTGCCGTTGTGACTTCTTGTCTGGCCTTACCTTCTGGTGTCAGCTCTGTTGTTGCAACTTCGGGGGCTGGAGGTAACATCCTGCAACCTTCTTCAGCCATCCAGCCCCAGGGACTTCAGCTGGGCTTCCCGTATGTGTTCAAAAAATAAAAAAATAAATTTAAAAAAAAAAAATCACCTTTTTCAAACATTTACCAGGCCAGCACCATAGAGGTGACTGCATTTGCTCCTGGCTCCTGTTGCAGATTCCAGCAGAGTGCCAGGGAAGGCCCGTTGTGAGAAGCTGATGGGGTAGGAGCCTGACTAGGACTAATTTAGAACATAAAACTGTCCCTCATCCATACCTTTTTTGCATATTTCAAACAACCAGACCCATATTAGAAAAAGAGTGGGAAAAAAATAAAAAAGAAGTGATGTGAACCATGCATATCCTGACTGGAATTCAATTCATTTTCTCTGAATCTGGCTCCCATACCCTTTTTCATACAGATTTACATTCCTACAAGAGAATACATTCCTACCATACATTCTGTACATGTTACAATCCAGATGTTGTTAGCTTCACAATAAAATAAATATATTTACAGAAGAAAAAAAAAAGAATAAATAATTTATGAAAAACAAAAAAAAAATCACTTCAAATCCAAAGCCTTTTTATTCTGCTCCCATCTTGTCACTTCATTGCACATTAATGTCAATCTCCATCCCTGGTGTAGGTCTGGGAGACTTTCCACACGTGGCTGCTGTTAGGATGAGAGCAAAGGCCACGCTATAGACAGTAAGTGACCATGCAGGGAGAAAGCCACAGCTGAGCCCTTCCCTCCCTAGCCTGCCATGGTTACAGACCAGCCTTGCTAACCTTCTGCCTAGTCCCATCAGTCAGGTATGTTCATGTCCTAGGGGATTCGTGGAAAGGCTCTGCCATAGGACATGCACTTCAAGCACCAAGGATACACAGACACCATCTTCTGAGAGGTAAAGTGGATTTAGAGCTCCTCTCATGTTCTGCAGATACAAAAACTTCAACTAACCCCACTTAAACAACAGCACAGCTCTCCAAAAATGGCATTGATGTGAACTTTTGCCTAGCATATGGTATTTGTTTAAATGCATAAGTAATAAAAAAAAAGGCAGCTCCAACATACTGTAAATCATTTTTTAACCATGGTAAGGCAAGTGCTTACCAAGTTACCGTGTGAAACTGCTGCTGTTACCACATGCCTACAGGTTTGTGCAGACAGACACACAACCCTGGCATGGCTGAAGTTTTCCCAGTTACTCCAGTTACAAGAGGTGCAGAATCCAGCAGGGCTGTTTTCCTACAAGGGCCAAGGAGTGTGGCTGAGCACAGGCTAGTTGCTGCCAGGTGTAAGATGAAGCAGTCCCCCCCCCTCCTTCCCCACCCCTTCACTTCCGATGGTCCCTAAAGCTACACTTGGTCAATGGTTTTCTGTCTGAAGCAAGAATTTTTTTTTTTTTTGTAGTCTGTGTAAGGAAACAACTGCAAATCCATCAGCATCCTGCTGCTTCACTGAGTTTGGCTTAGAAAAAAGAAGAAAGCAAACCCACCCCCCCAGCCAGCTCCCCCCTTCTCCTCCAGCCCCATGTCTCACCCTGGCAGATGAATTAGGAGCCAAAAGCACATTTTGTAATTGTACATGACGCATTTCATTTCGATCAGGAGTTCCTTCATTGCAAAATGTATTTGCTTTTACACTGTGTCTGTGTGCATATCTATGTCACATCTATCTATCTATATACTAATAAATATATATGGCCTGTTTTAAAGTGCCAATTTATAAAAAGCTGCCTCCTTAAAGGGCAGACAAGACCCAATTTCATCCATGACAAGAAGGGAGCAGAATTGACTGAATATTGCCAAATGACGTAAAACATAATTTAAAATTTCTTAAATAAATATAAAAGTTATTCCTAAAGAAGCCATAGGCATGTCAACAATATAGGTTGTAACCAGCGCTCAACAGCTAAAGTACCATTGAAAAACTAAAATGCCATAGCAACTTCAGCAATAGGCATGATACATTGCAAACTTTTTTTTTTTTTTAAATTAAATGTACACCACAATGAACTGAAAAAATGCTATTGGTGCAGTAATGAGAAGACTTCTCCGGTGTTACAGGGAACGGGACCATGCATAGAAAGCTGTGTCTGTATATTCATTGTAAAACAGGTCTATAAAGTGTAAAGCAGGTAACACAGTTGATACAAGAAACCAACCCTATACGAGATGCCAAATGATGTAACACAACTGGCTCCAGTTTCAACAGCAATGGATATTAAAGCAAGTCCATCCAGTGCAGGTAAGAGATGAGCTTCACTGCAGTAATACTGAAGTTGCCTTTTTCAGCACTTAGCACAGTGAGGTGGGGAGAGGGAAGGAGAAATGCTCCAAGAAAGGGCGGGTGGATGCTGTCAACGCCAGTCTTCTGCCCGCTCCACACGTACGCCCATGGGTCAGGAAGACTGCCGCGAGAGGTTGGCTCTCGGTGGGCAACGGGCACGTTCCCCCTCAAAACCATTCCCAGGAACTTCGGGGTGAGGAAGTGCTGATCTGCTGCCGTGTTAAGGCGCTCCACGTCACACGGGATGGATGCCCCAGCAAGAGGACGCAGGCAGGCTTGGGGGCACGGGCCCGGCGCCAGGGCGGGGAGGCTGCAGCCGCGGTGGCACTCGGGACGTCTTCGGGTGAAGTTCCACAACTGTTTCCTGCCAACTGCTTCACATACATGTTGGAAAAGGACATGGCTCTAAGTTTCAGGAATCACAGTAGTGCGCAGTGGGTACAGCAGGGAGCAAACACTTGTGAAACTCATAGAGAAGCAGCTCCCAGCCCTTTCTTAAAGCACTTTTTTGTTTGCATTCAGGGAAACCGACTGCAGGCTTATTTGATCCAATTTTCTCTTTGCACCATACACATATAAAACAGTACAAGTGGTTCTTGTACATCTGAATTATGCAGGAACTATGTGAGCAAATCCTATCAAAATAGCTATTTTTTGTGTGTATAAACAGCATTTGTTTTTAGAAAAAACAATATCATAAACTGCAGAATCTGTACAAAAATATAAAATAAATTTGGGCAGCAGTTTCTAAACAGCCATGTAAATGCAACACTTAAAGAGGAGCAGGTTAATGCCTCCAAAAGGCTGAATTGCTAAGTCAACCTATACAGGGCTAAAATGGTATCGAGATTATCTAAATAATAAAATTTTTTACCTCTTGCAATAAAACTTATAGAAAAAATAGACAAATATGCACATGCAATTTACAGCTTTCCCCAACATAATCCTTGTGCTTAGCTTTTACAATTTTTTTTTCTTTTTTTTTTTTTCTTTTTTTGTAATAACATAACATTGTCTACAATACATATTCTTTCCTATACCAGGATATTCGGTCTTCCTTGAGGAACCACTTTAAAAAAAATACATTAGAAGTGGTCATACATGGATGAAGGCACTCCAACTCTGCTTGAAGCAAAAACTAGTGTGATCCTTTTCTTTTCAAAAAAGGCAAGCAAGGACGCATGCACAGTACTGTGAATCGCGGGTGGGAGGGACTATGGAAATACTACCAAGTGTATATACTGGTACTTAAAATTAAAAAACAAAAAGTTGCTATATTCCTATATTTTAAGACCCAACAAGCACCTCCATGATGTGATCCAGTTCTGTGAGGTCCATTTTGAAAGGCTGATTTGGAGTTACTGGTTGACTGCTGTATGGAGCGAGAGTTTTTAGGAGCTCATCTGCTGAGACAGGAGCCATTTTTGAGGCAGCCCCTGTGGCAGACGTGCAGGGGTCAAAATCATACATGGACGTATCAATGTCAGCGAACAGAATATCATCCAGGGTCAAGTCTGTGAGGAAACCTGTGGAAGTTGTTATCTCAAAGTTGCCAGGCAGCGAGTCCATGAGTTTCGATTCGGCCGTTCTGCTCTCTGGGAGGCCCTCGGGCTTTTGAACGTTGGACTCGCTGGGTTGGTCTTTAGAGTCATCGGCTGCTGTTTCGGCTGCTACTGCCTCTGCGGAGGTAGGTGCTGGACAAAGCTCCTCGATTTCGTCCAAGGCTGAAGAGAAGCTGTCCTTTACTGGTTGGAGAGCAGGAGGTGGTGGTTTTGTCGGACCATCGTGCTGGACAGTCGGGGAAGTGCAAAAAGTGTCGTCCTCGAGCAAAGAGGCTGGGGTGAGGCAAGACTCCAGGGGCGTAGTGCTTACAAAGTCAGTGGGGAGAAGGGGCTGGGAGGCAAGATGGCTGAATGCCGGCTGGGCCTCACGGAAGTTGTCGCTGAGAGGGTCGGCGGGCTGCGAAGCAGTCACAAACACGGGCCTCAAGCTGCCTTCTTGTTTGAGTTCTTCCTGGATTCGCCTCAACATGTTGTTAATTAAAACTGTCTTTTGCAAGCTTGGCTCGGTTAATGGCCTGTGGTTATAAAGTTTCATAAGGGAAATGTTGAAGATAGTCTGACGCTGTAAGGTGTAAGACACCTTAGAGGGACCATCAGTAGGAGACACCACTTTGCCTTCCAACCCATCTTCATGCTCGTCAAACTTCCGCTTTCCTCCTTTCCCCAACATATATCTGAAAGGAAAGAGAAGAGACCGATGAAGCCAGCAAGCCTGAAGCCTGTTCTTCCTGCCTGAATCACTACCCCTGTCCACCTACTCCCTTGCACACATGGTGTGGACAGATTGTCTGCTCTGTCCCCTCCTCGCTTACCCCTAACAGTCACAAGTGGAAATCTGTCCACGTAAATAACTCACTCCTGGCCCACAGCAGCATGATGAGGAAGCAGAACCTGCCTTAACACAGTGCTCTGGTCCACCGTGTTTAAGCACGGCTACGCTGGTAAATTCCAAGGAGGAATTCAAACAGCATCTATAAAACTCAAGCCCTTGCGCACTTGGCACCAAATTTCACTCTTGCATATGTTAAGCATATGGTCCCCAAATATCTGTACATAGGTGCACAAGATACTATATTGAATGTTCCTTTAAATTTCCTGACTGATGCAGTACTATGCCTGGGAATACAAACGTAATACACCGAGGTTCTTAAAATGAATTTCCCTTTTTATTCAAAAGTGTGTTCACAGGGGGAAGAGGAGTGAGGCTCAAGCAACTGTATACTGAGAGAAACCTTCCCAGTGAAGTCGGGAGATTCAACCTTTTAGCACACTAGGATATATGCAGATCTGACCTTGTGGGTTTACTTAACTGATCACATAAGGACTAATCTACTAGAGCAGGAAATGCAGTTATTACACTCAGAATTCGATAAATTACAGGTGAAGATGATCCGTCAGGTCTTTTAGTCTAATCTCCAAGACCATTCTCTGCACTACACTCTGCTGCTGCAACCAGGGCCTTCAATCCTGACAGTGCCTGGGTCCCAGTTTGAGGACAGGGGCATCTGCCTTGGAAAGCTTCAGAGGCATTTGGTGTCTCCTGAAGCTTTGAGCACCCCCCTCCAGGAACCGGGCCCCTAGGGAGCATCCCTAGTCGCACGCTCTGAATCCATGTGGAAACGCAGGCCCTGCCTGCACCTTGCCTGGAGGGGGATGCGCTGCATCCCCACCTGCACATGAAGCAAGGGCAGCTCTGACATAGGGCTGGGGCGGGCTGGGCTCTCACCCCCTGCTCTTCTGGGTACGGGAAGCCTTTTCACACAGTGGTGTTTGAAATCCTTTCCTCAGCTTCTGCCTGGCTAAGGCGATGCCAGCAGCCTTTGCTTCCTCCGGTAAGACTCAGGAGCATGCTAGCCACAGACAGAATAGCTTTTGCACCAGAGTAAGGATGCATTGCTCCAGATGGACCATTTGTCTTCACTTCTCCCCCATCAAAGCGTGTCCCTCGCTCAGGACTACATCCATGTCAGGTTTCATTTGAGATGCCATAAGGCTTTCTAAAGAACACAAATCAGCACAAATGCACGTGCTTTTGTCCTGGTTAGATGGCAGATTTTGAAGAAGGAATCAAAGGGAATTTTACCAAACTTGCCCCACATCATAAATCATTTCTGAGCTAAGAGTAAGTAGGGCAGTTCAATCCCTGGTGCTGTCTCTTCCAGGATGTTTCAGAGCGCCTGGAAATGCTCCTCTACACAGCACAGTCCCAGTCTCATTTTCTCACTGTTATTTTTTTGACATGAAGATCCCCCCAAACGCAAAGGAATGAAGGAACCACTGTTCTGTGACAGAGGCACAACCTAACGTTACGCATCTGAACGGGGAGGGCTTTAGGGCTTCTGCCCCACACCACCACCCATCTTCAGTGAGTAGCCAAGGTTTGGTTTGTTGAAATATCCACAATTACTTGGGTGAAACAGCACAGTCCCTGTGACAGACACTTCTTTCAGTGCTTGTGAGGTGGCAGGTTCCCTCTGACTCTCTCCCCCACTACCTGCATGGACCCAGTTTCCAGACAAGCTGTTTTATACCACATCTAAATCAAAACTAGACGGAGCAGAGGCCGTTACTCCACTTCGCTTGCCTGTCCCATGGGCTGCATCAAATCAGCTGAGGAAAAGTCCTGCGGAGACAGGGGTAGGATCACAGGCATTGCAGAGCAGCACCCTGCACTTGGCCTGCTTCCACGTCTTAGGGCAAACATTTGGCTTTCCTCTCTCATTTTCCCAGGTAGAGTGGTGAGGTCCTGGAGCGCTAACCCAGTTGCCCTTTTAATAGGATCACAGACAGCCCCCTGTTCATCCCTGCATCCCTCCCCCCATTTAACAAAACGCTAATAAAATGGCATGAAGATTTATGCCTCATTTAAAAAAAAAAAAAAAGTGGAAGATGCTTTCCAGCCCCAGCTACCCAGAGAGAAGTTGCAACAGGCATATAAATAGATTTTTAACCCCAAATCTGACTCCTCTCATACGAACTTTATTATGCAACTAATCGCCTAGCTATCGTCTAGGAGACAAAACTTGCCTTCTTTATTTGAGTACAATTCCCAGTTCTCCCAACAGGATCCACGCCTGCAAAATGACTGCACCAGGCAGGTCTAACACCAATTCGATCGTCATACACTGGTTCCGCAGTAGCTAAGGACTCGCTAACATCCCCAAGAACGTCTGACAAACATTTAAAAGCAAAGAGCCCTGGCGAAGCGGGAGAGGGGCAAAAGAAGTCAGGGTTTCAATGCAAAAAGAAAGAGCTTCAGAAAGCATTTGCTGGACGTTAAATCCAAAATCAGATTGGGTGAAGTGAGCCTCTTCTGGTTAAAAATAAGTCCCAAATCCAGATCATTTTCTAGCATATTATGCAATTAAAAAAAGAAAGGCAGGGGGGAGGGAGCAAGCTGAGCAGAACTGAGGAACGGGTAGGCTGCCATCCAAGCTCCTTGGCCAGCTACCAGCGATCCCCGCGCCTGGAATCTCGGGTGAACAAAACCTCTGAAATTTAGCACTACTGCCGAAGTCTGTTTTTTCTCTGCCTCCTAGTGTCACTTCCATGGACTACTCCAGGGTCTGAGGTGTGAGGGGGGGTTTGCTGTTCAAATGTTCACGACAGACATGCTTCCTTCCGCTTGGGACAGACAGAGCAAGAAAGGGAGGACTGGGCTAGCAAGAATCAAAACCCCTGCCCAAGTCCAGCACGTTTTCAAAGCAGCGATGGGTTAGGAGGAGAACAAGCAGCTTTCCATCCCTTCCTATTATCTCCTCCCCCTGAAAAAAGACAGACTCTGTCCTAAAGACATACCAATGCTCCTTCTGCAACACTCTATTTAAAGGAGAAATTTTAAAATGGCTCGGGGACTAGGAGAGTTTTGAAGTTTGTCAGGCTCTGTGAGGAATGTATAAAAATATTCACTGCACAAAGCAAACCTTTTTCCCCATGGTAAAGAACACAGACCATTTGGGTGGCCACGCTCCATTCCTTGAGCTCAATCATTAATTATTATTGTCAGGGGATGTGGGCAGGCATTTCGAATGAACCCAATTGAGTCCATTTGCATCCAAGATTGAGGTGCTGGTAGTTAAGATATTTTTTAAGCTGATTAGTAAGAGCTATGGGATGATCACTAGTAAACAGAACAATAACTTCGCTACGTCATTTTCCAGGAAGCTTAGAAATGATTCAAGGTTTCCTGTATGTATGACTGTCAAGCTTTCACATCTCACTCGATCTTCGTGTAGCTTGGTTCAGAGCTTGTCCTTTTAAAAGATAAAATAGATCAGGCAACTCCCAATTTCACCTACTAGCTTTTCAGTGCAGCTTTCACTTTCCTTTTCCCCAGAAATGCTCTCTGAAGCAAGTTTAACTATTAAATCAGCAAAGCAGGGTGCCAGCCTAAGCAAGGAGGTTTTATTTCCCAAAATAGGGGACTCAAATGAGCACCTCTAGACTCTCAGCTTTATAGAGTTTTATTTTATCCCTTTCTCCTCTGGCATGCAAATGGGAATTGTAAAAACATTTTCCTCTAGTTTCCATAAATCGCTTTATTCATTCTAACCAAAGCAAGGAAGCGGTATCTTTTTAGACCAACTGATAGAGTTGGTAAAAACAGACGGGCTTCAGGTTTGCAAGCCTTTCTCTCGATCTCCAAAAAGGAATTTTATAGTTTCTGACCACCACATCTTAAGAAAACGTTGCCTGTTTGTTCTTTACTGTTCAAACCATCTCTTCCCTCCTTCAACCAACAGTTTCATACCTACGTTAAAGAGATCCATTTTGTACGTCTTAAGATACTGAACAATATTAGAAAAAAAAAAAAAGCAAGCTGTACAATGCCAACATTTTATCTGGTTCAGTTCTGTTAATCTCAAAAACTTTGCTCCTAGCCCTTCCAGCCAAAGCTCCTGCTGGGAAAATGAAAATGCCAAACTTACAGATTGGGTTGGCCAAAGATCAGTACAAAATGAGATATACTCGCACTCTCCCAAGTGTCAGAAGACAGAATTGGCCTACCAAGTCATATAGCCGTAATGGGGACAGCCAGACAACAGCAACCCACCAAAACTCAAGACTGGACAGGCAGCAACAAAGGGTCATGTCCATGGAGGGTCTTTTGTGTATCTATTTTGGCTGAGCAGCAATCCCAGCCAGATGTATTTCTGCTGCATTTCTGTGTGTCTGCCAGCAAACATCATTCGGGGGCCAAGCATTAAGAGTTGAGATGGGACGTCGCTTTGTTTTTGTTTTAATAAAGGGTGTTGCAGGATTTTGCTATGCAAGTTAGTTTTCAATGTTACTTAGGTATGTGGAACCAGAAAGCTGAAAAAAGGCAATGGAAAAACTGCATTTATGTGAGGATTGGGGCGCGGGGAGTTACTTGGAGATCTTCCCCAATATTATCCACCAGTTGGCTCCAGCTCTGGAAGACCCAGACCCAAAAGCTGCACCATTGTTGCTGAGAAAGATTCAACTTGCTTTTTTGCCCATTTAGGGCGATTGCACGCGCCTCAGAGCCAGAGAAATCCCAGCATTGTTTGGGACTTGGCTTTTCTTAATTGAAAAACAAAAGTAATATATTTTTTTTTCATTTGCATGTCATTTAGCTTCCTTTTATTGGCTCTGCATGCTCTTCAGACAGAGCTGGAAAAAATTGCAGTTGGGGCTCAGCAGAAGAGATAATCAGCCTGGAGCGGGTGGTTCTCTGGAGTCAACCATCATCAATTAAATACAGAAAAGCTTGTGTAATGCCTGACTATGTCTCTGACCCCACTTAGGGACGAATCCTTCGCTCTCCAGAGGACAGAGCTATGCGCACATCGTGAGAGAAGTATTGTATTTATCGATTGTACTTAGGACATTATACCTTGTCACTGCTGGACTATTTCTAAAGTCTTTAATAATTGGGAGTTTGGCACAGAGAAGCTCTGGATATATAAAAATGGAGAGGAATAAGTGATTTGGTTATCTCACCAATAAAAAAAATACCCTTTAATGTTAATTCTCAAAGGCTTTTAACAGTTTAGTTTAAAACATCTCCCAAGACTGAGGGCTTTTCTTGGAAAACAATTCCACAACCTACTAGTCTCTCCCCACTCATCAAGGCAGACAGGAAGGGAAAAAAAGAAAGAGGAATCGAACACCAAGAGGGATGGCGGAAAGAGATCTTTAAGAAGTTACATTTCCACTAACATATTTACCCACCATTTCAGTTGGTCTAGGGGACAAACAGCTTAACACAGCGAGGTTCACTTTTAGAACAAATGTCACGTTGCTCAAAACGGTAAAAGCATCAAACCCCAGAGTCCACAGGCAACCATTCCTCCCCACGCAGCCAAAAGCCAAAGGAGAGATGTGAACAGCAAGGGCCCATGCAAAAAGTGGAGTTTAAAGCAGGACCAGTTACTTTCTGAAGTCTTGGGTAATTAAAACTTGGGGGGGGGGAGGGGAACAGGACACCACAAAGAAAAAGGCAACTTGGGGGAATTAAAATAAAACACTACACACACACACACACACGTGCGCGCAGAAAAAAAAAAAGCCACAAAAGCCCCTGATAAAAGCCCCCGATAAAAGCCCCCCAAACTGTAAAGAGAGTAATGAATTTGCACATTTCATTCCCAAAACAAAGTTTCCAAACCTCAGGTGTAAATGAACCTCACCAGGGCTTCTCGGAGTCTCTATCCAGTAAATTACGCAAGGACTTTCTGTGTCACTTCTGGCACATGAAATATTATTTTCCTCTCCTCCATCCCTCACTCCTCATCCTTGAGGGTTCCATTGGCTGTACCCTGGCCCAACGGTAGTCAATGAGTGTTTTGTTACTGACTTCAGCAGGATCAGGATTTGGCATAGATAGCTGCAGGACCAAAATAAAAAGGCCTTTTGTGCCAACTGGGTTCAACTGGCAAGAGGAGGGCTAGATCCTCTGAGCTAGCAGAGGCAGGCTGGGCTGCCACAAGGCATTTCAGTGCTGCTGGATCCAGCCTGAGGGACCACCTGAACTTGTAACCAATCCCCATGACTTCAAAGCATCTGTCCCCTAGAGCTAGGGAGGCAAACAGATAAACCTCTCTCTTCCTGTCCCTGTTTCCACATCCCCAAGGCCATGGCAGAGAGAGGGAGAGCGGCCCTGTCTTGGGAAGACGCCGTTGGGGCAGGACCATGGGCTCACCCATTGCAGAATGATGCTCCTTGGCCTGCAGGATCCTGGCAAAGCAGAGCAAACCTGCCCTGGCAGCTGAGAGCCAGCCTGCCCTCCAAGAGCACAGGCATCCTCCTCTCATACAAAGTTGGAACGGAAGAGAAACAGTGGAAGGGACTGCCAGTATAAATCTGGCACCCTCTCCCAGCCTCGCTAAAAACAAGGGAGAAAGCTGAACAGCCCAGGTGTTGAAGTTTAACTCCAGGACTGGAGCAAATAAGCAACATGGACTTTCAGAGGCAACAGCCACCGTGTGATGAAAATCACCCCTCCTTGAAGATTTCATCTGTTGACACCGGGGTCTTTAAATCCTGGCACAGCAGCATCCCCAGGAGCTAGTACAGCATGTACCATGCAGTAACGCACGGCTACGTTCAATATGCTGCAGCTGGCTCGCAATTTGTACACTGACTGGTGGTGTGGGTTTTGTTTTGGTTTTTTTTTTTTTTTTTTTTTTTTGGGGGGGGGGGTTGGGTTTTTTTGCAAGGCTGCTTCTCAGGATCTGATGCAGATTTTACTTGTTCGAGTGTAATGCGTCCATGTTGCCTAGCTAGAGAGGACTCCTGACAACCACTGCCTCGTAAGAATTGGGTGTCATGTCACATGTGAGTTAGAAAACAAAACCCCCAACCCTAGACAAGAGGTACACAGGGAACGGAACTGTGATGGGGTTTCTGTCCTCTCCAGACCCAGTGCTCAGACATTCCCCATTTACAAGGTTTGTTTTCCCCGACACTTACATTTTACATTTATTCTGGCTGCATTTTTTTTTTTTTTTTTAAACTGAGTGAGGTTTAATAAGCACTTACAAAACTCTCCTTTAGAGCTGTATCAAAAAATTGGCCTCCTGGGTAGCTCTGTGCTTCCAGAGAGTACAGGGAATTGTTTTTATGTTTGCAAGCCTTCACTGTAGGGCTGTCGGTGCCAGCAGTAACTGTAAGTGGCAGGTATTTCTCACGTATATTTTATAGGGACCCAACTCTTCCCGTCTCCTGTGGTGGACGGGTGAACCTCGGCTCTTCCAGAAGAAGCAGAGGCAAGCAAAGCTGCTCAGCACCCCACTCCTGCATTTAGCAAGAAAAGCAGCTTCCCTCTGCCTTAAGAAACACAGACTTAGCCCCCCACTTTAGGAACCCATGAGTGAAGATTGGGGGAGAGCAGTTAGCAAGCTGAGTGACAGGGATCTTTTCCAGTCTCAGGTTAAAATCAAAATAAGAAGGGAAAGTATAGTGGGTGACTTTCAGAGGCTAATCTAAGCAGGAATTAGTTAGGGACTGTGCAAGGAAACCTCCTGGCAAACAGGAGACAAGACACCAGAGGAAGCTCAAACTCTCATTTGAGGAGCATCTGAAGTCATGCAGCTCTCGTGGGGACTGGCTTTGGTACTCGGAGCCTGGAGTTCCCAGGCCCCCCGAAGGAGTGTCCATGTTAATCAGAAGGTAAGGTGAAGCCTTCCCTAGCAAATAAGCAATGCAATTATAAAGCCAGTCAATAGTGTAACACCAGCCAACGTGTTCCAGCGATATTTTGAAACTGTAATCTGATCCTACTGTTTCCATCCTCGTGCCTTGCCTGCTCTCCCTTGTTGCATACTGTACTATTTGAGGCCCAGAGGGCAAAGCAAGCTCTTGCTGTTTGTTAATGATCAGAAACTGCGTTTCAAGTGAGAGCTCTACGTGTGCCGCCCACACTACTTTCTTGATAGTTTCTTAAACTTGCAGCCCGCTGAAGCCCTGCTAGAAGGCTCTCTGAAAAACAAAAGCAAGCAAAACAACCAAAAACACAACTACAAACTCCACTTCTGCCTTCAGTTTCCAGCTCCTTTTTACCATGCTAAAAAAAGGCAAAGCCGCAGTCTAAGGCAATCTCCGACTCTGTAGTGTGTTAAGTCTTGCAGGAAACATATGCTTCTATTAAATTGGAAACAGTTTCTAATGCTGTCAGTTTGCTAAGTGTAACATGTTCCCTTGGAAGAAGTGGAGCAGTTTTAATGTTTTTGACTAACTGCACACACCAAACAGAGTATGTCTGATAAAGCTGGAATGGGCTCCAATAAATATAGCTTAGAATAAATTACTGGCTCATTAAGTAATTGTTTGGGAAAAGGAGGGCAGGTTTTCTAGATTATAGCCATGTTATTAAGGGTATTTATAATATTAGGAATTCTATCAGGGTAGCAGAATGTAATGCAAGTTTAAATCAGACGAGCACTTGTTAGCTTGTTAAACCATTAAAGACTACCCCGGCGGCATTAGAAGGTGAACAAGACTGCACAGGTTCTGTGCGTGGAAAGCTAGCTAGGCGTATTTCAAACCAGCTGCGAGGCTGAAGTCAAGAGCAACAGCTCTGAGCAACTCTGACAACTTATTTTCAGTACAAAGCAAGAGGGGAGATATAGCTTTGTAACATACTGGGGCCAGAAAACATTTATTCAAAATAGGTTTTATTCATGTACAGGAAGGCAGTTGTCTTTACTGGAAAAAAGAACAGGTTTGGATTGCCCAGAAGTAATTTCTATTTCAAAGGTCTCACACACCCAAAATGTCAATTCTCACATGTCCTGCTTCAGACAGGACTTCCCACCAGCATCCTTACAACAGCACCCAGCAGATGCAAACAAGACCCCAGCCTGCCCTTTTTTGGTCTTGTCCTTCACTGGAAGTTTTATGAAACAAGCTTTCTGCGATTGCTAATGCCACCTCAGCTGTTCACAGGCCTGGCGCAGACACAGCCCCGCTGACCACCAACCCCAGCACAACCTGCTTTGAGCCAGACCAGGGTGGAGGATTCCTCCCTTCCCACTACCAGGAGCTGTTTTGTTAGGGTTAGTCACTGGGGGGGGAAGAGAGATTTTTAGCAAGATGGCAAAGCTGTCCTCTCCTCAGGTCACCTCCGTGTTGAATCCTCTTTACATCCAGGATGGCTGCATGCACCATCTACTCACAAGAGCACCCGTGCCACCACACAGGAGCCTCCTCACTGGGGATCAGCTTGGCTGAGACTCTGCTTCAAAGAGCCACCCAAAAGAGCTGGGCCAAGGTTATTCTGAAATTTGGGTCTCCACGTGGCAGCGTTAAGGAAGCAACCAGGCCTGCCAAGCATGAATCAAATTACACTGTGCTGTGTACATAGGGGCTGAGCAACTCTGCTGCCAATATCAAAAGCGCAAGGACTAGGAACTGCATTACACACCTGGGCATCAGTAGCAGGAAATCAGAGCTGCAGTAAATAAAACCAGGCACAGCGCTAGGCCAGCTCCTCGGTCTTTACTACGTGATTAGCTGATTATTCAGCAGACTCTGCTTGTTGTTACCCGAAAAATATTCAAGGGCTTCTACGCACAAGGCTCCTCGGGATCAGCCAAGAAGCTACCCCTGCTCCACATCATGGTTTCTTTTCACAAGTCCAGCACTCCACTCCGCTTTGCCTGGAAGCGGGTGACGTTGGTCCCGCGAGGAGGACCACAGCACGATGAAATCTCCCTGCCAGCAGGCAAGGAGCCACACCAGAGCCAGTGCACACAGCTCTGCACTGGGAGAACCAGGGCCATAATCTCTTCAAGCGGTGGAGCTGCAGCAATTAAGATGGCTGTGTACCACTTCAGGACCCAATTCAGCCAAGGGCTGACTGCCTTCCATTTCTTCCCACTACAGAGCCAGCAGGCATCGGCACAGCAAAAGCACTGGCTAAGAAGAGGCACCTTACTTGTAAATTAAATTCAAAACAATCTGAAAGAGCTAGCACGGCCACCAGAAAGTGATACAGGCTAGCAAACACACACTCCCTTTTCACTGCTAAAATTACAGCCTGTAATGACAAGATGCTACTGGTCAGACTCTAAGGGAGAATGATGAAATAGCAAGACCAGCTATACATCCCTCCTCCCCTGCAATGTCGCTCTGAACAATAGATTACGGCAACGTTGTGTTATATTGTACAAGACATCTCCATTGGCACACGCATGTCATGGTCTGGCCGATATTTTTAGCATATGTAGGGACTGAGTATTGTAGACCAGTCTTCATTGGATGTGTGTAATTCCTACAAAGGTTAATGAGAATTGTGTGTGCATCCAAGAGAGACGAGACCCCTTTGTGTATAATAAGAGAGAGTTTCTCGCATATGTATAATTACTTGGATTGAATCCTTGCTTTCAAGTGTATCATAGCATCTTTTCCCCAAAGATACCTTGTTTTTCCCCCTTGTCATAAACCCTTAATAAACACATGGGGGAAAAAATACCCACATTACTGTGGAAAGAACTGAATGGTTTGCCAAAAAGTAGGTTATTACTCTGAAAACAGTGTTGAATAAATTATCACAGTCAAACTGAAAAGCAGTGAATGGCAGGGGGGAAGAAGAGGAGAGAAAAAAAAACACCTCTAAAGAAATGTATACTGCAAAATGCAACATACATCCCAGCAATGACAAGTCATCAAGGCCTGCAGATTTTATTTACTTACCAGTTTCTCACTACTGAAAGTTAAAAGAGGATAAAAGAAAGGTGTTTCCCTGGCATTTTTTAAAGCAGCTATATGGCATACGGCATTCAACATTTTTGCTTAAATGAAATGAACACAGCCCTGCAAACAAGTATATTCTGTGAAAATGCACCCACTCACCCCCAAGTTTCTCCTAAAGAGGTGGAAAAGCTGTTGGACATTTCTCCACGACCAGTGGAAAAAAAGAAAAAGAAAAAAGAAATAAGGTAGTTAAAGTTTGACATGAAAGTTTGCTAAGACAGTGTTAAGTGATGTTAGACAAGATGATAACTGTTGGCCTTTCAGTCCAGTGTACTAAAGCTCCTGCATTTGTTGAAATACAGCATGTGTTTTCACGTCCAACGAAGGAGCCTTCTGAAAACTGATAAAGGGAACTTTGGCCAGCCTTGAACTATTCTCAACCTGCAACAGCTACGAGTTAGAGACAAAAGAGATCCCATTTTTCATGGCGCTTGCTTGATTTCACAATAAAAACTACTACACCAAAGCGATACCCTTTAAAACAGCCACCATGGGATCCACGTAACTTTTACGTGTAGGAATTTAAACATTCTCAAATAAATCATTTAAACTTATATGGGGACACTCTTTTAATAGCATATTTTAACAACATGTGTATTAAACCTGTGTTTCGAAGCAGGCTTAGTACAGGTCAATTAACATGGAACAAACAAACTTAACCACAAACTAAGTCTTTGGAAATTGGGAGTAGAAAATATAGAAGGAGAAGAGATCAGGAAACTGAAACTAAATGTCCTAAACTTCATTTCATATTCAGTCAGGCACAACTCATTCAATTCACCCAAGACAGTATTACACTGATTTTACCCACAATTAAAAAAACTCCGCATCAGACCACATATATATCACGTATGTTCCACCACCAGCGAGGAGAGGCACAGCAGCAACAGGAAGCTTTACACTGTATGTTACACACAGAAAATATTCTCTCTCTTCTATTCATTAGCAAGTTATTTCTGGAACACTTTAGATAGGGGAGGAAAGGGGAAGGGTTGTTTAGAAGAGCTAATTTTGCCAAACAGATGGAGTAGGAGGGTAAGGGAGACTGTGAGCTAGATCACGGGAGGGTAACCTAAGCAGGTTATTGTACCCCTGGGACAGCCAGCATGAAAGTAGTCCTGGTCAAAATCCCTTCGACCACAGCACAGACTAATAAAGTGTAAGTCCCTCCTCCTACACAGGACTGGCAAAGGCACAAGAACCGACTGGCAACAAACCATACTATATGAAAAATGCTTAAATAGAGTTGCTTCTCTCTCACATGCACACACATACACATGCACAGAATGATAAGAAAGCAAAATGTTACCACTGTTTAAAAAAGCAATGTGGTTTGTGCATGAACGCCAGTCTCCTATCTTGATGAAAAGCATATTTTAAAAATATGCAAATGATATGCATGCACGTGTACGTGTATCTATTAAAAGCCTCTTCCAAGGGTGAAAGAGTGCCTGTAAAAACACATGAAAAGTAAAGAGTTCGTGGAGGCACCGGAAGATGATGATGTATTTCTGAATTAGGTTTTAAAACTTCATTTTGCAGCTACCTGAAGTTAAGACAAAGCTGCCTTTAGGCATCTCAAACTAGTCAGACCTGCTGTAGCAGTTGCACTGTCTGCTTCAAATATGCCCTCCACGCTCCTTTCAACCTCCACCCCAACATATATCCGCATAGTTTACCTCCAGTCATGGGTGGTTCTTTCTATAGTGCAGTTCACTCAACCTTATTGCCTGCCTGGCACGACAGGAGTTTTTAAGAGACTAATGTTACAGCCTACTATAAGAAACTGTAAGAAAACAGCCGATAATTGTCACGTTTCCATTAAAGGTGAGCGTGGCTCAAACAGCACAAGGGTTTCCTGGAGGGATTGAAAATCTGGGATGAAGAAAACAGTTCTACTCATTACAGATCATCCGAGCAAATTTTAGGGCAAGTTTAGATCTTTCCACCAACTCAGGGTTCCTTTGAAAAGGGAACTTATTTCTTCTGCTACTTCCATATACTGCCCAGTTTTAAAAATAACATTAAAGAAAACAACCCACATTTGCACTTTTCTCTTTGTATTCTACTATATTAAGAATACAATTTTTATTCTAACTTCAGTGGAAGCAGAAGCTGTCAGATGAAATCCAATGTATCTTCCTGGTGTGAAAGCAAAGTAAATAGGCTTTGGCTCCTAATAATTACACAGACTGAGACTCATGTCATTCAATGCCACTTAAAACTCAATTCCAGAGCAATGTTAATGAGAAATTCCTCTTTAAGCCCACTGCTCCTCAAAACACTGATCATGTTATATAGGTTGGGAACTTCAGATGTTCTATGGCAACACCTATGGTTTTACGTACCAAGCAAAGCAGAGTACTGAACCTGGCTCCTTATTTGAAAGAATAATGGTTTGAACTCGCCTAACACAGGACTCCTTGAGCTAGCTGAGCCTCCACCCTCAAAGAAGGGACATGTGAAAACCAAAAACTTGCTTTCTGGTGACTTGACAGCTTCTTCGGTCCTTTCAAACCACCTTGCTCCTCATCATAACTTAGAGCCATTTCTGAAAACCAATGAGGCTGTACTGCCAGCTGCCCAATGCCCCTGGAGACCAGCCCCACTCTCCCTTGGAAATGCCCCTCAAATCAGCTCTTCCCCGCCCAAGAATTCCCCTTGCGCCAGAGGAATCTCCCAGCTGCAGGTCTAGGGCATCTTCACAGCTCCTCCTGGCCACTTTGCAATGACACCGAGCATCTGACACATTCATCAGGAGCCATCAGTGAAGTAAACGTCACCGTGCAGTTTCTATTCTGCACAATGACACACCGTTTAATACTCATACAGCCATGAGACGGAGGGCAAGGACCCTGCTGTGATTGGTACTGTACAGACGCAGGACATACAGACCTATTTCTTCCACAAAACCTCTGCCGTCTCCCAGAAACACATTTGCTTTGGACTCTGTTTTGCTCAGCTTCAGTTGAGTTCAGTTCAGAACACCCAACAGCAAAGTTAGCACTGCATTTACAGGGCTTTCCTTCCCCACTTGTGTTGAACAGTCAGCATTGTTATCTTATTTTTTGTTATAGTGTTTGCACTGGTAATGCTGAACAAACCTGAAGCCTCCACTACAGCAAACACAAAAATTGACTTTGTTTATAAAAGAATTAAAGAACTAACACAAGTTGAGGGTCTCCATTTACAGAAAACAGGCACTTCTTCATGACAGCACAGCTTCTCAGACTTATGGAAGTTTAGAAATAAAACAAGTGGCAGAAAACATGCAATTATATCCCCCTGAAGAAAATCAGCACTGTTCTCAGACTGGCAAATTCCATTTTCTACAAACTATTAATTAGCAAAAGCTTCATCTACACTGAAGATCTGTGCTTACTGCCAACCTGCTTACATTTAAGCTGGACCTTGCTCTCCCCTTTGGAACACTCCTGATCTTTGGACTTGGTAACTGAAAGCTGCCGTTTCTGGCACTGGTTTGTGCACGTGTGCACGGTCAGGAACCATTGCAACTGGAGCTGTCTCCTCATGAGCCGATTACACATATAAAGCTGAGTTAAAAGAAGGTGTCTCTCTTGCTACCCAGCCCTTATAAAAAGTAGATCACCAGAAGACTACTTACACTTTCAAAGTACTGCATTCTCCTTGCTTGACAGATTACACTTTAAGATGTTACATAAAAGCAAAAATAGTCACAAGTATTTTGGATCACCTGTCTAGTGTTAGCACTGCCGGAGATGAACTGTGCCAGGAGTGTTTCACATCAGTGTGAAAAAAGTCAGAGTTCCTAAAAACAATTTTTCCCCTATGAATTATTTATTGGAAAAATAAAAGCACCTTGTATAAATGACGGCAAAATCCTTCAAACTAGATATTGCATAAGATCTGTTGTACTTCATGGAAGCTAAAAAAAATTTAGAATATGAAATTTGAGATTTTCCCTGATAATAGGACATTATCTCTAACTCCTTGATGCCTCTCATGCAGACAATTCAAGTGCTGGGATTATTTATATTATTATTTCCAGCAAAACACTGAGCAGCTGTCATTATTTCATCTTTCCCATTAAAAAGAGCAGGTGTATAAAGGAATACTATTACAATTCTTAATAAATCAGCACCTACAGACGTATTTAATGCTCTTTAAGACTGCTTCATCTATAGACAAAACCTGAAGTACCTATGGCTAGCAAGTTTCTTTTTGTTTGTTTTTAATCAGCTTCAGAGAAAAAGGAATCAGCTTGACATGAAAAATCAAAGTGGTGTTTTAGTATGCACAAAGTCTAGCTTCATTCGTTAGCAGTCCAATCCAGTTCCTGCAGAAAAGGAGTGGGTGGTTTTTGCTACCAACTTAAATGGAAGTAGGATCAGTCACAAAAGGAGGAAGATCTACAGCTGTTACGTTAGATGCTGCAATACTTGCCTGGACAATGGAAGTATTCCCTACGACATGCTCTCAGATACCTGTCTGAAAGCATAAACTGCTAATCCTCCTCCTATCTCTACCACCACCACTACCTCATTATGTTAAATCAGACTCCAAAGATACCACCTTATTATGTAAAAATGTATGCATTTTAACTTCAAGCAGAAAGGGTTACTTTCAATTTACCCTGCTTAATCAACTGCTTAATTTCTACAGCAATGTAAGTACAAGCAGCAGCAACTTTTAAGAAAACACAATTCATTTCTACAGTTCGTTTTACCATATGAAACCTTCCCATGCATTTAGATGGAAACTGAGGTGCCTCTGTCAATTTTGTACCCTGTGAGAAGCCCATAAGACACAGGCACCTTCATTTGTGCAGGTGAACCCCTAAAAATAAATCAGAATAAAAAGGTAGGAAGTGTCATTTCAACTCACACAAATAGAAAATGTTTACTCCATTTGAGAGACACAAGCATAAAACTGATGTTAGGGGGCGGCCAAGCCCTCTACCACCATTGTTTGAGCAATAGCATATTCTATGGTGGCCAAATCCAGCACCCACTGACAGCAGCAAGAGCCACCCTGCTGACTTCACCCGGCACTAGCTGAAAAAGCCTGGACTTTCCTGATCCTGAGAGCTTTGGACTTGTCTGAACACAGACTGCCACACGCAACAGCTCTGGCGTGCTGTGCTGAAGTTCGGGTAAAGGGGCTGACAGCCCCCCCAGATGGAGATGAAATGGGCAGATTTGTTTTATTTTACACCGACAGCTGACCCGTAGCTGTAAATCAGCCACCAAAGGTCCCAGGGGACAGCACACAAACCCCTCCATAGATTTTCAACAAAAACGTCCCTGGATTTTCCAGCTGTGCTGCACAAAATGCAAGAAATGACAGCAGGTAACTGCACTCCTGTTTTCACGCTTAAAGAGAACTTACCCTTCCAGATCCTGACACACTGACATGAGTAAAGCAGCAAACGCTCTAAATGAAAGTGGCATTGCAAAAGGATTTTTTTCAAGCGTTCCCCCACCCTGAAGGAAATCCCAATAAACAGTTTTTTCGCCATTGCTTCCAAAAGATGAACCACTCTACTTCACAAAAGCCCCCCAAACGCCTGTCTCTCCGTGCTGGTGGTGCTCCCAAGGAAGACCCATGCGCGCTACTGCTCAGGGAAAAAGACACGCTAATCCCCTGCCCTGCTGCCACCCTAACACCAACCCCTGGAAAGGTCCAGCCAGCGGGGCCAGGCGGGTCCTGCCCAGCCATATGTCAGCTTTGCTCCAGCGGAGTGAAAGTCTCCCCCAGGCCCTTTCAGCTCTCCTGGCACTATGGCACGCACTCTTAGCGGTACCCTGAAGTCCCCGCTCTTGCTGGGAAAACGGAGCAAGGCTGTCGCCTCCCGGCTCAAGAGGCTCCCCGGCGCATACGCTAACTTACTGGGGTAAAGCCGGTTTCTTCGAGTCGGATGTAGCACGGCTCTTGAAAGCACAACCGCCCGCACTATCGGGGCCGGCACAGCAGCTCCGATCAAAAGTAAATTCCAACTACGCGCACGCACCTGCTTCGGCCCGGGATCTCCGTGCATCGACGAGGGAGGCAGGTATTTTAAGAGCAACTCCGCCGCTCTCCCTCCTCTGCTCATCTCAGCACGATCCCCCCCTCCCCGCCCCCCCCGGAGGAGAGGGGGAGGACGCCCGCCTCGAGCTCCTCTGCCCGGGCACAAATTTAAAGGTAGAGATAAAGCCCCGATGACTCGCAAAGCCAGGGCAGGGGGGTGGGGGGGTGTTGCGGCCCCCCGCTGCCCCCGAGCCGCTGCCCCACAGCCCCCCAGCCCCACTCACCACATGCAGCTCCACCTGAGAACTAACGCATGGAGAGGGGGGGAGGTCGCAAACTCTCGCCCTAGAGCAGCTCCATATGTCGCTCCCTCGCCGCGCCGCGCCGCTCCGGGGAGGGGCCGGGTGGGATGCGGAGGAGGAGGAGGAGGCGGCGGCGGCGGCAGGCGCAGGCGGCGTGAGGATTTAAGCCTCCGCTCTGCCCCGGCGGCTGCGATCACGCAGCATTATACAATGGAGGAGGAGGAGGAGAGGGAGGAGGAGAGGGAGGAGGCACCAGCCCCGGCTCCCAGCACTTGCCGCCAGCACTGACGACAGGGGCGGCTCCGGCGAGCTCCTCGCCCTCCGGCCCGCGTCAAAGCTCCGCCTCGGCCCCGGCCTTCCTCCCCCGCCCCCCCCCCTCCCCCCGCTGCTCCTCCTCCTCCCCCTGCTCCGCGGCCGCCGGCGCGGCTCCCAGCGCTGCCCACGCGTGCCTCTGCCCCGGGCGGGCGGCGTGGCCCCCCGCCGCCGGGGGTTCCCCGGGGAGCGCCGGGCCCCGCGCCGGGCCGCGGGCCGGGACAAAGGCGGGTGCCAACGCGCCCCGACCGCAAATATGACAAGTATCCCTGCTATCCGGCGGCGAGGACACGGCCGGGGGACGGGGCTCGGCTGCCCCCGGCCAGCCCTGCTCTCCCGCGGGGCTGGTCCCCAGGTCGTCCCGGCCCCCCCACCCCACCCCCTGTCAGTCCCCGGCCGGGCCAAGCCCGGGGAGGCTGGAGAAAGCCCGGAGCGCTGCCGGCCGCCCCCCGCCCCGGGAGCTCACCTGGGAGCCGAGGGAGGCGGCGGCCCCCCTCCGTGGGATCCTCGCTGCTAATTTGGGCTGTGCAGATACCACCGAGGCACAAAAATGAGGCCAAACGGAGATGTTCGAGCGCACGAAGACTTGGGGGAAGGGGGGGAGAGCTCGGCACCAGGCGCTATCTGGAAAGAAGACGATTATTTTAAGTTACCTCAATGATTGTGTTTCGAAAGGGACTGTAATCCCAGCTGGTGCTGTAAAAGGCGATTCAAACACCTTACAGTTTTGGCTGCAGCCCCAGCGGCATCTCGGATCATCCCGGCCTTTCATGTTCCACTAAACCGGTTGTACTTCGGGACAATAAAGCTTTAAGACCTAACATAAAGGTGATTATTAGTCATTAATATCACGACTCATTTAGGTATTATGCTCAAAATGGTCTGTAATGATTTGTGATCAATCAAGCTGATGGTCTTGTTAGAAATTAAGTTCCATTTTCAGCTAGAAAACCAAAAAGGAAAAGAAGGATACTTTTAGAGGGAAGATTTCTTTAACCTGTAAATTGTATCTGTCAAAAATCCACAAAGAAAAAAACCCACACAATTAAAATAGTGAATCTGCCAAACCAGAAGGAGATTAAGTGATGATTTTATGGATTCTTAAAATTATAATTGAAAAGACCCCATCTAATTGAGGTTTAAACACCAAGACTGGTATTTCAGATAATACTCTGCTGAAGTCACTAAAATGGGAGGAAAAGGCATCAGAACTAGCAACCGCCATTTGACTTCACCAGTTCTGGAGGTCTCGGTACACCTTTCCCCTTCCACCCGCGCTATCAGCCATTCCTTTGAGGAGATCCAAACCCTCTCATCGTCTGTCTACGGTACGTCTCTCTACGTCTGTCAGAGGTAGCCCTGAACGAGATCTGCAAAGCAATTCACAAACCGTTTACTGAATTTTGATAAGCGACTTGTGAATTGCTCAGGAGCTGGCAAAAATTGAAACCAGAATTTCCCGTGGCTGGATACTTTCCAGCAGCCGGGCACTGAAATTTGGTCCTTCTACTCGGCGAAAACAAGCCTCTTCTTGAAATTACAAGAGTCATAATAAAAAAATCATTAAATAAAAGGAAAAGCTTCCTTTTCTTTAGGGCATGAGTGGAACAGTACCTGCCTGGTGGGCTTCAGACTACTCAAAAGCCAGCCAGAATATTTGTACATTTTTCAACTGGGTTTTTTTTTTTTGCATGCCCGATACGCCAAATTTCAGGGCCGCATTCTGCCCTCCTTTACACCGGATTTATAACACGGCAGGATCTGGCCTTGTGTAATTGTGCTGTGGATCCATCCAGCCAAGCAGTGCCTGCCTTCCGGAGCTCAAAGTCCACAGCAGGTTTACAGTCCCTGTGCCTGGGTGTGTGCATGCTATCATCAGGACCATAGGCATAACCACAAACATTTGCTAAATAAGCGGCTGGGCTCCAGTCCGATATCCACGGCCCCGATCCTGCCATGTTATACTCGCCAGTAAAAGGCCTGAGCCTGTACTCTGAGTTTTGAATGCTTCTGACTTTGTTAGGTTGCTCCAGTTTTACACTAGCATAAGAGAAAACTCACCGCCCCTTCTGTTTCCTACTGTAACTCCCCTGGGCCTTTCTTGGCAGGAGTTTATAGTCATGCTGTAACTCGGATTGTTCCTCCAAACAAAACTAGTACAACCTGCATCCACACTCAGAAGCACTCTCAACCGAGCACAGGTCACGATACAAATCAATACGAGTAGAGCTCCTTCCTACGCTTCGCGTACAGCAGAGGCTCCATCATGGCGGGACAAGGTTAGGCTACGCAAGGCGAATAATCCTACCGCCAACCACTTCTCACATTGCCTCCCACCTGATTTAACAAGACCTTTCTGGCCAAGAAACTCCGCTCTGCAGCTCCAGAGAAATCTGACCAGAAGGTGTCTGCAAGGCCTGAACGCAGTTTGCCCGAACATGTTGGTAAGTGCGGAGAAACAGACTGCGACTGAGCCACAAAACACTGTACAAGGAAGTGTGTCAGCACAGGGTTCCAGAGCCTGCAGGAGCAGGGGGAAAAATCTGCGTGTCTGCAAGGAGGAGCCACCTAAAATGCATCCCATTTTGAAATGGTGCACGCAAGGGCTTCCTGAGGAGCAGCAGTGCGAATGTAATTGTGCAGTTGTAGCCTTGACACAGGCCCTCGAACTCCTCACATATGAAGACAACACACTAAAAGAGAAGGAACCAAACTGAATTTTTCTACAGTGCTACTGACCTGACGTGGGCCAGAGGTATAGTTAAGCGCAGCCTTGTCTTTGAGCAAGGATTGTCAAAGCTTGCCTGACTGAGGCCAGGTCTCCTGTAGGTCATGCAAAAACCCTCCTGTGTTAAATAAATGAACAAACAGAAATCAAAGATTGGAAAGATTGGGAGGGGGGAAACAGACACTGGACTTCGTAGGGCAATTCATTAGAAATACTACAGACTGCCAGGTAATCTCTGCCTATCAACGCACGTGCTAATCAGGAAAGAGCGGCAACGTTTGGTGTGCTGGAATGTCAGCACCCCTCACTTTTTTTTTGTTTGGTTTTGTTTGTTATTTAAAAAAAAAAAAAAGAGGCAGTGAACTGCTTCCTATGTTTCTAATTGCATCCTTGGCCTTTTTCTTTCTAATTGCAGTACACATGAATACTGTGAGATTTCACCAGGTAATTGTAAGAACAAAACATCTTCATTTTCTCCCTGGATGTTTTTGCTTCAGTGCACGCAGGAGCTGATGGGCAAATACCTAATACTGCCCCCAGAGCAGACAACTTTTTTGCAACTAAAGACCCCATCAGCACCAATAACTTGGGAGAAGCTAAACAAAGGGACCACCTACAGCCAAGGATGCTCGTTCCACTAGAGCAGCGCTCCCCACCAAGCAACAGAGGTCTCATGGGTAAGAAGCAAGCACGCTACAAGCAAAGGCGTGATTAAACACCACTAAGATCTCGTGCCATCTTGGTTCAGGCCAGCTCTGGGGTCAATACTGGTCTTCCGGAGTGGGGCCCTTCTCATGCAAGGCTCAGCCATAAATAAAAGCAAGCCCCTCAAAAAAAATGGGGGTGCTGCATTACTGCAGTTTGCACCTCTACATTAGCAGGGATGGAGCTGCACCTGTGAGCTGGGCTGCTTTCCTTGAGATTTCATTTGCTTTTTTCCTTTTTTTGCTGGTGCAACTCTTCCACTGTAACAAGGCTGCCCCACACGTCCCAAAGCACAGAGGAATCGGTTAAAACTGAAGGAAGGAATGCTCCCCCCCTTCTCACTCCAATTTTAGCTGGTTTTTTTCCTTCATTTTCTGCTTTAGTTAATGTTTTTCTCCTTTAATGTTTTTGTGGCAGTAGGAGAAACACTGTTCCCTAGAATGCATAATATGCTTAATTATCATTCTCCGTTAGTTCTCTAGGAAAAAAAAAACCTACAGGAGAAATCAGTTTAATTAATGAGTATGACCAAGTGCAGCTTTAGTTCTAATGCAGTATCATATATTATATGTCCAGTTGGGCAGTTGATCTTACTTGGGTAAAATGAACAGAGATGCAAAAAACCATGGAGCTCATGAATCAATATTCCAAGTACAACTAACCCCTTTTGTATAGTTATTCTAAGCCTTCCTACAGATTTCGATGCCAATGTCTGTTCCCAAATACTGTTTTTGGCTTCAGTAATGCAGGATCAGGCCCATACAGTCTAGTAATAGAAGGCTGTTGCTTGGCAGTACCAAAGGTTGTGCCACATGGTAAATTCATTAAGAAAAAAAAACCCTTAACTCCAAGATAGCACTCAAATAGTCATACCCAGTAAAAATCCCCAGTGTGTGTCAAGAACAAGCGTGGCAAGGTTTCGTGTGAAAGTAATACTTGGTGATTTAGATGCTTTCGAAAAGGGCTACTTCTTCACATATTAAATTATTAAGGAAATATTATGGAACAGGACTGTCAGGAAAGAAAAAAAAAAAACACCACAGCGTGAATTAGCTGGCTTAGTCAGAGGAGGTTTTGCTGCATTCCTCATGCACAGAGATGACTCCCTCCCTCTGTAATTCCCTGTGCACTCCCAGTCCTCTGGAGACTGCTGGTGTGCATCATCCTCGCTCCAGCTGAAACACTCTGTCCTCTGACAGAGGTTGAGGCTACCTACCATTGCTGTATATCTTCTCACATCTTTCTGCCTTTTCATAAACATCCGTGTTCTTTCCCAAATCCCACTCAGGCTGTATCACCTGCACAATGTGCTTCATTTTTGACCCAGGCCAGACTGTTCACACTGATGCCATCTGTACGGCACATGGGCTCCAAAAACAGTCTCCCCTTTCCACTCTTGCTTCTTGAAACAGTGGATTGTACTTTGCATTGAGCTGAGTTTTAAACAATTTTAGGCTGCTTTTCTTTCCCTTTCAGTGCTCACTCTGCAGTCTCTATCAAAAGCACAAGTCATTCTTTTCTGGAACACTTGGTTACTTTTTTGAAGAGAGGCTACGCTGATGTCCTGATATTAATCTCATACTGGGGCCAGTGGATTAAGAGGAAAAAAAAATCTGCAGATAAAACCAAAGGCTCTCTTTTACAACCGAGGAGGGAATACTTTTAATAAAGAAAAAACACAGAAACGGTCGGAAGAATACAGAGAGATGGCCAGTCTTCAGGCCTAATTAATCACTGGTGTAAACAGATGTCGCTGCAATCAAGCCAGAAGACTTCGGCCACCCACTAGTCTTGAGCACAAACCCAACATGAGCCTGAAAATCTTAACAACATGGGGCTGTCAAACATGCGAGCCACACACACTCTTCAATACAAAGGTTGTCACCATCTCCCTTATGCTGATGGACTACCTGCTCCTGGTTCACCAGGGGAGAGCAGCTCTACTGATCTGGCTTGCTGCATGCACTGCACATATTACAGCCCTTTTCAGAAGCAAAGCTACTCCAATAGAGCTCTACATGAAGCCGTACATTTCTGGAGTGCAGATGCCCCCTGCATTCTTCTTAAACACACTTGAAACCTAGAAGAGGCCTGGCTGCATAGGCAAGATTTAATATGTTTAGCACTGTTCAACCCTGCTGAAATGCCAAAGGCTTGACAGACCAAATGGGGCCACCAGCGCAGTGACTAGACGCTTTTAGAAGTGGATGTTCCTGCTCAGATTTGTCGCATTGAAGCATTGTACAACAGTAGCAATGTGTTTGAGGCTGGAAGGGCAAACCAAAATGGTGTCGTGGCTATGGTGTTGATGTAGGGTGTTATACAGCATTGCAATATGTTATATAGCACTTAAAACCATGTCACTGGAGTTTAATGTGTTCACGCTCAGATGCATTACCAGGGAAAAAAAAAACCACAAAACTATTTCAATCCTTATTTACATGAAAACATGAGTTAATACATTGACATCCAAATGAATGCACCCACCTCTAGCTGCTTCTGCTGGCTGGAATACAACCTGTAGAGCATATTAAAGCTCCTACACCATTTTGGGAGCTTGGGCATTTTGTTTAAAACTAGTTTCTTCAGCTTCCTAGAGCCACTAGATTCAAGCAATGCTTACCAAGTAAGAGAGAGGCATTTTCAAGGTAATTCAAATTTGCAATGATAAATCCTTCCCCTGACTGTCCCAGTTGCAAAATTCTTTACAGACGGTGTTTTTTCTGCACTTCTTACATACAGACAGAGGCTTCTGAGGGTCTAATTTTAAGTAAACAGTGACCTACACAGCTTCTTTAAAAAAAAAAAAAGATTCAAACCCCAATAAAACAGAAGTTGAATCTGAGGGCCAAATTTAGAAGAAAAAAAAATATGGAGCTGGCAAAAAACCTAGCACAAGAACATCAAATGTAACATAAACTCCCACTGCCATTCTGTTCCACTACAAATAAATGAAGATCAAATAGAACTGAACTCATTGAGTCAATGCAGTGAATGCACTAGTCTTTCAGTTTTAACCCTTCACAAAATGTGTGATTTCTTAGATGATGTGCAAAGACGACATTAAAAAAAAAAAAGAGTGAATGAGTACATCAGACGCTTTTACTGACTATGCCTGTGGTAATGATTCATTTTGCCCCTCTACATTCCCTCATGCTACCATAGCTGAGAGTCAGCAAAAGCTCGTACTGTATATGCAGGTAAACAGACTGTGGGAGAAGCATGTATTTCTTAACTCTACCTAAAACCACTCCTGTAACGGTCAGAAATGTATCTTAGCTTTCTGAAGAAAAAGGGAACTGCACAAATTAATTTAGGTTCTGTAACCTTTTTTATGCTCTCTCACTTTAAAGGAAGCTGTTCATTTATAGTGACCATTAGCCAAAGGCTAAAAGAGGTTTACACCTAATTAGTATTCCCAAGCAAAGATGAAACACTAAATCACTGCAAACCCACCCAGTATTTAGGATCTACCACCAGGACAAAGAAAAAAGCTGAGAATCCACCATTTATCATTATGGTCCTGTCCTGGTTTCAGCTGAGATAGAGTTAATTTTCTTTATAGTGGCTGGTGTGGGGCTATGTTTGGGATTTGTGCTGAAAACAGTGTTGATAATACAGAGATGTTTTAGTTGTTGCTGCACTAGTGAAGGACTTTTCAGCTTCCCATGCTCTGCCAGGTGCAGAAGCAGCTGGGAGGGGACACAGCCAGGAGAGTTGATCCAAACTGACCAAAGGGCTATTCCATACCACATGACGTCATGCTCAGTATATAAAGCTGGGGAAGAAGAAGGAAGGGGGGGACATTTGGAGTGATGGCGTTTGTCTTCCCAGGTAACCATTACGCATGATGGAGCCCTGCTTTCCTGGAGGTGGCTGAACACCTGCCTGCCTATGGGAAGGAGTGAATGAATTCCTTGCTTTGCTTTGCTTGCATGCACAGCTTTTGCTTTACCTATTAAACTGTCTTCATCTCAACCCTTGAGTTTTCTTACTTTTGCTCTTCCGATTCTCTCCCCCATCCCACCAGGGGGGAGTGAGCGAGCAGCTGCATGGTGCTTAGTTCCCGGCTGGGGCTAAACCACGACAGGTCCATCTTTCCCTTCCTTTCACACCTCTTACACTCTCTTTCATCCTCCGACAGTGGCTTTGGGGTGCTAATGTCCTTGAAATGTGGCAGGGGGTCTGGAAGAGGGGAAAGGCAGCTATCCTGCCTGGTCACCCCCATCTCTCTTGTATTGCAGCATGTGTCAGAATTTGCAAGGGGCAGGGGGGAGAGATACGTTGTGGGCAGGATGGCACACAGCTAGGGAAGCAGATGCTGTCTGTGGCATACTGGTCCCTAAAGCCAGTAGTGGCTTTCTGAGACAGCTATAAGCAGCTCTCTCGAACAGTAATAATTCTCCCTTTTTTAAATTTTAGCCTTGGTGGGGGAGCAAAGCAGAGACATGATGGGAGTGCCGAGGGGAACAGGCCAAGGGAAATTAGTAGACCCAAGAAACAAGGGGAATGAGCTGCATCCCCGTCAATGGTGCTGCTGCCGAGTCTGGGGTGTCCTCTGGTTTGAGCTCTGGACAGCAGCAGGAGAAGAAAATACCACGAGCAATATCACTGAGGCTCTCCCTGCTTCTTCTCCCAACCACGGACTTTCCCAGCACAAAGGGATGGACAGAATTCTCCCAAACCCCTCTTTCTTTTACAGAGAGCGCCATTTTCCTGCAGAGATCCAGCTATACAAACCAGCTTCTACCAGTTTTATTTGTAGAAAGAAATACGTGAATGGCTGTCCTGAGCCATCACTCTTGTTCCACAACCTGCCCGCAAAAGCAGCCAGCAGCCAGGTACTTCACAGAAAGGCACCAGCCTATTTGCAATAGCTGGGCAGAAACAGGCACCCTCTGCGAGAGGCTCACAGCCAGGGGATGGCCAAGTCAAGGAGGGATGATTGTCCATCTGCTATACACCTCATGCCCCAGGGCATTTTCTAATCATCCACATCCAGGGGACATTCCTAGTGTGATTCCTGCTAAGCAAAAAGGTCATAATAAACCCCGGTTACTTTGCTTGCTTACCTACACCTATAGTTCAGTAGTGTTAACATTCAGGTTAATCCACACACACACACACACACACACACGTGGTCTTCTGCTAACTTTCCTTAACTCTTAACTGGATGTTCAGCCCCTGCCATACGAGCACAAGAAGTTAAGCAGATGTCAAAATGCTGATAATGACTCCACACACATACACAAATACTATTCCTATGCAGGTCAACAGGCAGAAACCTCTTTTTGCTGACAGTGCTCTTCAGAGGAAAAACTATCTCATCTGAGCAGCTGGGGAAGTGCAAGTGCTCACTCCTACTCTATTTGGGGGGTTCATAGAAAGAGCTGCCCCCCAAGAACGCTGGTGTGTTACTCTTACCAGTGAGAAGGGAGGCCTGGCATCTGATGGGTTTGTTTTGGTTTTAAAATGAGAACAACCTAAAACAAACCACCTCTGTTAGAGAAACATTGTCTTCCATGAGATGTTCAGGTGAAAGAGCTCAGATTTCCAACATATTTTTGCTAGCTGTCACAGCTGATGTGGGCGAAATCATGAGAAGGAAATGCATTTGTTGTTTTGAACTTTTTTTCTTTCATTTAGCAAAGATTCCCCTTAAATAAATGGAAGTAGGGAGATCTTGAAATAAGCCCTAGCAAGTTTTAATCACACTTTTTCTTCTTGCGAGCAAGCCGTCATTCAGTAGCTAGGTGGTTCTAAATAAAGAACTCTAGTCAACAACAGGAAATAACTCCCACAGAAAAAAAAGGGCAGAATACAAACTCTAAGCAACTCTCGTACATAGCTCACAACGGCCTTTTGTTCCATGCACATTAAGTTCTGAAAAGTAAAGATTTTAGACATGTTGTTGCTGTAAGTAATTAAAACTTTTTTCTTGTCGCAAGTACGGATCCCTTCCTTGCCTTTCTCCCAAAACAGTCAGATCTAAGAGTCAGAAAATACCAAGCTATTCCCATTTCATTTAATAAGTAAGGACATTCTAGGAACACCACATGATGACCAGGATTTTCAAAAGTTACTGATGGTGTCTTTTGCTCTTTTTTTCTTCCTTTTCTTTTTTTTTTTTTTGGCAGGGGGGAGGTGCACTGTTGTGTCCTCAGCTGCGAACAGTTTACATCCTTCTTAACGTTCAGAAACCACTTCATGTTCAGAAAGCACAGAGCACCTGGTCTGTGGGGAGGGGGATAAAGGAGAAACCACACATCTCTACCCACTTTTTAAACACTCAGGCTAGTGTCTAATCATCAGCTTTTAAATTATACAAGATGTCACAGGCCAATGCCTGCAAACATTACTGGCAAAGACCGCCTATCTCCTCCTGCACACAGTCTTCCCAAATTCAGCAGAACAGCCTGGCACCAGGATCTGACCCAGCCATAAGACAAGTGCCACACACAGGAAGCACTGGCTGTGCTTTGTGGAGGAAACATTTTCAACCACGACCCCAGGATTTCTGTAGTTTTGACAGTTCAGATTAACCCACCTGGGTTGACGGGCTACTCCTGCCTTCACTGCACAAGTTAGGCAGATAGGACAACAGCATCCCTGCTGATCCCACTCCTCAATTCTCTTCCTCTTCCCAGCCTGTGATTCATCCTCTCCGTAGGAAAACAGTACTAGTCCCTGGCTATGGGAGAGAGCTGAGTTGTTAGCAAAGCTGGTTGGAGCTGGATGTGTCCAGCCTCTTCAGGCAGGAGAGTACAAGGAGATGCACCTTGTTCTGCTCAAGACAAGGTGCTTTGACGTGCTCCAGGAGGAAATCTTATCTAGTATGGATTCAGGCAGAAGGGTGAGAAGGATAAAAGCCTTTAGGAGATATTGGAAAGCAGGCTGGGGACAAAAGCAGCACAGACCAACCTGGAACAGAACATAAAACTCCAATTAACAAGAAACTTAGCCATACCAGCATTTGATGGATGAGAAACCAAGGGAATATAAACAGGAGGAGAGGAAGAAAAAAAAAAACCCACCAAAAAAAAACCAAAACAAAACACAACACAAGAGTTTATTCTGGTTAAACTTTAGGCTGTGAAATAGCATCTAAAGCTGTTTTCACAGGAGCCTGTCTAGCCTATAGTGCCCACAATAGCTACACAAACAGTTCTATATTCTTGTAACAGGGCTTTCAGGAAAACCAGCATTAACAATCTGTTGGTTTTATTGGCTTTTTGCTTTGTTGTTTTTTTTTTTTTTAAATTCCTTAAAGTTTTCACTTGTAGTCTGGTGCTGTCAACAACCAAGCTCTTCTATTAGGTGTCACTTGGGGACATACCTGAGTCCTACCATAGCTTCCAGTTTATGCTGAGCAAAGATGATCCCAGGTTTCAAGAAAGGGGATAAATTCCCCTTTTCACCCTCAAAAAAAACTTAATCTGCAATCCCTCTTAGAGAGGTAAGACTGCCCCCTCAGTGGAGAAGTACAACTCCAAAACATGCATATTGCAGACTCAGGCCAGATTCTCTCATCTCTATTAGGACACAGCAGATACCTTAGTTTATAAGAAACAGGAGGAGACTATCTCCATACAAAACTGTCAGTATCAGACCAGAAGACAGAAGCACCTAGCAATCTGGTTGACAGTCCACAAACAGGTCCCTTTGCTTTGCTGGAGAAGTAACAGGGTTAGGGCTAGTGAAAAAAAAAAAAAAAGATGCAGATTGCAGGACTGAGCACAACATACAAAAAGGCACAACTAAAATCCTTGAAAGAATATGCTGGTTGACTCTATCTGGCTTCAAAAAAGTGTGGGTTTGGTGTGCTGGGGGGAATTTTAAGATGGCTGCTGCTTGTTAGCTGTGATGGATAGGTCTCTGCAGGAGGTGGGAGAGTTTCTTTAGGATAGTTGCTATTATTTGTGGCAAGTATCTTCTGGAGTACAAACATGTATATGGCAGATTTCAGTGGTCTGCTGATTCCAGCATCTCTCCATCAAATCACCCGATGTGGCTCTGCCACATTACAACCTAACTGTAAAACCATTTTCCATGTTAGAAGTAAGTCCTGTTTGAATTATACAGCTACAAGAATCAAGGTTACAGATCCAGACTGGATTTTTGTAGCTGGAATATGTGAACTAGCTCAGTGTGCACGTGTGTACCTGTGTGTTTGTGTGCACATGCGCTATCAAAAGTTTACTGGAAGAGCAAATAAAATTTGCTTCCTAATGCAAAATGAACACGCAGGCTGAAGCAACTCCACATTCAGATCTATCCCAGAATAAGTCTTGGTGGTTGTATTATAAAGTCCTCAAAAGTGGGTTCAAACCTGAGCTTGCAAGTATAGACTTTTCTGTTTTAGAAAACAGATGTCACTGCTGAGAGGTCCAGACTCCTCTTGAACTTTCAGAAAGGAAGAAAAATCGACATAGAGTATCCTAGAGCAGCTGTCCCCTTGTTTCCCAGTTCCTCACCTATTAGGTTAAATACTACAACGATTTCAGTGGGACCAGCACACTTTAAAAGATGTAGTCTGTCTTTTTCTCTCTCTCACTGAATGATATTTCTGCCCACATGCACTGACACATACAGCGTCTAACAAGGCTGTGATTCATTTTCAGTTCTAGTCATGCTCACAAGTGATGTAGCACACTTGCTGTGCCTTCAGGATCTGCGTAATTTTGCTTCTCTGCCCCCACCCTGCATTAAGTGAAGTTCCAACAAAGCCAAGTCATCTCCCACCAACTCACCCTCCCACCTGCTTGGGGGATGTGTACAGCAGGAGTCTGAATAATAATAATAAAATTAAATTAATTTTTAAAAAAAGAGAGTGAAGGGGATGAGAGCCTGAGAGATACCGTGAATTGTTAGAAAGCTTTCTAACATCTACAGGGAGTGAAGAATAATAATAATAATGGGATGTATACTACCAGATCACTGAAGAAGCTGTATCAATCCTGAATCATCTTCCCTTATGTGTTAAAAGCAGCAGTGTGTCTTGCATCGTGAATATCATGCATGTTCATGCTAAAAAATGATTGACATGAAATCGAAATCCCTGATTTACAAAGGCAAACACCTCCTCAGCCTCTCCCACAATAACCTCGTAGTGACCATTCACTTGTCCTCTGTCCTGTTGCAGTGACTTTGACCAAGCACAAATGTCAGCGAAAGTCATTAGCACGTCCCAACTGCAAACCTCTCGTATCCAGTGGCTACCATCCATCATGAATTACACACGGTGGTTTTGTGATACAAATTACAAGCTGCTTCTGAGCTAAACTCCATGTATGAGGCATGAGGCCAAGCTTGAACGAAGTGAAAGACAGGCTTTTTATTTGATAAATCTCATTATCTCACTGGCATTCAAAATTCATCTTAGACACAGAAATGCATCACAAAATAGTTCTCTAGTTACTTGGAAGAGCCAAAATGCTTTACGATGTAAGTTAAAAGGTGTTTACACCCCCATCACACTAATATTTCTAGCTCTCCCCCACCTTCAACCTGGAACTATGTTTTGATGGAACAGAAATCTTGGTTTTCAAAAGAAAAACAAGTCAACTGCATTTCTTCAGCAAGAGTCCCCAGACAAAACAGAGTCACTGCAGACTCCTTCAAGCAGATCTTAGTGATCTGCATGATTTCCTTAATCCCTAACCAATGACACAGGGAAAGAAGAATTAGCACCAGAAACTAGAAGGTACTTCAATATCAGATATAATACTGAGAGGGTTGCTGTCACCTCAGAGCTACAGCGAACTAAGAGGACACATAAGGTCTTTCTTCCTTTACATGAAACACGTATGTAAGGCTCCCTACCATGTAAGACACGCACACACACCCCCCAGCTAAGCAGCCTCTCCTGTTGCTGACCCCCATTCATGACCAACACAAGCAAGCCAGAGCAGAGATTAAATTCTCTACTTGCTGTAGCGGCCCACCTCCTCCTCTTCCTCACTCACTAAATGCTCACTCAGTTTGGTCACAACAGCTCACCAGCCCACTTACTTGCATGTCCCCACCTTGGGCACACTTAACCATCCTGCAAAGGCAGAGCCCAAGAGGACACCAGAGTTTTGGGCCACTCCAGGCTCGTCCAAGCCTAATGGGGGAGGTAGAGTTCCTCTCTCTGCCTTCCCACCAACCTCCTTTTTTCTGCCAGGACAAGCCTGGGCTGATCGGGAGCTGAAGAAATATATTGAAATTTCCTCATGGTCATTTGTTCCTGATCCCTTTTCCTCCACAGAAGCTCTCAACTCTATCAAAGAAATGGAGGAGTGACCACAGCCAGGGAAGGGTTGATGTACATTTCTGATGTTTACCACGCATGACTGGAAGGAAGGAACTGGATCATCCCATGAGGCTGATACTACAAAGGGCTCTAGGAGCTCTGAAGGATTTGGAGGAGGATAGCTCCTGGGGCTGGATACTCATTGGGAGTAACGGGTCAGGCAAATAAAGCAACGGACTTCCATTTCAGCAGACGGGCTACTACCTCATTTTGCAAATTGAAGAAATGAAGCACAGGGAAACTACAGGATGGCTTATTGTGGAAATGAAAGTCAAGACCGCGTGTTTTGATTTCCAGAGCACTCAACACAAGTCCAGCCTTCCTCATCCACTAAGTCACACTGTAAACATCCTCAGGGCAGGGCCTGCACCTTTCATTTGCTTTACCTCTGTGGCTTCCAATCTTTCCTGGTTTGCAGATACTTTCATGCTTTCCAATAGGGCTGTGCATTTAAACCTGCTGACAACAGGCTTGCTTTCCCTGGCTTTCCTGCACATCTTACGTGTAGCCTGCAGATCTTTGAGAGACAAAAACCACGGTCTGTTCTCCCTTGCTGTGGATTCGTGTGTGTCCCTCTCTTCCTACTGATCCCTACACACCACAAGAGTCAGCAGCAGGCATTTTCAAAGTAGCCCTAACTCAAGACAGAAGCGCAGAGCTTCCCTGTCATTTCAGCATTTCCCATCTCAAGGTATGGGAGCTGTTGATCTCCCACATGAAAATGCATTATGCTGTCAGCCCAGCCTAAGGGCTGTTATTTAATTTACTTGAGGAGGTAAGTGAAAGCCCCTTCATGCAAATGCTTACAATGTGATCTGGAAAACAGCAGGCGTAATTAGATAAAATGGCAGCAAAGCCCACCAGGGAAATAATGTTAATTCATGAGGATTTTCCTCTCCACCTCCATCTCAGCAAGATTTGACGCCGGGGGGGGGGGGGGGGGGGGGGTGGAATCAGAATGCACCTCAATGATCTCTCTCTTGGTGAAGTAGAAAAACAGGACACCAACCACTGGGGTCATCTAAAAGATGCCTCAGCACAGCACCTCTGGCAGGACTGGCAGCCCATGCTCCTAAGCGATGAAGCACTGAATGCAAAAATTGCTCTGTCACTGTCATAAGTTATTCCGAGTAGAGACATAACGAGCCAACATCCCTAAACTTCACACCATCTCCTGACCAGGCGATGGAAAAGATTTGTCACATGATAATGCCATCACTGCAACCCTCTATCCCCAGTAATAACAATAAAACCAGAGCTCTTTTGCAAGTCTTGAGAACAGATCTGGCATTTCCAACCCAATCACAAATTCTTTCCCTCAAAAATATCCAGGAAAGGGTTTTGAACAAGCCATGTCACAGCATCATCGGTAAAGGAGAGCGCTAGGACACCGCACTCTCAGTGCATGGGGCTCCAATATGAATGGCAGCGATGCTCTCGCAGCGGCCTCAGGAAGCCGTAGTTCTGTGTTTCAGCTTCTGCCAGTTTCTCCCTCCCACCTAGAAGCCAGCCAGGAAAGTCACCTCCTGATTGCTGACCTGCCACTACCAAAATGGATTCCAATTAGCCAACTCACTCACAGCTATTAGGAAAGAGAGACACTTTTTGTTGTTGAGTAATTACTCCTCATGAAATGGCTTACATCCCTAGTTGATTAGGTCACAACACACTGTGAACAAACTGATGTAACAGAGATATCTTTAACCTGCTAAATTAAGGCATACTTTCTCGATATAGAAAGCTTAATTGAAGCCATGCATGGGGTACTTACCAAAGGCATCTAGACACAGAATTGTAATATTCACAAACAAACAACGGTTGAGACTGAAAGACAACCCATACACATCCAACTTGCATGTTAATTGGGGGAAAAAAAAAAAAGCTGGTTTGTTTGCTTACAGCGAGGATAGTAAATGACTCAAAGTGAACAGAGTAGTTTGACATCAGCAGTTAAACATGTAACAGCAATATTCAGGTGGCACATATGAAAGAAAAGATTTTTTTTTGTTTGTTTCCCTATATATTTTCCCCCAACTAACAAAGCAAAAACCTCTTCCTCTAGTCAGGGATTCACTTGTTAAAGCAATAAGAAATACACAAAATTATTTTTTATACAAAGCCCAAATAACCACATAGTAAGTGCCAGCCCTGCAACAGCAAGGGTTCCCAAAACACAGCCCACAAAGCCCCCCAAGAAGGATCTTGAACCACAGTCAGCCCAGGTTGCATTGCAAATAAGGTTGATTACATTTTCTCTCCCTTCACAAAATCCCAGCTTTCAGTCTCCCTCCATAAACAAACTTTCAGCTGCCTGGAGAACAGCAGCTCCACCACCATTTCTATCAAGTCATCCATCGTAGTACACTGGTTTACTTAAAACCAAACCCAATTCCCCAAGCCCGTAAATACCAATGACTTCCTGATTTTGGAACTTGCCCATCCATTAAAGAGGAAGCTGTTCTCTTTACGGATTGTGGCCTTAATCTGTCAAACAGTTATGCCTGTGCTTAACAGGAGCACGCAAGCACTTCAGTCCAACGTAAGCATTTGTCGAAGCGAGGCCAATATTTCCTGTTGCAGTTAAAAACATATTATACAGTTAGGATGGAAAAAATATGACTGTGACACAAAAAAATCAACCCTTCTCTTCCCATTTCGGGGGGGGGTGGGGTGGGGTGTCGGGGAAGCACTCGCAATGTAAATGTGTGACAAGGGCCTGGATAGAGTGAGTGCCATGAACAGCTTTATACCGTGTTGGCTTTCTAAGTCGGGAAACCGACTGGGTGTCATTTAATCTCCTAGATTAAAATCACTTAGCGAATATTGTATTGTTTCACTGTTCTTGCTGTCATTTTAGCGTTCAGGGCCTTGCCGGAGCTCTGCTGCTGGCTAACTCGCCACTAATGAAACCTCACGCAGGAGCAGCTGCCGGAATCTGTGTCAAACTGCATCTGGCACCCATCTATCTTCCAGCCATCTAAATTCACCTCTGAAATCATACAAAAGCAGCCGCAGAGCTCCCTGCAGCCACTCCAACACACCAGTCTTTGTCTCATCAAGCCAGTTAAGCAATTTAAAGCAATTTATTTATTTAATTTGCCTTGTATTTTACAGCAGCAGCTTTTTTCAAAAGAAGCGAAGAAGTTAAGAAAAAAAATTGGTGGCAGGGGGAGAGGGAAAAAAGTGCCTTTTTTTTTTTAAAGCCTGTCAAGCTCTCAGTAGACTATCATTAAACCAGTTTTGGCTGAAACTGTATGTTTAGGGGTTTTCCAATGGAGACACTCTGGTGCCTGCAACACTCAGACAGGGAGGGGAGGCTGCTATACAATTGTTGAATTGTTGTCATGGCTATTAAATATGCTGTAGCATAAATACCCAACAGGGCTGAAGGTTTGCAGTGTATTGGCTCTGGAGAGGTATCAAAAATACTGGTATTAACTAGCAGATAACTGAGTTATACAAACACCGAATAAAAGATTAAGTCAAAAGTTGTAAAAGGTTTATTAACTTCACTCCAATCCCTTCCCCCCTTCCTCCCTCTTGCCCCCCACTTGGGGCTTAAAGTACCCTGTAAATTCAAAATATTTGACATTTACTGTAGCGTTAATTTGACTGAGTCTCCTCTAACGTTTGGGGTAAAACTGCCTCTCCTCTCTCTGCGTTTTCTGCAGAGGACAGGAGTTTTGCTCCACCGTCTCGTTAGGCTTATGAGCAGCAGTTGAGAGAGTGGCACAGTAAAGCCATGACTTGCTGACTAAAACAGGTTAATGAAAAACAGGCTAGTGACTGAAATTGAAACTTCTCATTTCTCTCAAGAAAAGGGTGTATTGTCAAGATAAAGTAGAGCCTAGCGTGTCTATTAAGCAACTTTCAGAGAAGTGCTGCTCAAAACAGCAGCACCGCAAGCTCCACAGCACAAGAGGAGGGGATGCAACCCCCGGTGCAGGCACAGCCCCAGCGCCCAGCCAGGCCGTGCCGGGAGAGACTGTCCTCTCCGCACCAAAACCCAGCCAGCTGCCGGGAAGAAGCATTAAAGAACATGGTGTGCAGAGGGCATGGGATGTGCTGGGGCTCCCCTCCCAGGGTGAAGTTGTCCATCCAGCCAAACAGGTCACAAGCCAGGTCTTGGTGACATCCAGCCGTACAGCATGGAGGACTCTAGGTGAGTGTGCCAGGCCTACCATAGGGGCACTGGTGGGCGAATTCAGCAGGCGTTTCCTAGACTGAATGCTGTGGAAGGAGCAGGAGAAACAGGATCTGTCAACCCATCTAATTAAGGTGCATTTTCCGCATGCAGACTCATACATGTCTCTCCAGGCTATAGGGCCCTCATTTCTTGCCTCAACCCAAACCAGACTGAATGTATTTTGCATTTCTATGACAATTTGTTCTCAGCACTTCTCAGGAAGGAGAAGCACAACGTACATGTCCTAAGAAAATACTTGCACGCTCGCAGACACCTCTGTCTCTGCTGCTAATTGCGTCGCGTCCATCCCCTTTGCAGATAATCTGTTGCAGCAACTGGCCCTGTTACTCCATGCTAACCCCATTTGAAAAAAACTGAAAGTGCACTCCTCTCCTGCGAGCTTCCCAAAGTAACCATGTAAATGAGAAATCGCATTCTTGCGCAAAGAAGCGCAAGCCTGGCTGCTGGCATTGCTGCTCTTCTACCCAGTAAGTAAAAAGAAGATTTGTTTGTGTCCTGCATAGGGTCACATTATAAGGATGCCTAAAATGAAATCACTAGTGCTGAGGGGCCAAGCGAACATTCCAGGCAACCCCCTCCAGCCCTCAGTTGAGCTCTGCAGTAGGACTGACGACAGCCCCAGTACCGTGGCCACTAGGAAAAGCAACATAGATCAACAACTCATTTTTCACAGGCCAACAGGCTGACCTCTGGGCAGCATTGGAACGAGTCAGCATAAAGGTGACAAAGCTCTGTATACCATTATAAATCATCCAAACCAGCCAGCAGAAAATCCGTGCACTGATGGAGTTAGCTTATACCTCTTTCTTCCCCCCCCCCCCCCCTTGTAAACAGAGTTCTCCCCCCCCATCATCTCCAATGGCCCATATGGCAGGTATCAGGAGGGGCGTTCTCACATCCCCCTCTCCGAGAAAGCTGGTCCTGCTAACAAAGTGCTCGCACAGCACGCTCTGCGTCTCACCGGACGTCACACCAACAGATGATGCAAGCGATGCCTGCTGTCCAGGTGGTGGTGTGTGACCTGTTTCTGGGCTACAGAAGTTTGCTTTGGGAGGAGTGTGCAATGTCTAGTGACAGAGGGGGGAGGAGGAGCGAATCATTGTAAGAAAGTCAGGAATAAATCCTAAATCCTATGTATTGGCTCTGTGTTTTCAAAGGGAAGTAAGAGGCAAAAACGAAAGCACAGTATCACAGCCTCGGGACCCCACCATCAATCTGGAGTGGAAGTAAGGAGGAGAAATAATCCCCACTGTGGGAAGTAGAAACTTGCTGCTTACAGCACTAATGTCCCTAAAAACTAGTTTCCTTAACAGCACATGGCACCATGAAAGAGAAATACTTTAAAGACAGATAGGAAATTCCCTCCTCCCCTGCCTTCCAATGAGCCCATTCATTCAAAAACAATCTGCTTCCCCACCTGACCATTAACAGACTACCTGCTCAGCACCACTACCACGTGTCTCAGGTTTTATGCATGTATAAACTATCCTGTAACTGGGGCAAATGTATTCTCTGTTCATTTACCAGGTGGAGTACTTGTTCAATCATTCCTCTTTCACATGATATATGCAACCAAATGAGCTCCGTAGCAACAGGGTAAATTTTCACAGCTAACTCTCCCTCTTGCAGGATTTTCTTTGGCATGGGCTGAAGCATCGTTGGTTTTCTTGTCACTTGACGATTTTGCCATATTTTAGAGCAGTTCCTCCAACCCAAAAGAATGCCAGCACATACAAACAGCTACACATACAAACAGTATTTCAAAATTTACAGCATTGCCCTTCAAGTCACAATCCAGAGGGCGTCCCACAGAGGTTGTGAAGAAAAGGGAAGCAAAAGATGTTGATTTGCACAAGGCATAGTGCTCCTTTAATTAAAGGAGACTGTCAGTTGGTCTTCATGTACTTTCTTGCAATCTTTGGGGCCTTCCAACCCTCCCAAGCTGCTGATCTCTTCAGTCATAGGGAAGTCTCTGCAGATCCCTGTAGATAAGCTGTCCTGGCACTTCAGTCTGCTCACACAATCCCTACAGAGCTGTGGTTGGCTTGTACTATGTGACATGTGCACACTGTCTATCCAGAAAAACAACACAAGAAACAAAAAAGCCCTCTCCAAAATACCTCATTCCTTCTATTGATTATGGAAATCTCCCCATTTCCAGGAGCTCCTGGAAAAGCAGGCAAGTCTTTGTGTCTACATCTCTTGCAATATCATTTCAGGATATTACTGTTTAAATAATAAAGGGAAGCTTTTTTGATGGGGAAAACCAAAAAACTGAATAGAGCTGGTTTTGTATCAGGTGCTGTATTAATTTCATGAGTTTTTCTACAGTGTATTCGTTTTCAAAACAGGGCAGCCAAGAAGTCCCTCCTCCAGTTATCTATAAATCAGGGCTGGAGAGAGAAGAAACAGTCCCAGAGTGTGGTTTGCATCAGCCTAAGCAATCCCACCAGCAAGTCGTGCAGGTACATAGCTACACAGCCTCAATTAGCAAAAAAAGGGTCATCTACAAACCAAGTACAGAAAAAAAGCTTACAACTCCGCCAACCAGCCACGCTTACCTGTTTAAAGAGGGGGAAAGGCAGCTACCTCCCTTGCAGCACACACTGCTCAAGACAAGCAGAGAGACCAGGTTCCACTTTTAGGAGTTTCAATCGCATAAAGAGCACCAGACACAGGGACAAAACCATTTAGCAAGGCAGTCATCATGTCCTGACCGCGCTCCTCCGCAAGCTGTGCGAACAAGCTGTGCAAACGCTCTGACAGGCAGAGAGGGGCAGTTGCAGGGCCGGTACGCTTAATGGTATGCTTGAGCCATACCTCAAATTGTAAGGGTCACCGGAAGAAGGCACAAAGACCAGAGCATGGAGCAGTATGGACAGAGCAAGGGAGGAAAACACTTTAATAGAGAAGGAAATAAGGGCTAGAAATTGGGCAGAGGGCTTGCAGACAAATATGAGATAAAATAAAAATATATATACACAGCTGCAAACTGGCACAAGAGCAGCTCCAAAGCAGGGAGGTAGGGAGATAAAGGTAAAGGGAAGAGGGGGATCTAGACCTGACTATGGCAGCAGGAAACTGTTTTGGTGCCTTTCTCCCCCCCACACATTCATTTGGATAAAAATAATAAAGACTGAGGTGCGAGTCCAAGAGGCCAAGGATGGGAAAATTTGCTAAACTAGAAGCAAAAGATGACCCAGTTTGGACAAGAGGTTTAAGCAGAGGGAAATCAAGAGGAGAGAAGGAAGTTTGGAAACTTGTGTAGAGAAGATAACAGCAGGATTTAGCAACCATAAGGAATGGGAACGGGGATGGGTAAGGAGAAGGCAGTTAAAAACAACAGAGTTGCAAGCTATGTTTCATGGCACTAATTCAGCAAAGAAACAGCCTCAAATGGATGTAAACAATGGACTATTCATTAGGGGTTTCATTCCCTGCAACCCAGCATACTATTGTCTACAAGTTTTAAATACTCCCTTCACACACGCTAAATTACAGAAAATGTGAAACATCAGATAATCTCAACAACTTGCCTCAGAATCGCTGCCCTCAAGCATGCACCATGCTCAGCAGGCTCTTCTTCCGACCATCTACCAACACGTGTAGGAAAATAAATGATTAGGACCCCAACACAGCAGTTCTGTAGGGGTCTGAAAGTAAAAACCACTCCGCAAACATCTGAACAATGCACATAATGTTTGTGAAGCTTAAAATGCAATTCTGCTTTTGCCTGCTCCAGTCCATCTCTCCCTCATGTTTAAAGTAGGAGGTGGCTGTTCTTTGTGTCCGATCCGATGGCCACAACACCACCAGCAATCTTTGCAAGGCCAGAGCTGGTCAGCCTCCCAGAGCTGTGCCCTACCTGCCCTCGCGCCATCTCTAGCACAGCTAACTGGTCTTTTAAGTGCCATAGCTTGCTTTCACACCACCTGCGGCACTGGGGCCAATGGGGAGCAAGACCTGGCCTGCAGAGCCTGCGAGCCAGGCTCAGGGCTAGGGAAAGATGCTGCTGTGCTTAGGCAGCTGATGGTTGCTTATAGGAGCTGACACTTCGTAAGTAGTTAGGATCAGGGTTCTAAGCTTGTAAGCCAAGTACTGCTGGTGGAGAAATCATCAAGAGGTAGCACAGAGGAAATCTGATGGTGCTATTTCCATTTGGCTGTGACAAGGCAAGCCTTGCACATCTGGGGTCAGACTGTGAGCTACAGCAGCCAGCCTGAAACTCATGCACAGCTTTGCATGAGTAAAGGATGGGCAGTGACTAACAGCACAGGTAGATGATCTCTGTGGAGCCTTTTTAAGCTGTCCCACCCCAAGTGTCCTTTCCACCTTGCAACAGGAGCCTCCCTCACTGACAGAAGATGATGTGTGCTTGTATCTCACACTACCCATCTGACATAGCAGCTAAACCAGCAGTTCAGAGTTTGGAGCTACATTTTTAGTTGCAGAAGGTACAGATGCACATTTCCTTCTGATGCCTCTATTACAGTGAGGGGCAGCTTGGATAGCTAGAAAATATGTTTGACATCTGTATTTGCTCATCTGAGCTTTGTCCGTTAGAGCTCTCTAGTAATATCCCTTCCTGAGCACCGGGGTGCACGACAGGGCATTCCAGTGTCATCCATGTATCCTCCTCTTGTTCTCAAAGGTGACTTGGCTCTTTGGGCTGCCCTAGTGCAAGTACTCACTGCCTCTGATTCACAGCCCCTTGGAGGGAAGGGTCTTGTGCTTCCCAGTAAAGGGCTAGCAACTGTGGGAGGCATTTGTAGGGCAAGATGGAAAGAGAGGCAGGTTACTTAGGCTTCCTTTTTCCTCACCTATATGAAGGCACCTGCATAAAGGACCTTTCATAGTGCGTCCTTCCTGTATTCATGGGCAAAGGCTCAAAGGACCTATCTAGTCTGCAGACCTGCAGAGCACAGGCTGTACAGCCTCACTCAGTGTCTCTCATGTCTGGCAGGATATGACCTGTCTTTCAGGAGTACAGCCAGCCTGTCTGGAGGACTGCAGGAAAGGCTCCTGACAAGCGGCTGTCTCACAGCATTTCTTCCTCTTGCCCAGGTTCAAAGTTATATGAGCACAGTGCATCTACTCAGTGTTACGTCACATCACTCCCACCATGAACGACCGTGACACAAGAAGAACTTTGACTCCCTTGAGGTTTTCACTCAATTCCTTCAAACTCTGACTCCTTGTGCTGAAGGTGTGTGGAGAAGAGGGAGGGAAGAGATGACAAGTCTTTTCTTATCCTTAGTCTTGGGCACATGGGTAACAACAAAGCACCTAATTCTGTTGTCTGTTATCCAGAAGTGCTGCATGTTTCACTGAGCCCTGGAAGCATGCAGCACACAGCCCACACAGGAAAAAAATGGCCTGGAAAAGTGGCAGGAGGAGGGGAAGAGCTAAGCAGTTTTAATTCAATTTGTGTCTTTAATATTGCATGGATGCTCTTTGTTCATGTTACGCAGTGCACAAGCAGCACACACAAATCACTGTCCGCCACACTGGGAAAAATAAAGCTAAAAATACGCAGATTCATTTATGTTTCCCCTCTCATCTCAATATGCTTTTACGTATTTGGTTCACATTTAAGGTTCACACAGTTCACAGAGTATCTCAATACAGCAATCACACACTGACAACTACTATGGTTTAGGGACGCCTTCACAACTGCCTCATAAGCAGCAGGAAGCAAAATGCTTGCATACAACACAAATTCTCCTTTTCAGCTCTCTGAAAAGCCCCTGAGCTGGGTATAAGGCAGCCTTTGGGGCTGTAGGAGATGAGTCCCAGAGCTTATCAGCTCTGTACATGTTTTAACCTAAGCTTTTAGTGTGAAAGGGAACACAATTTCTACCTCTTTTCATGGTGAAGATAGCCACCAAATTGTGAACTGAAGGTTGGGCAGAAAAACTGAGGAAGCGCAGAGAGCGGGTGTTGCAAGTCACATGTGGTCTCCAGCATATGGGTAACAGTCACACTTAAATAAGGAAATCAAATGTCAGCCCACTACTACCCTTTCAAAAATGAATCTCTACTGACTCCCAAGAATATCCAGCTTCAAAAGAGTGCCTGCTCACAGGAACAGGCAGACAGTAGAAAATACACACAGGGAAATAACGGGAGTTTGCTCTCCTCCTCTCTCAGCCAAAGTCCTTTTCATTAAGCATTTTTCACCAAGCCATACAAGAAAGAGAAGCAGGAGAGGAAGAGGGCAGTGGGAGGAGGGAAGGCGGAAATACGGCATTTCCCATCAGCTCTACCGGAGGAAAGGGACGGTGGGGAAATGGTAGAGGAGCTGGCTTCAGATCTCTTCCAGCCAGACAAGTGCAACTGAGGAACAAAAAGGAGTAACACATGGATATCAGGGGAAGGAAAACCAGCACGCAGGGGAAAGACTAAGAGAATACATAGGGAAAGAAAAGAGGGTGAGGAGGCTCTGTGTTTTGGTGGGACAAACTACTGAGGAAACAGCCAAACATATACACCAGTTTAAGAATCAAAGAGAAGAAGATGAAGGTTTGAAGAAAGCATCCAAACATGGAAGAGAACAGGCTCTGAGGAAAAAACATGGTTTGGAAAACACCAACAAGAAAATAAACGCTAGCAAAGAGGCAGAAAAAAGGTAATGAGAAGGAAAAAACAGAATACAGGGGTTTGGCCTTCTTTTACACAGTGAAATCTTTGCTCAAGTTCATGTCTAACTTCAAGAAGAGAGTCTCAATTCTCAGTTTCAGCAGAAAAGATCCACGTTTGAATTAGTCAGCCCATAAAGGATATTTCGCCACCACCTCTAATCAGCCTCCTGTCACAACCAAGGACATGCCAAATATCTGAAGTAGACTCGGTTTAAAAGCTAAAACAGTACCAGTAATAGTAACAATTCCTGGCTGAGTCATATTTTCATTTTAAGCTACACACATTACCCATTCAAAGGATTTAATTTGAAAATTGTTATTGTTGAAACTTGTTGGGTTTTTTTTTTTTTTTAGTAGCTCAGATGAGTAGGAACAACATTTCCTGTACTATGGATGCTTTTTGAACATTACTGAGTTTTTCATTCCTCCTCTTCCCAGCCCTGACACACCTCTATTGGTGGGAACTTTCCTTGCAGACACTGTCCTTCCCAAGGACAGACTTAGAGAAAAGATGATTTCCCTTACACAGTTTCAACATTGACTTGAGGGCTGATGAAAATGGTCGCTTGGGTGTACTGTGTGAGCTGATGAAGCTGCAACCAAATGTCTTCACTCTTTCTCTTGTAATTTGATACCTGGCTTTAGCGATCCCTCCAGCTCTTGAATTAGGAATGGAAAATATGAGAGCTCTGTTTCGCAGCAAAGGTTTAGAGACGGGGGGGGGGGGGGGGGGGAAGACATCTCAGGGCTACTTGAAAATGGTATTTGCTTTACATTGGACTTTAACACCTGACAGGAACAACCCATGTAGGCTCTGTGTACCCACACATACATCCCTACGTCCGTGCTACAAAGCACTGCTCAGCCCTGTCAGAGCTGCTGGTTTGAAGTCTGAACCCGAATCAGGCCTGAAGCCTGATTTTTTTTTAAGCCATTCCCTTTGCTTTGTACCTCTTGGCTCCAACTACTATGGGTGCAAATAATGACATTTAAAAGCAAACAGCTACCGCTAGCTGCTGAGGGAATGCAAGATTAAAAATGCCAATAGCTGCTTTCTGCATAACTGCAGTTTGTCACAAGAGTAAAACAGGATGCCGGGCTGAAGGCTTTATAAAAATGTTGTCCCTAATAGTCACACTCATATTCCAAGTCCTTTGAAAAATATTTTTAACACGTCTCTGTAGTTATATGTCTTGTTACGTGTTCTCAGCCACACAACCGGCAAATTTCAAATCCCAAAACAGAGTACAAGAAACCCCACACAAACACAGCACTCACAGCAGTTTGCAGCATAACTGGCATTCCCAGACTGCCCTCGTACATCAGGGAAGGGTATAATGCATTCACAGGCTCACACGGCAAAACCTTCTCCCTGAGCATTGTGGCTCAGCCATTTCAGTGACACAATTACAGCATTTGCCAAGTAGCTTGCATCACGTAACACGCTGTGAGGCTTTTCACGGCAACACGACTCACAAGCTTCCCTTCGGGGGCCCATCCCCAAAAGCCCTGCTGCAAAGTGCTGTAACTCCTGACATCCATGAGCTTCCCGCACCTCTGCGTGAACAGTAGCAGGAATCCTGCACCTCTTTTGCTCCTTTTTGTAGGAGGGTCAGCCCTGCCAAGCTCGGTTTAACACTGGCTCCCAGTGTTTACAGGGAAAGATAACTCTGTCACCTTTCAGAACATCACCCAAGTCATCTTCCCAAGAAGGTTTTGATGTAAATCAGGTGGGAAAGTGACAGGTAACCAGCGAAAATACTTTTGCTGCATTCTCAGGAATATGAATTTATAGTACCACTGGTTGGTTGGTCAGAGGTCAAATTTCAGTTAATGCAGGATTAAATCCTGTCCTTAGAGCCATATGATGATACTGGCAGGTAATGTTGAAGATCCAGGTGGAAACAAAGCTTAACTTTGCCTTCTTCCACTATAGCGTAAGAGCACTCATTTTTACAGATTGGCTACAAGATTTCTAAAACAACATGCTATAGCTATGAGACGACATACATCAATAAAGCCATAGCTTTGTCAGGATGGTGAGAAACAAGCAGTGTGCAGTGCAAACTAAATAGTACAAAAACACAGCAAATTAAGCAGTTGGTTCCTGAGCTGAGGTTTGTAGAGATCTGGTGAGCTGCAGGATATTGGCTCTCCATCTTGCTTCCAGCTGCTTCTACAGATGTCTGGACTCCTCATTGCCAAGAAGAGCTAGGAGGCTAGTGAAAGCAGCTGGAAGAGAAGGAGGTGGAGGAGGAGTCAGGCTTGCTGCCTCTGGGGAGGGCACAAAGAGGAGGAGAGGGAAGCAGGCACTGCCCACACGTGCTCCACAACTTTGGCTGAAGGTGCTGACCACTAGGAAAAGGCATAATGTCCAGGGAGAGAGGAATGAGGCACTGGGCACTTTGGAGTATTTTTTCCTTTCTTCCTTCTTTTTTTTTTTTTTTTAAGGGAGCTAGGGGAGAGAATCAGGTCATTGGGTAGCATCTCTGCAAGAAGCTGGGAGCAAGGAGGGCAGAGACTCAAGAAAGAACCAACAAGGAGAGACAGAGAGATGGGGGGGGAGAGGGGGAGAGAGAGAAATAAAGTGATCAAACATTAGTGGTGTATGCAAGAGCAAGAGAATCATTGAGCAGATGGAAGGAGGGAAGAAGAAATGATTAATAGAGAGTGTGAGGCCCTTCCCCCTCCCTCAAGCAGGACTAATCACGTGGAAGACAGCTAAAATGTTACTTCCTAATATTGCTTTGCTGTGGTAGCTGCCACATGATGGAAGAGAGTGAGCCTGTTCCCAAGACAAAAAATCTCCCTAAAAGATGGGAACAAACCCCTCGCAACAATGCAACCACCACCTTTTGACTGCTGGTGCTAAAGAGTCATCTGTCAGGACACATCTGTCATATCCTGAGAGCTTATATCTGTGTGCTCTTACCCCCAAGTCCTGCAGCAAGTCTAAAACAGCATTCCTGCTTTCTCCCTGGTCACCTCCCCTGCCTTCAGACTCTGGAGAAAAATGACTGGGCCTCTTGTGCAAGCCAAATCCAAATGTTCAACTTCCTTGCATCAGAAGCCAAAAATCTCATCACCTGATGTCAGAGCATACCTCTGACCAAGCATTTGTGGAGCCGCACCTGGATACTAATCCACTGCCTTCTCAGCATGAAAGCACGGGACAAGCTTTGCCATTACATGTATTGATCAGAGGTGCAGGTCAGCTCTGCAGCTGGCCTGCTCTCCTCGACTTACAGGAGGAAAGACAGCTCTCCTGCAACAGGAAGTACAGGCTTCCCTTGCACCGCACGTTTCTCAGGCTGGCCGCCACAAAACAGGAGAGAAGTGGGGATGTCACCACAGAAACACAGACCCAGACAAATACATTTGCCAAAAAAAAGAAAGAGGCTCCCATGGATTTCTGGTGGCAACCTGCCACCAAGACTGCCCTGCACTCAGCTCGCACGAGACAAGTATACAGTCATGTTCCCGAGGTACGTGCTAACCAGTTTATTCCTTCCTACATTTTACGGGTGCTATCATGTCCATCCATCCCCTCAGTTTTTTCTTCCATTGACTGAACAACCCCAATACCTTCATTTTTTCCTCATAGGTCACGTCTGTTAAATCACCCATTCACGCTATTTTCCTCTAGATTTTTTTTTGGCCCACTTTTGAGTTGTTTTGCTGTTTTTGAAGGCTGTGAGCAGAAAACTGGTTCAAGACTCCAGCTAAGACCTCACCAAGCTGAGTTGAGTGGAAGGATTGCTGCACCCTCTTGCTTATAAACCCCAGCTTGCCTTTTTCACAACTGTATGAGCCTGGTGACTCACAGTCAGCCTGGAATCCACAATCAACTCCAGCCCCTTTCTGCAGAGCTGCTGCTCAGTCAGCCATCTCCCATTTTGTATCTGGGCAGTCCGTTATTCTCACCTAAGTTTACAACTTTGTGCTCATCCTTTTCTGAATCGCCTCTTATTTTTTCCAGGTGATTTCTCTACTTGGTCAACATTTTGAATCCTAACCCTGTTCTTCAGAAAGCTCAGAGCTCCTCTAATGTCGGTATCATTTGCAAGTGTAAATAGCATCCACAGCAGAAAAATCCCTACTGTGTGTCACTTCTGGGGAGGACATGCAGGAATTGACCTGTGGATACAGACTGGTCCTAGTGCGTTCATGACATTGCACCCCACAACGGCCAGTCTCTGGAATTTCCCCTGGAAGTAACCTGAGAGCCACGATAAAGCATGGAAGATGAGGGTGTCAACGGGATTATGCAAACATGCTCTGCTCATGATGGACCACTGTGCTGTGCCACGGGACACAATAAAAACAATTCAGATCAAGTGCCATGCTGCAATTCAACCCAGTGTGAGGGAGATAACCACAGCTGATTAAAAAGAAAAAAATGGTGCAAAAGCCTCAGCAAGACAAAAGTGAAAAGAAGCATTTGCCTGATCATGATGGTGGAGCATCCAGAAGAACTGTCATGTCCCGTGCCAAGAAACAGGCAGAGTCCCCTAAAAACTTTCACCAGCAAACACCACTCCTTCTGCAGTATTCAAAGCCAGTTAAATCCACACAAGACATCTTTTCCACCAGGCATTGTTTCTCTCTAGGGCTTTGACACTACACTATGAAGACAGGTATCTTTAGACTGATATAAAGTGAGCAAAAACTCAACTATGTCTAAAGGCAAGGAGGCAGAGGTAGGCAGAAGGGGTGGCTATGTTCGCATCAGACAACTGATCTGGAAGAAAGGACCCGAGGGCATTTCACACACAAGTTACCCCACTTAGCTTTCCTTTCTTCCCTGTGAAAGAGCAGCAAACATGCCCTGGGCTGCAAGAGCATCTGGCCACCATCCATAGCTCATGGGCAATATGGCAGAAGGGCGCTTTGATCCCAAGCAGTGTTTCAGGGCAGCAAATTGCAGGTGTCCTACAGGACACTGCTTATTAATCCTGTAGCACATAGTACTGGGCTATAAATTCCATCAATTGCCCACTGTTTAAATAAATTAGTTTTCTTACAAACAGGAGCATGCTGGGACCAGTTATAAACACATCTGACTCAAGTCCATCTGATCCCTTTCCCAGTTACGCAGCTGGAAAGACTTTGACTTTACACTGGGAAAAACGATGCTCAAAATTTGACATGTCCTTCTACTCCGAGCGTCCATGCTTAACAGAAAAGCTAAGAACAAAACCCAGCCTGTGTCTACTTTTATGATCTGAATCAGCAGGCACATGGGACAAGCCCAAATGCCAGGAAAGTAAGGAAATCCTGGACCTTAGGGACCTCCAGCAGAAAGGTAGCCGGTCATAATGCCAGTGGGGGCTCCAACTTTTTCCTTATGAATAAAAACCCCCTCATTTAGCATGGTATATGTCAGTAAGATTGCCAAGAGATTACCATAATCACCAACACTGCAAACCTTTGCCTTGGACAGTTTCAGCCCCAGAATGACCAACTCCTACCTCTGAGGCCAGACGGTATAACCACTGGCAAACTAAACACTGCCCACTGCATTTCTTAAGATGATGATGACAGTCTAGAAAGGCACCGCGAGTGGACCACTTAAAGCAGTAAGAATGTATTTTATTTATTCCTTTATGCCAGATCATTTAAAAATCACTGCAGGAGATTGCAGTAGAGACAAACTAAGATTTTTGTTTGTTTGTTTCTACTTAGGGTAGAGCAGCCTCACCAAATGAAGTCTACACAGTATGGGAAGAAAAAAAAGAGAAAAAGAGTTCAATACTCTTAATCATTTTATTAGGATTTCTTTCCTAAGCTCAACAAAGCTTTGTAGTTTTTCTAGCTCTGTACACCGTATGAGTCCCCCGATCAGCAAGATTTACTGCATTCGGAAGTCCTGGGTGGAGTGCTCCAGCAGAACTGGACCACTGCTACAGAAGGATTTAAAATAAAAGTGATGTCAGGAAATGGGTGGGGGCAGGGAAGGGGAGCATAGTAAATGACATAGCCCATGATCAGGAAACTCACTTGGCAAGATTTGTGGAAAACCGGAGGTATACAGGAGTAAAGCCCCATAAACCAGTGCTCCGGCTGCTCCCACCGCTAATCTGTTGCCGTTATCGAAGCTCAAAGAAAAAAGGACAGTTGCCAGCTCTGGAGAATTGGGAACGGTGCCAGCTGACGACATGCTGTGATAGGCAGCTGCTTGGGTCTGGGTGAGGCCTGCTATCATGTGATGTGAGCTTTATAGCAAGGGAGCAGGGGAGGAAAGCACCAACTACAGAAAGCACCTACTCGCTAGTTACTGAATAAAGGTAAGCAGGATGCAGCAGGAAGGAAAAAAAGAAAGCATCCTGCAGCTGTAAGTCAGTTACAGCAGATTACTATTACAGAAGTAGTTTTCCCAGAGATAGCAAAAGCCAGGAGGCTTCACAGCAGCATGCAGATTAGGCAACGCTACCCTGAGCCAGATGCAGCTGCAGTGCTACATCGTTTTCAGGGGGAAATCTGTCAAGACAGAAGTGAAGTAGCAAAGCCTTTTAACACCTGCAGACAGGGCCAGCAAATCCCCTACACCTCACCAGAAAAGGCATGACAGCAAAGTCACCCCAATGGGTCTGGTTAATGGAGTTTGGGGCTCCTGGATAACCAGCACTGCACCTCCTCAGACAGCGCATGTAATATGGGCCAAAGTGATCACAGAGCCTCAGGGAAGGACAGGACTGGATGTGGCAGGATGCTCCTAGGAGGTTATATGTGCTCCAGTAACATGCAGAGGAGTGTGGTTTTCTTGTTCCTACACTGAGGAGTTACCTAGAGACAAGCAACCTCAAATACAGGAGGTCCCAAGACAGGAATATAATCTCAGCAGCTGCAGGATGGTAACGCTGTCACTGCTGTCCTCTCCCCGAGCTGGGAGATTCACTGGGGTCCTGCTCTGCACATACATCCATGCCTGGACACACAATTCTATGTCATATATCTTAGAAGCTAAACAGGTACGTCAGAGGGATGGGAAAAGGAAATATAATCATCAGGAATTAAACAGAGAAAAGGGAATAGCAAATGCAATACAGCAAAGGGAATGTTTAAGGGCTGGGCACTCAACTGAGGTCTCCTGAGTTGCCCTCCCATCCTGCACGCCCCCTGCTCTCCTCTCCTGTATTCCAGTCCACTGGAAGTCACCTGTTTTGGGAGGATTTTTTAAAAAATTATTCTGCAAAGCACCTATGCTATTGGGTAGGTTAAGTATTAACCAAAAAATTTTCCCTTCTAAAGAAACCAGGAAACCCAAATGAAAAAGCAACACAAGCCACCTTTGAAAGCCAAAAAAGGTATTAGTGTAGCACGATCATGACAAATTTGGGGCAGCAGAGAAAAGATGGAAGTACATGTAACATAAGCAAACACATCCAAAAAGAGGATAATTCAAAGGGATGAAAGTCTCTGAAGTCATTGATATTCTCACAACAGTTGGTAGTCATAAAACATTAGGTACCAAACAATAAAAATAAGGTGTTTCATTTAAGAGTGCCTTGGCCTGGAAAGATACTTCTGTTGGCACCAACTGGTTTTGATGAACCAACAGGAGCACAAGGTGAACAAACAGCTCTGCACCGCAGGCAGAGACTCAAAGCTATGAGTTAGCGGATGTCTGAGCTCAACCAGGTTAGAAGCAAGAGGATCATAGATGGAAATTTTACCTATAGTAGGCCTGGCTTTTCACCAAGGACCATATTTTATATATTAAAAAAAAAGTATGCCAAAATGTTGTATTTCACAGGCAGAGACCCTCCAAAATTGAATGGTTATTCTGCTATGCAAAATACATTTTGCTGCTTCCTTCCTCCATTATACATTACACTCGCATAGAGAATCGGAAGCTTTACTTTCCATAGCTGCCCTTTCTCATACACTCACACAGACATGCACATCTAAGAAGTGAGGACCCAATTAACACTTAGGTGTGGGTACTTGTTGATAAGCCCTAGACATTTCCCCTTCCAAACCAGCCATCCTAGGCAGCCATCCAGCATGCTCACAGGACAGCCCAGTCCTGCACACTCATGACAGATACCACTTATGGTTTAGCAATCCGATGTCAGGCAGGCAGATGATTTAACACCATGTATCTGACTTTCCAAGAGACAGAAAAATACTTGGATATGCTTAGTAAAAACACAGCTAACACTGGGATTGTATTCTTTTTGAGACTGTTTAATTAGGCCATGAGTCACACATGATACAACAACTTGCAATGCAGTTTGGAGAGAACTGGGCTTCACTTGCAACTGCAAGAGAGTGGGGTTTGGTCCCTTGGCCTAGAGGAATCTTTTTTTCCCACTGATCAAAAGAAGTCAAAATTAGAGGCGCAAAAATCAATCAATTGTGGCTGTCTGAGTGGTACTTGGAAAGCTATTGCTGGCACTATAACCTAAGACTCCCTGTGTACATTGTCTCTGCCATGTGAAACCAGTACAGTCACTACCTAAAACTAGAATCACCAGTTTGGTTTAATTTCGTATGTCTAGTTATTGGTAAACCTCTCTCTCTCTTTAGGTGTCTGTGCTCCTCCTTAATTACCCCAAGTCTCTGCCTTTGGGCAGTGGCAACTCTTATAGTCACACACCCATATCTCCAGTTATGTGAAGGAAAATATCTTCTACCCCCTTTACCCAGCAAGCCTAAACCCTTAAAAAAAAAAAAGGGTCGGCAGGTGACACAGACTCCATTACAGTCAGTAGCAGCTGATTTTCCAGGGCCCAAGTTTCATACCAACTCTTCAGCTGACTTCCAAAACCATTATCATCTCCTTGGAGTAATCAGCACGTTTTAGTAGCTGGTGGCTTCAAAAGCTGCACTAACTTCAGCAGCATTAGAAGTACCAGACTTTCTTTTTGCTTTGCTTTGCAATTTGAGTTGTGTTCAGATATAAAAACAAAGCTTCTCAGTTTTGCTTGGTTTAGTTTTGAAATCATGCACAGATACTGAATTTTGTGACGTTTTTGCCTAACTTCTATCCCAGGCTCATTAAAATCACTGCTGAAATTTGCCCAGTTCACCCCAGGAAATGTTAAGGTAATGGAAAAATCTATGAAAAAGAAAACCTGAAGTCAAATAGATCTTTGACCAGTCAGTTTCTGGAACAGAAAAAGGAAAACAGAAGAGAAAGCATTTTTGGTATATACGACCAAACAAAACTAATGCTTTAAGAAGAGCATGCACTTCAAGTGGGAACACGTCACTAAAAATATTTCTGTGCTCATGGATACCTAAACACAAAGGACCACATTAGACCTTGAATTATACCCCAAAAACAGCCCTACTAAACCCATCAGCACTGTCTGATCATAACTAAGGAAAAAATTTGACCCATTATACAAAATCAAATCAACGGAAAAAAAGTTGAAATGTGAACTCACTGTCAGAGTGTGGCAGCTCAAGGGACCAGACTGAAACTACACACCAAAGCCCAAACTGAAATAACCAAAATCCGAAGACATCCTCTTCTCCTTGGAACCTACACACACATAGCTTCCCTTTCGTGAATTCATAGGTAATTTTTGTCCTTGCAAGCTTTTTGGTACATCACCCACCAAAGGTCTTGCTAACAGTATAAAAATCATCATCAACCATGGCAAGAAAAAATTCAGAGCCTGAGCTCCTTGCATCCCTCCAGAATGAGGTCACTTCAATTTAAGGCTGAATGATCCTGTCAGAAAACCATGAGGGTATTCTGCACATGTTCATGCCCACCCTGAATAAGAACAACGCTTTGGAAATGGTTTAATTAAGGGGTTTGGGCCCTTTTTTTTTTTATCATGTATTTTTCAAACAACTGTTAAATATGCTCTACTGATAATAGATGAAAAGAGAAATGCATTAATTTTTTGGCTTCAGCATTCATTAAGAACACATAGAGCAGTGTAAGGCTTCCTGCTCATTGATACAATCAGTGTCAGACCTTACACTTTCATGCCTACAGCAATACCACCTTTAGCTGTGATCTAGGCAGTTCCTGCAAGGCAAGCAGGGTCAGGTTGGGTCAATACGCAAAGGAGAGGCCCCCAGGGAAAGATCCAAGGGCTGCAGATACTAGAACTGGTAGTGATGTAGCAGCACTGCTCTTCTGTCTCATGGACTGCCTGCCCCCAGGGAAGCTGCTATACAGTCACCCGGCTGCGTATCTGCAGCATGGTATCTTACAGCCTAACAGCTCTCGGTGTAGATATCGAAGGAGGCATAAGATGCCCTTATGCAACACAGATAACTCCACTTTCAAAGCAGATACTACACTATCCATATAGGAGGGGATAAGGCAGAGCAACTTGTACATTGCTTTGCATACCCCATGCCTTGGCTTACTAACTGCCCTATAACCAAACCTGGAGTAAGTAAAGTTGAACCAAAGAACGAGCAGGTTTTCATACCTCGGGGGGGGGGGGGGGGACAGGGAACAACAAACCAACAGTATGCTCTTTGCAGAGAAATGAAACTTCTCAGTCAGCCAACTGTTAAACCCTCATGTCCTGATCAGCTTTCATTTTGGGTTACCTTAAATTCTTCATAGTTTCTACAGGACACAATGGAGTTCTCCTACTTCTCGTCCCAATGCCTCACGCTGTCAAACAGCTGCTGCATTCCACCCCACACCAGGCTGTGTCAGAAGAGAGAGGAACAGTTCCCATGTTCAAGTATATATCGTTTGCAAAGTGTATTAGGATCTTCTGTGATTAAGTCTATTAGAAGTATGCACTGTTGAGTTATTTTTATTAGCGTTATTAATGCAGCATGGGGAAAAAGGTGTCTGAAAAGCACAAAAACTATTCTTCAGCATTTATTTGTGAACAAGCTCTAAAACCTTTTGGAAAAAGTTTATGGGAACCTTTAGGATCAGTTAGTAACATGATTGGGTTTATGCACCTAGAGTACACGTGGTAATTCATGCCACCCATGTCAATTTGACTCGACTGGAGATAATATAAACTGAGGGGCGTGTTTTGCAAAGAACTTTGTAATCATTGCAATGAAAGGAAGCTGTAAGAGTCAGATGAGGAAAATCCCCAGAACGCTCAAATATCTACCCCTCAGAGTCAAGGTGATTTCATAGTCACACAGCTTTAATAATGGGACTTCCTCAGGGACACAGTATTAAACATTTAGAGGAAGCATTTGAAGAGAAACTGTATTATCAACTTGATTTCTAATCTTCTCACTTTCAGCTACTAGAGGTACTTCAGGGTTACTCCTAAACGATGCAAAGTGACTACGCTTGGCATTCTGAGGGGGGAGACATACTCAGTTTCTCTCTTTCGTTAATATTTCCTACAGATAAAGTTCAGTTTTTCATTTTTATCAATTGACATTTTTAATTTCTCAGTCCACTGGGTTGTTTTTAATATTAAGAACAGTGCCGTTGATAGAGTGCTATATGAAAACCAAAAGAATTAACAAAACAAGCTCCAAAACACAGTTTCACTTTCCACTGATCTTGCAATAAGTAGTCCATCAGAAATTCAGCCTTCTAAAAAACGTATATGAAAATGGAGGGGACAGGAAGAGAAAGCAAAAGCAAACCACGAAAGTCCTTTTCTGTTGCAGCTGCCTGCAGACTCCAGGATCATTGCCACACACACTCCGTGTGTACTTAGAAGGAAGAAACAACTGGATTATTGTAAAAGGCTGATTTGAGTGAAGTATAGGATACTAAAACTTCAGGCTGCCTCTTGATGTTATTAGAAGAAAATCTCCAGATAAATCATTACAAGAGTCATTAAAACTTCTCACATCAGGAAATTGCACATAAAACCACCTCAGGAACTCCCCACTGCCCCCTCACCCCCCAAAATGGATCTGAAGCACAGCATTGCATTACTACCTATTTTTGTTCCGTATATTGCGGGCACTGTATAATCTAAGCATGAGCAGTAAGATCACTACTTGTTAGGAGCTGATAAGTCTGAAATAAATTTTACTCTTAGATGCGCATCAGTTTTTTTCCCATTGACTTCATGTGTGACATGAAATAGACCAAGTCTCCACATATTCCTTTAGGTTTTTTGTTTTAATTTGATGAAAAAAATAAACATAAACAACCAACCAGTCTTAGCAGGCAGCAGAGAAACCTATGCCTTACTTTAAAAAAGGCAAAACAAACCAAAATACTTTGTCCCTTCCACCCAAAGGGAAACCTAGCCAACTCTGGAGCAAAAAAACTACAAAATAAGTAAAGCAGGGTCTGCATCTGTCTTTACAGTCTGCTCATTTTCTTATGAATTTACAGATGCCATGTCCCTGTTAAAATATATACAGATTAACTTGCCCTCCCAGTTGCTTTGGAAAATACTGCCACCATCAAGGAAACATGACAGAGCAAAGAGAAAAACTAGGGACTCACAAAATGTTGTTGAAACACAGAAACAAGTTAAAGAATGGATTGTGAAAGAAAAGCGTTCTCTGTAATAGCTGTCATTTATAGTAACTTTCTAAGTTAAAGCTAATAGAAAATGTTTTCAGATCCACATGTTGATCTGTTTATCCCCCTTGGCTGTTTTGCTTAAAATAACATTCATTATTCAAAAAGAAAAAAAAAAAAGCCCTGCCGTTTGTGAGAGTTAGGGCCTAAGAAACTACCACGAGATAAGCAGAGCCCTGCCAGTCGTGCCAAGCTTGTGCTGCTGCTATCACAGACACAGTTCGGCTGAAGGTTTTGGTTGGCGAAGCCACACTGGGTGCTGGGCACAAGGCTCCCACGGCTCCTGGCTCCTCAGCACAGCCCTGCCAGACACCAGTGCTGCAGGAGGAAGCAAGCTCAGGCCAGCAGATGTTACTAACACTTACGCCTGTCACCAACAGAAAGGACAAGAAAAATCTTGAAGAGGCAGCACCTTGTTTTCTTCATCAAGAATTGGGAGATGAAGCTGGGGGGGGAAGCAGGATGGCACCCCTCAGGACTGCTACTCATTCAAAGCTGTCTTTTTGACATGCCATTGCCTGACTCTTATTGCTACCAAAAAGAAAAATAAAATCAGTATTATGATTAAAGAAGGTCTTCAGCCATTTTAATTCAACACATTATTGTAGTAATGAGAAAATTGAGATTTTAGTGGTAGAAACAGGCATTTCACAGTTGCAAGACCTTTTTTGGGGGGTTTTGTTTGTGGTTTGTTTTTTTTGTTTGGTTGGTTCTTTTTATCCATACTGTTTTATTCAGGGCGAAGAAAATCCACAAGGCATTTGCACAGGTAAAACTGGGGGCCTTGACAGGGAGCAGCAGTACTATGGAGCTGAATAGAGGGCTGTATACTTTACCTGACTGTCTAAATAGCACACAAATCCCTGTTTTGCTCTGTGTAGATCCATAAAAGTCTGATTCCTCCTGCTCATCAGTTTACCCCACCCTCTGCTCTGGTTTTCTTAATTTATTCCTCCCTGTTGGGCTTTCATGGCATTGCCAACAAGAAGAAATCAGTAAGTTTTGTGTGCTTGATACTACACTTAAAAAGGCCAAACAAGGAGAACCTTTCCAGTCTGAGAAAAAGGCTGTGGGGAACTTTGGGATCCTTCTGGGTGGGACTGGTCTTCTGTTCAGTGAGACATGAGCAAGGGAGGGGATGCGAAGGCATCGCATGCTCCATAGGACCCTGTGCCCACTGGGGGGGGGGGGAGGGGGGGATAATAAAGAGGAAAAAAACAAAGGAAGGAGTAGGCCATGGTGGCTATCTCTAAGCTATGAAGCAGGATCACTGTGGCTCCCTTCCTTTTTGCTCTTGGTGATCTCCTTCAGTTGGAAACCCAGACTTTATGCCAATAAGCTGTGAGGACCTGGCCAAGATATGAAAACAAGCCTGGGAATTGCTCTTGGATTTTTGAGTTTAGACAGAGCCAATGAGAGTTGCAGGGCAATTCTGCTCCTTCACTTTGTAGGAATGTCTTAAAACAAGCAAGAAATCCCCAAATCCCCAACATCTACTGGGGACTGCCCTCCCCCTCATTAAACTCGCTGATGTGCATGCTGTGGCAGACACAGAACAGGACAGGGAGCAGCTCTTGCCTTATAAAGCGTCAAAGCTCCAGTGGTAAATGCTGGTGAGAATCATCCCTCCCTCAGTCTTGCCCAGAGCTCTTTGTGCAGCCTGCTCCCATCTCACATTATGATCAAGTATGGAAAGCCCATCCTTATGATGATTCTTTACTATTCAGAAAAGTTGTAACCATTATAGAAGCAAAGAAGGGGCAAAAGCAGGAGCATGCAGTGTTGGCAAGTACTGAGAAGTGACTAAATAAGAACTTCAGTTTCACTCATTTTCTTTTGTTTTTAGCCCCTTATGTTACAGAGACATCTTGAAAATATCAACCTGCAAGGATCAAAAAATAATCAGAGAGCAAAGAGAGTACCCAGCATAATTTCTTTAGAAGCCTTGCAATATTACTTCGAAGGGGCTGACCGCAAGATTTTGCTGAATCTTTGAGGAATGATAATTTGTTTTAAGATGCATGACAAAGTCATACCAAAATTACACCTTGATATCAGACCAGACTATTTGGGACCCTTTTTGTGACCATCTCCATAAAACCAAAAGCAAATGCAAGATTTTTTGCAACTGGTTAAAATTCCGTATTATTGGATCCCTGGCCACATTAAAGCTAAACTTAATGCTTTGCTCAATACAAAGTGAACCATAACCTCAACAGCCATCCAGTAAACTTTGTTACATGAAGAAAAGAGCCAAGCAGGGCTGGCTATCCAAAAGGCCATTCTGCATGTTCCCAGCAAGAGCAAACATGCTGCAACGTATCTCTGACTTGTGGTTTAGGTCAAGGCTAGAGTGAGCATTTCTGGCTAACTCTTACCACTGGCAGCAAGTGCAAATGTTACCCGCTTGGAGGTAGAGGCAAAGTGCACAGGCCTTTCCCACCAGCTCATCTCCCTACTTAGAGCAGTAGCAGGCTGGTTGGACAAGATGAGAGACAGTAAAGGAAGGCAAAAAAAAAAAAAAAAGGAACATAAGGGAACTTTCCTACTACACGTCTCCTCCCACTCATGGCATAACAGATCTTCAGTGAGGCTGCAGCTGAGAGATTAACTGTCTTTGCTAGTTGCTGGTACAGTTTTTGGAAGGGGAAGTTCTGCTGGGGGTTGTGACAAGCCCTGTGCAACACACAGTACTGCTGAAGTGACCTAGAACGAGATCCCTGCTCAGCTAAGTCTACTGTAAGAGTTTCGCTGTCCTACAAGTCACAATTTCACCCTCCCTAGGCACAAGCCAGACCCCAGAAAAGGAGGCATGCTGTAGGGAAGGCACTGACAGTCTAGCAGTCTGCCATCAGGCCACAGAGAAGGAAAGAGATAATAAACAGACCTAAAGCAACCTGCTCCAAACTTTGTACACAAGTAACACTGCTCAGCCCATGTCACACCTGCCTGGGAAGGACAACTGAAGAGGCCTGCCTTTCTCCTACACACTGGCAAGGTCACATTTGCTGGAGTTGTCCCCAGTCCCTGAAATGTAAGAAGCCTGCAGCTGAGGAAGGGTCACCTCACCACACGGATGCGGCTCCAGGGGCCTTACCACCCACCTCACACATCTCCTGTGCTGCAGCAGAGCTCTCATTCTGCTCACAGCCAGTCGTCAGCTCACCTATGGCCAGCTTGGCTATTTAGCCTGAGATTTAGGAAAGTTCTGCTCCAGCCAATTCATCTTGAACAAATTCCTTACCTGAGCTGTCAACACTTGTGCTACTGCAAGCTCTCAAGCACAAGCTTTCTGACTGCTTGGCTTCTGGTCTCTTCTAAAACAGCCCTGGGCTTTTCTCGTAAATCAAGAATGGTCAGGCCCTGCCACATGCCAGCCCCTCTGGGGAGCAGGATGTCAAGCAGCCACACGAGTCTCCAAGGACAGTTAGACTCGCAGAAAGTCAGGACTTTCCTGGTTTTGAAAGAGCTGCTGTTCACCCTTTCCTTCCCCTCTGCAGGATCAGCAGTCCCAGTTGTATCGTTCTCTTAATGAGATGCACAGGTCTATCCCACACTTGCTTTTGATCTCTATGAATTCATTTGAGAAGTACGGGGTCAGACGGATCCTTGCTTTCTTGCCCACTTTCACAGAAGTTGTGAATCTTTGACACTTGTGCATCTCCAGATGCAGATCAGGCCAAAAGGCTCAGATCTGGCCAAAAGGCTCAAAAGCTACTAATGGGACAGACACAATCCTAGAAAAAGTCCAATTTTTCTTTCCCTCCCGCATTCTTGTCCCTCCCTACTAAGGCAGATTTTATGATTAACCTAGTCTGAATATACCCTAAAAGCAGATGTAAAAATTTGTACATTAGAAAATGTTAATATTGGCAGTTATTCACATTCCCTTCCAGGATTTCACAAAACTCTGTAAATCCCTCGTGACAGGACCTAGATGGAATATGAACTTTTAGCTATCTTTGCAGCAGTACAAGAAACAAAGCAGAAGTCACTGTACTATTCTTTATATCCTTGAAATATTTGCTTGGAAGTGTCATTGATTCAAGAATAGCCCATCAAATAGTTATTCTGGTAGGCTTATCAACTTTTTTTACTTTAATATTCCTATTTTCTGTCACACAACACAATGATTTTCATGTTTGTTTTGTCCTGTTACCAGAGCAAACCATTCATTTTTAACTGTTGGTTTTGGCATAAGAGTACTGTAAGTTCATAATGGAAATGTGTTTTCAGTGGTAGTACTGAACAATAGAAAAGTCTCTTTCAACTGTCGGGTTATGAGGAGAACCATCTGTTATTAAATTTAAGTCACAGTGGCTCTGTTTCAGAAATGCAATGGAGGCTTCGCTAACTTTGCAGTCAAGGCATTTGTAGCATTGCAGGAAAACAGCTACTTTTCTAAAGGCCTTATCTGAAACAAGCACCACAAAATGGTACCTTTATTCTAGCCTGATTTGATAATGATGAATAACCAGTATCTTTCAAGTAAACCTTTTCTGGGTGTTGTGGTCGCAGTTTGGAGCCTCAACAACTTATATACTTATATCCCAGTAATAGAAATCAAATATATAGAAACTAGTAAAAATCTTAGCATTGCCAGGCCCAGTTCTTTGAACTATATCTACAACTGAATAAAGCAAACATGAGGAATTAAAATCATAATGAAAGTGCTTAATTCAACACAATAGAAAAGTCAAATTTCATCTGCTTGATAGACTGTTATACAGCACTTTAATTGTTCTCCGACTTCCAACACAGAACAAATATGAATTCTACAGAGCAGCCAGGATTTCAGAACCTGGAATAACACTGGAGAGAATGACTGCAGCCACCGAGGTGGGAATCAAAATACCTTTTGGTGCAAGACTTCAATATCACCTCTCCACCCCATATGAAGTTATCAGGAATTGCTCTATTATTTCTGTCATTAACCAACCATTCCTCCCCCCACCTTTGCACCAATTTCTCTCAAGTGCAGCCAGAGATTATCAAACCCAGAGATAGCCTTTCAACAGCTTGGCCAGTTGAAATATCTCTCAAGTTATACTGCTATCACCGCTGCGTGAGCTGACGTCAGGCTGTTGTTTACTGGAGATGGGATGGTGCCAATTTCCACTGAGCTGAAGACAGCCGTGTCCGGCCTCTTTTGGCTGTGCACAAGCAAGAACAAACTCCTTGTGTGTGTTTGCATGCATGCGCACATGTGGGAGAGAAAGAGTGTGCATGTGTGTCTATTTGTGGGCACACACAAATGTGGGGGAGAAGCAACTTGCTTTTATTTTCCACTGCGATACCAGAAGTAAAAACAACAAAAAAAATGCAACACTCCATCTTCTCTGGGAAACTGCAAAGGGGAGAAAGGGAAACACTGACAGTTTTCTTGTAAGAACTATCACAGTATCGATGAAAATAATCATGAAAACATAACGGAGTAAAAGCAAGCTTGGGATACCCCTAAAATCCCTACAAAGAAGCTTACATAATTAAATAAAAACCAATGCCTGACCATCAATTAAAGGACTGAGGTGAAAATTTGAATACTTGACAGCATAGAAGCAATAGCTAAGCTTTACTAGGACTATTTAAGTTTTCAGAGTAACTGCATTGCCTTCCTCTTCTACGACTAGGAAAGCCCCAGGTAAAATTACTTAATTAAAATTTGATATATGAAAATATGCTAAGACATATTAACAGTCCAGAGGAGAAAAAAAAAAAAGGAAATTCAACCAAGTCTGACTTTTTCATAACATGTGTTCACTTATGTTATTCCCTGTAAAGGGACAGACTTTATTTGTGAGTGAATGTGTGCAGATGGGAAGGCACAGAAGATACATGACAGCATCAAGTCCTGTTTTCAAGCACAACTTTTATACATTACAAATATAATTATCTCGATGGCTGTAATGACCCATTTGAAGTTCTAAGTGTTACACTACCACTTCTGCCTGGAAAAACACTCCAGCATATTTGAATTTGAGGAATACAAAATGCAATTATTTGCACCTCAAGTGAAGTTTCCAGTATTTGCATCTAAGCATGGACCGCCACTGTCATCCAAGTGAAAAGTAAGTGTACTGAAGATTTTTGGTTCCACTTAATGGCTTCTTCTCCTCAGCACCTAAATACACACTCCTCTGCCTTCTTACTTTCCACAAATGCATCACAAGAGGATCTTCACATGCACACCAACTCGCTCTCCTGATGATTTTAACTCCATCTTATCCCATCTTCTCATGGAACTTCTCTTTCAAGTTTAAATAGTTTCTCAAAAGTTTCTATTGAGTCAACTATCTGAAGAGGTTTTACAGACCATTAGTACTGCTCTGTAGGTTAACCACAAACAACATAAATAATTGTTTTCCTCCTTGTTTAGGGAACTACTGAGTTTGAGATGCCCTCTTCTCAACATCAGTGACACAGTACACACAGAAAATATGCAAAACTAGGGGAACTTAATTTAAACTACTGGAAATAGTGAACTTAACTCCTTAGGTGCAATGTTCTGTATTTACATTTATCAAGTCACCTATAAAAAAAGCTGGGAATCAGCACATCCATCCCAATGTCCAAGACAGCTAAAACATGAAAGAAGCCAAAATATTTAACCATTAACATAAAACGTATGAAGAAGGCACATGGGCTACAGCATGCAAGTTAGTCAAGACCTTGCAGACCGCCTTCACAAGAACATTTTCCATCACTGCTGGCCAGTGGTATTCAACTGATACACTATCAGACAATAAAATACATGCTGCCTTTCTAGTCTGTGACAAATTTTGAGGACTGGTGACAATTTTAAATATTAAAGTTTGGGAACTTTTACTCTGAAATGATACATGGCATCTCCTTATGTTACTGACTGTTTCCTTCTCTCAGTCAATTACTTCTCCTCCATACAGGCTCAAAGATACCAGACAGGATATCACCACCTAAAACAAAACTGAGAACTGGCATTTTGAAGTCTAGACATTATTTCCTCTTTTGGAAGTCTTCTCATCTCTGTACCTTCCTCATGTAACCACACTGGGGTAAAGAGTTCTCAAGGTGGCCTCATTTAGATCTTCTATATACAGATAACAGTTCAAAATAGCATTTATTTCTTTAAACCAAAACCATACACTAATAACTTGGTCGATAACTACATTGAATCAGCAACACTTATTTCTAACACTTTCACCTTTTGCTTTACGTCTCAGGACAAGGAGGTTGCAGCATGGATCATACACACTGTTGGGATGCAAGGACCTGTATCAGTATCTCACACAACTTCCTTAATCCACCCTTCCTTGAAACACCTTTCATATTCTTTAAAAACGCTGCTCAGCACATACATTTGTCAAACTGCCTTTGCAGAGTGTTTCCAGTTAGGCCCATGAGACTTTTTTCTATAGCAAAGCACTACTGAATAGTATCTAACTTTATATAGACATGCCAACGAGGGCTTTGCCACATGGACTGATCTTGTGCCCAGCAGGTGACTCTGAGAGGGCTTTTTTTTTGCTTTTATAAGGCTGGCACCAATCCTTTCTGCACTCATGCACTTGAAATGTCACTATACCTAGCTCCAGCACCTATTTGGAAATTTACTTTCTGTGAATTTGCTTGCCAATGCCTTGTAGAGCCTTAAAGGGTTGCTTTAAACCAAGTGACCCCCAAGCAACACTATTTCTGTGGTGATCTTGGTATTATGTTCTCCAGCTACATCTTTTTGAACTCCTGTGTGCATTCTTGCTTTGCAATTTGTTCTGATGACAGGCTTTCAGAGTGTATGATTGCATATATTATCTACATATATATGCATGGTAATATTCCTTGGGCTGGCCACCTTCATTTTATACTTCACTCTCTGTATGTATTGCAAATAGGTTAGCCTCTGACTGCATTCAGTCTACACGGTTTGACCTTTGTTTAGCTGTGCTCTTCAGCTCTTTTACTGCTTTTTCTTTAGGGAATCATTTTCACTTGCCTTCCACATGCACACTGCTGTTTGGGAAAAAAAAAAAAGCTCTATTTCTCACTGTGACTGACTTTCAGTTTTATCTGTCTGTTATAGATGCTGGGAAGTTTTTTGGTCTAGAGAACTATTTCAAGGGTATGCCCAGTGCTGCTCTGAATAAGGGAGCTGAACAGTTGTGATTACACCCCCGTGATATAAGAGAGATTCTAGCTGCTAGTGTAGTGAGCAGCTGAGGGGACTACAACTTCCTTTCCCTCTGCAGGTGAATCTGTCCCATGTTATGTTCAGCAAAATGTGGATTCAGGAGGACTGAATTCAATTTGAATTCAATGAACAGCCCTTAAGATCCTTGTTTCTTTAAAACTAGAAAACTGCTTTCAAACACGTACTCTTTAACCTAAAGGAGTTTAGACAATCCAAAATACTTGAATTTAGGATTACCCAAAATCTTAATTTTTCATATTAGCAAAAGAAATTTTTTGTCTTTCAGTTCAAACCAACCCACATTTTTGGTTCAGCCACAAAATCAAAAGCAACAGTTAATCACAGCTCTAATCACTTCTATCACTACTCCCCAATTTGCTAACTATTCAAAAATAAAAATCCCATGACTGAGTTTTACACTGCTATGTAATGCTAGAGCAAATGGTCTCAGCTGATCTCTAGTTCCTTCTAAAGAAGGAGGAATACATCTTTCCCCGGTGGTATTCCTCATGCAAGTACACACAGCATTCAAACGACCTTCTGGGAGTTTGCAATCCTCTCCATTTCTCCCACTGGAGCCTATGGTAAGTCCAATTATCACATATGCCAGATTCAGAACCAACACAGAGGATTTCAGCCTCCCCAATTCCCCGACACAACATCGCTCAGGCCAGGAAGATGTGCAATGCTGCAGCCAGCATCTCCTCTGCCAGGCTCTGTTCCACACACTAAACAACTGTAGTGGCTTCATTTACTCAGTTTATTTTTTTCCTGGTATAAGACGCTGTTTACTCCCAACTCCAGTCATTAAAAGTCAGTCCCTTAGATGCACGTGTAGGAGATTGTTTCCTGCCTCTTGCCATCTGACACGCTATTCCCTTCTCTTCGTGCACACACAAGACTAAAAAGCAAGCCAGCAGCAAACAAAAAACCCACCCCAGTACGATGTGTGAACATTATAGTAGATCACAGCCAATTACTGCAAGAGTTTCAATCATAAGCCAATTCAGTTAGAGGTTTTCAGCATATCCCTTTTTCTTTTTCCAATGAAACCAACTCATATTTATTTCTTTCCTTTTCCGCCCACCCCCTCTTTCTTTTGGTCAGAGGTTGGCAACCTTCAGTCTAAGAAGGGAAATCCAGCCCCTGATCTCCAAAGTCTCAACAGACATGGATCACTACTGTGGTCTTTTGTGTCAGAGGGCCTTGGTGCTGCCTACAATTTCCCTAGTTGGTCGTCTTTGAGATTCCAAGTTTTTGAGATTCACAGGTTTTGTATTATTTTGTCTGGCAGAACGTACTTGAGAAAGGCTTCTAGCAGTATCAACGAAACAAAACACTTTTGGTAGGTGAGCATACCAGCTGTATCCACTGATACACAGGCAGCACGCAAAAGCATGGAGCCCTAAGTGATGGGTAAGAATACAGTACATCGAAGTCTATACTAGTGCCCCATGCAGAGCTATATAAAAATTGATAGCGAAGTGAGCCTGAGGAGAAGGCAAGCCTCAGATCTCAGCTCTGGACCTCTGAATTCAACCAGGAGATCCCATGGAAGGTTAAGGTCTGCTTTGATACCACAGAAATCTCTTTCAAAAGACACAAGGCATGAGGGAAAGACCACTGGCTGCATTCTCCAGCCTGCACACAGCCTCGGCATCATTCCGGGTCAAGAAAGCTGACTTTTTTTTGTCACAGTCAGCAACACAATCCAGCGAACGACTCCCACTGCCAAATTATCTTTCCACAGGCATCAAAACACCAAAGGGACGCTGGGGACTTGTTGACTGTTTAGCCAGAAGCTTGTCAGGACTTCCTGGAACAGGGTGGACATGGAGGGGCTTTGCACCTTCAGTGGTTCTTGGTTAAATCAGAAAGACACGTCATGAGCACGCTGTGATGGAGTTACACAATCAAATTAAATGTCCTGAGTACCCAGTCTCCTTCTCCCTACCATGCCCTCTCACACACACACACAGTGGGAAAACCCACTCCAACCAGTCCCAGAGATCCCTCAGTAACCCAACTGTTTGGTTCTCCGTTAAAAGGAAAGGCTTTTATTCGTGCTATTCCCTAGTATCTTCAGGGACAAGAGGCTCAAGGTCATCGCAGGCCTGAAGGCCTCAAGTCAGAAGAACAGCACAGCTTGTCTTTCCATGGGCCAGCCCACTTCGTGCACTGTGGCCACAATGGAAGGAGACACAGGCAGAGCATGGCTGTCAGAAGCAGCGTGCTCAGCACAGACGTGACACTGGCCCCACACACAGCTTCTGCTGCCTGTGCTTGTAAAGGTGCCAGGGCTGGATACAGTTAAATACCCCAGGGTGAGGGGAAAGCCCCAGTGATTTTCAAGCCACAGCTGCTACACCATTTGTACAGTGGAGAAAAGCCTTAGTAGGTAGAGAGGCACAGAAGGAGCTGGCAAAAGATTGCAAGTTTTCCTTTGCTGTGCCTTTTCTAGACAGTGGCAGATGATTTGCTGTGGAGTCTCAGGTGTCCTGAACAATAGCTGTGGAGCCAGTCCCTATTTTGGTGGTAGAAAAGAAACTGGCTTTCTGGGGAGAGACACAGACAAGTCAAGCCAGTTCCAGACTTGTCATTTTTCCTACTAGCTCATTCTGCTCAAATCACAAGCTGGAAAAACTGGAAAGGTAAGCAGTCCAAATTAATGGGAACATCAAGTGAACTGTTTTGTTTATGTGTTGGTTTAACTGGAACAGGGAGCACAATTCCAGCTTTGGGCACTAGCTTTGTAGACATTCCCTTAGCTTACCTTCTACCTGAGAAAGCCATGTGCAGGCCTGAATTACTCCTGGTCTGTCTTCAAAACACATGACAGTTTCTTGAAGCTCCATGCTTGCATGGCAGCCATGGCCACAACTCTTATTATGGGATGGCAACATTCATATCCTACCAGCTCATTCTTCCAACTCCATGTAATTAGGAAGGAAAAAAAAAAATCAGAAACAACACAGAGCAGGGAGCTGTCTTTTTCCTCACACCGCTCCTCATGCATCATTGTTGCCACATCTTACCCATAGCATAGCATTTGCCCACCAAACTGGTATTTTTCTTACAGAAGGAGAAAAAGCAGTTTTTAGGAGTCCTACAACTGGTAGGAAATAATCAATTTAAGCCCAATGATTAAAAAATCCCCAGGTATATATTTATAGTTAATTTCTACCATAGAGCAGATTTCACCAGATGCTCAATTGCATTTCATCCTTAAGAGCAAACAAGGGCTCCTGCAGATTAGACCTTTCCAGCAGAGCTGTTGCAGATGGGCAGTTCACAGTGTCCTGCTAACTATCACTGAGACCACAGTGGTACAATGATTCTACCTACTAAAAGCAATAAGTTAAAGCAAGCACCACAAAGGGAAGAAAAGTGGCATGGATCTTGCACATCATTCCTCTTTAATACTTAAAATACTTAAAATTCTTTATAAACTGCAGGATGGATCCATATTGTGCAGACAGAGAAATTTGAGCATAGTGGCTTTATTACAAAACTCAGCGAAAGAGCGAGTGCCTAATACCCCTGTACACCAGGGCTGGTCATCCCAACCTCCAATCCATATGATCAGCAATCCCAGAAAACAGCTTCTTCTGTGTGCACATTAAAGACCTCAATGAGAACATAAACGAGTCACACCACCTTGCACAGTTTAAAACTACAGCATGACATAACTGCAAGTCATTGCCATTAGAAGTTAAAAAAAAAAAAAGTCCACACCTGCCAAATACAGCTCCATAGTCCACTGCTGAGTTTTAATGACAACTGCTGCATCTTGGAAAACTGTTCAATAATAAGGTACTACATTTCCCCTCCAGGACCAGAAACCAGGTATTGTCACTCATATACATAAAAGGCACACATAAGAAAATATCCCACAGCCGTGTGCCTCACGCAGCAATCAAAATCTTGGACACCCTCTGCACACAGAAATTTGCTCTTATTACAATATATTCCAGTTGGTCAGCATGCTAAAAATCTCCACTCAAGATTTCTGGCTTTTCCAATTAAGCTTATAGACAAAAAGTCTTTTTTCCTTTAATGACATTGCCATTTATTGCAAAGCTACGATGAGTTCTTATCTCATTGTGGTGCCCCATGATAACTCATTATTCACTGAACTTCACTTTTTGATGTATGAGGAACAGCAACATATACTTAAATAGCTCTATTTAAACTGGCCCTATAGTTGAAACAAATCATTCCAAGCACAGCACTGCATTACAGTCAGAACTGCTCAAAAGCTTAGAGTACGATATTCTTCAATATTCATAGAGCTTAATATCTTCAAACAGAAATTACTCAAGCTGATGTATCCCTCATTATTATTAAGTCAAAGTTCTTCCAAACGAGAAGAGGATGATTGATAGTCAGAGATTACCAGGGCCAACACAGTGAGAGATCACACTCTTTATGGCCACAAGCAAGCCTGGGAGGGCTCAGTTCCCCGACAGCCAAGCGCGCTGGGAATGCTGCGAAGCACCCTCAGGGCCCCTTGTCCGAGCCCAAGCGACTCCCTCATTCAACACCAGATCTGTCTGGTGCTGACAGGTAACAGAGCACTGCCTAGGCCTTCTAGGCCACGGGTAAAATGCAAGTTTTCAAACTTTATAGGAGGGAAAAACAAAAGAACCCACAAAAACAACAACAAAAAACCCCACAGCCAGAACACAACACATGCACCAGCATAGCTCCAGGCCTCTACCCCACCCCTCCAGTTGGTAAATGCTGTGAGATGTCAGGATCTTTCCAGGAATAAGCAGCACTGCTTGGATCAGGTTCTTTGCTCTGCCTGACACTGATGGGATTGGCTTGGGAATTCAAATTGAACCTGGGTTAGAGATGGCGAGTCCAGTTCAGTATGTCTAGAAACACTTTGAAAAGTGAAAATACAGTCGTTGGCCTGGCCTGTTCACTACTAGCTTCCTATGTTAGATGCCTATGGCACACTGGTATCGCAGGAGGGGAGGAGCCAGATTAGCATGCCCTAAATTGCACCTAAGTCCCTGTATGTTTTGCTTCCTTCCAGCTGACTCCTGGCCTTCAAGCACAGAGCCTTAGGTGGAATTTAGGCCATGAGAACCTGGTCTTCAGCCTCTCAGCAAGTAGAAATACCCAGAGCTGACTCGGGCTGGAAGATACTGAACACATTACAGGAGAAAATACACCTGCTGAGCGTACATATACAAACACACACAGAGCAATGTAATTCTTCTGCCTCAGGGCTCCCCAGACTTTGAACTTGACCTGTCACACAAAGAAAAGCAGAGCTGAATTTATATATATGGAGCATGTTGCAACTGGACACTGCAGGTAAAGCGTGTAACGTGAACAACCTCCACCCGCTGACCATGCTCTGCAGGATCCAGAAGCCAGTTTTCAAAGCAAGACACTGTATGTCTCACCCCTCGTCCCTGTTACCACTGTACCGCTTACTGAAGTCAAGCTACTGAAATGTTTCTAAGAGCACAGGCAGTGTTATTTCCTTTCCGTAGCTGTTATGTATCAGGAAAGATCGTAAGTAGATAGTATCTCAGGCACAGGTAAGAAAGATGGCAGAGTTAATGCATCCAAATCTTTTTCACACGCAAGCACACACCCTGAAATAAGCCAGAAATGCTAATCGTGTTTATTACACTATAGTATAAACAGCAATCATGAAGCTAAAGAAAGTAACAAAGCATCCCTGCCTGAAGGGTCTTCTCCGGGCTATTATATATCAGAGGAAAGATAAAAGCAGAAGCTTGAGACATAGTAAAAGAAAAGCTCTCCCCAGATAGGAAGTCCAGCACTGAGCCCTAATATGCAGGAGTATTTCACTCTCCAGGGCCGAGTGGCTGTCTACGACACCATTTCACATCCCAGCTCCAGAGCATCCTCCCGAAAGCAATTTGGGAGGGAGCAGACAGATACAGTCTCTCTCACACAGCATTCAGCTTCAGCAGCACAGGAGGGTTTCCTTTCTGAAGGAAAAGGGCACAGCTGTTCTCACCTCAGAACAGGAACTCCGCTGCAGAAAGCCTACAGACCCCACTGGCCATCTCCCTCTCCCCCAAACACCTACACTAGGGAACAGGCCAGTACTTCACACCCCTGAGCTCAGTACGTCGCTGTCTGGAGTCAGCTAATAAGTGTTGTCAAGAACAAGGCTGCATCTTAAACCCACCCATCACAGAAGCAGAAAGGAGGTTCCTACATCCACGCACTAAGACAGAAACCTGTCCTTCAAAAAGCTGAAGTTCCTCACTTCCTATACAAGGCACTAGAAGCAGTGGCCACAAGTCCGTATCCTCCATGCAGCAGAGCAGGACTTAGCTCCCTCAGCTGAGGCAGACTGATGACTTCCTCCCTGCCATTTCCACCCCAACCCAAGCTGGCTGAGGTCTTGCAGGAGCAGTGCCCTAAGCCTCCAGACTATCCTGTGCAAGATGGAGAGATGACTCTCAGTTCCTGCAGCAGAAACGAGCCTGCCTTGCAGAACAGACACTGGTTAAAATGCAGAGCAGGAATGGGAAGCAGAGAGACTCTTCCTGTTCGCACAGGCACTCCCCAGGGAGAAAGAGCCACTGGTCCCAGCTCCTAGAACCAGTTGGTCCAAACACCAGCTCATTAAATGCACGAAAGGCCCTGGGGGCAGGCAGCGTATCCTGGATTCTCCTCTACCTCATCTCCGACTGTCCTTCAAAAGAAGGAAGCAGCAAAGACATGTCCAATGCCATGGGCATGCATTTGGTGAGTTACAAGAGTGCCTCAAGGAGCTTCAGCAGAAGAACATCCAGCTTCTGCATTTAGGTTTGAAGTGCATATTGAGATGGTAACTGCTGCAAGATGAGGACATTTCCAGTCATGCTCAGCAACAGAGAAAGATAACAATAGATTTGTTAAAGCAGAGTACTGAGATTAAGGGGCCCTTCTTTCTACTGCCCATTCTGACACCACATTAAACACCCCTCTACAAAAAGATGGGCAGTACAATTCTTCCTTGACATCACAGGAACACCTAAGACTATGTTAATTGAGTCAGGGCCTTGGTGTTCTTGCAAATCAAGTGAAGGACAGAATATATACAAGGTAGTCAGTTTACATGAACAATATATGACATTTTTAAAAATCAGACTTTTTTCCTTGTGCACTCAATACTACTAAATTTTGCCTTGTCCTGTACAAAGCATACAAGGTTAGAAGCAAAACAAGGTCTTCTCCCACACTTTATGTTACATTGGCACTGCTAGATGCCTTGCTGCTCATCTTCCCACACCTGGGGATGTTCCATAAGTAGCCCACTGTTCCCATCCAGTCCATGTCACACTCTAAGAGAGAAAAACAGTTCATCGCTGTTACTCCCTGTTCTTGGGCCGCTGAGGAGGCACCACAAACAAAAGCGAACAACATGCAACTGCTCTGTTTGCATGTCCTGAGGACTGGCTCTGCACGCTGGTGCCTGAAGAACAAGCACATTGCAAAAGCATTATGTTTCCAGTGGCAAGATGGATGGGAAAAGTGCCAGCCACTAGCTGTAACCCTTTTGTCATGCCAGTTGTTGGCTGCTATGAGGATGTACGTTAGATACCTCCTTAGAAAAGAGCTCTGCATCTCATCCTTCCAGATGGAGAAGGAATGATTCATACGCACATAAGCAATGCTAGAATGACGGCTGAAGAGAAAACATTTTCTTTGTTTTCTGTTTTGTGTTACAGACATGCTCAGGGACCTTAATCGCAGCAAAAATTGAATTGAAGACGATGACACTTTGTGCCCCAAGGAATGCATATGCAAAACCCCAATGCTACTTCTCACTGGCCTTGTCAAGCCTCACGTTGCACACACATACCTCACGTGCCTCATTCCCCTGCTTTCTCATTTTCGCAGCATTTCTCTGCACAGAACATGACAGAATAACTCCACTTACACAGCCATCACACACCGCGCAATGACAAATACAGGGGAAAGCATCCAAGAGATGGATCAGGTGTCGGGAGCTCTAAACTGACCAAGGACTGACTTGTAATGCAGAAGCAAAGCAAAGGATCTCTTTTCTTTCCAGACACACCAGGGATCAAAACACACACATTTACTAGGCCTAGATGGGTGATAAATGCAGAATAGACAGAAGGCTTGGCAGTCAGAGCACTTGTCTGCATGGTGCCCGTTTCTTTCATGGAGGCCACTGCATGTATCCTCCTCCCCACCTCACCTGCACAGCACCTTTGCCACACACTCACACTCCTCTCAAGGGCCCTGCATCCTGTGAATCTCATTCTGTTTCTCAGTACTAACCTGTAAATTCCCACCAATTTACTCTCCTCTGGCCTCTCAGATTTGTGAAGTCCTTGGAGCAGAGATTTTCCATAAGCACCTGGAAAGTATCTGGAATATTCCGAGTCCTACTGCAGGTAAATAAACAAACAGCAGTGCATAAGCACGCAATACGTATATTAAGCCAAGCATATAGCAGTCACCTCTGACAACAAAAGTGACGGCAGTAGCTTCCCCCATCACACAGTGGTAGAAAATCTACATTTCAGGGTACATCCACTGACCAGGAAAACCTTCAGATTTGCCTTCCCTGCCACCCACTTCCCTCTTTCCCCATCACATTATCCATTTCTGAAATCCATGCCCCACTTTTTATTATAAATTATTCTAATCAGTTTTGTGGCATGGCAGAAATCCAGCATAACCTTCAGAAATACGCATGCACATACTGGCTCTATAGCTTCTTCATTTCATAGGAGCCTTTCACAACAGCCTGGTGCAGAGTCTGGAAGCATTTGGCAACCTTTCTTAGCAGCACCACCATGGTGGTGACCCTTTCCTAAAGGGTGCTAGATCCATTCACCTACGCTACTTCCTCTCTTTGTAAAAGAAGGATTTTCCATTAATCTCTCATTAAAGCCAGGAAAAAAGTGTTCAAGCAGGAATTTTTCCTCTGCTGTTCTTCAGGTTGAAGAAGTGTGACTAGGGGGTGGCAAAAGGGCTAGAGAGAACATCTGCAGTCTAATGCAGACTTTTCTTTCCCACCCCACCCTCTTCTGAATGGAAAGATGTAAGATAGGCTGGGTAATTGCTCCAGCTCCTTCAGAATCAGGGTTCAAGTGGGGAAGAAAGGGAAAGGAAAAAGAAAAAATAAAACAACACACAGAAAAGCCCCAGAGATAATAAGGATCCTTAACTTTTCTTGGGTAAGAAGCACAGGCTACTTTCGTAGCTCTCAAAAGAAGCCCTACGCAGTTTGTTCACTCATGCTGCAACAGCTCCAGAAGGCATCTGGATCTGTGGCTTTCCCATAAAACTAATAAGGAGGTCTGAACCCCACATTGGGGAGGGAGAATAAAAAACACACAACAACAAGCAATTTAAACGCAGAGCACTACCATCTTGTTAGATAATATGTTAAGAACTCATCTGCAAGTCTGTCTTGGCCAATGAGGGACATAAATCAGGAAGATACAGTAATACTCACTAGCAGGCAATTAGTCACTGCTGTAAGCACTTTAACTCTGGATTTCTTGGATTATAACATTTCAAACACTGTTGTTTTATAGGAGCGATATGATAGCTGTCCAAGCACCACAAGCAAATTATACTACCAGGACATTCGGGCAATGGATTATCACAGCAAAGGAAATGGATTATCATAGTTTTTATTCTGAACAAGGGAAGACTATCTCATTTTCAACATGGCAGGGGGGAGAGTAGATTATACCCAAATTGTGGGGTTTTGTTGTGTGTCGTCGTCCCCCCCTTTTGGAATTTCTAAGGTAGGAATGCCACAAAAATCTGCCAATCTGAAAAGACAGAAACTGCCCTTCCCTAGAATTTGCACTGAAATATCTGAAAACATGGAATAAATTAAAAATACTCCAAATCAAAGGGCAGTTAAAATTCCTTGTCTTGGCTGAATGCTGGAAGGATGCCCTATTCCTGGGCATTTTCCCATTGCATATCTGGCTGCTACCTCTTTCATTTGATACCAGGCAATGAGCATCACCACCACCAGGCCTAGAGACTTCAGCTCTGTTTAGAAACTTTACTATCAGATATGTTCCCTCGCATAGGAAGGAGGGCCACTTACCTTCCAAAATCTTCAAACTAGCAGGTTCAGCAAAGGATTGGTGTGTTGCTTTAAAAAGGTTTAATAGTTTAAAAGGCTGCACCTTTTACCTTTACATCCCCACAGAAAACCTATCTGATTTTATACCTTAGTTCTCACATTGCATCACAAACCAAATTATTAGCTTTTTAACTTCACAAATCTTGTTTGGGTTTTTTGTTTGTTTGTTTTTAAAGAGTATTTTGATACCTTCAACACATACATACATACTTTTTGGTGCATGGTACTCAAGACACCCTGATTCTGACCTCAATTTCTTTGGCAATGGCCAAATATTCCAGCAAAGGATGAGGGAAAACCCACTAAGTCTTAATAACATCCCTGCGATGCAGTCTAAGAGGTCACTAGTAGCCATGACATATTAAAGATGAGAAAAGACTAAAACAGAGAAGACAGCCAAATAACTAGAAGCAGAACCACCAAAAAAAAAAATAGAACTGAGCTCCACAAAGCATAGAAGAAGCAGAAAACCTGCTTTGCCACAGCACAGGGCACATGTCTGAAGCTGATGACACCTGGGTATTATTCCTGGCTGTGGTCCTGACTCCTTCTGGATGACTGCACCAACTCATGTCACACCTCCAGCAGGCTCTCCCTTCACGTTTTCCTTTTGGACTATGGGTCAGCGGTGGTGAACCTTTTCCTTGCCAAGGGCAGAGGACACTAAATATTACTGGTATCTCATACCTCAACATGTGCCTTAGCACTGCATACAGCAGCACGACTACTCTCCATAGCAAAACCAAGAAGTGTGGGCCACAAAAAACAGGAGCTGGATGCCCGTCCCCCAGATTTCACATTCCCACTGTAAGCTTTTTAAGGAAGAATCAGTTGCTATTTATTTGTACCCTGCATAGAGCAGTGTTATTTGGAGCTGTTAATGTGATTCTCTAAGCAAGCAGCAACACTGGTAGTTGATTAAGACTAGAAAGAGCAACAACAAATGGAAAAAAAAAATTGGCTGGAAAGAAGTAGAAGGAATAAAAAACAAGGACAGAAAAGGAATTCAAGTAGGACCGAAAGAAGAAAAGCAGATGATGAAAAGATACTTAGAAGAAAGGAAACCAAAAAAAGATAACCAAAAGTGAAAAAGGCATCCACAGGAATACCTGACTTCATTTCAACAAAAAACAGGGTGCATATCTTTTTTAAATGAGGATGTTGAATTTGGATAATCAAACAAGCAGTATTTTATTTTGCCCCACAGTAAATATATGAATGTAGGCTTTTAAATTTTAGAAAGGAAGAATCCAAGCTCTCAACGCACTTGTTCTCAGAACTAATGCTTTAACCACATTAGTAACAGCTTATGAAAAGACAGCAAAGTGACTACAATTCCTTCTCTATCTAGCAGCTACTTTTTCAGAGTCACTATCACTACTGTAATTTTTCAGTTATGAAGGACTTGATCCTCATTGTTTCGTGGGACCTTCACTCCTATTTCACATGGTAGGAGCTAAAAAGGTTTTGTTCAGGTTCAGCTAAGATCTCTTCATCCCTGTTTTTTTTCATTGCTGTGTTCTTAAGCTGTCCTTAACTGGACACCCATGACAATGCGAGAGATATGAAGCACTGTGGATCACTACGACTACAGGCAAATATTTTAGAGAATCAGGAGTTTACTTGCATACTACGTTACTCCAACTCCCCTGCCCTTCCTGTGACTTCACCTGCTCATAATCTTTAGAAAGCGGAGTGTCATTTCTAAGCTGTAGTTGAGCACTGAAAGCACCATGCTGGCCCTCACTGGCTCTATTTAATTAGAGATTAGCAGAAACAATAAAGCATAGGGGGAATATAAACATAATGTTGCCAGTTTCTCAGTAAAAAGGTTTGGGTTACCAAAGAGATAAGAGGAAGACTGCCTATTTTATCTGTGCGGCCGGACTGGCAAGTTTACATTCACTGGAACCACGCCCCCATCAGAATTCCCTCTGAAATGTCAACACAAACCATATTATTAATTTTCCAAGTTGCTGACCTTTACTGTTGCCTGCATCATAAATCCAGCATTCTGAACTGTTTCTATTCATACAAGAACATGCTCCGCACGCCTCACAATATCCGAACTCTGTACATACGCTGCTCACATGTCACAGAACAGATGCTTGCTGCAGCGTCCCTGAAGAAGCTGCTGAGTTGGACCTTCCTAGTTCCATAAAGTCCACCAGATTACCATCAGTTATGCTATCCACCACTAAGGCAACCAGGTTTCCCAGGTTCCCCCAAAGCCCTTAGCGTATCTTACATTGAATAAAATGTTTCAGAGTATTTTATCAAGGGTCATAGCATACAGATATTTTAAAATAAAATGATTTCATTATGAACTTAAGTTTAACTTCAGTCAGGAAGAAAAAAAAAAAACATAAAGTCCTTGGATGAGAAGACAGCCGTTCCCATTTATTGTTCCTCCCAATTAAAATGTTTTATATAGATCATCAGAACTTAATGCATCGTACATGTTACACAGTGCTCAACATAAGGCTGTCGATCTGTCATTTCTCTGTAAGCACCTAATGTGATGAATGATCTGGTTACTTGTCTTTCTGGTATAAAAGCGGGAGAAGCTTTGAGACAAAGAAATAAAGGCCAATGCATATTACGGGTCTTACAGTGATTAATATCAGACCTCCTGACTCACATCTCTGAAAACAGTTAAGGTCACTTTTTTTCTTTGATTTTTACCATGGATTTCAGTACATCTCATCAGAACCCTCCAAACACTTGAGATAATTTAATTTAAAGCAGAAACAGGAATGTCAGGAACATACAGCATTTGGGCTACAACAAACAATGCCACACCAGCATGTCATAAGAAAAATAAGTGACCTTCACTCTTGCCTCTGCTTGACAAACAGACACACTTGAAGCCACTTGCAGGCCAGGATGTTAGTGTGATTTCTGGAAGACAATCTAATAAATAAAGATTTAAAAGAGTTAAAAAAATCTGACTACTTATTGTCTGAATTGAAAAACCTGCCTTTCCAAATCAACTAATGGGTTGGCAAGCCCACATGAGAGGCAGACAAACAAATAGCATCTTTTCCTTTTAACATGGAATCTGCAATAAGAAAAAGAAATCAGCATTTTATTGATTTCCATAATACCGTCTCTACAGCTTAACAAACTCACTCAGCTGCTAATGCTAATTCACTGATGCTATGGAGCCTTCCCATATAATTATACACCCTCCACTTCGCTGAGCCCCAGGGCGCTGTTTCTAACTTTCCAGAGGACCACTGCACTGAAAGTAGAAACAAAAACCCTCTCTTTCATTACCCAAAGCAAACTGCAAGCCAAATTTTGCTTATTTAAATGGGAAATTAGAGAGACTTAATTTTTTAGACAGGGAATAATCTGCCAGTCTGTGTGTATTTTCAGATTTGATATCGTGACAACAAGTTCTCATTTAAACTCTTCTCCCCACCCCTTATTTTTTTTCTTCCTGAGAGTACACAACAATACAACATATAAATATTGCAACAATTATGATTTCTAGGGAGAGATTCTAAAGTCCTTCTCAGCTCAGAAGTGTTTCAAGGGGGTGATTCAGAATCAGACATAGAGACTTTTGTGAATGTCACTATAACTAACATTATAAAAAATTGTAAAAATATTACCATTGCTATAGGGAATATAAGTGAATGTATATTTCAAAGATATTTTTAATAAGTTTTTCTTTAAAAAAAAACACACAAAAACAAACCTTGGAACACCTTCTAAACCAAATTAAAGAAAGATATCTTCTCCAAGTCTAAAATCCAAAACGTCTTAAATAATTAATGAAGTAAACTCTGACATTTTTCTCCATTTCCCGAACAAATTCAGCAGTCCATAACCAAGCAGAGATCTCCAGTATACTTCAGTGAGAGTTTTGCTCAATTAGGGACTGCAGAATTTGGCCCAATTAATCTAGTACTGTCTATCTGGAAAGAATGTGGTGGAACTCTGCAGTTGTAAACACCCTCCCCGAATGGCTGTACCTAGTCCCCTTTCTTGCTCCCCCCGTTTACCCTGCCTTGATATTTCAGATCCAACCATATTGTATTCACCATCTCCATCAAGATTCAATGTGCCATTTGAGCTAAAATAGCTTAATTTTGCTATGGTTTCTCATGCATATATTAATTTGGAACCAGATAATCTATTTCCTCTGAGAATGGTGAAATGTGTGGAATTTTGTTCAACAAACAAACAAGTTGACAGTATCAATACAGAGTTGGAGAGCCTCTAAAAACAATCTAGTTTGCATAATTAATGTTAATTACAATAACATCTCAATCAGTGACACAAAAGCTTAGCAATGAACACAGTCATACGAGGAAGTGAAAACATGAAACAAACATGAAAGAATTGTGTCTTGTTCTGAAAGAGTATCAAGCAAACTTTCAAGAGATTTATAAATAAGAACATAAAGGCAGAAAACAGTTCTACTTTGTTAGACATATTTTCTTTACAGGCTGCTTAGTACGGAGCTTTCTTCCGAGATTGTAATAAGGCAGTGGATCTGAGCTGTGGACACACCAGATAATATTATCTTTCTACAACATCACATCCAAGCCATTATCAACTGCTTTAAAGAAAAACAACAGAGGGCCTGATCCTGCTGCCAGTGATTTCAATAGCAAACATTTAAACAATGCAATGTGAATGTTTGGCAGGGTTCTGGAGAAGGAGGGGAAGAAAAAAAAACAACTCCAACTTGAACACCGCATGCAGGTATGGATTCCCTCAGGCATAGAGGAATTTCAGGACAAGATCATGAATTTTTCAACAATCTTTTCCTACTTCCCATAGCAACAAGGGAAAGCTAAACACACAGAAAACTTACCTGCCTGTTTCACTGGTAGCACAGAAGTCTTAAGCAGGTTTTTTTGGTACGGTCACTTAACAGAGCAGCTTTACATTTAATCCTCAGAAGTTTTCTTCACAACCCAAAAAAATAGTTATCCAATATATTCTTATTTCAAAGGAAGGGGAAAAAATAGTTATGAAAAAATAAGCACCACTCTACCTCACCCAGACTGGTACTGTAGTACACAAGTAGTCATACAAGCATCGCAGGGAGTACTTGCGCAGTAAAGTACCACTCAGCATGAGTAAGGGTGGCGTAATTGGGTCTGATGAGAGAAGGAGTCAGAGCTTGTCACGTCACTACTGTAGGGGCCTTTCTGAAAACATGGATTTCTTGATTACTTTTCACATTAATGCAAATCCACTCCGTTAAAGTTAATGAAGTTACACTGGTACTAAACTAATAGCAGACGAGAAGCAGGCCCACTTCCTATTCATTTAAGAGACCACAGCTCAAGGACCCCCCATAAAGGCAAAATAACAGGCATTTAGGAAGTTTTTGGGTTACATTGGGCAAGTTACTCCTTGGGATAAGGACTGATTTTCTATTTGGTATCAATCTCAGGGCTGATTTTTTTTGTTTCCCCTCCCTCTCTTTCTAGATAGAGGCAAGACAAGATTTGTTAAAGACTTCATTTCCTCTAGAAATTCACTATCTTAAGCTTACTTAAGACTACACTTAAGTAGTCACTGACTAAAGCCATGCTTTCCTACTACTTATTTACAAGAGTGCTTGCCTTAAAAAAAAGAAACTTCATGTGGAGGATTCTCAGAATGATGCTGGCCTTTCCTCCTAACAGAAGTTCAGTAGATTTATTTTTCAGATGTCTGAGAAAGATGATTTTGGAGCGCTGTGAGGCTTGGTAAACCTTCAGTTCAGCAATTAGTTTCCATATGATATGAATTACAAAGATCGAGCAATTAATATTAATAACTAAACCCGGCAAAGCACTAAGACTTCAGACGCCCTGTGTATGGAAATGTTGCTGTACTTGTTGGGGTTTTCCATGTATCTGTTATTTTAGCTACTCTGAACGTACACCACATTCACGTTTCTAAAAATACATTAAGGAGGAAAAAAAAAATCAATAGCAATGAAATAGAGACATAACCATTTTACATTAAACGCTCCCAATATCAATCCCAAGCCACCAAAACTCCCCACTGCAGACCACGGCTTCACCCTACGATACATGCATTTTCCTGCCAGCCAAGTCAAGCCCAGGTAATACCGAAACATCCAGGCACGACAGGGTGGGGAGGAAGATGGTGTGCCTGGAAATAAAAGAGCTGGGTTTCTCTGGTTTTCCAAGAAGGCCAGTGGCCAGAGCCCAGTCCGGAGGGGTCTGGCCCGCCGCTCGACCCGGGCAGCTTTTGGGAGCTCCTTGCCCCTCACGTCAACCTTCGCCACAGCCTCACCCACAGTCTCAACCAGGGGGAATAAAATAAAATAAAATAAAAACTACAATCAAATGTGTCATCGGCAGCATGACACGCATTTGTAGTTGGCAACGACGCCGGGTTTTCATATTTTTTTAATTCCCCCCCCGCTTCTTTTGCAGTCCGAGGGGGAAAGTATCTCCCCGGCCGGTGCCAGGCTGCGCTGTGAGGCGAATGCCCCCAACTTTCAAACAGTTGGCAGCCAGCGGAGGCACCCAGCCCACCGCCGCCGCCACCGCGCTCCCCCCGCCGCCTCCCCGGACACCCGGGGGCTGCCTCAGCCCGCCGCCCACCCCCTACCCCCCCACACACCCCTCCCCCCCAGCCGGCAGAAAGGAGCGAGCCCGGGAAGGCCGTGCCCGGCACTCACCCGCTCCGGGGGTCTCCGCGGCGAGGGCCGTTCAGGACCGTTGAGGGAGGCGCTGAGGGGAGCGGGGGGCGGCCAAACGCGGGGTGGGGGGTGTCAACGGAAAGAGGGGACGCGGGGGGGGGGTGAAGAGGCAATGGGACACACACACACACGGGTGAGGAATTTAAACCGGACAGGGAAATTAATTTAAAATGAGCGTGCGGCGAGGCGCCGGGCTGCGCGACGGAGGCGGCGGCCAGGCGCTGAGGCGGCTGTGCTCTCTATCCCATGCCGCTGCGGTGGCCCCGGGCGGCGGCGGCAGCCGAGCTGGGGGGGAAGTTGGGGCCGCAGCCGGCGGGGAGGATGTGACACCGTGACAAGTACGGCCCGCCAGCCATGTACCGCGGGGGGAGGCGGCCGCCCGCGCGCAGGGGGCCGGGGCAGCCCAGGCAGCGCCGCCCGCCCGCACACGGCATTTAACGGCGCTGACGGGCCGCGCCGTGACTCACACACGGGAGTTAGTCACAGGGCGGGACCGGGGACAAGGGGGGAGGCCGCCCCGCCCCGCCCCCTGGGCGCCCCGCCAGCCTACGGGACGCCGAGGCCTGGCGGATTGGCGCGGCGGCCGGCCAATGGGCGCGCGGGTCTGCCACCAGCGCTGGAGCGGCCCCTTCGGCCCAATGAGTCTTCTGAGGACACTGCCGCGAAGTGTTGGGGAGGGCTGGAGGGACCCCCGCGGGGCGGGAGCTGCGCCCTGGCCTGCCACTGCGGCCAACCAGTATTGAGGATTGCGTTGATGGGCGGCCCGGCCCGGCCCAATCAAAAGGGTGCGGGGGAAGGCGGAGGGAGGGGGGAGATGCGCCTTCCCCGCCCCCTCCCCGGGAGATGGTCACGCAGAGAGCGGAGGGCGGGGGAGGGAGCGTGACTGGAGCTGGCGGGCGGGCGGCCTGGCCCGGCCCGGCCCGGCCCGACCCGAGGGAGGGGCGCGGGCATCTAGCCGGCCCCAAGGGTGTTGGGCTGGGGCGCCGAGCCGGCACCGGTGTGAGGGCGCGGGCGGGGGTTGCCTCAGGGAGCGGCGGAGGCGGGGCACCGAGCCGGCTGAAACGGGGGTTACCTCAGCGAAGGGGGCACAGAGCCGGCTGAAACGGGGGTTACCTCAGCGAGGGGGGCACAGAGCTGGCCGAGGCGGGGGTTACCTCAGCGAGGGGGCACGGAGCTGGCCGAGGCGGGGGTTACCTCAGCGAGGGGGGGCACAGAGCTGGCCGAGGCGGGGGTTAACTCAGCGAAGGGGGGCACAGAGCCGGCTGAAACGGGGGTTACCTCAGCGAGGGGGGGCACAGAGCTGGCCGAGGCGGGGGTTACCTCAGCGAAGGGGGGCACAGAGCTGGCCGAGGCGGGGGTTACCTCAGCGAGCGAGGCGGGGCGGAGGGAGCGGGCTCGGCGCCTCTGAGACCCAGGGGAGGGGAAGGGCTCGCCCTGGGGCTGCCTGCGGAGCGGGGCCGGCGGCCGGGAGATGTCCGGGGCGGAGAGGGGCTCGCCCCGGGGCAGCGCGGCGCAGCCAAGGTCGTTTCCCGCGGGAGGAAGGAGACCGGAGCTGGGGCCTGCTCCAGGGGAAGCCGGGGCGGCCCTGCTGGCACTGGGCGGGGAAGGGCTGGCCGGGCGCCGGGTGGGAGGTAGAAAGCCTGAGCGGGGGGGCTGACTGCAGCCAGCTTGGCTGTGGAAGCTTCGGCTTCCCTCAGCACCAAAGGACCCCGGGGTTTGGAAGTGGAAAGTTAGGGTTTGCTTGTGTTTGACAGGTCTCGCGGCTCAAGGTTTGAATATTTCCACCTCCCTCCCCCACCTTTTCCTCCTTTTTTTTTTTTTTTTTTAATTCTGACAGATTTTTAGAGAGCAAAGTATATCTCGGGTTCCAGCGTGATGGCAAAATTTGACCAGATGAATGAAAAAATAGAAGTAATAGCATTGACAGCTGCGTTACAAAGCGCAATTACTCTTGTGCTGCTGGAGGGAATTGACAGATAGGAGCAGTATCAGTGGTGTAAAAAAAGCAACGCTGTTTTCACAAATGATTAATATTGGAGGAATTTATTTTGAGTAGAGTGAGGAAGTAATGCCCGCTAGGAGTTTCCAACAAATACTGGAGCCTTACCAACAATTTAATCCTGGTGAAGGAAATGAGATACTCAAATTGTGTTTCACCTCTTCATCTCTACATACAAACTCTTAAACTAAGACCTGTTTTTTGCAGTAAAAGCGTAAAATAGCTGATAGACTTCTGCGAGATAATGAGATAACACTGTCAGAATAAGGGACTACATTGGCATTTTCCCAGGCTGCAAAAATACACAGTTTTGTTTGCTTTAAAAACTTGTTCCCTGGACAGAGGGCTATAAATACAGATTTTTTTTTTCTTATTTTGGCATCCCCAGTAATTGAAGAGCTGAAAAACTATAACCTGCAATAATTTGTTCTTGTTTTTCACTTTAGAAATAGTGGCACTAGTTACAGTTTTTTTCCTGCTTGCTTTTATCGAGATCCAGGGAGCTGGAGTGAAGATTTCACAGTTCCTCATTTGAAGCAGGAATGTTAAATTGCACACCAAAAAAATGGCCTTCAGAGTTGTCTCTTAGCATCTAAGGCATCATCCTGCCAGCTGTCCTGTAGTCTGTAGTGTCTGTCAACAAATCCAGGATGGACGGTACTCAAATTGCTCTAATATGAAAGGGGAAGAAAAATAAAACCAGTAAGGCCATCGTGTCAGGAAAAGAAAAAAAAAAAAGGGAAAAAAAAAAAGTGGTGGCATACAGATTTGGTAGGGTTTGAGTGGGATTTTTTTTCTTTTTCTTTCATCAAAGAAAGAGCAGAAGCAGGGTCTTGTGCCTTCCTGAGCATCTAGCACTGGCACACTGGGAATTCTAAGAAATTAGCTATAATTTATGTTACAATTTTACCCCCAAACACTGAGACGTACCTGGCTTAATGCCTTTGGGGTTTCTTCCAACGCATTCTTCATCATGCTGAGGGTCCAGGGAGTTTCTTAGATGCAGAATTCCTTGGGCAGCGACACTGCTCTGCTCATCAGCTGCATAAAGCCATAAATCTTTCAATTCTCAGATAATGTTGGGAAATAACGTTGTTTAATAACTACCCCATCTTCCCTGTTTCTTCAGTCTGCTTTGAAACCATCTGAAGGCTTCCCCACCCCAACTGGTGCATTCATAAAACTTCGAGGATTTGTTGACTAATATTTCCTTTCCTGTTGGAATCTGCAGAGCTCTGCTGTTGTAAATGCTCTTGCTTTAACTGCTCTTGGATTAGAATAAACCGAATCCCCCCTATTGTTCTTTTATTGCATTTTATTTTACACATACTGCATTTTGCTCCTCTGAGTGATTGGCTGTTTCCATTAAAATTTATGAATACGAACATGCATTTTGTTTGGCACAGACCTGTTTCCATTGAAACCCAAGACAGTTACCTTGACGTAAGGATTCATTTCAGCTAATCATGGGGAATAATGAAGGATTTTTGTAAGCAATCGTCATATTTGAATTGACAGCAAAAGCAGAGAATTTAAGATCTGTCGTCTTTTTTTTTTTTCCTGCCATAGTAAGAGGTTAACATACTTGCAAGGTTCTGCAACCTTCAGCAATGCCCACACACTGATTTGTGCTTAGCAACTTCTGAACGCTGCACAAAAGAGGGCTTTGCATCGGATTCCGTGCAATTTGGCAAATAAGATGAAGAACAGAGTATTTATCATTCAATGGTGGAGAGTAAATACATATATATACACACACACCCTCTTCAAAGAACTGAAGGAGGTGGGAATTTCAGGGTAGATTGTCTTTTTGTAGTTGTATCTTCTTTAACAGCAATATTCTAATGGAATCGAGACAGAAATTGAGCTCATGAATTTGGGCACGATTGCTTCTGGAGGGTGAAAGTCTATAAGCAATCATCCTGCTCTGCTGCTACAACCTACTACGGGGACTTCGCACGTGCGTGCTCCCAGAGACAGCAACTGAGGTAATATTTCATATCATCGCAGTGCTGCAGCTTTCCCAATATACAGCAGTTTTTCTTCAGGGCCAGCGCTGGCGAGGAAGCAATTATATGAAGAGCTCAGCTTTTACTTTTAAAATCTCAATTTCGCACTTACAGAGAACAGTTTGAAAACACGGCCCGCTGCCGAAGGTGGTTTCTGTTTGAGGTGGTTTATTTTGGTTTTTGCGAGTTTGGTTGTTTAGGGTCAGTTGTTTAGGAGTGTGTTTGCTTCAGCTGAACTGAGCCAAGCTACTCTTCAGTTAGACTGGGTTTAGAAATTACAGCGTTTCTACCAAACTGCTTCAAAACTGCTTCCAGTTAAACTAGTACCATTTAGACAGGCATCAGCTCAGCAGGGATAGTTGTTGTCCCTGGCTTGGAAATTCAGTAGCTCGCCCTCCGTAATTTGTGTGTGGTGCAAAACTCTGGAAGAAGGTCGCACGTCTTGGGTTTGGCTCTGGCTTTACCTGAAGGTTTCCACAGCTGCTGTGACAGAAGTCATTAGAGAGAAAGAAACAAACCGCAAAGCCTGAAGTAAAAGGAGCTCAGGCAACCAGGTCTGCTCAAGGTACGTAGCATGCCTGCAAATGGGGAGTAATTCCCCTGCAGCCCACAAACTTGAGGTTTCAAAGCCCAAATCAAATCAGGGTCTGGCAAGAGGGGCCTGATCCCTTCCGCTTGCATCCATGCACATCTCAAGCCATCAGAAATCTTTGATCCCTGTGCAGGTGCCCTGATGACACAAACTTCACTTTCAGCTACATCTTCCAGGGAGCATCAGAAGGTGTGTATCGTGTTCAAGGGAACACTTGCTGAAAATTTTGGTTCTTTTGAGCATAATTGGGATGATTTGGTAGATAGTTTCACGCAAAGACATCAGAGCCTGGCTTTTTACTGCACGATAGCTGTTTACAAAATAAGGTTGTTTAGTTAGTTATTGACCTCGGGGAATACCTTTAAAAACCTGCAAATATTCACTTATATGTGAATAAAAGCAGTGAATTTCCTTCAGCTGTGTTTGCTTTTTGAAAACATTCCAGTAAATTAGATTAGTGGCTAGAAATGTTTATGGAAAGAATTTTAAGCCCATTTTAGAGGGTGTTCATGGAAAGCAAAATTTTATCTCAAAAACACAGTCATCTTACCAGGTGTTAATTTATGTTTGTCAACTCAGGGAATGCAAACCAGTGTTATACGTGATTTGTTCAGGTCATGTATCTCTCCTGTTCATCCAGTCTCGTCTCTTTTTCTGCTGTGCTGCTTCCTATTCCTCTGCTGTGCCAGGGATGGAAAATGTAACATTTTATTTGTTCGCTTCACACCTTCTGCATTTCCCTCTGAACAGAGGGCTCCTTTCTTGAGCAACAGTGAAAGTAAACCGCTATCACAAAGCAAACTTGGGGCCCTGGAATATAAAACCACTCCCTGCAATATTTAAATTCCTTTGAAAACCATCCCCTGCCATATGTCTATAAACACTGTCCAGCTGCAACGAGCTTATAGATTCTTGGAGACCATCTGAATTTAGCGAAGAAAGAACAATACTGTGTGCTGAGGTAGAGTCAATTGCCATTTTAAACCTCTCATGTAGATCTTCAGATACTTTTTATTCTTTCTCTGTTGGCAATTGTTAGGTAGAACTGGGAACAAAGGTATACCAGTTGTAATATACTTACTTTTCTTAAATTAGGTTCATCTTTCTAAATAGTTATATGAAAATTATCGGATTTATTACAGGACATACAGTGTAATTGTGCAGTTTAAAAGACTGAGATTTAAGTTTAATGTCACTACTACCATCACATAAGCAGGCTAATGTGCGTGTTCCAGCAGTTTAGCATCACGTTCTTGATCCCTTCACTTCGCAAATGACCAAGAGAGAAGATCTAGAGCTCTTGTTGCAAGAAAACAGACCCTCCTTTACCGAAAGGAAAAAAAATCTGTAATGGTTTTTATGCCTAAGGCATTCTGTTTACATGCATGTTTGTAAGCTGCTCCTACACCTTACACCATGCTGCTTCTGTTGGTTAATGCTTTCGGCTGTCTGGTGTCACTGTGTCCCCACACAGCATTGTCAAACACCAACTTTTCATGTAATTTTAAAACTCAGATTACTTCACTAATATCTTGTAAGTACTTCTGCACAAACAGCTTTATTGCTTGGTTTACAAACATTTCTGATGTAATACATGAATGTATAATGTGCTGAGTTGCTTGTATTATTCCATTACCAGAAACCACGTGACACTTGCTACATTAAAATACAATACTGAACACTTCACTCTTAAGTCCAAAGTCTGAACCACAGTTTAAATATGTTCTTTTATTTTTTTTCCTTACATTTATCATAGAAACCAGCAGAACTTTTACATGGGCCTCTTAAATGCCTAACGGGTAGTTGTTTGCAAACTTCCACAGCCGAGTGTACTAGAAGCATTAAGACTACCTGTGGCACCTCAGTATTGCCAGTTGTCATCTGACTGCAGCCCATTCGGGGCAGAGGCCGTATGGTTTTTCCTGCTTAGGAATGGAGTGGCAGAACTGGGACACCGACAAAAATACAATAAATAATAGCAACGAACCAAGCACACTTCCTCTGTCAAATGCCAAGTGTCAAGTACTTGTAGCAGGGATGCTTTCGTGTGATCCATGAGAACAAGATTTAGTTGTAGGAAATACCCAGTGAGAAAATTTCAAACACAAAAGTTAGAGAAAACTAACCTGCATGTGGACAAGCATGCTGAATTCAAGAGTAAATTATATCCTATGAGGTGTTTGTCCAGCTCGAGTTGCAAGTTCCTCAAAATCAGGATTTTATCACAGGAGAACTACTAGACATTTATTGTGAGCCACCACCACCAATTCCTTACACATTGGTGCTGGCAGAACGTGGGGTATAAATTAAAGGAACAATTTTAGTCATATGGCAATCTGGCGAAGCGCTTTTACATTTTAATTATGCTGCAGAAAGGTCAAGGCTGGATCCGTGTCAGTGGAGGGATAATTTTTTTCATGGTTTATGAATATGCCTTTCCAAAACTGAAGAACCAAGAACTGGAGAATAAAACAAAATTTTCCTGTGTCGGGTGTCAGTTCCGATCTGCTTTTGAAACAGCCCTCCAGAGGCATCCTGAAATTTTACCGGCTTAGCCCAAATTTCCAGGGTGACCATGCAGTTCTCAAGGCAGGGCTGGGGCATCTTCAGGTTGAGAAAGATGCAAAAAGCAAGTGTCCTGGCTGTCAGTCATGGCACAGTGTTCGGCATGCTGAGGGGAATCCGTATGTGCTGATCCGCCTCTGAAAAAGGGTCTGTAGGCTTTCAGCTCTGGAGAGGAGTGGTGTGAGGAGGGAGGATGACGGGTTACATGGCTTTTCAGTATCACACCGTGCACCCTCCAGCATGCTCAGATGAGAAGGGGTGCTTTCCCAGTACCAGGACACTTGCTATCCCCTTTCCATCAACTTATTTTTAACTGGTGGCAGCCTGCTCACCTTAGCAGGGACAGAGAACACAATTTTGTGAGACCTCTAAAGGAGCTACATAGTGGTAATAAGAATTTCCTTTCTCCTACCCTATTTTCAGACCCAGTCCTGCATAGCCCATAAGACCAAGTCATGACACAGCTCCCATAAGACGTCTTTAGCGAGAGCCTCATGCACATCGAAGTTTAAAAACGTGATCGGAAAGTTGTGAAGGGATGAGCTTCCAAGAGAAGGTGACATGCTCTTGTTTTGAGGCCAAATGTTAAGCACCATCCCCAAGTTCAAATATAGCTCTTGAATTATCTGTATCCTTTTTCAATAAGCTATTTTCTAAATAATAATAATAATAATAATAATAATAATAATAATAATAATAATAATAATAATAATAATAAAAAATACATTAGCTTTGGGACTAGCTGTTTGCATTTGGGTATGTGGTTCTTCTCCAAGGAGAAAGACCCAGGCTCCATTATTTGTTTGCCAGCCCCACTGCAAGCCTCAGCCCCCCCAGGGGATGTGGCTGGGCTTGGTGCTGTACATCCCTCCCCAGCAGCAGGAGAGAGTCCCCGAGCCTGCAAGTCCGAATAGATAAGCGTGGAGCAGGATGCCATACAAAACCAGAGAAGTAAAGTGATTTACTTAAGGATAAGACTCATCTCTCCCGACAAGACACCCCCACCCCTTGATTGCCTCATCTCTGCAGTGCTGATGGAGCTGCAAGGAACTGAGTCTCCCAGGTAGGGCAATGGTTAATTCAGTGAGAAAGCAGAAGGAAAATGTCTTGCTACAGATTTAATTCTGACAGTTGTCCTCTCTTACCTCTGTTGTAAACCCGAGGGCCTGCAAGCAGGCAGGATTGTTTCTGTTAGAATTGCTTCTGACAATAAATATTGTGAAAATCAGCATTGTTTTGTTAAAAAAAAGAATGGATGTGCACCTCCAGTGACCTCTATTTTTCACTTCACTGAAGTGATTATAAATGGCTTTACTTCTCCATCAACACCTTTGCCGTGGACACTATTGATTGTTTTTACCTCGCTGTGCGTATCCAGGTGTACTGAATTTTTTACCCACATTTCCAAATGCTGCCTTTGCCCCAAGCTGGGGCAGACTGTGCTCCTGCAACAGTGATTCAAAACTTATTGCTGTGGTTATCCATGCTGAAGTAGCGCCTAGGATCGACGCACAGGTACCATATCCATCCGCAGCTCAGCTTGGTCCTCATTGACTCACCCACTGGCATGGGAACAGGGCAGGGGCTGGAGAGACACGTGGGTGACAAGGGTGCTGGACCAGAGAGCGAGCGTGGGAGCTGTGGCCTGGTCCTGTGGTCAGGAGAGCCTCAGAAGATGTTGTGGTCCAAAATAAGGATCAGGGCTCAGCCTGAGTATTGAGAAGAGACACATGGGGAAGCGTTTGGCAGGAATTGGGGAAATTTGCCAAGCTCAGTAGAGAGGTCTCCCCCTCTCTGGGCTTTATCCAGCCCTGCCGAGGAATAGCCAAGCCAATGCCAGGAACTGGAAAGCGAAACTGCACAGAGGCAGAGAGGGAAAAGAAAAAAAAAAAAAAAGGGCAAAAAGAGAAAGAAATCCAAGCTGAAAAGCTGGGAGGAAAGAACACCAGAGCAAAGAGCCAGTGTGCTGGAAATAATTTGTTCGGACTGAGTCCACCAGGTGATTTCAATAGCGGAAGGGCAGAAACCTTGTCGTGCTCGGGAATGTCGCGCTTGGACCCACTGGTTTATTTACAGCATTTCTTTTGCTCCCCCTCCTGCACTGAGCTAAAGCCAGTGAGCAAGACGGAGGGAGGGAGGGAGAAAAAGAGAGGCCGAGAGCCTTCTGTGGTTGGCGGGGGCCTATAAATAGCTGGTGAAGTCTTCTAATACCAATAGGGTGCGTCATTATGGCCCTCCCCGGCTCCACTCAGCAGCAGCCGTGCCAGCGGGAGCGGGAGCTGCAGCAGCACCCAGAGCTGAGCAGCTGGGCTTGGCACGGATGGAGCTGGGAGAGGGAGGCCGGGAGGTGCAAGGGGGGTTGCACAGTCTGCCGCAGTTTGTCTCAGGGAGAAAGGGAGGGGGGAAATGAGCCACGCGTCCTTATGAGCCGCCTCACCCAGGCGTTGCAAAGCATATTCCAATTCTTGCTCTCTTGGCTGCCCAGTCGGCACGGGGGAAATGCCTCTTCCCAGAATAAATGGGCGTCCGAGGTCTGTGTCTCTGCCTGACTTAGATGTTGGGGGCGATTTCTGAAGTCCTGCTGTGTCGTTCGCTCCCCCATCTCGGTCCTCCTCACCCCATAGTAAGGGTCAGAGGAGGAAGAAGAAGTGATGGAGTAAGTTCAGCAAGACGGGCAGGCTGGTTCAGTGCCACCAGCCGGTGATCCCTTCTCCACAGTTTTAAGTGTTGCTCTCAAAGGTGACTAAAGGCAAAAGTCTGAGGGATGCTAGAGGGGATTTCTAGCCCAAATTTCCCATCCTTGTCACACCACTGGAGATAACCCTCTCATAAATAAGGCCGCTGCTCCTGCCTCGTCTTTTTAAACTGTTGCTGTCTAATCCAGATTTCAGGGCTGGGGTGTTAGAGGACCTGGTGCCTTCATTTTCTGAGCTCCCGCTATCAGCCTTATAGCAGCAAGCTATGGTAAAGCTTGCAAAGAACCTGTATCTAAGACAGTATAAAATGCTTGCATAAATATGGGGAGGACTTTTATACTAATTAAAATGAGACTCCAGTCATTTTCCTTTTTTTTTTTTTGCAATACTGCTGTATTTTTTGAGCATCCTGATCTGCTTTATTTCAGTCATTTCTCCACCTGCTTTGTATTCTTTCATTGCTCCTTGGAAGGTTTTGCAAACTCAGATGCAATTTGATGTGTATTTCCAGGAGTGCAGTTAATGGAGATCTCCTTATCAGACACCAGTTTCAGTGACTTACAATGCCACTGATAAAAGGGTGAGGATGGACTGGCCAAATCTCACTGGTTTCTACCGTCTTCCAAAAGAAATTTTTCATTATGGAGCATTGCAGAAATTTCTTACGTCAATCTGACAGAAAGAAGTGGAGTAACTGCTGGCGAATTCTTCCTATCTGGGTCTATTTGCACAAAAATCGGCCTGTTAAACAAGAAGATGTCAGGCTAACACAGGCAGGTCTCTCTGCCGAGCCAATGCTGTGAGATATGCTCCTTTTTCAAGGAAAATGGTAAATTCTCAAGATTTGGGGCTCTCTGTGGGGTCCACCAGCACAGCATCCATGTCCGGTGGAGGAACCATCTCTCCATGAAATTGCACCACATCCAGCAACTGGAGACCCCTCTAGGCATCCTAATTTCCAAAATTTCCTGAAGATGTTGAAGCTTTCGAGCAGCGTGGCATTGGCTAAGGACCAGTGGGTGTTTGAACACCCGCCAGGTTTATCAGTACGAAACCCAGCAGAGAGAGAGGGGTATGAAGATGATGGTTAATCTGTTTGAGTATTGACAGAGGTCAATGGCACTTAAGGATCAGCACGTGTGGGCTCTGCTGTGTCAGGGGAGATTGGAGTGCTTGCAGCAAGTGATAAAATGCCCCTGGGAGAGAGTGGGACCATCCCCACGTAGGAACAACTCGGTCCCAAGCTGAGCATTTGACTCCAAGCGTCACTGTTTTCTCAGTGTCCAAAAGGTTTAAGCTTCAAAACACTTGGTTTTGTGAGCATTTTGAAAGGATGTGTGCAGAAAGAACTAGCGATCCCACCTCCCCCTCCAAAAAAACCACCCTAAAATCCAGTGAATAAAATTTCTGATGTGAAACTTCTGCCTAGGTTGACTTTTAAGAGGAGACAGTGAATTTGGGAATAAAGCATGTGCCCCCAGGCACAGCTCGAGCTCTGAATGCGGGAGCCAGGCTCCCCCTCAGATGTGCTCTTCTGCATCCCTTTGCACCCAAGCCAAGATCTGTACAGGTTGCAAGAGCCTGGGATGGAGGCGGTTGTGCCCTGCCCTGTATTCTCTGCACCAGGCAAACCCCATTCCCGAGGATGCAACGTCTTGGGTGCCCACGTCCTGCTGGCCGCTTGCTTTTTTCCATTGTGCTGGAAATGTCTCCATCACGCTGATTTGGTCCCCAGCTCTGCTCTCAGCAAAACTCAACCAGAGGAGGCAGACCTGTCTCAGTCTTGGGGAAACTCAAACCCTGTTTCCCCATCTCACAGCAGCCTCCTCCACGTCCTTGTTAATCCAAAGAAATTTGGGTATGTACATCTTTTCACAGGGAAAAATAAAACGTGACTTAAAAGAAGTTCAAATCTTTGACGATGCTGGCAACAGGCTTGATATGAGCTGGGATCTACCTTTCTGAACTGAAATTATGAGGATTACTCACATGTTTAAAAATAAGCCCATGTTGAAATTCCCTTGTTGGATTAAGACCTAAGCCCTGCAATTGTCACTTTTCCCACCAGAGGAAAGTGCCAGTGGCTTAACTAAATATACCATCCGCATCGTGGCCTGCCATTTCCAGATTGTTTCTCTTTCCCGTTTTACTGGAACTCCTCCACATTTCTGTAAGTTTATTTTACTTTTTGGTTGGTTTGCCTTTTTTTACCAATTCATCACCTTTCCCGCTACGTCCCTTTCCCTGAGCCATATGTGATCTCTCATCCTGTCCTTTCCATTTCTTCCCCATCTTTCTCTGCCTGTTTGCCACCCATTACTTCAAACTTGTGAGAAACTACCCAAACTAGAAATGGTGGACAAAATAAAGCCAAATTCACCCTGGATTTGTGTCTCTTCCCTGTCTAATGATATGCAAGTGCTGATAGAAGTTTTTTGCAGGGTTGGGGCAATTTCTTTTAGGGATTCTCTGATGTCTAATAAGAGTTGTGCTGACATGCAGCCGTTTCCAGGTGGTTATGCCCAGTCTTTGGGATGAATCTGATGAAAAAAGTGGAGTCATGGTTTTGTTACATGTAAAGAAAAAACTAAGCAAGAACCAGGAAAAGGCAAGGATTTCATGTGAGTCCGGTGTTTTACTCTGTGCTTATTTTGCTTTGAAACAAAAAATGTTCATGAACAGCTTTTTAAGCATTTTGGTTTCTGTTTATTCACCTGGTCTGGTTCTCTCTCCTTCTGCAGTTTTCCTTGCTGGAAAAGAAAAGAAGATGCTAAATAAAAAAAAAAAAAAAAAAAAAAAGGGAAGGAAAACTGATTACTTTTGAGAAAAGCTTCACAGAAAACCAGAATACTTCCATTAAATCAGAAGTGTAGTACGGACCAGCACCCCTGCTTCTAGTATAGGGCTGACACTCCTTTTAGATGTCGTTTCCAGGCACGAGCTGAATACCCGCATGGTGTGCTCTGCCCGTGGGCTTGCTCAGGGACTTGGCTGGGCCCGGCTACTTGGCTCTGGCTCTCGCCATCCATGGGAAATGCTCCATCAGGAGCAGCACTGAAGGCAGCTTTCTCCCCGATTGTCGGCCAGCCCTCGGCTTGCCAGCCCAATTTCAAGCCTGGATGCCAGGGAGCTCCCTTGAATGCTGCTCCGCTAGTTGAGCCGAGGCTGCACATGCACCCGCAGCTGCCCCTTGGCTATTGCTTGGGTTGCGATTGTGCTAAAGATGCAACAATAGAAGTGTGCGGCGTTTTGCTGATCACCTAAACTGCAACCATGAGAAAAAACCCAGCCATACTTGAGTCACTCCCAGCGCAGGCAATACCACAACTCTGTGGGACTCCCCTAAGAGATAGGAAGATGTCGGCTCATTAGCTTTTTGCTCAGCGGGGCTCTTCTACCCAAAACCTTGGAGAAAAGCCTTTTCTGCGCATTCATCCTATATATTGCTAAAGAAGAGAGCCTGAGAGCAGCGTCTAGCCCCAAAGCCAAACACCAGGCTGGCTGCATGCTCCCTGTGCAGCACCCCATGTAGTGCAAAGCCATTCTTACTATTTTTCATGTGTTTCTTTCAGTATTTAAAATAGTGTGAGCTCTCTGTTGCAGCCTGCCAACAAGAGGTTTTCATGGCATGACCAGGAAGGGGGTTTTACATGCCCCCGGAGGGTGGCATGAGGGTGTTCAGGGTGCAAAGCCTCACTGCGATAATGTGGGAAGGTGGGGGCCAGCGGTGCTGGAGATGAGCTTGTCTCTGTTCCAGGAGAGCATCCACATCATCTGACCCAGGGAGGCAGCTAACAGCCGGGCAGTGCTGCCAGCGAGGCGTCCCACTGCTGGTCCTCTTTCATTTCATGGCATAGACACAGCCTTTTGTTCCCTTCTTCATCTGCTGAATTTGGTTTCTGCTGGGGGGAATGGGACTGAATGGAGAGAGGGGAATGTCAGGAGAGAGACATACACTCGAGGACCTTTGGCTTTCTCTAGGAAAACTTCCTGAAAAGCTCAAATGGCCAAAAACCCCCAAGAAGATATGTTTATGGTTGACCCCAAAGGTGGCTCGCAGTGTTTCAGCTGAATTCACCACCTTATTTACAAGGCATACCCTTCCTTAACACACTCACCCACCCTGCATCTCTAAAATAACCCCATCACATTACTAAAAATAACCTGTTGCTTACTTACCGATACCGGCTCGCTCATCACTAGCAATGTTATGCTTCTTCTCAGTTCCCATTAATTGCTAGCAGCAGCTCTCCCAGCCCGTCCCTCTCCACCGGCAGTATTTCAGACCAGGATAGAGCAGGGTGCAGCCCAGGGCTCGCACACCACTCAAACATACCGACTATACAGGAACCAGATCTATCCTGCACCCTGAAGGGTTGATTTTACCCCTGTGAGGTCATGATGTTAACTCCAACACATCTCCCCTCCACTGCTATTTATTTTTGCCAAAACCAAGAGGTTGCAACAGTGCCTGGCAATTCCCTGAGAAGCTGTACTCTCAGTCCCCCAAAATTAGCTTTCTACAAAGTGAGGTCTTTGTGTTAATAACCCTCATGTTTTGATAGCTCAGTCAATATTTTGGTAGCTTTAGGCAGCACCTATAAATTTTGACGAGTGTGCCGATGTGATAGACCTCTCCCATTAGCTGCCGAGAGCCAGCTAATGAAATGAGGTGAGGTTTCATTCTTCTTTTCTGACCGTCTCTTTCTGCAGCCCACTTGTAAGAGCTTCATTTTTCTGTCACCACAGCCCAATCAGCCACTGAGACACTATAGCAACGACTTGATTTAATCGCTTCTCCAGCTCTGTGATATCAGCTCTGTTAGATGCCTGGAGTTTAACGGCACGTGGGGTATTTACCCATGTGCAAGGAGGATGTTAAATGCTCTTGAAGCATGATTACCTCTACAGGCACCTTGCCTGGGTGCAAATCCACCAGCTATGGTCTTGGATAGGAAAAGTTAAGACACAAACATCATTTCTCATAATGCAGTGTAAGCTACCCCCATCCATGTTTACAATAAATAGCCCTCTCTTGCCAGGAAGAAATAATTTTCCCCCTCTGAGCTGCTTTTTTTTTCCTCCTGGCCTTCCTAGCCAATGCATTGATCAGCGTCTGAAAGAGGTCTTAATTTGAGTAGTTTCCTAATGCACAATGTGTGCAAGACTAAGCTTTTTTCAAGAATTTGCTGGTACAAAAGAAATGTATTTCACAATGAGGAGAACAATTGCCATTATAAATATCAAAGCATGAGGATACCCATTTTGTAGTTACATTCCAAAGGACACTTTTTATTCAAATTCCCTCTCTTCAGGAGCTTCCCCTTCTGAAATTTCTCACTGTTGTTAAGTAGCCCAAAGGGGGATTTTTGTGTGTGTGTGTATGTGCATGGGAAGTTTGGCATAATTCATTCAGGATATTGTGGTAATGGGGTTATTCTAAGCATGAAACAAGATAATTTTCACGCCTTTTGGAAGCTGTTCTCCTGTTTGCCTAATTTCAAATCGTTTCCCTTTTGATGGGTTACTCCTGTATGTTGCAGCTGATGCGACGCCGTGTGTCCTGGACACCAGGGCAGTGCGTCTGACCAGCCAGGACTGATCCTGACATGGGCACCAGGTTCTTCATCACCTGGGATAAGTCCCATCAGTGTGAGCAGGAGCCATGGATAGGGCCAAGGGGAAACCGCAGCCTCCAGTCTCCTCCCTCGCTCCTCCCCGCAAGCCCACTCCATTGCCTGAGGGTCTGACGGTACCCCCAAAATAGATAAGGATATTCCACAAATACGGGAGGTGCTGGAAGTAATCTTTCCGGGCTTGCTCCCTCACTGAGCTGGGCGAGCTGTGATTTTAGGGAGCGCACTCAGATCCTCATCCCCTCACCAAAAAGAGGGGGCAAGCAGCCATGCCTGCTCTTACAAGGGACACATCCTCCACTCCATCCCATCCCCCTCACGTTAGCCCCTGGTAACCACAGGTTAGATACTTCGAGTGTGTTCAGGGGCCTGGAACTGCAAATAGATGCCTAAAATCCCACTGACAGCACAGGGAGTTAGGTACTGAACTGGCTTAGGTGCTTTTGGACCTTCCCATCCCACAGCAAACTTCTGCCGAGCTCCTTGCTGTATCTTTAGGGATGAAATAGCCTTGGGAGTTTGACCCGTGAGCATGCACACCATGCATATGTCCTTTGCTGAATTAGAGCCTGGGGGTGTAAGCCTTTGAAATGCTTTCCCTCAATTTGAGAAGACAACAATCAACGACTGATTTTTGCCATATTCCAGCCCTTCTCACTATTATCCTGAAAGTATAGTAGCAGTATGCACGATTCTGATGATGATGATGATTTATAATACCTATAAACACTGCTACTGTTGCAGCTAAACCCTGCATCCCCTCAATACATATGATGCTGTTATTATGGATATATAAAATACATGTGGCAAGCGAGACTCAGCGATTTCGGGAGTCCAGGCCCCCCACGCTCCAGCGTGACGGCACTGCCCGTTGTGCCAGGCAGAGGAGGGACGAAGGCTTGCCAATGCAGGTTTTATATCATCTCGGGGCTGCCCCCGTGCTGCAGCTGGCAGGGGACCAGCACAGCTCCTGGCATCCTTTCTCGCCGCCTCAGGGCGGCTCTGATTTATGCCTGGTGGCCCTCGAAGGGCTGTCCCAGCCAGGGCACTGGGTGCTTCCCTTATCTCCTGGCCATCTCCCATGATTTCCATGCCAAGCCTGGTTTTGGGCAAAGAAGCAAGGATTGCTATGCTTGTGCTTGTGTATCTTGAGATCCCAGCTATACAGGAGGCTATAATCTTTATGGCAGACAAAATATTTGTTTGAAATGCGAATTAGTCAATACAATTGCTTTTTGGTGGTGGAACTGAGCACGTATTTCCCTGGCATGTGACAAGGGGTGTTCCCCGCCCCTGAAGCTTACAAAATAAAATAAAATATCACTGAAAATTTAACACTGAACTGTGAAATGACAACCAGAAGAAAGGCTTTTGTTTTCCCTCTCTTTTTTTCTTGAATCGAACAGTACCTAACTGTTTAACTTGCGGCTAAGGATTATTTATGTAGGGCTCTTGTGTAGGTAAAGTGCCATGTCCTTGGCCCTCTGCCCACGTAGCACAGTGCGGGATCTCTTGTTACAAATTGCAGCTGTATAACATAACAGGAAACGTGGGGCTTTAAGTTATTCCACTGGAAAGATTAATTATTTGGAAAATAGTTATGCAGCAGCTTTGTGTATTTTTGGAGCAAAGGTGACCAGCACCATCTTAAATTTAAAGAAAAGAAGTTGCTGGGAAGGAAGAAAAAGAAGCACTTTACAGAGTGGAAGTGTTGTGGGACAATTTTATTTATTTTTTTTTTAGATAATGTTTGAATCATCTGCTGTCATGGAAGGAGCAAAGCCGGGGTCCATGAAGGGCAGCCACGGCAGGGTGAGGGTGGTGGAGGAACAGGAGCTGCTGGATTCAGCTGGACCTTCACTCTTGCCATCCAAAATCCCATCCACCTGCTTGAGGGGAAGAAGCAGGAGTCCCGCTGACGGGGGAGGCAGAAGAGAAGTGAGCTTGGAGGCACAGGCTCAGTGCGATGGGTTGTGGTCTCCTCAAAGTATGCTGTGGACAGCCTGTGAGAAGACACCAGATCCTGGGGAGCCTTTTCCCTCTGGGTAAACACTCTTGAAAAGGCAAACACAGTGTCTGGAGGCGATCTTCTCCCATGGGGCAGCGGATGGGGTGACAAGTGATACCTCCTGCTCATGTCAGTCCATCCAGCCTTGTCTGCCTAGCCGTGAGCTTCTTTATATAGCCTAGTTCACGGGATTTTAATTTGCTCCTCTGCATGCAAGCAATCACCCCAATTAAAGGAAACCACTAAAACAGCAAACTTGCTGCTGCAGTGCGTAGGCATGGGTGACGGCCAAGTTCTCCCATCGCCTCCACGAATGCTTCCCAGTGACTTCAGAGAGGTCTGCAGCCAAAGCAAAATGTCTCACTGATTAGGATTCCTCTTAGCATCCAAATGTGTTTAAATACTGGAGCTCTCCGGAGAGATGTGGTTTGGATAAAGAAGTGGTAGTTATTTTTAGGCAGCACAATGCACCTCTTAGTAAAGTTTTTCCACTCAGACACTTAACCCACAGCTGTTTCACGAGAGCAGCTATCCCACACCTAGCTTTGCACTACCCTGGTCTCCAGGGCCTTTTGCCCATGGCTGTGATAGGGACCTGGTGGTCCCTCTGTTTGCTCAGCTAGAGCTGCCAAAACAAAATCCCCAAGGGAGAAACCCTCCTGCTTGAGCATCTTGGTGGGTTTTGGGAGGAACCTAGTGAAGACTATGACTTCTAGCCTGGCAGTCGTGCTCCTGGACTCCTCTTCCTCCCTGCTGGCAGGAGAAACAGGTAGGAGGTGCTCCAGGAGCAACAAGATGTGGATCCCAAACCATGTCCAGCATCCCTCCTTCCATCAACGTGTAGGGGAAACCTGTTTTCAAAGCAGCCCAGTTTTCCCGATCCGTACTGGGAAAAAGATGATTAATAATAGCTTAATAATAGCAATAGGCTGCATTCAAGGTGTAAATGTCTCCTAATTGATGCAGGATGGTCCATTATTTTTAATTTTTACGTTCCAGGTCCTGGCAAAGAACAACGTCAAATTAAGGAGAGGAGTAAAGAAAGTTTCTTATAAAATCAAGAATGCCTCCTACGTAAGTAGCAAACCAAACAGAGAGAGCAGTCTTTTTACTTTCCAAGTTTTTTATTTCTGCCTCATTTGCTGCTACCTCAGACTAACCAAAACTCCATGTTTGTCTAATATAAAAAAACTATTTTTGCAAAACTCTTCAAGCCACAGTAGTTTAGCTCTACCACAATAATTCACCACTCTACTATAGCAAATGTTAGTATATGAAAAAACCTGCTGGGTTTAAAAAAAAAAAAAAAGAGGAGGAAATTATTTAATTTAATGCCTCTACATTTCAGTGCGTTTGATAGAAGACAGAAGGCATATTTTTCATCAGCCAAAAAATAACATTAGCAGAAGGCTACTTTCTTCACTGCATTGCACCTCATGTGGCTGTTGGCTCTTTTATACCCATAATGCGTTCCCAAAGCAGATATCCACAAAGTCCTTCTGGTTTGGGACCTGGAGAATCCCACTCTGCCCCATAGCCCAGATCTTAGCCCAGATACTTGTGTGATGCCTGGCTGAGGTCTGGACAAAGCATCTCTGGTATCATCATAGCACAAGTGAATTGCAAGTTGGCTAATGGCATATTACTAAGCTGTCCAAGATAGGACCATGGTCATTCAAGGCTTCATCTAGACTCAGTGGAAAGAGAGACCCTATAGAAGACAATCCTGCCTAGCTATAACTCCTGCTGGGAGAAATATCTCTTGTGTCTTCTGGACCACTGACTACAGGGGCAACCCAGGATGACAAAACTCCTTATTTAGGTTTTTCAGAGAACTGTTTGAAGTTGGGTGAGAAAAACAAAAGGCAGAAGTGAGGTGTGTGGGGAAAAGATCAGCAAACCTTGGTGTAGTACATAACATAAACCTTTTACAAGGAAAGAAGAGGCCACTGTAAATAACAGAAGGGTGGTTAGATCTGAGGCTAGCAAAAAAGTTCAGCTGAGAAGCTTTCAAGAAACCAGGTCTTTTAGGCAAAGCAACAAATCTTCTACATTCAAAAGTCACCTGAAGACAGAAGGTGCCTGGAAGAGCAAGATTTTACTGCCAGCTTACGTACAACCTCATTGTACAACCAAAAGTGACACCGGAGGGATTGGTCGGCATGATGGTCTTTGAGTTTGCCAAAGAGCCAGATGTTCCTTGCCATAGGGAAATTATCTTCCGCACCTTGGCATCTGGTTCCTGTAGCTGCCAATAAAAGAATGGGACAGGCACATTGTGTGGAGGGGCAGGTGGCACATTGCAACGGCTTTTTCAAATAATTACCAAGAAGAAGTATTACGACAATTTTTGGCTGAAGTGATACAGATAAATGCTGTGAACAAGCTCCGTGAACGTGGCTCGGGGAATTGCTGAAATTAGCATTTATCTCTTGATATAACAGAGTGCTGGGGTAGAGGATTTCAAGAATGAAGGATTATTTGGCAATAAAACCCTATTCCTGGTGCTATGTGCATCAACGAGCAGATCCTTAAGTGAGCAGCCAGGCAGGCAGGCTATGAGTTATCATGTGCCCACTCGCACTGACTTGTACTCTAAGGGGTGAACACCAAGTCCTTGCTAACCTTCCTGCAGGGTTGGGTATTTTGGAAACTAATCTAAGAGCAAGCAAAGGGCTTGAAAAATAAGACAGAAAAATAGCAATTCTCTTTATACTCCCTTTGAGGAATGAACAAAATGCTTTAGAAGCTTTTGCAAATCTGGCATCTCGATTATCTGCTGGGGCCAGACTATTGCCTTCATAAAGCTCTGTGAGGTCCTTCCCTCAAAGAGGACATTCTCTGGGTTGAGAAAATCAGTATGAGCAGAGGAACAACGGCTGTAGGAGCAAATCCCCAGCTCATGGGAGAGGGTTATCTGTTGCAGATCCCCATGGGGCAGAAGTTATACCACCCTCAGTGCTCCCCATCCTGGGTTGGAGGGGCTCCAGCCAGTCCCTCCTACCTTTCCCTGGCCACCGCTCCACCATCATCCCACTCTGGCCTTTGCTGATCTCCATGGGGCTAAAAAAAGTTAATGGGAAGGACTTGAAGAGAAGTCTGGAAAAATCGGGAATGCTTCCTAAAACCCTGGCTTGTGTGACATCCATCTGCTCAGAGCACACATTAGCAGGTTGTTTCTTCTAAATTAAAAGCTGTGATAAACTCAGCTGCTCTCAGCTGTCACCGTCTCTATCCTCGGAGTTAATTTGCTGAGATGAAAGGGACTATCCCCACCTCCTAGATAACTACTGGTCCAAGTTGCCTGCATGCTGGCGTAGACCTCTGCATCCCACCGTAACAGATCGTGGGTCTTTTTGATTTTCCAGAGATGCCTACAGAGCAGGGTGGGGGCATGAGCGGCACCGGGGATCCTCAGGATGCAGCTTGGACCACGCACAGTGGACCTGCTCAGCTTCCAAGCGCTGTTGCCATAATCACAGTGGAGCCTGGCAGACGTCTGAGCCACCAACACTAGCAATTAAGTGTAATTATCTAAAGGGGGGTGTGTATGTTATATGGAAACACAGCCCTGCCGTGAGTCCTGATGTTCAGAGGTAAACACGGAGCTGAGTGGAGAAATAAAAGTCAACTCTCTCTGAATTTTTTTATTTTTTTTTACAGACCTGCTCACTGTTACAGAGCTGAGCCTTAGGGTTTTTTTTTTACAGAGTCCCTGTTCAGGTGGATGAGGGACACCCCACTGCCAAATGCCATAGAGGGATGAGGATCTGGCCATGTCCTCCATGCAGAATTACCCCAGCAAATCCTACCCAGGGGGAATCAGTGAGACATCGCCACAAGGGTGCGAGTAATCTCGCGAGCTCTCGATGTGGTGGGAAATAGGATGAAGAAGGCGAGGTGGGCATCCAAAGGATGGATGAAGACGGACCATGCAAACTAGGAGCTCCTGGTGTTATGGTTTATATGTGGTTTTGGGCTACCTTGAGTGGGGCTGAGCAGGAACGGTAAAACAATGACCCAGATAACATTCCTGGGCAAAACAAAGGAGAAGATGTTTATTGGGGAGTAGCTCCTCTCTGGCTCCAGCGGGGCGGCGAAGAGTTTACTCTTCTCAAAGCTAAATCCGAGATCAAAAGGAAGATCTCAAACATTAGAGGACCCCAGGGCTCAGCCAAGGCTTGGGGAGGAGGGGAATGGAGAGGCTACGGAGAGCGGCCATGTCTTTGAAATAAATAAAAATAGCTTTACTTGGATGGGGCTGGTTTGATGTTGATCAATCAGCTGGCCAGGCTCACGTGCCTCTAGACCGAAGGGGCCACCAGGCACGAAATCCCAGACAGATGTGTCATAGCCACCCGGGAGGGCTGTCCCTCTGCCTTGGGGGACCACCTCACTGGCTTTCATGTGTCTGACAGCATGCAACATCTCAAAAAGATGCTAACACCTCCCCGCCCTAAAAAAGGAGCTCCTGAAAAAAACAAAAAAAGATAAAGTATTGCAAGGAAAAAACAACTTTGCAAAACCTCTTTTCCTTGGGCTAAGGAGCTTTGGGTGGTATCAGGCAAGATTTAAAAAAATGGCTCATAATTATAAAACAAGAAGCCATGGGTTTGTGCCAAAGTCTTCTGAAGCTACCGGGGGGTGACCTTGAATCTGGCCCAATGGGGATTGAAGGGGATAGTACATTATATCCCCTCAACTTTAAATTACAAATGCCTCAGGACAGCGGGGTTTTTACATATCAAGCAGAGTACTTGATAAGAGGCTTTGAGGTGGGAATAGCAGCCCTTTATTTTTCTGAGCATCCCAGAAATATATCAAGGCCGTAGGGAATGTTAATATATTTTATTGGACAAGCCGCTAGAGCTGGAAACAGCTTGTCAGCTGTTGGGCACGCAAACGCTTCCAGAATGAAAGCAAAAAAACCTTAAAAGCTTTAAAAAAGTTCTCAGAAATGCTTCACTCGTGCCAACAACACCTTAAATAAACCATCAAAAGTAGCCAGACAAAAACTAGAAATACCCCCAGAAACCAAAGAAGTTCTGTGAGTGTGGATCAGCTTTGGGCAAATTATAGCTGGTTTGCTTGAAAGGCAAAATTTTTCCCTACAAAATTTTCCTAGAGAGTGTACTCAATCCTCCTTTCTTTTCTATCAAAACTTGAAAATCTAATGAAAAGATTGGTTGAAAACCAGCCAGGCTTAACACGGATGGAACACTGGCCTAAGCAGTTTTTCTTTAATTCAAAATTCTCAATTTTTTCTAAAAATAGCGCTATAGGAAATCCCTGTGGACTGGCAGGGTATTCTTGTGGTTGCTGGGAGAGCCTGAGCAACCCAGGCATCTTGAATGAACAAGACCTGATGGTATGAGAAATATTAATATTATGAATTAACCCAAACAGGAGAATTCCAGCACTGGAGTGTCGTCTCATTTTGTGTTGGATCCTATTCAGTGTGAAGGACCAGACAGCTTGTGTCTGAATCTCTCCCAGCCACTGGGGTAGTTCAAGATTTGGATTTCTAAGAAATACAATTTAAAAGACAAGACAAAAGTCAAGGCAAAATAGAGTATTTCTCATTCTCTGTATTCTTTTGTGCTTCTTGCTTTCCTTTTTCCCTTGTTTTATGGTATGAGTCGTAAGAAAGACAATCGAAAAAGTCGAAAGACAATTTGCAGTGAACCTGTACAGCCAAAGAGTTATTTAATCGCTTGTTACCCAGGCATTTGCTACCTGCTTTGCCTATCTAGAAGGCATTTTAAAAATAAATAAATAAATAAATGGTTTTGCTCAACTGAGAGCCTGGATATTGCTCTGACATTACTTGTTCTACCTTATTACATCATCTACCTGGACTTGTGCAAAGCATTTGACACTGTCCTGCATGACATCCTTGTCTCTAAATTGGAGAGAGATGGATCTGATGGATGGGCCACTCGGTGGATAAGGAATTGGCTGGATGGTCACACTCAAAGAGTTGCGGTCAACAGCTCAATGTCCAAGTGGAGACCAGTGACGAGTGGCATTCCTCAGGGGTTGGTATTGGGACCGGCACTGTTTAACATCTTTGTCGGTCACATGGACAGTGGGATCAAGTGCACCCTCAGCAAGTCTGCCAACGACACCAAGCTGTGTGGTGTGGTTGACACACTGGTGGGAAGGGATGCCATCCAGAGGGACCTTGACAGGCTTGAGAGGTGGGCCCGTGTGAACCTCACGAAGGCCAAGTGCAAGGTCCTGCACATGGGTTGGGGCAATCCCAAGCACAAATACAGGCTGGGCGGAGAATGGATTGATAGTAGCCCTGCAGAGAAGGACTTTGGGGTGTTGGTTGATGAGAAGCTCAACATGACCCAGCAATGTGCGCTTGCAGCCCAGAAAGCCAACCGTATCCTGGGCTGCATCAAAAGAAGTGTGGCCAGCAGGTCGAGGGAGGTGATTCTGCCCCTCTATTCTGCTTTTGCGAGACCCTACCTGGAGTACTGCGTCCAGCTCTGGGGCCCCCAACATAAGAAGGACATGGACCTGTTGGAGCGAGTCCAGAGGAGGGCCACGAAGATGGTCAGAGGGCTGGAGCACCTCTCCTATGAAGACAGGCTGAGAGAGTTGGGGTTGTTCAGCCTGGAGAAGAGAAGGTTTCGGGGAGACCTTACAGCAGCCTTCCAGTACCTGGAGGGGGCCTACAAGAAAGCTGGAGAGGGACTTTTTACCAGGGCATGTAGCGATAGGACAAGGGGTAACGGCTTTAAACGGAAAGAGGGTAGATATAGATTAGATATAAGGAAGAAATTCTTCACTATGAGGGTGGTGAGGCACTGGAACAGGTTGCCCAGAGAAGTTGTGGATGCCCCCTCCCTGGAAGTGTTCCAGGCCAGGTTGGATGGGGCTTTGAGCAACCTAGTCTAGTGGAAGGTGTCCCTGCCCATGGCAGGGGGGTTGGAACCAGATGATCTTTAAGGTCCCTTCCAACCCAGACCATTCTATCATTCTATCATTCTATCATCGTTCATATTCAGAATTTGCCTAACGGTATGTTGAGTTAAGCTGTGGAGTTTATCCCTGCATCCCCTCTCACTCCAAGCACTTCTCCATCCAAAGAAAGGGAGAATGTTACAAGCAAGGTCCACAGGGCGTGTTTCTTCTATTGCTATGCAAAAGGCACTTCAAGCGAGGCTGACATCAAAGCGCTACTGTAAGCACCAAGCATAATAAGCACCAAGGAAGGGCTGCCACGATTCATACATCAGGAGAGAAACAGAGACTGCAGAACAGCGTTTCCCTCTCTTTGGCCTCCTTATTGTGGTGAGGTTCTTGTCAAAGGCACAAAAAACCCAGCCCCTTGCAATATCAGACATTTGTTTAAGTCATGGTGGCTGCCAGAAGATAATAGCCGTCAGTGTAAAATTACAAATCATTCTGCATAATGCTGTGCGATTACCATGAAAGCAATGGCAGTATTTGAATTTTACTCCTCTTTTTTTTGCCTGTCTTTGTTGCCATGCTTAGCTGAAGAGCTCGACGTGGCAGCCTCACTAAGGCAGCGTTTTGTACTCAGATCTGCATGGCTGGCCTGACGTCGCTTGTGCATCACTCTTTTGCTGCTCAACAAAAAGGTTCAGCAGGTACCTTAGGGCAGGTGGACTATCCTACTGCACAGCATCCTTGCAGAAAGCCTTTGTTGGCTCCTCCTCAGGTCCCCTTCAGCAGCAGCATTGTATGGCTCTCCTGTGATGGGGGAAGCAATTTTCACCTTCCTTTCAAGTCTGAAGAAGGGAAGCACAAAAGCCTGAAGTCGCTCGCCTGTGTTCACAAGTGGCAAAAAACCCCATTTTGCAAAACCCATTGCACCTGGATGTCTGGAGTCACGAGGAATGACGTACCCAGGCGCTCGCCCAGGCATCCTTCAAGTGCCTCTAGCAGCACCGATACCATAATGCTGCCATAAAACAGAGCTCAGCTAAGATTTTCCCCACCACCTCCTTGAGTATTTACCCTGAGTATTTCTCTGTAGTCGTGGCTACGCTGCCCGCAAAACCTGAGCTAGATTGTTTAAGATGAGCTCAGGTTAAACCATGACATCAGTGTCGCGGTGTTCTTGCAGTAGGAAGGTCCTGGAAATCTTGACCAGGGGGATAATTAATGAAGGATGCTTGGGAAGGTACTATTTTGTGGTGAGCAATTATCCATAGGGAATCCTCTGCTGAGAGAGGAGAATGTTTTGTAGCCATGACAAAAGCTGGCACTTAATTCTACCTGATGTGAAGAAAAAAAAGATCATCATCATTTCTCTGTGCTACAGGATTGAGAGACTGCTTGAGTCAGGGACGTTGCTGTGGGGAGTCAACTGGATTAAAAAAATAATTAAAGATGTAGGAACGAGGAACAAGGGGGATAATTATGAAACAAGGAGCAGAAGAAGGGCTGATGTTTTCACCTTACCAATCAGGAAACCCAGTCAGGACAGCTATTCGATCACAAACAAAATGTATTTCAATACCTCTCCTTGCCTGGACAGCTGGGGCTCCCGCGATCATCCCCCCCCTCCAAAGCACACCCATGGGGGCAAAAAGCAAGAGCGCAGCACATCTGGGGCATCGGGGTAATGTTTGGACAGTCAGATGTGTCTGTCGGCTTTACGCTGTGCCCTGCCTTGGCCAGAAAGGGTTTGCCAAAATGTTGCGGAGCTGGAGGTGCCGTGCTTGCCTGGTTTCATGCAGCTGGACTTTAACTCAAATTAATTATATATGTGCCCTACTTAATAAACATATAGGTGTCTCCTTCCTTCTGTCCTGTAGCAATTTAGCTAGTAAAACTGCAATTCATGTGGCCTGTCCTTGAGTATCTGGCTCTGCTGCAGCCAGTGCTGCTCATGAGGGGCTGTGTTTGAAGGGGGAGAGTATAGATGGGGTTTAGAGTGATGCTCGGGTGCTTTCCTGATCCCTACTCCCACCGCTTCTTCTCAAAGGAGTCTGAAGGGTTTTTGTGAAGAGCCTGAAGATGGGATTTTTGGACTGTGGGAGAGGTTATGGGTCACAAAAGCATCTGGAAAATATGCCAGGCCTTCTAAAGCATGGGGTCCTGCAAAAAAAAAGAAGGAGTAATGCCCTCAAAGGAGCTGACGTGTCCCCTTCCCATGCAGGACCCTGCTCTGCGTACAGCTGAATCCACCTTTAGTTCACATACAAGCTTTCCAAATGTTATCCCACAAGCATGAGGTCATTTACCCTGTGTACGAGACACCAATATACAGACAGGGCAGAGGTATTTAATTTCATGTCTGCACGGAGGTGGGTGCTAGGTGGTCATTCCACAAAGCTAGCACAAAGTTCGGTCAGGCAGGTACAATATTTATACGGTCTAGTTATACATATGCATAAGCAATTACACAAAGCAGTTTTCTATTGGTCTACATTTCTCTTATTTCAACGTAAAGCTACAGCGCTACTTTAATATTCTGTGTATGCTTGCAGGAAGTGGCGGGGTAGCTTTCTTTGGTCTTTAATTGAGTCGGTGGTCATGATCTCCCTCTGCCGTCCTTACCTTTCCCTTAGTTTCTGTAAATCTTGTTGACTTCATGTAGTGCTGTATCCTCCCATCCCAGCAATATCCCGTATAACAAGATGTTTTCTTTATCAGTCCTTGAAGTTCCTCGTCTTAGTTTCTTCTTCAAAGGTTAGTGATTAACGAGGCCTACATATTCCCCTTTTATCAGTCTCTTAGTTTTTTTTCAAGGGCACAGTCGTTAGCAAGGCATGCGTTGTTGATACAAAAAGTGTCTTGTTTCATAAGGCCTCTATGGCCCTTACATCACAAAGTCCGAGAATTCACTGCAAACGAGTTAATTCGTCTTTTAACCCACCCCTGGAAGTGCTGTTTCCCCTCTTCCTGGCATCACAAAGTTGCCAGCAGTGCTCTTTCAGAGAGCAGAGAAGAGCCGTTCATCTTCTTTAACACCCTCAGTTTTTGCTTAGGTCAAGATGTGCTCATCCACCATTTTCTGGTGATTCACAAGCCAGAAAAAGTTCCTGGCTGCTTCAGAGGAGGGATGCACGAAGCCCTCAGTCACCGTGAGTCACTTCTCTGCCAAATGCTAATTCTCTGCCAGAAGCATGTTTTACTTGTATTTTGAGAGGACTTTTTTTTTTTTCCTTCTCAGTTCTGGCATTTGAGGACGCACCCTGCCTGGGAGGTGGTGAGCACCCAAAAATCCTGTGAAACTTGTGGGTGCCAGAGCCTCTTATGTGGGATTTGGGCCTAGAGCTTCCTGGAGTGTTAATTAGTGTAGACCTCCTGATTTTGGAGGAGCAACTTAATCAAGTCCGTAATCAGTACGGTGGTCTAAGCAGGATGTTAAAAAATAATCAGAAAGGTGAAGCTTCACATAGGCTCCTGCAAGGAGGAGGATTTCTTGGGGGGGTCATTGAAAGCCCATCTTTTTTTTCCTTCCTTGGTCTATTTGCTGCTATTGTACTTAAAAAAACATCTTCCCCAGTGGCAGCAATAAGGTAGTTTGGTAGGTTTTATGGAATTTTCAGGACTTTTCCTCTCTGGCAATCTGTATACTTAATCTTGATCTTTAGTTATGCCCTTCTCCCTTTCTCTTCCTTAATTTTATCAAGCTAAACCGTGTGCTTATTAGCTGCTGTAGTAAATACATGTTGATGATCCTGAGTTAAGAGGAAATAGAGCAGTTGGTACCATTGCAAGCTTCCCTTCTCCTTGGAGATAAAACTTGGTAGGTCTTGTTGGATCCACACATGCTGTCATGTTTAAATTATTAAACATTGGCCCTTGGTGGCCAAAGCCTCAGTACCATACAGCAAAGATGAAGCCTGCAGAGGATATCCCTCCTCAGTAATGAAGTCAGTGAGGATGCCAGAGATTTCAGTCCCTGTTCCCCAGCAAACATGGTACAGGCTGTGCCACAAGCAACCACATGGAAGTTTCTCTTCTTCCTTCCTTTTCCATCTAACTGAAGGTTAGAAGTTTCCACCTAATCGAATGTTAGAGTGGAGGCTACAGACAGATGACAACCCGCAGAGCCGTACTGTGAGATGTCCTTGTTTGGCAGGGTAACGTAGAGTAGCTCCACTGGGAAATAGAAACTGGGGCCAAGGTGAGAAGGGAGGCAGACAAGAAAAAGAAGAAAGAGAGGAAGCAGAAGCTGCAAAATTCCTCTTCGACTCCCCTCCCTCCACGTGTGTGATCACTGTACACTCACATGAACGCTAAGTGCCTGTGAAACACCAAACAAAACACAGGCTGTAGCCCCAGGGGCAGTAGAAAGAACGAAGAGAGCCAAACATTATCCCTCCTCCAGGAGAAGTGGGACATAACCTGGCACAGGGAAACATGCTTTGCTTCTTGCGTGAAATATGCCCAAGCAACATCTTCAGCGCTTGGTCCCCGAGTGAGGGCTTCTAATTATTTATTTACATCTGCGATTGTCTCCTCTTGACGCTCACATATCTGTGTGTACTGTTGAAGCTCGCTAGCGAGGGATGGGAAAGCCCTGTTAAATCATTAAGCCTCTCCCCCGAAGTGCAGGCCTCGTGCTTTCAATCTGATAGCAAACAATACTGCAGTTTATCTCTGTCAGAAGCACTGTGAACAGCTAGTGTCTGTCTCTTAATCTCATTGTTTTCTTAAAATATCACATCCTTGGGCACTGCTGTTATTTCAGTAGAAAAAGGGAAATATGAAGGGGAGATCAGGCTTAACCAACCTGATCACCTTCTGCAATGAGGTGACTGGGTGGATGAAGGAGGAGTGGTGGATATTGTTTACCTTGACTTTAGTAAGGCTTTTGGCACTGTCTTCCATAACATCCTCATAGGCAAGCTGACAAAGTACAGGTTAGATGAGTGGATGGTGAGGTGGATTGAAAACCAGCTGAACAGCTGGGTCCAGAGGGTTGCAGTCAGCGGTGAAGGCAAGTGGTGCACCCCAGGGGTTGATACTGGAGCCAATGCTGCTCAACATCTTCATTAATTACCTCAACGATGAGACAGGGTGCATCCGCAGTGAATTCGCAGACAATACAAACCTGGGAGGAATGGCCGATACACCAGATGGTTGTGCTGCCATCCAGAGGGACCTCAACAGCCTGGAGAACTGAGCTGTCACGAAGTTCAACAAGGGGAAATGCAAAGTGCTGCCCCTGGGGAGGAATAACCCCAGGCACCAGTACACAGTGGGGGCTCACTGGCTGGAAGGCACCTCTGCAGAGAAGAACCTGGGGGTCCTGGTGGACACCAAGTTGCACATGAGCCAGCAATGCATCTTTGTGCTGAAGAAGGCCAACAGATTGGGCTGCAGGAGGTGATCCCGCATCAGGAGGGTTGTTGCCAGCAGGTGGAGGGAGGTGATCCTTCCCTTCTGCTCAGCACTGGTGAGGCCACACTTGGAGTGCTGGGTCCAGTTCTGGGCTTCTCAGTACAAGAGAGGCATGGACATACTGGAGAGAGTCCAGCAAAGGGCCAATAAGATGATGAAGGGACTGGAGCATCTTTCACATGAGGAAGGGCTGAGAGAGCTGGGACTGTACAGCCTGGAGAATAGAATGCTCAGGGGGGATCTCATCAATGTGTATAAACACCTGAAGGATGTTGGGACAAAGAAGACAGAGCCAGGCTCTTCTCAGTTGTGCCCAGTGACAGGACCAGAGGCAATGAGCATAAACTGAAACACAGGAGGTTCCTCCTGAGCATCAGGAAACACTTTTTCATTGTAAGGGTGATAGAGCACCGGCACAGGTTGCCCAGGGAGGTTGTGGAGTCTCCATCCTTGGGGATATTCAAAAGCTGTCTGGACATGGTCCTGGGCAACTGGCTCTAGGTGGCCCTGCTTGAGCAGGGGGGCTGGACCAAATGACCTCCACAGGTCCCTTCCCACCTCAACCCCTCTGTGACTCTCCAATTCCCTTTCTGACTTTTTTTTCCAGGTGAGGAAGCCTTCTCTGCCTCACATTGCCTATATTTTTCTAGGCACCATCAGCCAAGATTTCCAGTATGGGGAAACTGAATCCTATACCCGGGGCTTCAAAGACAGCTATTCAGCAACAAGCGCTACCTTTCATCAGGTATTTCACCAGTCTTCTCCAAAGGGACACTATCATAATCATAATCTTCAGTGGGTATCAGCAACTATGGGATTTTTTAATCCAGTAAACCAGCGCTGTGTTATAGCTCTGTCATATTAGCAGAGTCTTCCTCTGTTACATCTTGCCTGTAAGTCATGTTTCAATATGGGAAACCATTCGTACCCTGACATCTCCTGAGTTGGCCAAACATCCATAAGCCTAATCTGCTTTGTCTAATGAAAGCATCAATTCCTAGCAGCAATAGTTGTCATTAAATCAATAAGACATGTAGCCCATTCTTCTGGTGCCTCACACGAACACTTGAGCAGCTTGTTAACAAGATTTGCTAACGTTGAGGTCCCACAGTCCAGAAGTTTCCCACCAATGCTACAAAACATAATGGTATTTGGCTTACGGAAGAACTTTTCCTGGTTTGCTTTGTTCTCCTAAATATTTTAACCCCGTTTTCCCTCTGATTTTTCAGTGTTTGAAACCTGTGGAGCAACTTTGCTCAGGTGGAGGCAGTTCAGGCTTGAACAAAGCACTGACAGCAAACATCAGGCATCGTTTTCTGCAGGTAGTCAAACACTGCCACAGAGACAGTCAGTTCTTGGTTTGCTCAGCAATTTATTTTTTGCCCAGGGAAGCACTAGACTAACTCCTAGTCATCCCTAAGGGGTTTCGGGGTTTCCTTCTTTCCCTGGGATCTATTCCTGATATTTTTTTTTAATCACTTGAAAGTAAAACTGTGACCTCTTATAGTCTCCCAACACTCTTTTGACCGGTAAAAACCCCATTCCTGGAAATCTGAAGGCTGGCTAATGTTTTAAGGATGAGGAGATGACTCCAAGGTTGGCAGCTTTGCCTCCAGAATATTTCCTGATGTTAAAGTGCAGCCGACGTGGCTTTTCTCTTGAGCACCAAGAGCAGCCTGTGCTGACAAGGGAGTGCTTCTATGGTGTGAACCAGCCCTTTTTACCGGTTTTGCAGGTTTTTGGTGGCTGGGTCTGACCATCTCCCTGAAAGACCTTCATCCTTTGTGCACATTTGTGTGTGCATTGACATAGTGGGATCAAGGGCTGCAAAAATAAGGATCATGCTGCTGACCTGCTGGCTTGTAGACCATAATTAGTTTATGTTGGAAAAGCACGGTAACAGTGAAATGTTTCATGTGTGTCTCTTCAGAGAGACAAGCAGGGAGGTAAGGAGGGTGATGATGCTAGAGGAAGAAGAAGAGAAATATAAAAGGAGTGAACAAGCTGGCAAAGAGAAGAAGGCCAGAGGTGCTCAAGGACGGAGACACAAGAAGTCAAGCTGATTATTGAGAAGAAGAGGCTGTGCTTCAAAACATAAAGGGGAGCAGCATAGAAAGATGCGAAAGAGCAGTAATGACAGGGAGATGGATTGGATGGGCAAGCTGTGGATTGAAGGCGAAGGCACAAAAGGGCAAGGACAGATACATACGGCTTTGCAATTAGCAGCTGTGATTTATGTTTGCTTCTTTGTCTTATCATCCTTCCCTGGCAGATGTCCTGCAAGTAGCAGCAGTCAGGGGGGTATTTGGGGAGGGGAGAGAGGAGATTTTAAATAGTCGGACTAACCGTGAGGTGTGAAAGGGACCTTCTAGTAGTCTGTACAATCTACCCAGGCAATTCTCATTAGAAATATATTCTAAATTAAGTAGTAGCTGACCTTTTTAAAATAATCTTAAGAAATCCCTTCTCCCTGTACCCCAACATTTGTGCTACTCACAGCAGGTTTCTGTTCCCTTGGACAGAGCCTGAGCACTCAAAGCTGGTTTGGGTTTCAGCTGGTGGCTGGCAAGGGAGGAGGAGGGAAGCAGGAACGAAGGTGGCACAGAGGAAAAATTTTCTTTGTTGGGATAAATCTGCTGCTCTGCTCCCTGATCCTTTCTCCTCATCCTGACCATCCCCTTTCCTCTGTAGACACACACAAAAAAGTTTCTATCCCATCCGTTGTGACAAAGGTTGAAGCAATGGGATTGCATGGCCATCACTTGATTAGCTGGTGAGGCTGTGAGGCTAACAGAGAAGCTTGAAACCGGGCAGGGGGCTTAGGTATTTAACTTTGATTTATTTTCAATGAGTTTTTTCCACCTCTGCTCATATGGCAAGGTTAACACCATAAGTAGGGAGCAATGGGCTAATCTTAACCCAAGGCTGGCCTGGAGGGAGCTCCATCACCTCCGGCCCCCGCCATGGAGGAGGGAGCACCCGAAGGAGGAGCCAGGGCTGCACGGGAGGAGAAGCAGGAGGCAAATGGGGTGAATTTGGGAAAGGAGGGCTGCAGTCCCTTGGGAGCAGAGGTCAGAGAGGCTCAGCTGTTCAGAGGGGGCCAGCTGCAACCACAGCAAAGGAGAGTGGTGGGGCAGGAGGGATGTGCGGGTGACCGCGGGCTCCTCTGCTGGGTGTCCCTCAGGGACTGAGTCAGGACTTGTGGGCTCACCCTTTCCTGTAATAGTTGGGGCCAAGGGTGTTTACCCTGTCTGCTTGGGCAGCCTGAGCACAGGTACCCTTTGTAGTCCTCCCGCCCCTGCAGGAACCCACCGGCAGCTCCAGGTCGATGGGCTTCGTGCCCGGGGCACCTCAGGACTCGTGTCCCTCTCCAGGGAATCAAGAAATAAAGCTCCTGGGATTCACTGTGTTAATAATGACACTATAGACCCATATATAAATGCAACTACATGAATATAGTAACTTTGCTTCGCTGTTCAGTAGCTCCAGGAAAGCTTATGTTTGGAGTGAGCACACCTCGGTAAATCACTCCCAAACACCTAATTTGTTGGTCTGGCTGGGCTAACACCATGACAGCCTGGAAATGAGACTGTAAGTGCATTTTTTTTTTCTCCCTTATTCTTCTTTTGGGATTTCTTTTGCTGTTTTTCTCTTATCCACAGGTCCTTTGGGTGAGCGTCTGGTACCTGCTTGTCCAGCTTGGCTGCTTTTTCTTTATATCCTGGCCTCTTCCCAGTCTTCCTTGGAGGCTGTAGCAGCTCCCCTGCCCTTAGAAGAGCTCAGGAGGAGCCTTGCCCGGGAAATGGGGATTTGCTGCCTCTTAGGCCGAACAAGAGCACACACCCGTGGTAAAGCATTAAATCTCCTCTGGCATTATGTGTAAGAGATGCAAACCCCTGCTTTCTATCTGGCCTGGGGAATGGGCATCCCTGGTATTCCTCTAAGGGAATCTGTGAACAACAATTGAGAAACACAAGTCAGGTAAAATACAGGGATCCTCATTTCCACTGGCAGCTTTTAAGGGAGTCTGTATACCCTAAAAAAGGCCGGAAACAGCTGCAGGGGACAGTGTCCCCAGCTTGCTCCTGGCCAGAGCTTGTCCCTGTGCTTGGAGGTGACTTCTCCTCCCAGCTGTCTCCTGCTTCCCCCTGGAGCCAAGAGCCTGCAGCAGACTCTTGTGAAAGATGCCTTGTTAAAGGTGCTCAGTGGATCCCAAGTTAAGAAATAAAAGGAAAAATTCTTTAGAAAGGAATCCTTTAAAAAGTGAATCCATTTTTATCCTGGAAAGCAAAGGTTGCTGGCCCAGCCTGGCTCGGTGGGGTGCTTCAGGTTCTCCGGAGGAGAACTGGGGGTTGCCCCTTCCTTGGCTGCAGCAGCTTTGACAGTTTCGGGAGGGAGGAAAGCAGTGGGAAAGGATAAGAATGAATAAAATAAAGCCAGGGGAGAGAGAACTTCCTTATATTAATATTCCCTGCCCAGTTGCAGAAAGGGAAAAAAAATGCTTGGACATTTGTTGCGCTTCCAAAAACACATAGAAGTGAAAGTGCATAAATTGTTTAAAAAACCAACATGCGTTAAATAGTATTTAGCTGCCAAAGCGGAAGGGAAAAAAAAAAACAGAAAAGAAGAAGACATCAGTTGGAGGGAGAGTGAAAAGTATTTTGATTGAAAAATGTCAACAAGCTCTCCTAGAAGCAACAACAAGCAGCAGTGATTGTGTTTGTACAAAACAAGCCCTTCTTCCCTACGTAGAAGATTGGTTTTATTTTTCCAGTTTCAGATCACCTACCTTTCCCACAAGAAAGCCAAATAAAACCCCCAGACATCCTGACTCCCCCCGTTGAACTCTCCAGAAAACTGTGGGTAACAGAGAGGAGAAAAGAAATTTAAAAACCCTCAGAAACAAAATATGACAGCAAGGTCCACATCCTCAAAGACCTAAAAATAGCTCTGAGGACTGGGCTCTGTGTTGGCAATGACGTTTCGGTGGAGAAGCTCTTCCTGCACATTCTGGCTTCTAGCTCAAATCCAGGCACGGAAAGGGATTTTCTAGGTGTTTGGGTTGTTGCAGGTTTAGTGGCTCGACGATGACTTCTAGGTTTTTTTATTCCCTAATCCTACGTGAGCACTGTAGGCTGAGAGAGACATAATCCAGGCTCCTTGAATGAATCTCGCAGAGTTTTGTTCTTAGACAGAAAATGAATTAGGTTAAGCGGGGATTAGAGGAGACACACCACATGCCCGCTTGGCCCCGTGCAATCGCAATTGTTTATGTGTGAGCTGGGAAAAAAAGTGATTTGGGAAAAAATAGTTCTAAAAATTAATGGGTTTCCCAAAGCGAAAAAAAGTATTAATAAAAAGGAACCTCAGAGGGTTGGGGAGACTTTCTCAAAATGGCAATCCCATGGCACCGAACAGTGCTGGAGGTCCAGGGGAAAATACATCTAGGATGGAGCTAGCATCCATGGAAAGATGGAGGTTCAATGGCTGTGGATGGGTCTGAGAATATCGAGACAAAGCTTTGCTGAGCAAAGAAGGGCTGATAGGGAGAGGATACCTTTAGACCGCAAAGGTCGTGAAGATTCAGGTGGTGTTTTAAAAACTGCAGTCGCAGCGGGTGGGCAGTGATGGCCCACAGGTCATCCTCCTTAGCCTCAGAGCTTCTCCGGTCCTGAGATGCCAGATCCTGCTCTGCCTGCCGTGCTGGAGCCCGGCTTGCTGAGCATGGAGTGTGATGCCCGCTTTCTGGATTTTCTATTTTAAGCAGCTTCCGTCAGAGGTGAGGAGTTGAAAGTTGCCATGCCGACAGGGAAATTTCAGGCCCTAAAATAGTCAAAACTTGCTCCTGCATCATGCAAGTGTGCGTATGCTTCCTGCGAGGGAGGCGAGGACCAAGCTAGGAGGGCACAGGGAGGCTGTAAGGATCCTTCCTATGCAGGGGGGAAACAACCCCCTCAAGAAAACATCTATAGGATGCTTTCAGGCTCCTTCCCTATAGGTATCTGGGTAAATTAAGCAGCAGTGGGCAACAGACAGCAGCAGCAGTGAGGGGATCCTAATGATCACAGCATTAAAAATAACTGATTATTCCTGTTTTTACTATTATTGTCACTGCTAGAGATCTTAGCCTCCGGACCCTGATAAGGAATCCAGTCCTCAGTGTGAGGCACGGAGAGCAAAGGAAAAGAAACTGGGTGGTTTAGGAGGGAATACACATTTCTCAAGGAGGTCTTGCACTATGCTCGTGGGGCAATAGTGGTTCATCATGATTTAAAAGATTTGCAGCTACATGCTGGAGATATCCGAGGGCTGCACCAAGCACCTAGCTGTGTCCTGCCAATTGTGGACATGAAGCTTCCTGTTGTGCAGGACTAAATGGGCTTGGTTTTGCATTTTCCCCTGCTGTTCAATCCAATTTGACCAAAGATCCCAAAATGTGGATTTGTTGGGGTTTTTTTTAAGTTCTTTAAAACTGAGGTAGCCCCTGCAGAGATGCCCAAACCACTCGAGCCAGTGACACAGATCTGCTGGTGGTCAGGGGATGGTTTTGCCTCTTGCACGTGCTCAGGTGAGGTTATTCTCCAGCCTCGCAGAAGCACAAATGCAAACACTGTTTAGCCATCCCTGAGTGAGGAGAAAATCAATTCACTTCACACGCTCAGAGCCAGCCATGCTCCCGACCCTAATGGGTGCTGGAGCATCTCTGCGCCAGAAACGAACCCCGGCAGAGCCCGGGAGGCTCCTCCCTGTGGTGAAACTCAACGTGTATTTCGGCAGGGGGAAGTCACAGCTCACTTTGATTTCCCACGTTCTGCCTTTTTTTTCCTCTGCCTCGCTCCTACTGTTTTTCCGTGCTCGCCCCTCCAGCCAGTTGTCGCTCCGCGGTCCATGCTTACAAATGTAAATTCTTCTGATGTATGAATATTTCACAAGCGCTCCCTCCCCAGGGACTGTGCCTGCCGAGGAGGAGGCAGGCTCTGCGGGGATGGAAATGGTAGCAAATGGCAATCTTAATGAAAGATCTCTTCTCCAAGGATGTCTTTGCAGAAGAGTACACCATCCTGCAAGAGCTCCCAGCTCATCAGGGTATGTATGCCCTGCTCTCCGGCTGCTTCAGTTGCCTTTGGCCATGGGTGGTGGATGTACAGAGAAATACAACTTGGTCTTTTCCCAGGATATACCGTTTTGTAGGTTTGGAGATGTGTTGGGATGCTCTGGTCTGAGCTCCTCATAAGACTGATGGAAATATCTTCCCTTCAGTAGACGTACAATGGTATAACCCAGAGAGTGGCATGATGCTTCAGGTGAATTTTTTTCCACCTGATGTCCAGACAGAGGAAATTAATCACATAATTCCCTCCATCCTGATACACATAAGTAGCTGATAATCAAAGCGCATATCAAATCCAAACAACAAGCGTAGCATCTTCACCAAAGAAACGTGCTCGTGGGCCCATGTTTCCCTGGACCTCCATATCTCCATCCCCTCCCAATCTCCTTGCCCATCTCTTCTACATCTGCAGGCCACCAAGAGGGGCTGGCACCCAACCGACATGTTTTCCCAGGTGCTTGTGACCCCCAGACCCACCCAAAGTTCTTCCAGTGAGGCCTCCTCCCCGCTGGATCTCCCTCGCTTCACACCAGCTTTCTCTGCCCCATCCAGACCCAGGATGGTCGTGTGCATAAACAGTCACATCTGCCTGACCCCAGCAGTACATATATAGCTGTGTGTATATGTCCCACTGTATGCATAGAGCTGCCTTATAGATATCCTAGCTGTCTTAGATATCCAAATTATATGTCTTAGATACATCTTATTTATTTATCCGAGTAGCAAGCGCAGCCCATGCCTGCGCAGCAGCCACGGTGCTGTCTGTCTCTCCGACAGTGGGTGGCACTATGCAATCAAAATAGTTTTGCTTCCCCTTTATTCCACTATCTTAATTTTTCAGCCTGGTGGGGTTTGAGCCATGCGGTTTCAGAGGAGCAGGGAGTATGGGTTTCACACCGACAGCATCTTGAAGCCAAGGTTCATCGGAAGAGAACTCGTACAGCAAACTGGAGGACGTTTCCTTAGGAAAATCAGAAACGGCAAAGTTACGCTGAAGGCTGAGCCTGGTTTGAGTTGTGCTATTCATCACTTTTTTTTCTATTTAAGGAGCAAGAAGTGTCTATTAGGAAAAATCGAGTATCGTTGCTACTTTGTTGCCCTTTTTTCTTGTAAAACACAGAGAATAATTGCTGGTCCACTTTTTCAGGATGGTGTTAATTTGTGACACTCTCTCTCCTACAAATAACTTTAAAATATTGGGACTCAGTGTTATGACTCGCTCTTGATAACAAGAGATGTGGAACTTGATTTGCATCTGTTGCAATAATTTTTCTTTGCATTGCTCTTCTGTTAGAGATGCAAGGGAGATACTCGGGTCTGGCTTTCAGCTGCCCTAGGACTTTCTCATCAGCAGGCTCTCCCTAAGTAGCTCCCATTGCAAAACTTCTGCTAAATTGAACTGACCGCAAGCGAACAACAGCGAGATGGTGCAGTCCATGAGTCCATGAGCGATGGTACAGTCAGGTTCATCACTACGGGAAAGGACACAGAAATGTTTGCCCCGATTGCTAGGCTTGGCAGGAGTGCAGAGCACTCGAGCCTGTATGAAAACCATGTTCTCAAATAAATTAATAAAGTTTCTGTGATATTAGAAAACACTGAGCTGTATGGCAAACTGTGTTTAAAAGCTGAATGGTATTTTTACCTAAAACACACCCTTGACAGGGAAACAGTGGGATGCTAAAGAAATAATGAGAAAACAACCACCTGTTCATGATAAAAATGCATGCACCAGAGCAAAATCCAGTGTGTTGTGTTGGGTATATCCCAAACCAGAGTTTCTCGGGTGAAGGCTGCTGAATCATTTCCAAGTGATACTTTATACCAGGAGGTGTCAGTGTCTCCTGCAGAGGAATGGGAACAGGTTTCAACAGCAGCATGGTCTATGGAGCAAAGCAGAAGTGTTGAAAGAGGTCAGTAGGGGAATTACAACTTCTGTTTAGCTCTTCAAATAGGACAGGGGTATATCCACATTCGTACAAGTCCTGGTTTCACCCTAAATGAAAATTACCCCTAAATAGGATGCTAGGAGCAAAACACTGTGCTCACACTTTACTCAGGCAGCCCAAGTAATGTGGTACCCTGCTGAAGTCAGAGTGATGGAGGGTTTGTAAAACAACAATACATCATTGCCCTGGAGGGTATTTTATCTGAGGGTCCTCCGCTCTCTGTCACATCTTGGCCAGTTCAACTTCCCTGAGGCAGATGAAGACCCAAGCAAGGAAACTGGAACACAAACATCTTCAGAGCCAAAAATGTGTGACCCTGGAAGCCGCTGCTTGTGCCCGCAGCACCTCAGGCTCAGTTTAGAGGACAGGCTGTGCCCAGCCTGGCACTCTGACTGTGTGGACATATCCATCAGCAAGGATGTAAGTCATGCCGGGAAAATAAAATGCAAACAAAGTGAATCTGCAAAATGGAAATGCTCAATGTCACGCAATGGGGTCTGCGCTGGAGCTAGCAACCAGGAGGGCTTGGGGTGGCCCTGCCTATGGTGGTGACACAGGACCAAGCTTCCCTCCACAGAGACAGCATCTCCAGAACCTCAGAAAGCTCTAGTTTACCTTGGAGTTATGCAGAAGCTAATTCTTCATTCTCCTAGAAGATGTTTCGAGGAAGTTTCCGGGAGAATAACCATGCTTCTTTTGTGGGCCAGGACTAAAGAAAAGGGGACTTTTGCAGCACTCGGAGACCTGGTGCCTACACACAGAGGGAGCAGCAATGGACACCAAATCCCCCTGAAGTCCAGTGAGAGGCTGGGCAAGCATACACAGGGTTCATGCAACCCGGTGACCACTCACTGCAGACCCCAAAAGAGCACTACACCAGCAAAGGACATGGCTGTGCCCAGGGGAGTACTGCTTTTTCCCCTTCCAGGGGAGACCTCTTTGGCAATTACAAAGCACACTCCACTTTCGCAGACCAGAGCAGGTCACTGGTGTCTCCAGATACCACTACATCCACCTCAAGGGACAACAGCTCCTACGATGCCGGTCCATGACTGATCCCAACCAGCTTGTGCTAACAGTGTGTGTCTCTGTGTGTCTCCTTTCACAGCTGTGTCGAGGTCACACCCTGCTCCTTTTTATTTTAAAGCAATGACTCTGTGGACTTTATGCCAGCACTTTAGATTCTCTAGTGCTTATACATCAGCGACCAGTGGGTTTACATTAGCTCACGCTAGCTAGGGGCTGGCTCAGCCTGTTTGCTGACGGCGATGCCATATGTTTTAGTATAGCTCCAGCAAGGTTCGTCTTACTGGGACCAGATGGGAAAACAAGGAGCTCTTGTCCCAGGGGAGATGTCTGGGTGTGACATAACACCAGTTTCTCTGAGGCACACTGCCTTTGTGCACCTCAGCATCTGAACCAGCAAAGACCTCAACACACCACCAGCCTCCCTGCTCCCTTTTGCAGAGGCCCTGGGGTTCAGGGGTATGAAAAACATGGGCAAGACCTTCACCCTCTCCTTCACAGCATCTGCTCTGCTCATATGGACGGCGTTTAATAGCAGGGGAGCATGAAGTGACAACATCTGCCGCTACGGGAGTTGCTGTCGGTGTGGTGTGGTTTTTCTGTTTGCTGGTAGAAAAGCCAAACTCTTCCCTCACAGTGAAATCTGTGAGGTTTTATGCAAAATCAGGCAGGGCAACCATGGTCCTGTCACCTATGCCAGAGCCTGGGGGGCCAGTTTCTCCTAAGATCAGCCCCACCAGTCCCCCATCTGTCTTCCTCCAGTGCAAGCAGAAGCTCATCGCCCAAGGGCTGTCCACACCATTCCCTTCCCATACAGCATATGCCCCAGTTCCTCGTCCTTTTGGTAGCAAAATTAAATTCTGCCTACGCAGCTGAGAAATGCCAAGCTTTGCCTGGACTTGTGCCTGTCCAGTGCCCACACAAGCTGCAATGCTCAGAAAGCCCCAAGTCTGAAGCCCTTGGCTCAGACCTGTCCACCCAGCTTTGCTCTCCATCACTCCTCTTCATCCCAAGAGTGGACATTATGGTTAATGTGGAGGATTCACAGCCCTGGCCTGAAGGACTTACCATCAACAAGATGGCCGTTATGAAACGATTTCTGCCAGGGTTGTTTAATGAGAAGGGTTTTGCCATGTTTTATCTTGGTTGGATGCCTTGGTGGGACTGGCTGGAGGTTTGTTCCAGCGGGGCCAGAGTCTCGCCCATGAGCCAGAGGCTCTCAGAAGTGGCTTTGGCTTTTCTCAAATTAGGCTGCTTGTGACTCACAAACTTGTGTCTTGCTTTCAGATGAGAGAGAAAGATAGAGGAAAGGTGGGTAAATAGGCAGACTGGTGCAGGTTTCATCCCTGCAAATTGCTTTAGCTAAATCAGAGATGTTGCTAGTGGGCTTTTGACACACAATTCCTGCCTGCTCCTCAGTTAACCCTTCCCTGGGAGCAGAAAATGAGGGCATTTAATTTCCTCACCAGGACTAAAGCACAGTGTTAGGAAGGTGAAACAACCCCTCCTGCTTGTGTGCCATGGGGGTCTGACAAGCAGCATGACCATGTGCAACATGTACAGGGCTCCATCACAGCTCTCTGTGTGGCTGGGGGACCTCTAGGTTTGTCCAGAAACCCTTCACCAAAATCTGTAACATTTCCCACCAACCTTCCCATCTGCCTGAGATCTGGAGGAGGAAACTCTACGTGCAGTAACCAGTCGCAGGGAGGGCTAAGGAAGGAGCCAGCAACAAGAAGTTGGGTAAAACTGTCCCGTGTCCCCGTTATGCTGGATACTTGCTTCACAAATTGTGGGCTATAAGCTCCCAGGAAATTATTTTTGAATATACACAAGGCTAAAGGGGAATTGCTGCATTCCTGCTGGCTAAAAGAGAGCCAAGAGTACAGTTACACACCTGGTTGCAACAGTTTAATTATTAGAAAATTGAATTTCACCAAATATATTTAGAAATAAAAGCTGTATTTGCCAGTGAGTCTTCTGATAGGATGACAAGAGAAACTCCTAAGATATTGTGGGTTTTTCACTTTTGGAATTGGTTTATCTAGTATTAATGAAAATCTAGGCATATATTTAGGAGTTCTCCCACTGCCAGTGGGAACTGCTTTCCATAGAGCCCAGATCCTGGGGAAGGGCTCAGGGTCCTGAATACAATATTGCCCTGTTTCAGAGTCAGAGCTGTGTACCCTAAGTGTGTGCGTGTGCCCTCACACAAACTAACACATCCCTTATTATTTATCTGCTTCAGCCTCTTGTGAAATACTTCTACCAGATTCTGTGCATTTTCAGTCCAATTTCTCTGAATGTAATTACCCAATCTTGTTAAAACTGTTTAAATGCGATTAGCCAATGCAATTATCCAATAATAGAGCTGGTCCAAAAATTAAAAGCAGCAGAAGGAAAAAGAGGAGAGGGAAAAAAGAAAATTGAGACATTTGCAACAGATTTTTTTTAATTACTTTTCCTATTTGACGTTATGGAGGGAACAACCCTCCAAAGCTAGAAAAAGATTGGTTTCACAGTGGGGAAAAAAAACCCTGCCTTATCATCAGAATTCATTCCTTGAAAACAGTTTTCTGTCTGAAAATGCTGACCCAGGGAAGATTTTTTGCTGTCTTCCCTGCGGTCCTCTTTAGTCGCCTGGAGGCATATGAAAGATGGTGTTGTCTGGTTCCACATGAGCAGGATCAACAGTGGTCAACGTCCCGCAAAGAAAAATGCATCCGGATCCTGCTGGAGCTGGCTGGTGATGCTCTCCCGTGAAAGACGCTAAGCCCCAGTGATCTCCTTGTGTTCCTGGGGGAATCATTTGGGGATGAAGTGGAAACCTTGCTCCAGCTCTGCAGGCAAATGTGGTGCCGTGCGTAGCATACTTCAAAGGCTTGCATACTTCTTTGCCCAAAATAATCCTTCCAAGAACATCCGGTGGTCACTGCCTCGGTCTTCACTGACAGGCCTTGAGGTCGAGGGCTATCGAAAAACTCAGTCCCTTCCTTTGCATTCGGTTCTTCACCATTTTCTGCACCATGGGAACATTAGGCACATTAAACCTTCAGACACCAAATCAACACAAGTCTCCCAGCTCGTTTATGGAGGTTATAAGCCAGCTGAACAAGTCAAGGCTTACTTCTATGCATTCACTTTTCGTTCTTCATTTGAGTAATTAAGCAACAAACCTGGCTCATAAATTAATATTATTAAAACAAATGAAGCAGTGTAGAGTACACCCTTAACTGTGCAGATCATAGGTCACTCCATTTGTACTTGTTTGCTTAGCCCACTCCGGACAAAGTCCTAGCAGATTTTGAGCATTTAATTGTCAACTCTTCATTTTTTATGGTTCACTGCTTGCAAGCCCCCAGATTGTGCAGACATGGAGAGACAAAGGGCCAAATCCTGCCCCCTCCTGCCCCACTGGGAATGAACTGAATCAACAAGATAGGCGAGCGTGCCACCGAGGGTGGGACATGGCTGTGCCTGGCTGCTTGCGCTGCACTTTGGATTGAGCAGAAGTAGGAGGCAGCAGTGTTTTATTGCGGAGGAATTTCCTACCTTGCAAGACCCACAGTACTGACCTCCTGTCCCCATCAGCTTCATGTTTTCGGCTCAGGGTGGATCTTGCAATTTGCCCTGAACCCTTTCTCTGGCTGTTTCCAGCTGGAGGCAAGGGGCAACCAGTCTCCAGTCATGGGGCTCGTGGCTGTAGCTCATCCTTGTGCAGGTCCTGGGGTACCCTGGCTGCTCCCCTTTCTTTCTGCTCAGCACCAAATCATTAGGGGACCGAGTACCACCCATCCACCACTTGCATAAATGTGCTGCAGCACTGGAGGTATCTGTGCTCTCCCTGGCAGCACACATGGTCCCATGGAGGAGAATTTATAAGAACCCAATCATTTAATTTTGGGGAGGGAAACCAGGGAGATCAAAGTGACCTGCACTCCTGTCTTAGCCACATGTCTCCTGGCCATGCTGGGGTGAAAATGCCACAAAGCTTTTGCAGGCAGATCTCTGACCCCTTCGTTAGCCAGGCCCAGCTGAACGTCTGCTTTCCTGCCTCGTTAGGAGCTGTGGCCCCTGCATAGGTAAGTCAGGATTCGGGATGGATGCCAGGAAGGGCAAACTCCAAACACCAGTATTTTTCTGTGCCCCAAGGGCGTAGGTGAGACAGTGCATCTGCTGGCTTGAAGTGGATATTGTTACTGGAATTTGGGATTCCTTTTGGATTAAGCATCATGCAGCGCTCACAAGGCTCCACTTAGCCGACATGTCTGAGCTCTGCCTGAAAATCTGATTTCCCTGTCATTACTTCTAAAGCTGTGTTTGCCTCTCCTTCTTTCTCTTTTGATTCTTTTCATCCTGGCCAGTTGTAACATGCATCTCCCTGTTATGTTCTTCAGATGTACTGCTCTGTTTTTACTTGAACTAAATAATTCTCTGTGCTCTTTTCTCCCCCTTTCCCAGTATTGGCCCTTTCCCCAAATTCCTGATGCAGGCAGTTTGTTTTCTATGGTTTTACTTCAGCTGAGCTTGGTTATTGAATGTGCTTTCTTCCTTCCAGAGAGACTCCTGGTCCAGCCCCTGGGCTGTTTTTCTAACACATTAAGTGTTTCCATGTCTTTCCTCTCTTCCACTCCAGGAAGTTTTAGTTTTATCCTTTAAAAAAGTAGCAGTAACCTTTTACGTCTCTACTTCTGGCCCGTTTTCTAAGGACACAAGGTGTATTTAATAGTGCTATGCGTGGGTATGTATATGTCTACCTGTCGATTCCCTCATAACTTGAACCTATTGGCCAAATTCAGTGAAGGTGGACAGAGAGTTAGGGGGCTCAAAGACTTCAGGTTCTGAAAAGTCTCATGAATATGTGTGAGTGAGCAAGCAAAGAAGATGCTCTGTGTTCTCTAACCAAACAGCAGAATAGATACTGTGGTTTTGGGGGGAAAAGCTCAAAAATATGACCCAAGGGCTCCAGATCCAAAGGCAAATGAAGAACATGCACTTATTTTTCTTTTAAACCCCGTGCTTTTTAAACCATAAAGTCTTGTGATTTTGGAGGGACCAGACTCATGACTTTTAAACTCTTGGGTATGAAAGCAGTGATGTTGGAGTCTCCTTGCAGCCAAGAGTAGCCAATAGACCATCGCAACCCCACGAGGGTATCGCCTCGCCTCCTCCTTTGTGCTGGTTCCCTGCCAAGCTGTTCCTAGAGGCAGGAAAGCAATGCTCCCAGCCTGGAGCTATGCTTTTGCCTCCGAATGTGGTACAGGTCCAGGGAGGGGACAGCATGGGACGAAGCAGATCAAAGAGCTGGACGTACTGGGCAACCTTGGGCAAGTCGCTTTACCTCCTCAAGCCTCTGCTTCTCTTCTCACCCCGCAGAAACCCTTGATGGTAGGACTTTTCCCTGTACAGCACCTACCACTACAGGGTTCCCACCAGGTTGTGCCCTGCAGGGAGGGACTGCATCGGATCCTAAAAAGTAATAGTTTTTAGGGCAAAAGTAAAAGTAATAGGGCACAGCAATCTCATTCAAGATCCACGAGATCAGCATCTCTGTAGAGAGCAAAGGGGATAGCCTGGCTTGTAGGAGGCAGTTCCTGGGGCTTTGTACCTTGGATGGGTGCCCCTTGGCTAGGGTTTGTCTCACAGGCACTCTTCCCAAACAGCTCCAAGGGGATAAAAAGATGAGGTGGGGAAAAGGAAAGAAATGGAAGAGCAGGAGGGAAAGGAAGACAGAAATTGGGAGACACAAAGCAGGAGACAGCTCTCTTGTCTGTCGGAACAGGTAGCTGCTGACCTGGGGCTAAATATTCCCATGTGAAGACTGAAAAGCTTCCCTATCCCCAGCCTCCTGCGTGCACAGACCCCGCACAAGCAGCCAGCGTGGAGAAGATCGGCATTGCTCCCTGCTGAGGAGTACAGCTGAAAACAGACACATTTGCTTCCTTTAGGAGTTCAAGTCACTCCCTGTAAGGTCCAATAATTCAAGGAGAGCTTCTCCAGGGTGTGCATTTGCCTTCCTTCCCAACCGTATTTGGCCACAAAATGGGTGTTTTACCTACAGTTCCCACACGAAGAGACCCCCTTAGCTGTAACCCAGCTTCTCCCTCCCTGCAGACAGCTATTTACAGGATTTCAATGGGTAGGTCTGAAATGACTCCATGTCCAGAATCGCCACTGCCAAAGGAAGGAGATGGGGGTCTTTGCAACAGGCTTTAATAATCTTCCTGTCGCTCTGGCTGGCAGCTTTCGGCATGCGTCCCACATTCTTTAGTAGCCCTTTCCTTAGCAATGAATAGGCTTTTAGCACGCTCTCATAATGGTTTCTTTTCCTGTGGCACTCAGAAAAAGCTTTCAGCCTGCTCCAGCTGCTGCCTCTGCTGCCTTTCCTTATCCACCAGAAAGATGCAGTGGCTCTGCTTAGCATATCCTCTGCCACTAATAGAGCCACTCTTTCACCTCTGAAAAGAGGTGGCATGTGAGCAAGGGGTGGAGGATGGCTTTGCCTCTGTTTATTTTCCTTAAGCTCCTTTGCAAGCTGGGGGTTACAAGGCTGAGTTAGGACCTCTTCGCCCCCCGCAGGAAGCACGCGTGCCCTGTGGGTCAGCAGCCCCCATGCAGGATCAGGGGGCTTCAGCCTGGGGCTGCCGCCCCGCTCTGTGGCTGCACCGTGCCAGAGACTGAACTTTCATCCCCCGATGCAGGAGGTCTTGGCTCTGATTTAAGGCAGGTGGAAAGTGCATGCTCCTCCCGTCTTGTTTTTCTCATTGTAATTCCCAGCGGGGCTGTTACTCCAAAACCTGCAGTGACAGGACTCTTACGCAGCCACAGTAGTGTGTAATCTACTCTGCATGGGTATGTTGTTGTTTGGTTTTTTTCTCCTGGATTTGATAATGATGCTACTTAATTAGAGAATGAAAATTGCTTTAGTTCAGGCTAATAAAAGGGCCTTTGGAGGTCCCAGCAGTTATCTCAGACACCTACATTAGCAGGTACCCTAGACAGCTTTGAAAATTGTACAATAGATAACGTAAGCTCAGACTCTCAAAGGCTTTGAGATCAATGAGAATTACAACCCCCAGAAAAGCATTAGGTAACTATGTACTTTTCTAGGTCTGGCTAAGAAACGCATCTGAAACTGTGGACTTTGGCAGCAAAAAGCTCATTTTCCGTGATGCAAACACGATGGGAGGAAAGGGAGAGAGTGGCAATGCAACACGCTGCTGTGACTTCTCAAGAATTTGAGGTTATTTTCATACTAACCTGCAGTCTCACTACACAAGTTTCTGTGTTTCCCCTTTCTCTTAATTTTGTTTTTTTATTTTGCTGCCCAGGAAAGCACTGAGTATATGTTTACCATTTTCCTTATGCATATGTGACTCCCCACATTTATTTATATGTATCTTTTCAGGATTAAAGAGAAAATCTACATCCCCCCTTTCTCTGACATTAGGACAACTACTTTGTGATTCACACGGAGAGTTGGGACAGCAGTGGACACGAGATAAGTTTTAGCCTGGTTCCTAAAAAATTGTACATTGCACATGCACTGGGCGATGTGTCTCTATGTGGCTCCATCCGTCCATCCCTCATTAAAAGCTCTTGATTCCAGCATGCAGTTTCACCGAAATTTCACCGAAGGGTGGAGATCTCACAGTAAGTGTATTTCTGTGAGTTTCATAAAAATAGGCAGATTGGCTGAAGAGAAACCTCCACTGAGGAGCTGTCTGAGATTACCCCTGAGCAGAAATCTGAGGATTCACAGCCTCAGAGACCTACAGCCTCATTAGACAGGTTGATGCCAGGAGATGCCTAAAACCTCGTTAGATGGTCTTAGGCATCTCTTGGGCCTGAATGCCAAATTCCCTTCATCACAAAGGAGGGAATTGCACTCGGTGGCTGAACGGCAGCAGCCTCAGAGGACAGAAGCAAAGAAGCTGTAACACTTCCCTAAACCTGTATTTCACAGATATAGCAAACACAGCAAGTTTTTAGTGGTTTGATACTTTACACAGGAAGTTAATACACCCACTTGGTGAATCAACCAAGTCAGAACACATCGCTGGCCAGATGCCATCTTCTGCAGTAGGTCAGATACAGTCCTGGTAGCTACCTGCCTCTCACTGTCCTAAAAGAGATTTATACAGTCCTGGGGTTTTGGCATAAATGACCAAGTACTTCTTTTCTTCAGCTGTCTCCACTTCTTATACCAATCAGGTATAAACTTAATTTTTCAGGGTGGAGGGGAGGGCTCTATGCTGAACACTGACATAAACGTTATTTTGGATACGGCTGATGAAGAAGTATAGCTGTTGCAGTAACACCGCCTCTGACAATCTCAGGCAAAGAGGTGTGGTGCTAAAATAACAGTCTGAAAAATGGAAGTACCTGCTTTCTCCTCAGCACTTTTACTCCTGTTACAGCATTACAGCAACACGCGCACACACACACACACGGAGCAATTGCTCTTTGCTCCGGGCTGGTTACTTTTCTGCCTAATCCATGCACAGCCGTCAGGGGCCTTGTAACTACTGGCCATGCTTGAATCTGCAGCCATGGACGTTGGCAGCAATGCATGTAGCAGTGTTACTGCTGAATCTCAGCATCAAGTAGGGAAACAACTTCTCTGGTCGTAACAGGCTGCCTTCGTTAGCTCCTGCCTGCTGACTCTGCTGCCTTGGCAGTAGCTGGCAGGGGAGAGAGGAGTTTCATCAATCATCAATCATCTATCATCAATCTGTGCCACGCTCTTTTGCTCTGGTCTCAAGGGGTACAGAAGAACCAGGAAAGGTGCAGAGGGTGACAAAAGCATGCAGTGAGCTCTGTACAGGACTAACAACATCTCTGGAAAAGAGATGACGGGGTTCAAAAAAACAGCAGACAAATTTGCAGGAGTCAAACGCATGGAAGGCTTTTAAATCCAAAGGACTGCACCTGGAAACATCTGAGCTGCAGATTGTTGGATACTTGGAAAGTATTCTCAGAAAATATCACATGTTCTGGCTTTGCTTATTCTTATGTTCTTCCTTTCCAGTATGACTGTTCTTACGATATTTTGCTGCTCTTTTTGCATGGCCCCGAGGATCTCTAAAGCTGCAGTTACTTCTCAGACCTGTTCGGTCCACATGTTTGCTCCCACAGCCACCTCGTGTGGCCACTGTCACACTCCTGCAGCAAGCTGGGGGCACGGGAAGACATCCTCACAGGCCAGTGGGCAAAGGACAGCTGCACAGTCCCCTACGTTCCCTTGCAGAAGCTTTACCACTCCTGTTTGCTGTCATCCCAGTTTACTGTCACCCATAATCAGGGATACAGTATTCATTGTCATACCGTAATCAGGGATAAAATGTGTAAGGACAGCGATTCCCCTTGCTGCTTCTAGCCACTGAATCACAACCAACATTCAGAAATTGCTCATGCTTTTTTCTCTCCCTAATGTAGCTTTTTATAGCATATTCCATACAGCTGATGTAAATCAAGGCGTGCTCTGCTTGTGTATTAATCCTTGAATGCCAGGCAAATCCTCAGCTGTCTAACTTACCCACCTCCTGCCACCAGCAAGGTGCTTTATCAACCCACAACCATGGGAAAAAGCAGCAGGCACTTCTACTTGGAGCACTCACAAGTTCTTCATTCAAGCATGTTTCCCATAGTTGAAACCCTCTGATTGTTTCCCTTGCTTCTTCGGTAGCAAAGCTTCACCGTGAGAGGAGATCACACAGCTTGTTTTCAGATCAGCCCAGCTTGTTTTGAAAAGCCTGACCCTGCATTTCCCCCGCAAGCTAGAGGCAATGTCCCCTGCTAGGACAAGATGTCACACATCCAAGATCTTGAACGTCTGCGTTCGTTCTTGCCCTTTTTTCCTGCTTTTCCCCACTTTACCCTCAAAGAAAAATCACAGGGAGACCCTACAAAGGAGAAAATGCCATTATTCTTGGGAGGCGAGTTGGGGCTCTTCTTTTGCAGCATGTACCGATTTGGTTTTCTTCATGTTTGTACATTATTATGGTTTTGAAAAAGGGGACAACGCACCCAGTTTTAAATTTACTCCTGTCTCAATTCGACTTTGTTTCCAGAGCCATTCAAAGGAGCCTTAGAGTAAACAAGGTGTGTGTGGAGGTATTATTCTATATTTTTCATCTTCTTGCTGGTAAAAGTGCATGTGCCTTTGGAGGATAAAGTTAAATATTTACCCTAGGTCAACCATCCCTGTCTGCAGAGTTTATATTTTGTTGGAGTTCGGGCAAGCAAGTGGTATTTGCAAAATTCCTTGCCTGTCTCTGCTATTAGAAAATCCACTCATAAAGGCCTTTTGTTTTCATCCTCAGAATATTTTCGATAAGGTGTGAGAACTTACCTAGCCTGGAGAGATGGTGAATCCCACATGTGACACTGTGGTAGGATTGTGTTGGGACTGGGTTGTTTCATTTGCTAGCCAGGAACCTACATGCAGCAGGACCTGAGGAATATTCTTGGGATCTGGCATCACTGAGGGCCAGGAGGTTTTCTCTCCCTGGTTTCAGAGGTCTCAAAATCAGGCTCATTCTGATAAGTCAGGTGGCTGCGTGTGGGTGGCTGGTCCTGCATCCAGCTTGCAGTGGGGTGAGCAGGTCGGTGGCACCGGGAAGAGCCAAGGAGCACGCTTCGTGTTCTTCCCAAAGGCAGGCGGAGAGCATTTCTGTGATGGGGCTGGAGTCAGTCCAAATTGCTTGGCATCCCAGGCCCAACAAAGTCTCCTTGCCAAGCTAAAGTCTGCATACCAAGGAAGTGCTCTAGGCCTTCCTGCCTCAGCCAGCATGCTGTGGCTCTTCTGAGGACTTCGTTTTGCCTGGTGGAAAACAAGCTCTCTCCCACATGCTTTTCATGTATTCTCCTCAGAAAAAGGCCGCTCTGTAATACAGCCCCTTGGGACACTGCAGGCTGTCCAGAACATCTCCGTTGGGATGTTTGGGAGCACCTTTTTTCAAGCTTCTCTTGAAAAACACAAATATAAAACCCAACCCCTTCCTGCCCTCTTCCCTTTCATCTTGCTCCTTCCCCACCATGACTTTTAGGTGTCACTCTTCAAACTACTTCAAATCAAAGCAGTCATGGGAGACAGGCTGATTGATGATCTGTTTCTAAGCCTACAGTTTCTGGTAGGTCTCCCAAGAACAGGGGGTAAACAGCAGCCAGACCCAAGGAAGCTCCTGAAAGCCATAGATGACCTTGCCGGTCTTATGCAGAGGGAGATAGCAGCAGGAAGACAGGGAAGCAGAGAGGGCACGATGAGTGTTGACTACACTCCTGCTGCACACAGCTGGTATGCAGTTTTGTCAGAAACATGGCCCAAGGTCTACGCTAACCTGTGCCAAGAGGGCATCTATCAGGTGTGAGACTTCAAGGAGCTGCAAACAGCTCTTTGAAAGCCTTCCTCTCCTCCCCTAGCAAAGAAACTCAAGTCTGATTTCTTTCAGACTTTGCATTGACCTTCCTCAGGTGTGGAAAACCTTCTCCTCTGTTTCTTAGGGGCTTTTCCACCCTCTGAAACCAATGTCATTGGAGCACTTTTATGCCAGCAACTTAGTATGTGTTGATGTGACCTTATGAGTGATGGAGAAAACACCCACCAGATCAGTTTATTATTGTCATAGATATCAAAAGCTAAGGGTGTAGCAATGGCTACTTTATTTCATGGGCTTTGCTCTTTCAGAAGTATTTGTTATGTGTAGTCTATTATGCTTGTGCTTCGTGGTAGTACATAATAATACCTAACATGTGCAGTAGGATAGATAGATACTACATAGTAATGCAGAGTGAATTCCACTTTTTTCCTTCCCCAAAAACAAAAATCGTAAGGCAGAAGCTGTCTTTAATACCTTCATTTCTGTCTGAGATGAGCAGCACTGTGCAGTTAATGGTAAAATCTGACTTTCTCCAGAGATCACAGCTGTTGCTGTCCAGAGGTTTGATTTTATTACAGAGGCCACCATGAAGTTCAGAGCTAGCTCCAGATGTGAATGTCCTCAGGGCCAGGGTACATTTATATTTTGGAGGTCAGGGCAGAAAAAAGTAGGATGCAGTTCAGATGCCAAGTTAAATCACCTCTGAGGAACAAAAAATCATCTTGAGTTTGTAATGTTGTGTGAGTATAATATATACAGAAGTCACACAGGGAGGAAAATAATGATTTTCTATGATGTTGTTGTACAGTCTGGTTTTGGTGAGACCAGCATTGTAAGTCAGGGACAGGGCACGGGGAGTCACACGACAGAAATTACCTGAAACCTGGGTATTCTCAACAAATGGTCTAGGTCTTCTCCATACTCAGTGGAGCACAGTAGATACCCCCATGGGAATTTCATCTCAATGTGCCTCAGACACATCTTTTAAAAGGGGGTGACCTTCCCAATATCTCTATTGACTATGGAAAAAGCAAGCATTAGACATTAAATTTCTAGGTGGCAACAGCTACATTACATAGATCCCATCCTAAGTGTCCATCCCACTGATTTGCAGCAGGATTGTGGTACAGGTTAACAGTGGAGATGGATGAGCAGTAGGAAAAAGGAATTGTAAGCCTTTCCTCAGAGAGGTCTCGATATCAGCTTCCCTCAACAAAGCGGGACCTTTTCTGAGGAAACAGCTCAAAGTCAGTCCTGTGCTCTGCTTGCTTGGTGCTGAAACATAGAGGGGAAGGACCTGATTTCCTTCCAGCCATCGAGATTTTTTCATTCCCTTCACTGAGGCTGGAATTTCAAATACCCACCATCAAAAAATGATATCAAGCAGAATTTGATGGGAAATCAGCAGGACCTCTTGCTTCCTGGGCCAGTGGTGAAAACTATGTTGGCTGTCTCCTCACCAAAAGCAAAAGGAAATTTTTTATTTTATTTAAAAGGAACTGGATTTTTTTTCTTTTTTTCTTTTTTTTTTTAATTTGTTGTTGTCTGTTTATGATCCCTCTGCTGATTTCTGGAGGAAGCACTCTAGCCCCGTGCAGGTGAAAGCCATCTAAGACAAAAAAATTCTTCAAGTCGCAATAGTCGGAAAGTCAAAAACCCTAATTTAGAAGCACCAGCAGGACGGACATTGGAAACAGACAGACTCACTCACTGGAAAGCTCCCAAGATCTACAAGTGCTGAAATGAAAACATGACACAACAGATCAGTCAACGGTTACTACTGAATAAGTCAGCGGGCTTCAGAGTTAATCACTGCAGCCATCCATGAACTCTCACAGGGTGTGGAAAAACAGTTAGCTTTGCCTAGAACGTCTTTGGGATGATGTCCATTCATATGGTGGGAGGTTCACATACATACTTTATTGTCTTCTTCTTGGCAAAAGCCTTGTGACCTGAAGATATGTTAAGAGAAGAAGGTTAACTGTTTGCATCAGTGTTTAAATCAGAAAATCAAGAGGGGAAAAAAGGGACGGGAAATTGGGAATCCGAATTCTCATGGTGTCATTGACCAGGAAGCTTGACTCAAGCATCCCGATGTCAAGGTGTTCTTCATGAAGGGTTGGCTATCACCAACCAGCCTTAGCACAGGTTAAAAAACATGCAGTGGGATCTACAGTTTTGGAGGTGTGTGTTCCTGCAGGACATCTGGCTGTTCTCGTGGCACTGCTCTGAGCAAAGTCAACCCTGCAAGGACATGGGGAGATCCTCCAGGAGAGAAGGAGCCTGCTACTGATTCATATGGTGGAAAAGGCTCTATTTTAACTCCTGCACTGGTCTCACACATGTGCTGCTACAGATGAGTTTTCTGATTTAATACCTTCTTCTTGTTCACACTTCCTTGAATTTCTCCCCTTGCTTTTCAGTTTGCATATGGGAACAGCATTTCTGCTCATTGTTTGGTTTTAGAACCAACTGAACCAGTCTTTATTCTCAAATGAAACAGAGAATGAAGACTTCTATATTTTTGTATTTATTTTATAATTTTCTGTTGTCCTTTCTTTTCCCCTTTTCTCTTCCCCTTTTCACGGGTAAATGGAAAGAAAAAAGGGTGAGACCGGGAGAGAACGACAGGGAAAAATGCAAGGAAAAAATGACACATGACATTTTCACAAGGAATACTCTCAAAATATTAATTAAAAATCCACTTTGGAAATGCTTCTGATGGGGAAAGAAACAATTATTTTGGAGGGTTAACTGATTATTATTCACAAATCTATTCACAAAAAAAATTTTCAAAACTGATTTTAAAAGGCCCACATAGCTTTTTGTTCCTTTTGAGGTTGGTGGAATTGAATGTCTTTGAAAGTGTTTGCAGATACTTGCTTTCCTGTTTAGTTTAGTCTCTGATTCCTGTCTCTGCTTATCCTAATTTGGTGGAACATTCATTCCCAGACTTCCACAAACCAAGTGTTCCTCAAAGGGAATGTTATCAGGAAAAAAAGTTTAAAAATCAGTAAGAATATGCCTGGTATCTTGAGCCAAATTTCAGTGCAAGAGCAAGCTGCGAGTCAAGACTTTGCATCAGACTCTGAGGCAGGTGGTGGTGGATGCAGTTGCTTGTTGGTGGTGTCGTTACCTATTTAGACAGAGACAATTCCCAGGAGCTCCAGCCATGGTGTAGGGATCTTTGCCTCCTCTATCCACGAGGCTGGAAAGCGGAAAAGAGTCTTATTAAATCGTGATTATTGCCCCATCATGCCCTGTCAGTCTCTTTAATGAGTCTCGTCTACTCAAAAAACGAATGTGTGGCTGGTTGTTTTCACAGCGCGTTTTCTGCTAGGCTGTGCTTCGCTGATGTCAAGGGAATGACCTGAAATGAAGCCCCTTCTAAAATCCAAACATCAGCTGAAGGTCGTGCAGGTGGCTCCATGAGCAAACACGACAGTACTGTACCTCCGAGGCCCTTACGGATTTGAAAGCCCCAAGTGTCCTTTATCAGCCCCTTGTACCGCTGGAGACATTGTCTGCTCCTCCGACAACGTGCTTGTGTGATCAGACATGGGTTTCAGCCCGGTTCCTCAAGGAAGCACGCTCGGAGCCTGCGTGTCTGTGCCACCCTGCCACCGATGAGCCCACAGACCTGCTGGATGGCTTTGACTGTGGGGACAGGGAGCACAGCCACAACCTGTCCTGGTGCAGAGAATGGCTCCTGCCTCTCCGAGAGGTTCCTGGTGAGAGGAGGTGGACACTGAGGGGACATGTGTGAACCATGGGACACTGAGAGGACATGTGTGAGCTGTGGGGACACTGAGGGGACATGGGCAAGCCATGGGGACACTGTGTGGGACACTGAGGGAACACATGTGAGCTGTGGGGACACTGATGGGGACATGCATGAACCATGGGGACATTGAGGGGGACACTGAGGGGATGTGTATGAACCACGGGGAGACTGAGGGGACATGTGTGAGCTGTGGGGACACTGAGGGGACATGGGCAAGCCATGGGGACACTGAGTGGGACACTGAGGGAACATGCGTGAATCATGGGGACATTGAGGGGGCATGTGTGAACCATGGGGACACTGAAGGGGACACTGAGAGGATGTGTATGAACCATGGGGAGACTGAGGGGCCATGTGTGAGCCGTGGAGAGACTGAGGCGGACACCGGTGGGACGCATGTGAGCCACTGGGACACGGAGGGGGACACTGAGAAGACCACTGAGGGCACACGTGTGAGCTCGGGGCCGCTGAGGGGATGTGTGTGAACCGTGAGGACACGGAGGGGCCGCGCACGATCCGTGGGTACGCCGAGGGCCCGTGGGGAGGGCGCGGGCGGGACGTGCCGGACCCTCGGGCGGCGATGGCGCTGAGGAGACCCGCGCCGGCGGGCGGGCGGGCGCGCGGCGCGCGCGGCCGCGGGGCGGGGCGGGCCAGCGGGCCGGGGCCGCCCCCCGGGAGCGCGGCGGGGGCGGAGCCCGTCGGCGGGGCCGGTCAGTCGGCGGGCGGGAGCGTGGCAGGAGGCGCAGCGCAGGCAGTCGGCGAGCGCGGCTCTGCTCTGCCGCACCGGGCAGCATGGAGGCGGCGGATGAGGAGAAGGCGGGCAACGGCCGCAACGGCCACGCGGAGGGCCCGGCGGCGGAGCGGGGCGGCGGGGGTCGGCTGCGGGGCTGCCGGGACTTCCTCCGGCGCAACGCGCTGGTGGTGCTGACGGTGTCGGGGGTGGTGGCCGGCGTGGCGCTGGGCGCCGCCGTGCGCGGTGCGGAGCTGGGCCCGGCGCAGGTGGTCTTCCTCGCCTTCCCGGGGGAGCTGCTGCTGCGGATGCTGCGGATGGTGATCCTGCCGCTGGTGGTCTGCAGCCTGGTGTCGGGAGCCGCCAGCCTGGACACCCGCTCGCTCGGCCGCCTGGGAGGCATCGCCCTCGCCTATTTCCTAGGCACCACGCTGCTGGCCTCCGGCCTCGCCGTCGCCCTCGGCTTCATCGTCCGCCCCGGCGCCGGCGCCTCCGCCCTCAACGCCCCCGGGCTGGGGCTGCCGAGCACCATGCCCACCAGCAAGGAGACGGTGGACTCCTTCCTCGACCTCGTCAGGTGAGGCCGCCCCGCTCCCCCCACCTCCTCCCTCCCTCCCTCCCTCCCTCCCTCCCTCCTTCCCGCCCTCCTCGCCGCCGCCGGAGGATGATGACAGAACCGGCGGTGTTGCACGCTGCAGCCGGCGGCCGGGGAAACCCCCCCCCTTCCCCTCTTCCTCCTCCTCCTTCTTCTCATACTCCTTCTGGCTTCTCCAGAGGCACCGCTTTCTGCCCGGGGACCCACAGCCCCGTCAGGTGTAGGGCTGCGTGGTACTCTACCTCTCCCCCCTTTATTTTTAATTTTGGCTGGGTGGCTGCAAGGATGAGCCGAGGCTTGCTCGGAGCTCTGGGTGCCTGGGCCCGTTTTTGGTCCCGCCTGGAGGGAGAGCGGCTCCTGGGTGCTCGCTGCATGGCAGGCATGGCCTTGCCTGGTACCTTCCCCTACCCCGCTGCCTGTCTCCCCGCAGGCAGGGCAGGGCAGGGCAGCTCTCCCCATCCCTCACATGCACCTTTTTCTTTTATTTCCCCACCCTTTACTCAGTCTTCTCACACAAATGTCAGCCTGCCTCTTATAGTGCCTTCCCGTAGGTGCGGGCATGGAAATGCGACCCCATATTTCCATCGAGGACGTACTCTAAACATAGTCCAGCATGAGGACACCCTGTATGTTTGTGAGCTTCCCATCCCATCTCTGCACCTTGCAAAGACAAGACTCGTATTCCCTAAAACTACCTGGAAGCAAGGCTTCCACTTCTAACCAGATCATAGTCTTTTTAGTTTATCCTTATGCCACCTTGCAAAGTTGCAGACTTCACCTTTTCTTTTTCTCAGAGCCTTATGCCACCTTGCAAAGTTGCAGACTTCACCTTTTCTTTTTCTCAGAGCCCATGTCTTGTTGAGATCTGTCCAGCTCTTTAAATAAGAGAGGAATGCTTACACAAATGAGGCAAACATCCAGCCAGCTTTTTGAGTATCGAACTTCCAACTGCAGTCTCTTGTGCTTCGATGAATCTTGGTGCAGAACCCCAGATGCTAACAGCTGATGTGTTTTGTTATCTCAGGTCTGGCTCTGCCGCTTTTTCACACCTGAGTAGTGTTGGGCAGTCATGGAAAAGTGTGTTAGAGGAGCCTGAGAAAAGCAGTGGGATAAAGGAAAACTGGGGAGCGGTAGCTGGGTCTCTCCCGGCGAGCATAGCTGAGGGAGTGATGGGAAGTGAGAGTGCATCAATAGGGAGCATGGAGGTTTGCTGAAACATTGGAAGATGAACAGCTTTGGGGGTGGTAGATGTTGTTACCAAGATGCAAACAGAAGAGTAAGGGAGGTGACCTGTGTACCAGTGAAGTGGCTGGAGAGTTGTGCTTAGTGGCTGTCTTGGTAATTACAAAGCCAAGTGGGGGATTTTTATTTAGATCGTTTGTTTTGCTTTTATGAGTTCAGTTTTTCAGCTGAGAGATGTTTTTGCTGTGTCTGGGTAAATGGATGTGGCGACAAAGATAAAGAGTTTCTAAAAAAATTAAAAAAAAAAAAAAAACCAAACCCAAAACTGTATTTACAAATCCATGTTAATGTCCTTTTCTTCCCCAGAGAGAAGTTTGTTCACTTTGGACAGAAAGTAAGTCTGGTTTGTCCCACTGGTAACCACGTACTTCATGTCCTCAGCCCACCTCTCTTAAAGACCAACAATTAAGGACCTCTCTTAAGGACCAGCAATTCCTGACAGAGCACGTTAAGAAGTAATAACAGGACAGTGGGAGTAGGTGGGCTGACTGTGAAGGTGACATGGAGTTGAATGGAAGTGTAGGCAGGTGAAGAAAAACTAGAAAAAAAAGGAGTCAGCACAATCGGGAGAGTTGGGAAGACGACCGTAGTGGTGGCTGCCCCGGGTGCATCCTGGCGTGGCTGCTGTAGCTGGTGTTTCACTCCTGTGTCATCAGGCAGCATGGAGTAGGGATGCTCCAGCAAGCTTCAGGCTGGGGGTAACATCTGTGAAGCTGGGAGCAGAAAGCTGCTTCTTGCTCTGGTCTGTAAATGCATGTGGAGAGTTCATCTTCAAAGGGGTTATAACGGTGGTGGGATTGGGTCCTTAACTCCAAAGTAACGCTTATAACAATGAGACTTGGGTAAAGCATGTGGGTTGCAGAGGGGTTTCCTTCTGGGAAATGAGGGGCCAGGGGCTTTCCCCCCAGTGCATGTACAGTGGGTTGTGAATTCAGCTTATTCTTGGAAGGGCCGTTGCAGCCACATTGTTGGGCAGTCCAGTTGTCACAGCAGTGACAGCAAAATCCAGTCCAGAAAAGATGAGTTTGGACATAGCCATCACTAAAACTCCCAGTCTTAGCACAAATCCCCAACAGACCCAGGGATGGAGTGAATTACGTGATTTTCTGGAAGTAATATCTCTCTCCCTCTGCCTTTCAATTTTATTTTTTTAACTGTTCTTGAAAATGTGGATGTTCTGGTTTGAGCATTGATCTTGGTCCCTGCTGTGGTGGAAGGTACCAGAGTAACCTCATCTTCAGTTAATGAGGCTTTGAGCCTATAGGGCCTGGAGGGCTGAAACTGTTTCCTTCAGTGTGGTTGGGTCTTGCAGCATCCTGCTCTTTGCTTTTCCTTTTCTCTCTTTTGGTCATTAAACTTTCTATTAGACCAAGAAAACTTTTTTTTTTTCAATTGTGTCACAAGACTGGCTGTGTCCTTCAAGGCTTCACTGCTTCGTTTCAGATAAAAGGTAAAAATGAGGTGCAAATGGGTAAACTGAGTCCCCCTACAGCACTGAAAGCAGATGTAAAATGTGGCCCAAGGAAGAAATGGTGAAGAGGAAATCACAGCTGTGAGTCAGTATTTGCCATGGCTTCTGCAGGGATGACACAGGGTGTCCTTTCCCAGGATGCAGATCCCTTCTGCTTTTGGGAAGTGTATTAGTTAGTGACCAAAGATGTTGCTTTCCATTGTCACAGCGATGTCTGGAGGCCAGCTTAATTCTTGGTTGCAGTTTTCAGTTTCCAAGTCGAAAGCTTCCACACAAATGTTAAAGGAGAAGCCTCTGCCTGAGCATTCACACACCATTCAGGGAGTTGCATGCACACCACCCGAGACTTTAAATGCTAGGACCAGAGTCCCTTTGCAGCGGGCAGCTCCACTGAGCTGACGGGTGCCCCTTTTCAACTCGGTCACACACTCACTCTCGGGCACCTTCTCTCCCCTCTGGCTCGACCCTAGTTTTCCCGAAGCAGAGTCTCCAATATGATGTAGGCCAGACGAATTTATTGATTGGTACAGCGGTGAAAACAGTTCAAGCTGGGTGCCTCTGGAGAGGGACCCAGAACAAAGAAATCCCTGGGCAATTATACCCTTACAATTTAAATTCCCCTCCCCTCAGGAGACAGTTCGGACCAATAGTAGTATTAGGGTCTGGGGTCTTTCCTTTCTTCATTGGGCCCTTTCATTGTCTCTAGGCAGGCTGATTCTTCTCTTATCTCTAAGGTTGCAGCTTCTGCTAAGGTTGAAGCTTCCTTATCTTTCTGGTTTGCACTGGTTTTGGGGGCCTTCCTTCATGTAGCCAAGTAAAAGTTCAGTGCATGGTCAGTGAATCTGCGTGAAAGTTCACAGCTTACGGCCTAAGGCTTCAACAAGCCTTGATATTAACGCTAAAGTGACTGCTACAACAGTCCTTCCTTTGTTCTTTTTACCAAGTGTTCCTGCTTAATATGTCAGACAAAAGTCACGAAGTCTTTCAAGACGAACGATTAACCACCATGTTCATATATATAAGATGATTACAAGTAACAAACACAATAAAGCTAAGCATAATACTATTATCATTGGATGTAACGTGGTTATATATTCCAGTGGCCATGGGTGACCATCCAAAGAGGGATTCCCACTGTCAGTGGTCACCATCCTTTTTCACCCTTTCAAGGATACTATGGATTTCTTCTGCATCATGGTGGACGGTGATTAGGGTTTTTTGACCATTCTCCTTGACTCTCTTTAACATCTCTTTTTATTCTTTATGGTGCAACAATTTCCTTACCACCATCAAGTCCATTCCAATAGATGTGGGTGACAAGTCTTGATATAAGGAATATCCTGATTGTAGTAATTGATGGGATGTAATGGGAGCTGAATAATTAAAGTCACATCCTACGATCATAGTAAAGTTACAAATACAAATATTTGAGTAGTTATCTGTACACACAAAATTATCATCTACAAGAATAAAATTACAGAGAGTTCTTATACAACCACATCCTTTCCCAATATATTCAAGTTTGGTTTCTGTGGTTTCACTGGGATGTATTTCAAACTGACAAACATTTTGCTCGGTACCTAAACATGTATCTTGAGCTTCAATGGTATTACTCTCGCAGATAAACCCTTGTTGTTCTCACACAATACATGTGTCTACATCAATTGTTTGCCATTTATTCTCTTTACGTTGGGCCCATACTCTATGTTCTATTGGGTAAAGTACAGTTCCTCCATGATTCAACCGTAATGCTATGATGGGATATATAGTAAGTACCGATGCATTCTATATTGTCAGAATGAAAGCTGTGTCTTTTTGGCTGACAGTCATAAGTAAAATTAACTAAATACCACCAGGACTGGAATTCTTTTTTGAATTAAATTGCATTATCTCATATTACCTTTTGAATACCAGTGTGTAAAGTGCCTTCTTCACCTTCTCTTATAATTGCTACTACTGTAGATTGTATCCATAATTGTGCCTGTATACAGCTAAGAGCTAATGAGATATTGTTTTGGACTATTCTGAGTGCATCTACAATCAACTGATGGTCTTTTTCGTTAATTTTCTCCCATTGGGGCATTATATCAGGCAAGAGCCATTGATTAGTCCCTAATGCTAATAGAGAGGACCCGAAGGGGTGTTCCAGTTTGTCCAACTCACTAGATGTTGCACTGAGTTTGTTTGTGAGTACTTCAGCATCTATACCATTAAGTACCCCAAGTCCTGTCCCTAATCCTGAGAGGACACTAGTCATACTTCTTTTCGTTTGTTCGGCATGGGACAGAGTTCGTCCAGGTAGCCAAGCTAGCCATCCCGCAGAGGACGTATTTAGAAATGGTGCACAGGTTTTGTGGAGGAAACATTTACTTGCATTGACAACTCTACTCTTTTTAATGACCATAAGGGATTAAACAATGCTTGTTGCTGACCCACATTTTTGATAGCATATGGCCCAATTTCAGGTATTTGTGAGATCAGTTTCTTTATTCTTAAGGGAATTGAAGTTGGTAATGTAGTGGTTGGAGAGAGAGTTGCCAATATTGGCATAGTAGTTTCACAAGTTACATTGACAAATACCATATTAACGTTTAATCTAACATTTTCCTGCACACAACACCTGGAGTCTAGCATCAAACAATAGCTGGTTTTATCAAAACACTGTAATTTTTTCCTACTAGTCAGTTCTACCAGAGTTAAATCCTGAGCTGTATCTGTTTCACAGCAGAAAACAAGAGTCTGTCTTTCTGGTTCCCAAGGGACTGGCACAGCTATTCTGTGATAACTTAAGTAGACTCTTTTCCCTTTATTACTGACAGCCTTCATGCACTCGGGATCATCCATCTTTTTTGCACTTAACCATGCCGTTGCTGTTGTTAGGGTTGCCATTACCGAGAGTAGTGAGATGCCTCGCTTCATTGTTGCTGTTGCAAGGGATCTTCAGAAACCAGTTATTTGTCCTCTAGTTGGTTATCCCTCACTCATTTGATGTGTGAATGGTGTATTCAGTTTTCTTTTCCTGAAACTTTGACAGCAAAGTAAGGACATAGTAAAACAGTATATTGCTCTTCCCATTTCGGTTCTAGCTTAGACTTTCGAGAAAATATCTTTACTAGAACTTTGTCCCCAGGCTGTACATCATGGACCTAAGGCTTCAACAAGCCTTGATACTAATGCTAGAGTGACTACTACAACACAAACATGCACCTATGCGTGCAGACACGACCTCTGGAAAATAGATTTATCTTGGGCTTTGGTAGCAAATGAATGATGACTCACTGGTGAACCAAAAGGCTGTCTCTGTTTTGTTTTGTCCATTGACCATAACCTCCAGGTCTAATTTGTCTGCCTTCCTCTGGCTGGAGGTGCCGGAGCACCCTTCTGGCAAGTGCAGGAGGCAAGCCTTGAGTGTGCCTGGCCAGGGCTTAGACACCCTGTCCTCTGCCCCAGGACACAGGGTGGGGACAGCAGAGCTGTTTTGAAGGTGCCTTTGTGCCCCATCGCAGGGATGCTGATGGCTCATCTCATCTCATCTCGGGTCTGTCGTACAGGCAGCTCTTTGGAGCTCCCTAAAAGATGAGCATGGCCAAAGGCAGGGAGAGGCTGCAGCTCAGCTATCACAGGAGGGATCCAGCAAGAGTTCAGAGGTGCTTCTACAAGGCTGATGGCTTAAAAAAACCCAAAAAAACAACAAACCAAAAAGTGGGGTGTCCTCTGAACTCAAGGGGGGGACCTTGGATTTCCTTAACTCTGTCCTACATCAGTGAAGAAAGACAGGCTTCTCCAGAGCACCCAGTTCAGGCTTTTACATTAAGCCAGGCTCTGGAGTACTCTTACTCTACGTGGTCTTACTGAAGGTGGACCTTGTGAACACCTCCAGAGCATCTGGCATGGAGAGCAGCTTGGTTGTACCAGATAGGCAAGCGCTGAGTGCCAGCACAAGATGAGGAGAGTGAAGGGAAATTTTAAAATTTCTGGTTTTGTCCCTTACTCGTTTGTTTGGTGGAGAAGACAAAGCAATGGAGAATAAAGAGCTCTTGTCAGCTTGGCTATGAAGTGGGTAGCGGGTGGAGGAACAGGCTAGCTGTGATATGGTGAGCTCTGGGGCTCAGCACCCACCTGGGTAGGTGACATTGCAGAGAGCCAGCTTGGCTCTGATAGTACCGGGCATCTGACCAGGGAGAAACAGGTGAGGAGGAGAGAGGTGGTGACAAGGAGGTGACTCCAGCCACCAGCTAACACAGCTCACCTATAGCTTGTTGGAAAGCAGTTGAAACAGCAGGATCAAGTGTTTTGCAAGAATCTATTGATTTGTTAACACTTTTGATGGGCAATTGTCAAGACTGCATGTTTCAGTAAGGCCAGAGTTTTGTTTTAGCTCTGATTTATATTTCCTGATTCAACAAAATTAAACAGTTTCACAGGAACCTATTGATCCTGTCAAAATTTCCAACAGCGGGTGATCCTGCTATTTCATTTCAGTGAGGCCAGTGTTTTGTAATTTTATACAAAAGACTTAAGTAGAAAATCTCACTCATCAAAAAGGAACATTTCAACAAAATATTTTACAATATTTTTTTAGTGTAAAAAAAGTGTCTGGAACAGGCTTTCTTTGCCCAATTTTGGGATGAAAACATGTTTTGAAACTGTGGAATTGGCTTTGGGAAATGAATTCTGTTTTTAATCCAGCTCTAGCTGTAACAGTCCGGGGAGGGAAGGAGGTAGTACCATCATCTGCTTCTTATAGGAAGGGTACGCAGAGGTCCGGGTGTCTGCCCCAAGCAGTAAGGTCAGGGTTTCTCAGGCCGCCAGGCAAGTCTGCAAAAGCAGTTTAAATTTTATTGCTCCTCACTGCCCTTGCTGTCTCTCTGCCAGAGGTTATGAGCTGTGCTGCCAAAGAGAGTATCCATGGCACCGTCAGCAAGCCTGTGCATTGGCTCCGAGCGCCTTTGGAGCTGGAGGGAAGGCAGGCATGAGCTTGAGCGCAGGGAGAAGCACTGGTCACATTTTGCTGGCTGGACTGCAGAGCAGATGGCCAGGGTGGACCATGGGGTCCAGAGCACTCATGCAGTGACCCTTGCTCAGGCACCAGTCGCTCCAGTTTCTTATAAGTGCACCAAGTCGCACTTGTTTCCTATAGCCTTGGTCTTCCTGGTGAATGACTCAAAAGCAGCAACTGTGAAGGCTGTCTCTGAAATCCCGGTGTGGAAAGAGAGCAAAACTTGACTGTTAGGAGAGGAAGGGGAGATGCCACCTTTGTAGTGATAAATAGAGTAAGAAGTGGTTGGGGAACAGCTGCAGTTGCACCAGCGGCGGGTCCCCGAGATAGGCTAACCACTGGGTTTCGTAGCTGGATAGCTAGCTCTTAGCTCTGGGGTACCCTCAGAAAAAAGGGAAGTAGTAAATGTAACTGTCCACCTTTGGTTATGCCATTTTCTGAGCCTGGATCCTCTCTTGAAGTATAGGGATTGCTGACTGATTTTTGTAGGAAGAACTCAACATTTTCATTCATGTGCCTGCACTGTCTGGTGGGGTTTTTTTAGGAAGCCTCTGAACGTTTCTGCTCCTTTCTTTTGTTCTTTATATTCATTGCATTTTACTACTGAGTCCCCCCAGTTATGTTTTATTTTCCGAGCAACAAAGATGCAGACTGGACTATTAAGGCAAAAAAGTATCAAATATCTGCTCTAAGTAAATGCATTTTCAAGTTTCTCTGTGTTAAAGCAAATGCATACACTCACAAATACATATATGTCCAGGGGATGTATTGTGCATCCACATACATATCAAAAAGCAGATGAGAAAAATTGTTGGGTGATATTGAATGAAAATCTTGGGACAGAAAGAAAAATAAAAGTACTGGAGCAGTCCAAACTGGGCTGTGGCAAGTTGCCACAAATGGCAATAAAGTTGCCATGAGTGGACTCCTACCACTGAAAACACTTCATTGAAAAACAGGAGATAACAACACAGAGTATTTTTTCTAGGCTTCCTGTCAAAAATATATTTTCCAACAGCAAGGTTTTTGGCTTTGGAAGTGGAACCTTTTTGTAAGAAGCAATGCAAGAGGAATGCGTAGTATTTTAGGGTTTCGTTCTGCTTGTCTGGATTTCCCTTCATGCTTTTGCTGCCAGAGCAAAGTTGTTTGCAGACCTCTAGCAAAAGGATCATTTAGAAACAGTTGTTAATAATAATCCCTTACACATGCAATGAAGGAGTTCCTGTGCCATCCTTATCCTGCTGGTGGAAAGATACAGGGTAAGGAAGAGAATAATTTGCCTGTAATATCAAAATTGAGAAGGATGGGAGCTACAGCCCCTTTTTGCTCCCTTTACAGCTCCAGGTTTCCTTAGTCACCTGGGATTCCCAGCAGCAGATGTTGCACCTAGGCTAAGATTTCTATTACAGCAAAAATATGGCGGGACCTTCCTGCCGAATTTGGTTAGAGGAGTAACGGTCCCTTCCTGCCTGGTGGGAGCAGCTCTTCCCTGGAGAAAAGGAAAAAGCTGCATTTATCTGGCTGTGCATGGGGAGATGGTGTGATGAGTACAGTATTCAAGCAGAAAGTACTCAGACCCTGAAACTCCCTCCCTTGGTGCTGCTGCTTTCTGGTTCCTATTTTAAGAGGATCCGAGACGAGTGCTTTCTCACATTCTGTGTTGTGCAGGTAGGTGGAGGTTTCCTGGCTCAGTCCAGCTGCTGCTCCAGCCCCAGGACACAGCTGTCACCCTTGACAGCTGTCTGATGGATTTCTGATAGTTGGGGAGGGGGGGGCAGACTGTCTGCATGACTTGCAACAGGCAGAGAGACACTTTCCTGCCTTGTGCTTGGCGAGGGGAGTAAAGTCTCTCCGTACCACCTACTTTGCCTTTATACCACAAAGGCAGTTGGGTCCATGCATGGGTAATCCATCCCTCTCTGTGGAGTGAGGTCCCGGCAGCAGTGGAGCACCTGGGGTGCATGCAGCACATCTGTCCCCTCGCTGTAATGCCATGCATTGCTGGCTCGTCTCATTCTCACCACATACAGCAAGTTTCGTCTCTCTGCATCACAGGGCCAAGGCTGTCTGATCCCAGACCCCTGTGCCGGGCTCCTCATCACCCAAACTCAGGGCTTCCTCAGCGGTGTGCTCTTGCGATAGCGCACATCTGCCTTGAAAAAGCAACCATGTTCTCTAGCACAGGGCATAGCAGTGGCAGCGATGGGGCCATTAGAAACAGCAGCAATAGTCAGCAACCTGGTGATATAACTGTGGTGAATTTCTTTAAACTCCATGTTCACATCTGGTATGGGCTTTCAAACCAAAAAAACCTTCTCAAGATTTGGTCTGTGCAGAAAAACCGACTGGCAGACACCCACATTTAATTTGCATGCCCAATTACCCAGCTCATCAGCTTTCCTGTTTGCTGGTTCACCTGGACAGGAGGGATGTTTGCGCTTCCCCGTGCGACTCTTCCACTTGGGCTTGGGGACATGGCGAAAGCTGGCTCGCAGGGACAGAGCTGGGTCTGGATTTCTGTGGTGGGTGAACTTTGCCTTGCCGCGGATGATAAGCTAAGCCTGCAGACACAAGCACATGACGAGCCCAGGCAGGTCACCAGCCAGCTTTTGGCTCTCCCTGGAGCACGCGGCATCCCTACCCCTTTTTTTAGGCACTGGCGTGGTGTTCTTGCACAAATCCATCTTAAGGTAAAAACCTGTGGTCTGACCCACCCGTAATTAAAGCTTAATTTAATTTGCATGCTGACTGATCTTAGGTGAGTGATGAGTGTAGACTGTGCAGAACTCGTGCCTCTAAGATAAGCCATTTATTTCTTGATTACTTTTTATGGCCCAACATGTTTTGGTTTTGAACATCAGGATTTGAAACAAAGAGGGGGAAAACATTTTTTTACATGTTGTTGTGACTTTGCGGCCAGGTGTACTTCAAAGTTGGATTGAACAAAACACACAGCTCTTTCTGAACTGCTGAATGGAGATCCAAATTTTTTTAGTTGGTAGATTGTCAAAAATGCTCTTTGCTGTCCTCAGAGTTGAGTCCTGCGACCGGTGCTCCAGGGATAAAGAAGGGTGACTGCTATATGCTTGTATTTGAATAGCTTTAGTGCTATTCACACTTGAAGCAAGAACCTGCCCTTTGCCTTGCAGTAGCAGGGCTACTGGCATCACTCAAGAATGTGCTTTAAGTATATGCTTGGAGTTAAGTTAGTATTTAATTACTGAGGCCCATGCCTGACATACTGTGTAAATTATGGAGGGCTTGGTTTCTCGGCCACATTTAAACATTAGAGAACCATATTGTTTAGGCTTTAGGATTGCTTCCTTTGGCTTAGTTTCATCAGGATGGAAAAGTTGGTTTAAAAAAAAAAAAAGTAATTTGATTTTTGGTTGGTTTTCAGTCTTTTTTCATCTCTTTGCTTCTTCAAAATCCAGGCAATTGTTTTTTTAAAAAAGTAATCATCCTGCTATGAAAAGTTGAAAAGAAATATCCTTATTTTCCCAACAGCATGCTTTCTTTTTTTTTGGTTAAAACTGTGCACTGAGCTGGGCCCATTTGTATGCGTGATCTTTTACTCCTGATAAAAGTGAGTCTGCTCTTACTTTACATGAGGTTTCTGTCCACCAGAGAGTTCCAGCTGTGCAAGAATTGATGCACGTTAGCTGTGCAGTTGATCTTATTTGACCAATCCTTAAGCATCTTTGCAGAGTTAGAGCTTGCTCTCCTACTCTCAGACAGACAGCTGTATTGTCAAATTTTAAGGAGAAAAAGTTGCCGGTTCTTTCATGCTCAGTGGAACGTAGACTCCAGAAGCCAAATTATTCTTACAGCGATTTGGCTTTTGCAGCTGCCTCCTAATACACTTGTAACACAACAGAGAGAGAGGCTGAGGTAGTTCACAGCAGCCACTTGTTTGATGAAGGTCTATGAACTTTACATTGCTGTCAAGGCTGTGGGAAAACCCTCACTGTGTGGCAGGATAACGGAGCTATACAATGGAAATTACCAAAGTCCTTATCTGTGCTATATCTTAATCTCCTTCTTGTTTTCAAAGATTTGACTCTGCTGCTCAGTTTCTTGCTGTGGTTTGGATTTGTGCTTTCCATGTCATTCGTGGAATGATCACAACTGAAAGCCTGGTTTAAAAACGTGTTTGCCAGGGTAACTACAGCAAAAACTAGGGGGAGTTTAGCAGGGCACAGCCTGGAGGTAGCTGCAGCTTCCTTGGAGCAGCGCAAGGAGCAAAGGATGGGGAGCAGCTACCCAGATATTTTTTGCCACAGTTAACTGGCTCTGAGTAAGGTCTTTTGTTTCCTTACCGTAAGAGTTGCCATGCCTCCTTGAAGCATTTGGCTGGCAGTGTTTTCAGTTCATACCCCTAGCCTTTCTGCCCTTGCCAGCTAGGGTCCTGTCATGACCCCAGAGATCAGCTTCTATTCTTATTTTGCTTTCTGACACAGCAAAAAAGGCTGCCATTTGGCTAGGGGAACACATGCTCTTTGCTCACCATAAGTGGAGAAAGGAAATGTAGCATTAAAAACAACAATGAAATACAACAAGAAGCAACTTTTTCCTTTACGTGGTCCAGTTAACCATTTTTCCTGTCCTTGTTGCTTCACAGATGCACATATACACTGGATGCCCAGTAGAAGTGTACGTCACTTTGCATGCTATCCTCTCTGCACAAACCTGGTGCTCTATTTGCATTTCTGTATGAAGGCACTACCAAAATCAGATGTTGCAGCTTTCCATATGAGTTGCCCCTACTTTCATCTGTGCTGTTTAACCACTTAAGCCCTTGCAGACAACTCTGGCCCGTGACATTGTTCTGCTTTACCTCGGTGTTCAGGGAAGCTGACCTTGTTGTGTTGAAGGGTTAAGCCGTTCTCTGAAGTGGATTTTGCTGATTGGATTGTCCTTCATGTTGATGCTGTGAGCAAAGTGTAATCACATGAGTAATGTTAAAAATCTGCCTGACCCTGGAGGCCATAAGCTGTTGCTGCAGCTGGTGTGGCTAAGCCAGTTTCTGTAGCCACTGGCTGATGGGTGTGTATAACTAGTGTCGTGTCTGATTGCCTCTGATGTCCCTACCCAAATGGTTAGGTGTGGCAGGACCTTTTTATGTGAGCAAAAGAAGATGGCATTCACACCTCTGGAGACGTAGCGAGACATCTGCTCCATGCTGCCAGAATATCTTCTGTAGTACATACCTCACTAATGCCAATATGCTTGCCTTTGCAAAAGAAATTCCGTTTCTGAGAGTAGAACACCTTGGTGCGTTCATTTTAGAAGTTCTACAAGAAATATTTCATTTTTTTTGTATTTTACAGAAACCTGTTTCCTGCAAATCTTGTTGCTGCAGCTTTCCGAACGGTAAGATATTTGTGGACTTTGGACATAAGCTACAGTGCACAGACAAAGTAGCTACTCTTTTTTGAAAAAGGACTAGAAAGATGGTGTAGAAAATAGCAAAAGTTAATATACTGATAGTAGGTGGAATTTTAAATCACCTGATGTAATCAGACATACAACTTCCATGCAAATGGTTGGATTTTGAAAAAGAATCCTCAAGCAAAAGCATATTTGTAGCCTAGGTTTTGTACCTCCATCAAAAATGTTCTTCAGACTTGTATACTTTGGGTGCTGTGTTGGGCAGCAATGGCAGCTCTGTGTTGTGCCAGGCTGCTTATTACTTTGCAGGAGCTAGCTGGGAAACCCGTGGGTACATAGTTTGGAGTTGGGCTCAGAATAGACAAGGCTAAAGACTTTTAGGCTCCCATGTGTGTAAGCATTACCTGTTGCCTGATGCTTTTATTCAGTATTTTCCATTGTATTCCTTGCTGGATTAATTGCTCAGCCTGGCTTCTCTTCCGACAGAGGACTAAGTGTGGTAGGATGATAACTGGCACCAGAACATAGTGTGATTTAAACTGATGGACAGGAGCTGTGGGGCTCCACAAAGATTTTGATTTAGTTCTTATTGCTAATTTTAGATGTCAGAATAGACACTGTTGAGAATATTGCTATGGGGCAGAGTGATTCTTTATGATACAGGAGCAGAATAATAAGTTTTTGCCTTCATGGTATTCTGTGGGTTTGCTTTTGTATCAAAACCAAGGTCAAACTCTTAAAATCAAGTTCCATTTTGAGTGTATATATAATACAGTACAAGTCAATATGCCATAAATAAAAATAGGAGCAGTACAAAAATATCATTAAGAAAAGGATATTCTGTGATACCTCAAGTGTCAGGGTTCTGTATGTTCAGGGATTAAATAAAGAAGTCCTCCTTTCCTCTGTTGTCACAGGTAATTGGCACGTACATAAGCTTTTCTTTCCTCTATTTTATATCTAAAGAAAACAAGCCCAAAGAAGTGCCCTGCTTTTGCAAGGTGTCTAGCTTATTTATCAAAGTAAACTGTTGCCCTAGATTTTAGATATTTTACTGGCATTTTAATGCCTGCCTCACCATTTATAACAGTGGAACAGCGCAAGCGCCACTTGCCTTCTGCAGGAGCCAGTGCGACAGCGTGGTGTGTGAGCAACAGCAGAGTGGAAGAAAGGGCAATTCCTCGGCTGCTGCCCAAACCTGGGAGCTCAGGGGGTCACAGAGCACTTCTCTGTTGCCACATGGGGAAGGAGCTGCATAAGCTGTCACTCCCTTTTCTTGCATAGGACAGGCTCGTTAGCCTCCACAGTATGGTCTCCAGAAAAAGTCTTCCTAACAGTAATCTCCTCTTTGTGAAATGCTAGATGATATGGTCATATTGATGATCTGATTGGCAAACACTGTGGTTTTGTTTGTTTGTTTTTTTTCTTACCCACAGTACGCGACAGAATATAAGATGCTGCCCAGAAACACTACCTCTGGAAATGTCACGTGGGAAAAGGTAAGGTAACTTCTTAGGTTTTTATACAAACCCTTGTCACCTGTAATATTTGACTACTTCACAGTCTTTAATCCTTTCCAGCAGTCATTGGAAAGAAACAAGTACTTTTCTTTGCTTGGAACTGAGACACACACAAGCCAGATGAGTTACCCACAGGCACACAAGAAAGCTACGATGGACAGGAGAGTTGGACTCAACTGATCTGACCCTTGAGACCTTATTTTTAGGCCATGCTTTCTTAGACCTGGTCTCACTTGATCTAAATTTTGATTAGTAACTCTGCCTAATGTTTCCAAATAATTTTCTGTAGACTTGGAATTAAATAGCAATCATGCTGGCTGAATATGTCCCTTAAACCTTACTCTTCATTAACAGTTTGGAGAGAATGAGCTTTTTTCCACTACCCGAGGCTCTTTAAAAAAAAAAAAAAAAGAGGTTAGTTGAGAATTTTTTCTTGTTGCCATGCTGCTGAAATTTTGTTTGAAGCAGTAACAAGTGGACTGAAGGAGTAAAAATTATAGACAGAACATTACAAATAGGCTGCTATTGCAATGGCGTCAAAAAGGAAACTAATTTGCAGGTGTAGCTGAGGTAGAGAGTATTATCTTCCATATGTAGCTCGTAGGACTTCCAGAGATTCTCTATATCCCGTTGAGTGGCATCTCTCCTGCAGCACAGGGCTATCAAACATCTTTATTATTGGCCAGAGGCAACATATTGCAGGTCCAGCAATAATTACCGTTGTCTTACAGGCAGCATGCTATGAAACAGACCCAGTATCCCAGCCTGCAATGTGTCACGTCACTCCAAATCAAGTATCTCATGTGCTTTCATGGGATTGTGGGGAGACAGGTCTGAGACTGGAAATCACTTTAAGGGTTATTTTCTATTTTTCAGGCTTGTTCTGACTATCTGAGATAAGTATTGGATGTTGGGTTACTATATTTTTAATGTGATTTGAATGCCCCTAGGGCAAGAGACTTGTAATGTTTGTATTTGTCATGGAAGGGCTCAGCTGGGGCTTGCCCACCAGTTTGTAAAACCATCAAGGAACAAGCAGTTTATGCTTATCCAGAGGGACTCTGAAGCATATCCCTGAGCACAGGAAGTACTGGCCTCATTACCTTCTCCTCGCCACGCATGGTGCATGAGCAGTTGATGTGGAACAGTATGTTTCCGAACTCTGCTTTCAGCTGATGGGCTGAACTTTCACCAGCCCCGGAGGCAGGGTGACAGGTGACTTCGATGGCACAAGAACTGAGCAGGGGAAAAGTCACCCCTTGCCTAGAAGCCTGCTATCACACGGTGAGCGGTTTCACTGGGGAAGAAGGCAGCCCTATCTGCCCGGGCTCTGCCCGTGCTTGTAAGATTGCATTAGCCCAGATCTGCACTCACCCCATCTGACATGGATGCGCAACAATGACTGCAGAAGGGCCATGGGAATCCAAAAGAGCACTTTCTCTTATGCCATTATATCCTCAGGCAGTACATGCCTGTGCAGCCTCGTGCTGCTAAAAACCAAGTTCAACATGAAAGGCTGTAACAGTGTGCACTTAGATATATGTGTTTGCTTACAGAGTGTAGAGTTATTCTTCATTTAAGCAGGGGTAAATTAAAGGTGAATAAGACTCTTCTTATTCATCTTCAGTGTCAAGTTTGATAGGGGCTCCTTGGCAACCAAGCATGGGTCAGGGCCAACCATATCCATTGGACATAGGCTTGGCTGTCAAGTACTTTTTTAATGCTTGCTCAAAGCCATCACTCTTCCTCAAGAGATAAGAATGCATCTTTTGGCAATGTAAAATGTGAGATTCTTTTTCAGTTTTCTTCTTTCCTTTTCCCCCTTGTCAGACTCCTGTTTGATGCAATATCAGAAAAAATATTCTGAATTTGTCACCAGTGCCTGTTTTTGCCAGCAGTTATGATGTAAAGGTTATTTCTGCTATTACTTTTCCAAAACTTTCCTTCAGTTGTTGGAGCAAAAACAGAGCTGAGCTTCTTTAATTCCAGAAGATGCCCTACTGCCTCTAGGGAAGAGCGGACCAAATAAAAATAAAGCATCGTCTCAGTTTTGTTAGCTCAGTTTCAGTACTGGTCTGACCATATTATTTATGGATAGGTGAGGATTAAGTTTGGAAAGGAAGAGCATGATTTTTTGATAACTCATAGTATAAATATCATAGGGATAGAAGTTGGGTTTCAGGGAAACAAGATGATATTCCTATCTAATGTTTTCTTTCATCAGCAGAATATTTGATTGAAGAGGAGAAATGTTTTCTTTCTACTTTGCATATGAATAGTGTAGAGCAAAATTTTCCATTGATTATATTTCCCACACACACACACGGGTTAATAGGCCCTGTCTTCTTTTGCTGATGATATGAATAGTGGGGCACGTAAATGTCTGCTCAGCCACGTCGTTTTTGTTGTTTCACATGCTCCCCTCGTGTTTACCTAGCTTTTATGACTACATCCTCTCTGTCTCTTCGGCAGCAAGACTTCCTGGGGCATGGACTATCTCGGTTCCTCATCTGCAGCACAGGGAGGCTGTGGAGTTCCTCTTGTGGCAGCAGTAAAAATACACAAACTGGTGATTGCTCTTCTTCCTCACATCACATGGCTGCATTTTCTTTTCAGCCACCTACTACTGGGACAGCTCAATGTCAGCAGTTGTTTCCTTGATAAGCATTTTGTTTCAAGAGCTAAAAAACAATAGGATCCTCAGAGAGATTCAAGGACCAGAAGAGCTCCATGAATCTTCCTACCAGAACACATAATTTCCAGCAAACAATAACGCGTCCCATAGTTTATCCAGGAACAAAGCTCTCATTAAAGCTGTTTTTGTTTGGTGTCCACAACACTGCTTGGTTTGGCAGCTCCTTTGGGGTGATGCACTCTTCTGTTAGAGTACAAAAAGGCTGTTCAGCATCTGCCAGTTTTAGAGGCTGGGATTGAGAGGATCTTCCGCTGAGGATTTACTGCTGGACTCTTTCCATATTGTGCTCCAAGGAGGTGAAATTCCCTGAATGCTGCAGATTGTCCCCTTGATTTGCAGGGAGCAATTTTCTGCAGTACGTTACTACTCCGTGCAAATGATGCACCTTCTGCCTACATCTGCAGTGATGGGAGGTGATGGTGAATGTTGTGTGTTGGAAAGAAATTGGCTCACGAGGGAGAAAAGGAGAGCACGACCTGAAAGGGATGGCAGGATGACAGTGAACAGAGGAAACAGCTAAGAAGTTTTTAGTGGCTATACAGAGTCCTCCCTCTGGTTACCAATAATTCAGGGGTCCCCAGATCACAAGAGCTAGGCTTGAAGGACTAGTAAGTGTGAGCACTTGAACAGCAGCAGCAGTGATCACAATGCTGGGAGCGAGGTGGAGAGAGACATCTCCAAGGGTGAAAGAAGACTAAACTCCATGTATTGTCATTCTGGAGAGGTATAGGGCAGTTAGAGGAGAATTGGCCAATTTATGCACAGTAGGCAACGTGAGAAGCCACCTGTGTCCTGGCTGTAGCTAACTGGAGACGCTACTATCTCTTGCCCTCCTCTAGCTTCCCAAGAACAAAATTTGGCAAGCCTTTGGCACCCATGGCTCTGAAGAAGGTGGAGCGGCTGATGCTTGTGGGGATTGAATGACCTAGAAGAGCCTTGGACTTCTCTGGTCAGGGAAGTGACCTTCCAAATTAAGCACTAGGAGCTCTGGCCCTGGTTCTCCTGTGTGCCTTCCAAGCTCTGTCCTGCTCTGGGACCCTGTGTGCCTTATACAGGTGGTAGGAAGCTGAGTAATCCTCTTGCAGATTCAGTACACTTCTGCCTCGTTCGTGAGACTAGATCTTTGAGAAGCCCAAACGGTAGCGGGCTGCTGGGCTTCAGGCTCACACTGCTGCATTTAATGAGTTGAGAAGCAAATCTCCGGTAGAAGGAGTTTAAAGGGTGGAAGTGCTTTGCAAAACATCAGTATAAAGTAGTATAACGAAATTCCCTCCCAGTAACATCCAGGCCAGGATGCTGGGCACTTTCAGCAGCTTGAAACACTGAATTTCTGTTCCATAGCAAAGTTTGATATCTATTTTTTTCTGAATGAGAACTAAAACAAGAGAGCATTCAATGTTTTTAGGATATTTTTTTTTGTGGAAAAAGTTTGAGCCCATTATGGTAAAATTCTGTTCCAAGCTGAACTTTTCATATTAGCCTTGTATCAAATGAACCTGATATAAGATGTTTTATTATAAAATTAAAAGTTGGGAAAAAAAAAACCACCAACAAAGTGAAAAGTTGTGTCAAAAGAAAAAGTGTTGCATTCACTCCATGTGAATAAAGTAAGAGGTTTTTTGGTGTAAAAATGTTCACATTTTTCCCAAAGTGACATTTCCCAGAGAAAGCTTTGGTTTTGATGAAATGACATAGCAGTGTTATTTTACTACACATTTACTTTCTTCCTGCTAATGAATTAGTCATAGAATTTGAGACCTGTACATCGATTTGTACATTGTTACTGATAAATTGTCACTGAAATTTTGTTAGATTCTCTTCAGCCTTATGGTAAACCTTATCTCCTACCCTAGAGTTGTGTTTTACCAACAGAAGTGAAAAATAGAAAAATGTGTGCATGCCATGTACACAGACAGGTTATTCAATTAATAGGAGGGTGTAATTTTTTTTGTCTAACTTTTCTAACCACAGAAGAGTTTAGGGCTTTCAGGCACACAAAACAGAATATAGACAAAACTATCCAGACAGAAAAGTGTTACTGTGTGTGGAGAAAACAGCACATTGCTTCAGACATCTCTGGAGATACACTGCACCCCATTCTTAATATCCTGTCCATGTTTTAAATTCTTTCAATCGGAAATCAAACGAATACTGACAACTTAGCCCTGAACAAGCAACTACTATAAAAAATTGCAGATCCTTTATCTAATTATTTTGTAGCTAGCAAATAAAAAAGCCAGAACCTTCATTGTTTGTAAACACTTTTGTTAACAGCAGTTTAGCCTTCATGCTTTTTTGTATAATTTATGTTTTATCCCCTTCCATGCAGTGCTTTGTTTCCACCTGCCACTAAGAGACAGTCCAGTTCAGCAGGATGCTTCCAGCAAAAATATCATCTCAAGCAGGCTGGTTTTATCAGATTTAGCAGATCAGTATCCCGAGTTCTTTAGTCAATATTAATTTCAAGCTTTTAGCTCAGAATATATTTTTCTTTCCTAGTGTTGAGCTAGTGTCTATTTAAACTAGCCAGAAGGCCAAAACTTGTACACAAACCTAATCTGTTTTAGAAGCCCTTTCAAATAAAACAACAATTTGACATGTTGAGCTTTTACTGCTAAGCTGGGGGGGGGGGAAACCTAGTTTGTCAAAACAGTTATGTTTTTACGTAGCCACAAGAACACTCATTCAGTTTGTATGATACTACATTGCCAAACAAGCTCCAGGTCTCTTTGAGAAACAAACCGTGAAGGACCAGCAGGGCAGACTTGTGAGTAGACCAGTTTTTGTCAACAGGTGGATCCTGTTTTTATCCTCTTACTTTTACCATGCAGCCACATGATTTCTGAGAAGGGGAACAGGTATTTCTTGTTCTCTCTGTATCTCCCACGGCTGATGTGGACAGCTGAATGAGTAGGTTTCCACGGTTTGCCACCTTTGCACCTCCCCCCCCCCCCCCCCCTTCTGCTTCATAACATTGGTTGTTTTCTCTTGGTTTTCACCTTGGTATAAATACTGCACTAAAGTCATGGAGCTGGCAGCTTCTGAGAGCAGATTGCCATCAGAGGTGTTAGGAAATAAGAGCATGTTTGGGGCCAGACTGTTGCAAGCCTCTTGTAGGTATGGTTCCTTTAGGTGGTAGAATATCATAGTGCCAACAGTGAATGATGCTTGGTGGAATAAGCAGAGCTAGGAAGTCAGTATCGCCAGTATCTGCCATTTATACCTGTGGTCTCTCCCACACCCATCTTCCCTCACGGGGAAAGAGGGAGGAAAGTTTAAGTCTTTTAACCGCACATGTGCGATTGGTGCCCGTGCTGTTTCGCATCTACAGTGGAGCTTGTCCTAAGTGAACCGGGGAGGTTTCCTGTTCAGGTCACTGAGAGCACACGTGTCGTATTGAAGGGCATGAGGGGAGGTAGTGGCTGGCCCTTTCCTTCTCCAGTGAATCCATGCCAGCTCATAACTAGGGAGGTTTGTATCTGGACTGTGTCCAGTTGTTGTTTGGTTTCCTTCAACAAAATAGGTTTTTCCTTCCCAAAATAGGTTCTGTTTGTTGATTTCAGATCGATTGGGCAGCAACAAAATGAGGTGACCCTTTTATTGGGTTTTGTGCTGGTCTTGCATCTAACAAGCCGCCTTTTTTTGCCTCTACAGATCCCTGTTGGTACTGAGATTGAAGGGATGAATATCCTGGGACTGGTGCTGTTTGCTCTGGTTTTAGGAGTGGCGCTGAAAAAGCTTGGCCAGGAAGGGGAAGATCTGATTCGCTTCTTTAATTCATTCAATGAGGCAACTATGGTCTTGGTTTCCTGGATTATGTGGTAAGTGTGTGGCTGCAGATATATCTGCAGTACAATATTATGCTCAGTTCAGGAATCTCACCATTTATCCATCTCTCCAGCTTTTTCCTACCAGATCCCTCATCACAGCAAAAGTGAATGTCATGGTGTCACACGATGGGGTCTTTTCTTGCTTGTGCCCTGTAATTAGGCAGTCACGCATAGCTTAAGGTATCAGTCTGGAACACTTCATAGGGTTGCTTAAAAATCCTTTCCAGGACTCCTTTTTGATTAATTAGTGGAAAGAAGGCTTTCTATTTCAAAGCAGCGTAAGGCCATGGCTAGCTGCCATCATCTGCCTAAAGGCACTGGCCTTGAATGAATAAAGGAGATGTGAGCAAGTGAGGAGTATGGTCATGTGAAGGCCAGGGATGTTTGTGCTTGGAGTGCACTTGCAAATGCAGTGCGTAACTAAAATCATACTCGTAGCTTCATGCCTTGATTTTTCTGTTGGTCAAAAGGTTACTTGTACTGACCTGAAAGATATCCAAGGAGACCAGAAGATAGCCCACTCACTGATATTGATTTGAGAGAAACCATGTTGAGCGCATGAATACAGAGTTCCATCTATCCACTTGCATCAAAGGGTGATGGAGAACCTACGTCCCTTTGTATAGAAGGGAGGAACAGTATCCAGGACTATGCTCTCCATCCTACTGAAACAGTAGTGCTGGCTATTGAGTGTTTTGTTATTGTTATCAGCAGAGCCTGAGTTATACAGTGGATCTTTAAATCTCTGTTCCTCTTCTAAGATCTCTTTCATTTTCTTGGGTGAAGCAGGAACTAATGTTACTAGCAGAGCTATCAACTGTTGGTTTCTTGTTTGTGCTTGCTTCTCCAGAGATGCTTCTCTCTTCCATTTCACATCCCTGAGAATAGGTATTTCCTAAGCTTGATTGTTTATTTGGTCTCCTGCCTATTAATGAGCAAATCCATTATTTCACTTACTTCCCTGGAGTCCAGACATGTTTATGGGGCGACTGTTGCTCTGACCGATCTCACAAAGCTTTTGGCACCAAAAAAAGTCTGTATGTTAGGAACTGAAGCGCACTGACCTTTCTCACTAGGCAAGAGACCAGCATTGGAGGAGGCAGGCACCTCTAGAGAGCGGTTCAGGCCACCTAAGCTGGGGTAGGACCAGCCTGCTGACTGGGTTTTCTGTCAGGTAGGATGAATCTGGGCCTCAGAGCAGTATCATGGCTGTTCTTGTGCAGCTAAATGGGTCTAGGCTGCTCCTGTGAAACCAACAGTACTAATACCTCACATGCAAAAATAAAAATATTCATAAGGACAACTAGCTAACAAATTAACAGTGGGACATGTCTCACTCTCTTTCCAAAACTGTTGGAAAAGCTATAAGCTTACCTTAGCAGAAGTATTTTTTCTCCCTTCATTCTGCATTTTTCATTCCTACTATTTTCCTCCCTCTAAGAAGCAGAAAGGTTTTAACAAAACACCTGATTTTACACAGGCAGATCTCTCTGTTAGTTGCTGTCATAAGGGATTGAAAAATTCAAAGTCTCAAAGCAGCTTAAGTCTGTTACTCTTGAGTGTAATTCCTTGGACACTGAGTACTGATAAGAGGCAGTGTATCTTGTATTCAGCTGATTACAGTGCTAACACTTTGAGCCAATCAGTTGGTATATAATCCTTTACTTTGTGGATTATCAGGACCACAGCTGACTCTTAACACTGCAGTGCACCAAAGCCCTTACTTGTTCTCTTTCCTTCCTTAGCTCTTGTGTCATCCTGGTATTTATTCAAAATCTGTCAAGCTGCATATACTTCCCAAAGGATACTTTGGAATGGGTGGAATCATACTACCAAGAGAAAAGGCAGCTTGAGCTCGTATCTAGTCCCATTCAGCAGCTGCTCTCGTGTTTAGCAGCACTTTGGTCTCAACTTTCAGTTCCTTCCTCTCCAGCCTCCCTCTTCAAGGGGAGGGATCCAGTCTCAGCTCTGTATCCAGTGTTCATGTTTGCAGAGCTTGTGGAGGACTGGGACTCAGCTAGATCTGGCTAATGGGGGTGCTCAGAAATGTGGTTCAAAGGCAGTGTGTCACAGAATTGGTAGAAGCTAAGTGAGGAAGGTTCAACAGGCCCCCGCTAGAGATTTGGCCAAGGGATGACAGAGAGAGGATGCTCACATTGATCTGGGGCATAGGGAGGTGCTCTCTGCACAGAACAGAGGAGCTGCAGAACCACTGAGGGAGAGGCAGGCTCGGAAGAAGTGAGTCATCTGGGCATCCTTAAGGCTTGCCCAGCTTTCCAAACTTTTGCATGCTTAACCAAACCTTCTGAAGTTTGTCCTGACTCCACAGATCAGCTTTTCTGAACATGGGTGTTGGGTTGGAGGGGAGAGTGGGAGAAAAAATGTTCTTTATTCCTAAGATGTGCAGGCAGATCTTTTGTAGTCACATGTGTGCCTAGGGCAGGGTTTTGGAGAGCTGGGTGATCTTTTAGTATTTCTTAATCTTAGAAGCAGAAATGGATGGAGCATGTACAGCATCAGCAGAGGTACTCAGACAAGATATCCAAAGTAGAGCTTCAGAGGAACTGATCTTGGGCCTGAAGTGATTCCTGCAATTCATTTAGTAGCTGTTGTGCTGTGGGTGCAAGGGCAATTCTGTCTTTTCAGGGCAGTTCCCAGCTGCACTACTGGGACCAGAGGCGTGGCTGTGGCCTGCAGGTGGCCCTTCTCCTGGAGCAGCTCCAAATGTTCCTGACAAAGGAAACCTCAAACAAATGCTGACGTGCTAAGACGTGGCATGTTTCTAGATAGGAGGCATGGGAATGTACGTGTACGTGGCTGTTGGCTTGAGGGAAGCTCTGGAAGCCTGATCATTTAACTTAGTCTTTTGTAGGCAAATAGCAGAGTTAACTGCTATCTTTGGCATGTGCATCAGCAGCCTTTGACTAAGCTCTCTGGTATGGGCATAGCTTTTTCTTTCCTAGACTGAATATGTTGGCATCCAGTATGTCTACCATTTCAATGACCTAACTTCATAGTTCTGCTGGTAGTCACCACGTGTATCAGATCCTACTCTTCCACTCCTTTCTCTGCTCCAGTGACATGTGATACTGCTCCTTTTTCTTTCCTACCATCTGCCGTCCCTTCAGCAGTGACTTTAGCTTTAGGTCTTTGCCTGCCTTCCTCCCCGATGGACTAAAACTCCACACCAGTGTCTTGTCCTGATAGCTTCTGCGAGCGTTTCTGCTTCCCGCTTGGCTTCCCTTCGGCATTCTCTAGCTGTGTCTTTGAAGGCCTAGGTGAACAGAGCTTTTTCAGTTTGACTGCTTGCCTTCCACCAAGCAAGAGGCTTAGAGAGGCCTTTCAGATTTGCTTAACCTGAGTGTGTGGTGAATAAGGTGCTGCCCTTCAGTAGGAGCAGCATATTCTTTACAAGAATGTTATCTCCAGGGTGGAAAATGGCATATTTTTCAAGGCTTTTTGTTTTTACTTAATGACAGGTAATATTTCTTTACACAGGTATGTACCTATTGGCATTATGTTCCTTGTTGGGAGCAAGATAGTGGAAATGGAAGATATTGTGCTTCTGGTGACCAGTCTGGGAAAATACATCTTTGCCTCTATTCTGGGCCACTTCATCCATGGAGGAATCATTCTACCACTTATTTATTTTGCATCCACACGTCAAAATCCGTATCGTTTTCTCTTAGGACTTATCACACCACTTGCCACTGCTTTTGCCACTTCCTCCAGGTGGGTTTCTGTGCTTCTTTTGGGATTATAGCCTGGTTATATTTGTCACTGTAAACTGGTTATATCCCAACACCAAACTGTTGAGTTTTAGGTGTGAATATTGTTCCTGAGGTTGCAAAAAGAGACTTGAGAGCATAGAGAGTCTCACTGCTGTCAGCAGCCTGCCACACAGCACATGCTGATAATTAGCTGTTGAAAACAATTTCTCAAAATATTGGGACTGTAGCATGATGCTGAGTTGGAAATTTTTTGGGGAAAAGGTGAAAGTATTTGCCTTAAAAAGATCCTACCAGCTGTCCTTTCAATTTTAAGTAAAGTGAGGGTCCGTAGTGAGGGACTTTGTACTGAGAAGTTTAGTTCTCCAAGTTCAGAAGGATTTGGAACAAGTTTAGACTAATTTTGCAGAAGCAAAGCACACTTATTAGCTAGTGTAAAGGGACTTAACATTATTGATTTGAAAGATCTGGCCTGATCAGCTTTTATTTGTCATAACCAAACTATCAAGCATGTCATTTACTCTTTTCTCAAGGGGCAAACACCTGATCAAATATCATAACTATATAAAATCATTTCAGGTCATCTCCTAAAGTAGATGCATGTCTGCCACAGGAGCTGAAGTACATCAAGTAGGAGAGGGTTTATGAATAAAACCATGTAATTTTTAATGCAAGAAATAAATCCCACAGTGGTTTTTTTTTTAATTATTATTTTTCTGTTCATTTGAGAAGGTACTACATTAACAGAGATTGCTGTTGCATCTGTTGCGTTTATATTGACATCTACTGGTGTATTTTTGTGGTTTGAGACTTGATCGTTCCACAGCCCTGTTAGGCTGCATACTGTGTCAAGTCATGAGTTCTTGCTTCTGGGAGATTAGAGTCCTTATCAGCTATTTCTGGACAGAAGCAGATAATTAAATACTGCTGCTCAAGACCAACAAGGTAGCAAGGAGGGTCCCGCAGTGCTGTCATGACAGAGAGGGACTATAAAATGGCATCGTTGTCTTGACAGTCCTGTCTGCAGCATGTTGGAAACATGAAAGCCATGAGACATTAACTTTCCATTCAGTGCACCCTGATGCTTTGTGTTTGATTTTTCCCTGTTCTCTGTTTCTAGCTCAGCCACTCTCCCGTCGATGATCAAGTGTATTGAGGAGAACAATGGAGTCGACAAGAGGATCAGCAGGTTTATCCTTCCTATCGGGGCCACTGTAAACATGGATGGAGCTGCTATTTTTCAGTGCATGGCAGCTGTGTTTATTGCTCAGCTGAACAATGTCAACCTCAACCCTGGGCAAATCTTCACAATTCTGTAAGTTGCTTGCTATTGCAACCACATACTTCTGGCCCCCAGACACATTCAAGCCTGTGGTCTCTCTGTTAATAGCTAGCAGTTTGCATTCCACATCTCTGACCTAAAGCTTGCAAACTGCTATGAAACATAATTATAGAGTGATTAAAGGATGGAGTCTTTCAAGCTTTATAAGATTTGCCAGAATCTCAGTTTAATAAAAGGTGGAACCTGGGAGGGGTAATTGAATTCTGAAACAGACTTTGAGCTGTTTAAAGCTGTTTCTCACACGAAATTCTTCTCCTTCCTTAAGCATCTCACTCCCCCACCCTCCACTCACCATTAAGCTGGGTAATTGAGGCATGCTGCTCTACCCAGAAAGCTACCCACCCCTGATTCCCCCTCTGGATGTCTTAGAAAATCTTCCTGCCAGTTCCTCAGTTCCTTATATATCAATTTCATACTAAAAACTCTGCTCCTGCTTACCTCTGCCCTTCCTACCATCACATCGCTGGCTTCCCATATCCCATGAAGTGTCATTCTCTTCATTTCCCTCCTCAAAATCCCTTAAGTGAGGATCCTACAAGGAGTTCTAGCCCCTCGCTGTGCCAACAAGCCACACCTGTATCCACCAGATGCCTCCTAGGGCTGGTTCCTGGCATTTTTTACCCTCCCTGCCCAGGTTTTATTTCCTTCCTTATTGCCTTTCCCATATATAATTTGTCTATTTAAGGCAGGGCTAGGGCATTATTTTATTTCTGGATGGCCAAATTAGACTTTCAGGTACTCTTAGCAAATCAGCTGTTAACAGAGGCCTGAGGATTATGCAGTGATAGCCCAAGGAAAACTCAGCTGTAGACATCTGCACACAAAAAGGTGTGTGGTCCATGTCTACAGCACATGCACCGCAGGTTTCCAGCTCCTGATATAGGGTCTGTGTTTGAATGCAAATGAGACACAGAGAAGGGACAGTACCCTGCATGGCAGGGTTTACCTTTATAGATTTGGGGCCAGGAGATTTAATGTACTCAGCAAATTTGAACTGATACGTGACTTTGAAATGGATATATTCGTAAGGCAGCAGGATATAGTTGTGTTGATTGTTTTTTTTTTTCTGAAAAGGCAATCATGGTATTAAACGCAGAGCCATTGCCGTGGTAGCTGCTGTGGATGCCTGCTGAGCAACTGTGCTCTGTACCCATTACTTTGCATCGGCAGGCAGGAAAGGGCCTGGGAAGCAAATGATCTGTGTGTCCCATGCTGTAGAGTTTGTTTACAATTCCCATAGCGGGGAAATGTGTGTGACGTAAGTGTAGAAGAGGAGTGCTGCAGAGCTTCTGGTAACCGGGTACGCAAATTGATTTGCAGTGTGACAGCTACCGCATCCAGCGTGGGTGCAGCCGGGGTCCCAGCCGGAGGAGTCCTTACCATCGCTATCATCTTGGAGGCCATTGGACTTCCGACCAACGACCTCTCCTTGATATTAGCAGTGGACTGGATTGTGTAAGTACTTTAGGCCACATGTATCTGCTGTTGCATGACATGTAGCATGTTCAGCTGGAAACATGGGGCAAGGTAGTCAAAATAGCACAGTATAAAATAAAACTCTACAAGATATGGCTGCCCGCAGGACAGGTAACTCTTGACAGATAGTCGAAAAGGTGGTCCATTCTCAGTTAAAGCAGTTAGTATGCTAAAATCCCTCTTCAGCTTCTTTACTCAGCCTTTATTGAAACATGTTTCTTCCTGGTTTCAATTGCCTTTAGAAGGATTGTTAAAAGTTTGCTCAGAAGGTGTTCACATTGCTGGAAATTAGTTGGACACTAGGAGGGAAGGGGGGAAAAAGGAAATTGAGTCTGAATAGTGGTAGAAGGCTTTCTTGGTCACATATGGGAAGCAGTCTCCATCAGAAGCTGTTGTCAGCTATTGTTTCAACTATTTTTATAGCTCAAGACTGCTCAAAGCACCAACACAAGCATCACAGAGGTGCCATCCATTGGCAGGGCAGGGACACAGAGGGTTTGTGGCACTTATCACAGCTGTGGGCAGTGTCACGGCTGGAACATGCTGCTGGGAGTCACAAGTTTAGTACGCAGTATTACCACCTTTCCTTTCCATCTTCCTGGAAAGAGATAAGAGGTCAGACCTTTGCTCAGCTCCTTCTCTTCTTTCCAAGAGCCATTCCCCTCCCTGAAACATGAGAGATTATCTCCTTGCCCAGCTCTGTTTGGAAGAGCTCATCTCACCACTTAGCATAGTTATGTCCTTGTTAAGGCCTAAATTTACCTTCTGTACCATCTAAATTAGATTAAGGAAAGACTAGAAAATTTGTTTTGCTTTAAGTATTGGGGACCCAGACACAAGTGCATGATAAGTGTAAATGCCACATTCAGGTGACTTCTTACAGCTCAGATGAGCCCAGTGGAAAAGGGTGTCTCCGCTTTTCCTCAAACAAGCTTGGCTTGCTGCCGTTCTTCAAATACTAGAAAATCAAACTGGAAGGACTTCTCTGAGCACTCATTAATTACAGCATGCTTAGAGTTTAAATGCTAGTGAAGTAAGCATGATCTGATAATTTAAAAGCATAATCTGCTTTCAAGCCATCTGGTTCAAGTTGGGTAGTGGGCTGAAATGACTGGTCAGTATGGGTCAAGCGATCTGAATTCTGTTGGGGTTTTTTCCCAGTCGGTGGGTTTCTGGGCAGTTCCTGGTTTAGGCTGTACATAATCCCTCTGCATTGCTTTTTGGAAACACCAGCCTCTCTGTATAGATGGTGTACTTCCACAGCAGATGTGGAAATTAGGATGCCTGAGGACACTCTTGAATTCCAGAGGCTGGGGAAGGCGGCAGCTGTATTACCTCCTTCCCTTCTGGCATCACACGTGTCTGTGGAGCACAATCATATTCCTGCGGCTTCGTTAGGGCCATCGAACTCTTTCTTGCTGTCACCTCTTGGGGATCAGCCACCTCCAAAGGACAGGAGAGACAGGCAAAGAAGTGGATAGTTCTTTGTATCCTCTCTTCCTCAGGGATTACAGTAGTAGCTGTGCTTTCCACAAGCTGTACCCATAAGTGCCTGGAGGCAAGAGTGAAAAGCTCGCCCTTCCTTTCACTCCGGGCTGCCCTCAGCCTATGTCTGCTGGCTGCCTTCATTTCAAAATATGTAGCATCCCTCTGTAGTCAACAAGGTTGTTCTAGTCGAGAAACTCAGCCTTGTGGTAACCAAAGGGGGAAGGAAGGAGGGAAGAGTCCCATGTCTTGTTTTAATGCCAGCAGTTTAATTACCAGAGAGGACCACAGTTACAAGTTGAGCACATGCTGAAGTTAGGCTGCAGAAAGACTAACAGAAGTTTCAGAAGGCATGTGGAGAAATTGTTCTTCTTTATGACCCATAAACCTCCTCCATTAGACCCTGGGACACATTAGTTTTGTGTTGTAGGACCAAAGATTAGGACAAGTGCTACTAGCAAGAAATCCAGAGAACACAGTCATTCTGCCTGCTTTTGGAAGGACCCCTTAAGTAGGTGTTTGGGTTAAGGTACGAGTCTATAGTTTAAAAAGAGAGCTGGGTGCTCTGATTCACCTTCTGGATAAGCCCAAATTAGGTTCCTGCTCTGAACTTGCATTTGAAAAATGCTGGCCTGGGGAAGGGGAAGAGGAAGGAGCTGGGCTGGGAAAAGAAGCATGCCTGAGAAAGAGTAGTACCATTGCTGCAACCCACTGAGAGACCAGAACTAGTCGATAGTAACAGTTGGGCTGACCTTAAACCAGCTCCAGTGCACATTTTTAATTCTGAAATGGTGATGATACTTCTGTGGAAAATACCTGTGGTAACAACATCTCCCTTGTCTAGCTCCACTGATGTTAGTGGATCAGCAGGGGTGAATCAGCTCCCCTTATTGTGTTGTAACTCTCTTAAGCTAAAAGCCTGCTGCATTGTTTTTTGTTTCTGATCTTAACTAGGGACCGAACCACCACAGTTGTGAATGTGGAAGGGGATGCCCTAGGAGCTGGCATCCTTAATTACCTGAATGAAAAAGAAAAGAAAGACAAAGAGCAGGAGCTAAAGGAAGTCAACGTAGAAGCAGTTGCTAACAGCAAGTCTGAAGGGGAAACATCGCCTTTGGTAACCCACAAAAACCAAGTCTCCAACACAACCAGTACAGCAGACCCTGAATCCAAGGAATCAGTATTGTGAACTAGAGGCTGTTCATCAACACACGTCCTAGAGGTGGACCAGGGACTTGTTAACGCACCTAGACATTTGCAGTGCTAACAAGGGCTGGATGGCTCTTGAAAGTTTTCAGTTCCAGTCTGTTTTGAAATACGCTGGCCTGGGGAAGGGGAGGGAGGTGGGGTGGGCAGAGAAGGAGTCTTGAGAAAGAACACTTGCTTTATAATAGTATTTTGATGATTCATATGTATACATGTATATGTGTTGCGTGTGCGCACACACATACATGTATGTGAAAACAATGCCATTGAGACTTCTGGTTTAACAAGACTTCTGTTAGTAAAGGCTCATATGGGTTGGAGATGGGGAAGTAGACAAACCCAGTATGTACTTATTGTAGGGAAAAATTCGTAAGCTTATTGTGCTGCTGTTTGAATGGAGATGCAGCCTAGAAACTCCAGAGTGGGTGAAAATATTGCTTAAATTTAGTTGCTGGCCTGGAAACACTTACTGACCATTACAGACACGATATGAAGCAACATTTTTCTCCCACTCCCCTTCCTCTCCTGTTCTCCAGTCCCTTAAAAATGTCAAATATATCCTGAAAACTAGCTTTTTCTTTTTTTTTTTTTTTAATTTTTGTTTCATATCTGAATTAATAGCTTATAGCAGTCTGACCCTTGTTCCATTCCCCCACTGCATTACAGCTCATAGCAGCTTTCCTGCTTTTTGGTGAGTAACTCTCAAACCTTGGGACCAAACATAGGAGATCTTCATGCAGATCAAGGACTGGTTTTCTCCTTTCTTCTAACCAAGCTCTTAAGGAAGAAATCCAGAGGGAACACAAATTTTGTTAAAGTAATCCCTCTGGGGCTGAAAAAAATGTAGAGTCTGTTCCAGCATAATTATGTCTGAAAGAGGCTTGCCTGTGACATCAAGAAATCAAGAAGTCAGTTCCCTTCATGAAAACATGCATGCACCTTTGCTAGCACACCATGTCCTGCTCATGTTTATTTAATGGGTCAGTCCAAACAAGTTAAGTCATATCCCTCTTCCAGCAAAATTGAATGGGGGAGGAAAAAATCTGAACATGCATCATGTGGGAACTGACGACGGGCAAGTCTGAGTGTTGGCTTGAAAGGGGAAGAGGTGAGTTTATAACCCTTAAATAACCCCTATGTAGTTCAGTGATCTCTGTGTGTTGGGACAGCTGCATACCTGTTCCTGCTAGGAGTTTGGTCCTGCTATAAATGTCCTTCTGGCAGCAGCTTACATTTAGTAATTCTGGGTGGTGCTGGGCCAGGGTAATGCTTAGCGGCAGATGGTAACCTTTGCTTGAGGCTGAGCCAAATGCTTCTGGATTCTGACTCCACCTTTTTTCCTTTACAACATACTGCCTGAATTTGTACCCCAAACCTGAACAAAGTCCGGCAAACTCATTGCAAAGATCCTGTTGATTTATTTTGGCTTTTTGGACAGCAAATAGTTACAAAATTATGGCTGTGCATATGCCAAGATTTGCCTGGACTTGTGACACTTTCCCTTGACTACTTTAGCAAGATGATTGCATATAGTCAATCTCCACACTGTTAATTCAGCAATATATATTTACACTTAGCTTTGATATAAAGTAATGCTAAGTCTCCCTTTATCTTTCTCCTCTCTTGCTTCAGAGGAAGCTATCTTGGAAATATATCCAGTTGCTGATGTTTATGTTCATGGCACTAGGAAGAGGCAGCTCCAATTTCATAGCAGCAGCAGCCTTCACTTGCAAATCATCCTTCCTTGTAAAGGGACGCAATGAATTTTGCAAAAAGACGCTCAGAATGAGATGTGGCTACCTCTGAGGGAAAACACAGTGAGTGCGTCATTACTGGCTGTTTAATCGTGTGCAGCAGGGCTATGCAAACAATCGAAGTAAGAAACGATTAGTCAGCCCACTGCAAGTGGAGTTTCTTTTTAACCAGTTTGTTTATAACCATGTCCACAAAATTTGGTCATTCCTTGGCTCATCTTCAAAATGGAAGGAGACAAACACAATTCTCTACGGACATCCTTTGCCCCGGTATTTATTATTTCATTTTTAGCAGATCAAGACCCACTGAAACTTTGCATTTCCTCCCATTAGAATCATCCCAACTCCTTTCAACTCAGGAAATGAAAAGCGCACTTTGTAGCTGACAATGAAAGTCAACAAATAAGAGGTGTTTTGAAAAATGTTGGAGGTTTGAAAAAATGGTTCTCAACAAAACCTTTTTTTTTTTTTAAACAAGTCTAAGTATGTCTTTGAAAAATCTGAATACACCAGAACACCAAATACTTTGATTTTAAAGCAGTATATGGATGTCTCAAGGAAGCTGAAAATCATGACTGTTCCCTGTGGGCTGAGTACTGTAGTGGCATTTTATCCTCCATCAGACAATTACCCCCTCTGATGCTCTCCTTCACCATGACACATGCAGCTGGGATCAGGACATGAGCAGGCAGCACTGAAATGACAATTCCCATGAAGCATCACGACACTACTTTGGACTAGAACATTTCTCAATTTTTATTTTTTTCACCCCAAAACTGTTGTTGCCCACAGGTAAAAGTACTCACCTGGTTAAGTCCAAAGGCTGGTCTTCCTTGCAGGCAGCGCCTTGCCATTGCTGTATTGATCTTTCTTCCCTGTGGTGCCACAGCTTGAATGTGCCTTGTCCTTGTGGCAGCTGCCATAGGCTGTGACACATTCTTTCTGACAGTAAACCCCAGGAAATGGTAAATTAAAGCCAATACCTCAGAGTCTTCTTAGTATTTTCCAATAGCAATGCAGAAACTCAAAGTCTTTGCTGAAGAATGCCTCTTCCAGTCCCCACTAGTGGATTGCCACGTTTTGCATCAATGTGAATGTCTAGTCCCATGTAAAGCTTGTTAGGGCAGTCAGATTTAAGGAGGTGAAATCATTCTCGTGGCAGGAATTTAACCAAGGAAATCTAACATTCCTTCTCCTGGAAACAGGTGCCATAGGGTTTATGTGAACCATGAGTATTCAGGTCTTAACCTGCCAGAAATCTGTAATCTTACAGAAGCTCTACTTCAGACTTACAAAGGTGCCAGTTCTTTTGTTGTTCATGCATAGTAAGAGGGATCCCAGAGTTTTACATGGAAGCAGGAATGCTGGGTAACTATTGCTTGTCAGAACATCTTCTTGGTCTTTTAGGTATCATCTGTGTCAGAAATTACCTTTCTTGTTTTTCCGTGATGTTCCCATTCCTCATGGTGGCCATGACGCATCTTCTAGGGCTGTCCACCTGGCTTCAGATTTTTTTTCTTGAGGTACAAATGTAAAAGATCCAATATTACACTCTTGGACTGTAAAAAATTTGGCACATTCCAACAACTGCCCTTGTAACAACGTGAATCCTGATCAAAAGCCTGATGAGACGACTTGCCATTTGCTTCAAGTGGTCAAGGTCTTCAGGTAAGGCCACTGGGAGACAAATGAAAGGGCTGTTGAAGGATGTGCATTTTAGGTGGTGTCCTTGACCTGCAGTGCAATTGTGTTACACTGAGAGCTTCCTATTTCAGGTCCCCGTGCAGCCTCACTTCAAGAGGCTATGAGCTGAGAAGGTGCTCAGCAGCAGTGCAGGTGCAGCGGGTAGTACCTGCTCTGCTCTCACCCAGGCACACCATGAATCTGGTACTGGTGTGGTACTTAACTCCAATGTCTCTTGACCAGACATATGTTTATGTTCTCCCAACATGACTGTAAATTGGAAACCTTTAGTCAGTTGCTTTTTCTTTCAAGAGGAAATAAATTTCATGTAGAAAACAGTATTTTTCTTTTTGGTTTTAGTCTTTTTTTTTTTTTTGGAAGGTACAAAGCTTCTCCTTAGGAAAGCAGGCTACAGACAGCTCATGTCCTACCCTCTAGTACAGCTTTTTGGGAGAAAGATATGGGAATATGGAAGAGAAGAGTCTGCAAGTCTTTGGCTTATGCAGTCCCATTTTGTCTCTGATGCCATTTATTCTTCCAATTTTACCTTCTCTTTTTCAGTGAATTTTCTTTGACTGTTTTGGACCATCTTTTATTTCTCCTTCTCCAGGATTGGCTTTGCACTCCATGCTTTATCTGTCACTGCCTGATCTCATCCTGGAATGCCCTATGCTGTTTTTATGTATCGGTGACTCAGCTATAAATGGGAGAGTGGACAAAGTTTCGAGGGCTCCAGCTGGTCCTTGGGAAAGTAGTTTGCATTCTGCCTTGCTCCTGTCCTTAACTCACCAGAGGTTTGTGAGACTTAGTATTTTAAAGAGTTGCTCTGAGAGTGCGGAGCAGTATCTGTCTCTCATCCTGAGAAAGGTGCTTGTTCTGTGCTGTGAGATGTGGCTATGGATGCCTGAAAAGCTGTAATGAGCGATGGAGGGTGCCAGCACTTGGCTGCTATTAGGATATTTTCAGTAAAGACTCATTATTCCCAGGAACTGAGCTTTAGCTGAGTCTTGGCTGGTGTGTTGGTAATTGCACTACAAGATTCGGTAATTGCAAAGGACTTTAAACCCTTCTGGGGATGGCTTTTGCAATCAGGATGGCTTTTGTGTTGAAAACAGACTAGGGCAAACCCAGGCCTTCCCCTGCAGGGATGTGACAAACAGGACTGTGTCCTTCGGACATAACAGAAATGTGGAGCCAGCCAAAGTACCAAATCAGTTAGTGAAACAACCTCTGCTTTGTCTTTTCTGGGCAGCCCTGTTACTGCCTGAAGAGGCAATGCCCTGAGCTGGAGGTGGCGAGAGGTTGGGGGAACAGTATGAGGGGCAGGAAGGTTTCATATGTGCTTGCTCTGTTCCTATACTCTTCCCTGGGCATTTGCTGCGGCCAGTGCCAGAGATGGACATGACCCAATGTCACCATTCTTAGGCTCATTCTCCTGTGGTTCCTCCATGTTTTACAGCAGCAATAATGAAAACTGAGGCATTTAGACAGTTCCATTTTCAGTCAAGTCAAAGGCCCTGGTATCTTTGTGACTGACCACCCTGCCATATGTTGTAGGTTATGTCCTCGAGCTTGCAAAAGGTACAAACCCACCACCTCTTTCTGCAAAGATTTTCAGTGTTGGTCAACAATCCAAGCTGAATCTTCACTCTGGTCCTCTGCTAGCACAGCACATTTCCACAGACACTGGAAAGCATCCTCCTGTCGGAAATAATCTTTTTTTTCCCCTGACCCTCCCACAGGCAATGAGCAATGGGCTTCAGGTAGAAAATCAAAGGACCAAAAGACAAACTTTCACCAAAGGAAAAATGTCACATCTTCATTGATTTTTAGCTGGTCCATGGCAGTTCATAATCACTCGCAGACCTGCCTGTAATGACTGATCCTGTGACTGATGAACAGCACAGAATTAGGCAGGCCACGTAGATCCTCTGCCTGTGCTTCCTTTTCTGTAAATTAAGTTTACAGATACTTACCTGTCTCTCACAAGGAATAGTGTGGATAGTGAGTCGCAGTGTTGGGAAAGCACTCTTAAAACACAGGCCACTAAATCTTAAAAAATAATAAACTTTTCAAAAATCTGAAAGGAATCAAATAATTAAAGTATGCATCATGAAATCAGAGTTGCATTGAGCTAGAGTATGAATGACTGTGATGGAAAGGAGATCCAATGTGTGGATTTGCTAGACTAACTCAGGGAAAAGGGGGGAGCTAGTGTCAGTGAGTTGCATTTCAAAAAGCGGATGTGATTTAGTCAAGGGGGGGCACAGTGCCCTGTTATATCTGCCTCCTTCCATCTCCACCTGGGATGCCATGAAAGCTTAGGTTCAGGTAAAATAACAGACCTCACCATGGATTCAACATCTAAATTAGGAGCCTCAACAGCTTCATTTCTGTCTAGTTTCAATGGAAGAAAGAGCTTTTCAACTAAAAAAAAACAAGTTGTCTTGGCAGTACAGGCGAAAAGATGGGAGAAAAAGAAGGAAGAGCTGGAGGGTTGCAGGGGGAGCATCACAGAGGACAGTGTAAGCAAGTGGATAAAGAAACTAAAACAACGAATGAAGCATCTTTCCTTAGTGTTTTGATACAGATAGCATCAAAAAGACTGCAGGCATTTGTCCAGCACGTAGCAGAGACAATGCAAACCCCTGCCCGCTGACTGGCCAGGATTTGCAGGGAGAGGCAGACGCCGAGTGCTGATGTTTCTGAAGCACATCGTCACTGTGCAACAACAAAGCATGCAGCACGCCAGCGTGGGGCTCTGATAAGCTGCTGCTGGCTGCTAGCCATGACCACAGAGAAATAACGGTACAGTTCTGGATCAGAGATTGACCCACATTCCCCCTTGCAGGATAGCTGGAACAAATGCTCCTCAGATAAATGCATGGTAGTCATTATTCTCTGAGGACAAAGAAGACCTTGTTATCTATGCGAGTATATTGATGAAAGCCATGTTCACTTGCTGCTTCAGTTTCAGGAAGGAGCCAAAAGAGTATGAGAAATGATCTGAAACTTTTTCCAGACATTGCGCAACATGTTGAGACAGTTGCCACTGATATTTTAAGTCTGACAAGAAGTGATCAAGAGCCTTATTTGGCTCCAGTAGCTCTCTGTCCTCACATGTGAGCACCGGCTTGGGAAGTTACTGTTAACATGCTATTCATTCTCTGCATGGAGTCTTTACAGACTTTTATGACCAGCAGGCACCATTTCACAGCTGCAGAAGCGAATGCACGAAGAAAAAGGTGAAAGAACGCTTTCTCGAGTCACACAAAGAATCATCAAGCAGGCTAGGAGCAGACCTCGAATCCTGAAGCCAAGTTCATTGTTAGCTAACAACTATCACCTACCTAAAAAAAATTAACATCTGGGGGTTTATAAATATATTCGAATATTGATACCAGAGTATTAATAGCATGTTAGTGCAGGATGATCACTTCTCTTTCTGGAGGAATGGAAGGGGAGAAGTGTAGAAGTAGGAGAGTTGTCTTCCCTCTAGGATGGATTTTTTAATAGAAAAGGAAAAAGGAGGTGCGGACTGTGGACATTCCAGCAGGCCAACTGCTCTTACTTCAAGTCCTCAAGAAACATTTATACTTGTCTTTCCCAAGGCCACAGATGCTGTTTGCAAGGCAAGTAGGCCTACCGACAGGGACCAGCACAAGGAAATGAATTTTGAGCCAACCCTGTTGTAATGCAAAGTTATCAGTGTGGTTTTAAGCCACAGAGACCAAGAAATTTGGTATTAGATGTTCCTTAGGATAGCTTTCGCTTGCTCCTTCTGATAACAATGCTGAGAAAGTAATACACTTCTTTTGCAAACATGTGCTTAGTAACTGAATCTAAACTGCATATGGCATGTCAGTGCAACTTAAGTTAATTGCAGCTACACATTGCAGAAAGAAATTACCAAGGGAAATCTTCTCTGAAGGAAACTGTTTACACATGCCTGCATCCCCCTGGATTACATTCCCACAGAAAGAATTGTGCTTAACCATAAAAAATACTCCACATATTAACTGGTTTGGATTGTAGCTTTTTTAAGAACCAGAAGGAATGCCACAAAATGGACGGGCCAGGGCCTTTGCTGGTGTGCATTAATGTAATTTCCTGAGCTTTCAGTGGCCTGTGGACTTCTAGAGATGTTACCTCCTTGGTAAGATGGAGATGATACCTCCTTAGCAGCATAGGGGTTTGGTCTGGTCCTCTTAAGATGATCATGTTCAGTAAAGCAGCAGTAAAGGAACATTTTTAAAATTCGTTGCTATGACTAGAGGCATTTTACATGCTCACAGTATTCCTATGACATGGTGCCTCCCCCAAGAAAAATGTATTTTCTAGATGGCCAGTGTTGATGCAGAAGCAAAACTTGCTCATTTTTTGATTGGTTTTCCTTCTCTGTATCCCTCCTACAGAGTCTGCTGTGGACCCTGGAGACTGCCCAGCTGCCGGCAGTACCAGGCTCCTATAGTACATAGATTAAACTTAAAGATATTCTAGTCCCGTGTGAGGACATAGACTGTCTCACATCCTGTTACAAGGGGACAAAGACATAGCTTCAACTTTGGAGGAGGGGCTGGGCTGAAGAAAACCCTACTTCATTAAGGCAATACCTTAATGACATTTTACACTTAATAAGTCAAATAATTGTGACCAAGGTAGCCCAGCCATGGCTGCCTCCCTGCTCTGCCCCACAATAGATGCTCTGTTGACATTACTTCCCTGAGGACCACTGTGGAGGTAATGTGTTTGCCATCCCTGAATATTGCAATCTTTTAAGAATATAATCTTATTTAGACTTCCTTTGTCACTATCCTGGCTACACTTTTGTAAGGTCATCCACAAAGTACGTGCTGTACAAGATGGAGACCGTGTGTAGCGCTACAAATAGCTGAGCGTACCTCTGCTAATGGGAGATGAGCCTCTTTTTCTGAATTGCTTCTTGTTTATGGCAAACTGAGACTGACTCACTCACCACTTTGTGAGGGTGAAGATTTTTATTAGATTTTGATTAATCCTTCTAGATTCAGGGACAGTAGGACCACCCCTAAGGCACAAGGAGTCTCTGCAGCAGAGGTACACAATCTGCCTTATTATCCTTAATGGTGCCTTGTCCGATTCCCTTCAGGACAAATTCCAAGTTGCTGTTTGGCTTTTGAATATAACTATGCACCAAAGGTGAGAGACTCCATTATCCCTGGAGACAGGAGGGAGAACGTGATGTCCTGGTGTGGGACAGGGAAAGTGAGTTTCTTTTCTTTACCCTGTAAGCTCTCTGTCAGCAATCCTGCCTCTGATGTATGTATGCGTGTGTGCTTTTATTTCTACGTGAACACAAACTGCTCTGATTAGGAGGGAGGATTCTTGTATTTTTATATGCTAAGCCATTTGATTAATTACTTTAATAAAACGACAGACAGATGAACTCTGAAATTCACTGTCATCTGCTCCAGTACAATCCAGTATCACTGATACAAAGGTATCTGCCTTCAGATAAAACCTAGTGCTTAGAGTAAACACTCCATTAAGTAAGTACTTGTGCCATGTGGGTGTGTTGATCCTTATGAACATCTGTAACTGTTCCTCTTTTAAAGCTATGGGTTTGATCCATGTGACGCTGTATCAGCCTTTTTATTATCTACCAAGAACATGTTGTGTGCACATGTGCAAAAAAAGACCATATTGCTGTGTCTGGGGGTGTGTCACCCTGGGGTAGATATTACAGGTGTTTTCTGTGTAGTGTACCCTTCAGCGTAAAAACTCTCCCTGCCTGCCCAGGGAGAAAACAGTCCTGGGGCTCAGGTTGAGATGGTTCGTTGTATTAGGAGGGTGACACAATAGAATGCTCTCTCTCTTCCCCCCCTCTCTCATGGCAATGTATATTTGTTCTCTCTTTGTGTAGCTTCTCAATGTGAAATAAAAATCACTCCAAATAGAATATGCGTTTCCATCTTTGTTTGGAGAAGACCTAGCCTTTTAGCTGGATCAACCTTGCCTAAGCAGCTGGCAAACTCTCTGCGACTCCTTTGGAAATGCCCCTGAACGGGAGTTGTGTGACTTGGTACTCAGGTCCACTTTCCCAGATCATGCCCTTTGCTGGCAGGCTGCTGTCACTGATTGTCAGTGTATCACTCCATTTAACCCCTTCCCCTGGAGCCCAGGGCAAGCCTACATGGGGTAGTATTTCTCCAAGCCCTCTGCAGAGGTACACAGCTGTATGGGGGCCTTGGGGGAGTTCAGAATAGTAGGTATTTTTTGTCTATGTGTGCCATAGCAGAGTACAAGGACTGACAGACAGACCTGCTGCCTATTCTGCCAAGCAGACTTTGTTCCCTGGAGGAGGATTGAGGAGCAGGAGAAATCATCTAGCAAATCCTTTACAGTAGGCAACCGGACTGGTAAGTTCAGGGTGATTTTGCATTGGATGCACACAGTCAGTCTGAGCAGTGTGCTGGTTCCAGAACTGAGGGCCTGGGTTTGCTGTCAAAGTGGTTTTGATATCGCTTTTCCATTAAAAGCTCATATGTCTCTGTAGGGTAGATTTTATCCTGAGATGTACAATACAGAATATCACAAATCCTGAAAAAAAATCTACTACATAAGTGTAGTTAGGTTAGTTTCAAGCATTAAATTCTGGTCCCAGAACTAATAAACAAGGGTGCAAAATTTGCAAAAATTGCAAGCACCAGAAGAAAGAAGTATAATTTGAAGGACCTGCCTATGTATGACTTACAAATAGTGACTGAGACTGTGTGTGACTTTTACAAAACCATCAATGTGGTGGTTTCCCAAAAGCCTCTCTGACCCCATGGTTGTGTCTTTGTCTTCTTGCCGCCTAGCTGAAAGCCCAAGGAGATACCTGGAGGAACACTAGACCAGCGAGCTAACAGAGAAGCCCTCTTGAACCCTAGCCCCTAGCCATTCAAATGTCAGCTTCGGATACAGAGATGGCTGCTGCCTAAACCAAGCAGGTTTTCTGAAATCTTCTGAGGTAAGTGGTGGTTGTCAGAGCTGTAGTGCCTTGCCATTTGAAACACATGAAGCTTTATGAGACCCATGGAAAAACATGGAATGATTGCTTGTAATGAGAACTGAGTCAAGCCTTAGGCTGAGTCCCAGCTGACTCAGGCAAGACTTTATTAGGACTTGCCAGGCATTATTATTAACGCCAAGCAAAATAGATAAAGTTTCTTACAATATTTCAACGAAGAGATAAAAGTTGGAAAAAGTTCTAATTAAAGTTCAATTACTTTATTTTGTTTTTCTACCACCACCTACCAGTCTGGCCACATGCTTTCCGGTTGCTTAATAATTTTGTCTTTTTTTAAGAGGAAGACAGTTCTCAGGAAAATGCTCCCCATTTCTTCCTTCTAAAAAGCTCTAGGCATGTGACACACATTTGTCTAGTTCACATGAAGAAAAGCATTTAAAAATAAATTTATAACACAAACCACTGCTATTGTTGTAACTTAATATTTGCAGAGGAAATCCACTTATGGCCAAGGAGCAGATTAGTCTTTTTTTTTTTTTTTTAATCCCTAGTTTGTCTGATTAAGATAGTTATAATTATAGGGAAGTGCTTTGTGAGTTAGTTAAACGGAAGACAACACCATTTTGTTCTGCTGTGAAATGAATGGTTTGGGTCGAACAGGTTGTGTGGTACAGCTGTGCTAACAGGTCATCTTCCAAATATGTAGATTGATGTTAGCTTGTTGAAAATCAGATCTCTGCTATCTTCCCATTATGAGCATTCAAGCGGACGTACAAATATGTTGTACCTCTTGGGAGTCTCGTGAGCTGTCACGTGCATGAAAATACCTTGGCAAGTTTACAGCTAACTTGGTGTTCTTGCAAGTTCTTGCATCTTGGATATCAGAGTTGAGCCACCATGCTACAGAAGATACCTGTGGTTTTAGACTGGGCAAGTAGGGTAGCAGCTGGAATTTATTTCCACATTTTGAAAGTCATCCTCATGATCATAAGGGTTGGGTTTGTCAAAATATATGCCAGGGACCAGGCAGATTACAAACTGGCTCTGAAACCGAGGACCAGAGATGCAATGTAAAGCCACTCCACAGGCTTGGGTAACAGGACTTCACCCTCTCCACAGGATAGTGATCAGCAATGCGATGTAAATTACGGTAATTACTGTGTCACCAAAACATGTACACAGTCAGGCAGATCTGGATTCTCTTCATCGTGGTGTGCTAGAGTATAATTAGATGGCAATGCCTACAGCTACTAGAGTTTGAGGGATGCCTACAAACATTTGCAACTCAAATCTCGCAAACCGAGTAGGTTCCAACCAACAGCAGCCAAACTGTTAAGATTAAGCTTCCCTAGTATTGCATCGTTAATCGGCTCAAGTAATTTGACTCACTGAGCATCCTGGAGGCACCAGGCTTTGTCCTTACAGCAGTACCATTCTTGCTGAGGGAGGAAACCAGTGTGGCCAAACTCAGTGTAGATCTTACAGAAGGGCACTATGGTATTTATTTACATTTTAAGCTGATTTTACCCGCCTGCACTCGTTCTCTTATAGATTTCATTCACTCACGCTCACAAGCAATGAGACATGGTTGTTCAAGTGGTCTGGCCCCAATCACTTGCGTGCAACATACACAACAAGAGATGACGGCTCTCAAATCTTCACTAAACCTCCCAGTTTCAGGACAGTTCTTTAATAATCTTTAAGAATCGATAGGTTTTTTTATGGTGATCCTTTGCTGCAGCCTCTCTTCCTGCTAGGCTGCCAGCAGAAGGAACGGGAGATGTGATATGCTGCCATCCTCCTCTTATCAGAAGGGAGGGTCTTTCATGAACACGTTGTGTGTGCTATGGTCCTATTGGTGTGCGGACCTTCTGGCCTTGATAAAACAACATAGGCTCAAATTTTTTGCTAGGAATGGTGTCATTTATTATGAATACAAGCTGTTCTTCCCCACTCGCTCTGCTATTTCTTCTGATGCTTACATAAACAGATTTTCATACATACTAGTCCCAATATTTCTTTTACAAATCTCTGCACTGACGACTAGTTCCTGCAGATCCCAGCTCTGGTTTTAAAGCGCCTCTCGGTTCTGCTCAGGACAACATACAAATGACAAAGGGCCAAGACATCCCAGCAATTAGAATGAAAAAGCAATCTCTCACATTCCCCACTGAAAGCAGCAGTAAAATCTCACATTTAGAAAGTAAAATTAATCCCAATTATTCATTGCCCATTATAATTCACATTGATCAAAAGCTGCCACCATCTCTTGACCAGCTGGCTCCTATTTTTATTTCACAGCAATGTGTCACCTTCATCCAACAAGAGGAAAGGCGAAGCGTCTGGACCACGCCAACTCCATCCCATTCATCCCCCTCTGCACCACGGGACCTAGAGGGCCTGGGCAGAGGTAAGGAGATGTTTTGGGGGAATATGGAAACTTGAAACACCTGCCTTTGTGGCTGGGTCTCCTGCTGCTGGAGGTCCGGCCAGGCTGTTCGTGGTGTGATGGGCACATCGTGTGGCCAGAAAGGAGAAGTGCAATTTCTAGTTGACCACCTTCTTGGGCTAAATCCTGCCACTCTGTCCAGCTGAGCAACCTAGTGGTAAAGAACTGAAATTGCCCAGTTGCTAGCACTGGGGTTCATTGCTCTGCACTTCAATGCTGACACTAAAATAGATGTCACTCTAGTTTTTCTTCTGTTCTTCATTAATCCTGCCTTATACGTTTCATTTATCAGCTGCCTTGGGTGTGCTTAAGTCATATTTTTTAGGTGCTTCTCCAAAATCAGGAAGAAAAAGAAGCAGCTACCTTTTTAGGAAATATTTAGTAATAGTACAGTAGTAGCTATGAAGATCTAGAAGACTGAGGGAAAGTTTGTAGGCTTTCAATGAGTCTTCTCATCTTTAAGCAACCTGGTCTAGTGGGAGGTGTCCCTGCCCATGGCAGGGGGGGTTGGAACTAGATGATCTTTAAGGTCCCTTCCAACCCAAACCATTCTACGATTCTATGATTCTCATGACTTTATAAAGAAGCTAAAGCAACATGGCTGAGTTTGAACCTGCTTATTTAGACATTACTAGAGTGACTGTCCAGCCAAATGACTGGATTCCTCAGGGGCTTACCATAGGTCCCGGACCATAAGTAGTTGATTAGTGACACAAATGTTGGAACAGAGAAAAATCTTCAGGTCCCACCTGGAGGAGAAGGTCTGGGAACATGGAAGAGTGCAGGGCTGAAATTCATAGCAACATCAGAAAAACCAAGAGAAGGTCTGGGCAACAGAGGCTGCAAAGAATTAGTCTAGATGAGAGAAATTAACTGCACTAATACTGGTGGGAAATGGTAGATTAAGGAGCAGGATCAGGAAGTTACGGGCAGTCAGAAGCATGAGTCAAATGCCTTGCGCTGTGAATAAGGCAGATACTATACCAGGGTGTGTAAACAGGAACACAGCCTGGACTACCATACCAGTTTTGCCTAATAGCCAAGCACACGCAGGAGTTTTGGACCAGGTTTAGGTGTTGAGCTTCAAAGAAACATGTCCCAAAGAGTGAGAATCAAGAGGAGAACAAGGGGAACAGTCCAAGATGTGGAAATCCTGACTTCTGGGGAAAAGAAAAGGGTTGTTAGCCTCAAGAAGAGAAGGACCTCTCCCTGCAAACACCTTTCAGAGAAGGGTTACGCAGAGCGAGTGCACAGCGAACAGAGTCCTGAGCAGTTTGTATGAAGACGGCTCCTGCCCAGAACCATGGGTGAGGGAGTTTGCCAGGCAGCCTGTCCTTAAGGGGCGAGGAATGCAGTGCTGTCAGGCTGCAACATAGGTATTTTTATAAATCAGTGCCTGAGTGACTGATTTTATAAATCAGTGCCAATTTTAACACAGGAAAGGACTAATGTCAATCACTTTGATGTATCCAACAGAAGCAAAGAATGCTTGCGGCAGCTCCTTCCCACCTCGATGATAACACTGGAAGATAGGCAGGTGTACTAATGAGTTACATGTAATATTAACTCTCTGGCTGTCTGAGGCACAGCATCAGAAACGGAATAATTTTCCAAATGCAGGCAAATCCTCCCCACAGATAATGCCATACTGCTGGCCAAAAGATGGCAAAGTGATTACAACCAGTTTTTCTTTCCACTCCAGTACTCTATTAATATTGCTAGCAATGCTCTGGGAACAAATAGGTCAGCTCCAAGCCCTGCATTTGCTGACATCTCATCCATCCCAAACATTTGCATTGTGAGACTGAAATTTGATGCCGAAGATAGTGCAGATGCTATGCAAGAGCATATGGTGCACATCCAGGCTTCAGGTTTCATCGCAGAGTGATAACTATCTATCTGGCTTGTAGTGTGAGACCGTTCAAGTAGAAAGAAATTACAAACTGATGTGCCAAAAACTCTGGATAACAGCACATCATTGGTTATGGGCATATTAAAACTCAGGATACATACAGCTAGTGCTCCTGACGGATCTGGTTCTGTACAAAACCATGGATATTCCCAGCAAGAAGGTAGAATTTTTTGAAGAAAATGGAGTCTTCCTATCCCAGCTTCTCATATACTAGAAATGCACCACTTTCAAATCTGATCATCACAAGCAAGCTCTACTTCACATCATAGATATGGGATTACTGCTGAAGTGCTGTCATCCACAGATTGGGTGAAATAATTTGTCTTTGCTGGAGAACCTTCTTGCTGAAAAACACAAATCTGAAAGAATCCTGAGGTCTCAAATCAGCAAGAAAACATCCATCTTAGTCTTTGCCAGCCTTGAGTGACCTTGGATGGGACTTTGGCTAGACTTGACCCTATATTATAGATCAAATAAACTAGTTTCTTTTCAGCAAAGTTCCTAACAGAGAGGGCCAGATGTCAGCGGATGAAAACCCGTATAATTTCCCTGGAATTTTTCATTAATCTCTCCTTTAGATCACCAGTTTATTCCCCCCTTGTTTATTGACACCCTCTCAGCATGAGCCCAAGGAGAGGGGAAAGATTTTGTTGTGCTCTGGCTGTTCTTGTAGACAACCTGGCACTCGTTTGATCAGAGACAGAACAGGATGTAAACCTTTCCTGCCGGGGCTGAGACCACAGCCGAGCGCTATTCAGCTCCGAGAACAATGTCTGGCAGCTTGCAAGTAATTTAAACCAGCTAAAAACAGCCGAGCCTGGGTATGAATCATGACCCATCCATGCTTCAGCCTTTCGACTCGCCTGAAATCAGCACGGCCTCTACTGGCAGGCAACTGGCTCCCTGGAGAATAAGCAATGAACAACATTTTTGAAGGACTTTTATTTCACAAGCCTTCCTGAATTCCAGCAAAAAGCCAGCTCTCAAAAGTGTGCATCTGAGGCAGGGAGATGTGCAGCCCTCCAGAAGACCTGCTGTAACATTCATCAAAGAAACCCCAAATATGCAAATATTACAAAGGAACAGAGATGATGTGGGTTTTTTCTTGGCTGTGAGTTCTTCTGAGCACGCTGTACCATGTTATACCGCAGCGTTACAGCTCTGCTTTTTTGAAGCAGCCCTGAAAAAGATATTCCCACTCTGTTCCTCTGGAGAGAAAAAGCAAGATCCTCCAGGACGGTAAATGGGGCCAGTTCCATTGAGGTCAGTAGAATAAACCCGGGTCGTAGCAGCTGGGAATCTGGACCATAATACACGGGGTGGCAGAGCTGGAACACTCTGCGGAGCTGAGGAGCGTGGCCAGTGGACCGAATCACTAGCCAGGGACTTGGGATACCTGTGTTGTTCCCCTCACCCTGCCACCAGCCTGCTGAGTGAACCCAAGATGCCTCTTTGGTCCTTCATGGCCTAAAGCTGGCAACAATGTCATTTATAAAGTGCTTTATCAGATAACTGACCTCTAGAAATCTCAGCATTAGCTAAGAAATAAGTTCCAGGAGCAGATGACACAGACAAAAACCAGAATCAGCCTATGGACTGATTCTATATGGACTATGGACTATGGGACTATATGGACTATGGGAAAAGGTTTGTATTTTCTACGGGACATGGGCACACGCCAGGATATGGCTACTCCATCCACCAAAGAAGGGTCTGCCTGGGTACCAACCCCAGAGCAGCCCTCTTCAATGTGTGGTGCAAGGACTCAACCCAGAAAGCTGCCCAAATGGCAGGGCACGACCGGCATCTGACAACCGGCCCCTGGACACACTCTGCTGCGAGGGAGGGAGGTCTTGCACCGGGACCTCTTCCTGCCTGCTCAAGGGGCTTTGCGTTACACTTGCAGGATGCTAAAATCCATTTGCCATCACGCTTACAGTCATCGCTCATGCAATACCATTTTTAGATGGTTTTCCACTCCAGAAAGAGCGCGGTAACGCCCAGAGAGGAGCGGAGGCTGCCAGCGCACAGCTTAGCCCCGGGAAGGTCAATCTATAAGATAAAAGGAAACACCCTAAAATTGCAGCAACCTCCTCAAGGGCACTGGGATGGGAGCGATTGATGCTGCCCCACCAACAGCAGCGCCCGCCGGTCTCGGGGGGCTCCTCAAGGCCTCGGTGGCAGGCGGCTAACTTCCTCCACTCCGTACTCTGCCAAGGGCCGGGAGCGGGGGCCGGGAGCGGGGGCCGGGAGCGGGGCCGGGGCCGGGGCCGGGGCCGGGCGGGAGCGGTGCGGCCCCTCCCCGGCCCAGCGCGGGGGGCGGAGTCGCGGCGGCGCCGCGGGGCCCAGCGCCACGCTCCGCTCCCATTGGCTGCCGGGCCGCAAGGGCGCCCTTGTTGACGTAGCGCCCCCGCTCCCATTGGCTGGGACACGGGCCGGGGGGCGTGGGGGCGGGGGCGGCCGCCGCTCGGTAGGTGCGGGCCGGGCCGGGCCGGGCCGGGCCGGGCTGGGGCGAGGCGGCGGCGGAGCCCGGGGCCGGGGGGGGGGAAGCTGGGAGCCGGGAGCCGCTCCGGGCGCTGCCGTGGCCGCCCGGGGGGCCGTGCTCGGGGGTCGCGGGGGAGGAGCGGGCGGCTTTGGCGTTGGAAGCCCGTCCCCGTTACCCGTGGCGCGTTGCATCCGTGTCTCCAGCAGTTCAGGGCATCCCTAGGGTGCGGTGCCTCCTCGGCTTTATTGCCTTTATTTCGTGGGGTTTTTGTTAATCTGCCCTTTTTTTTCAGCTGCGGAAAGGCTTTTTCGAGCAGAAAGCATGCAAGAAGAGGAGCAAAAAAATACCAAAACTCAGATCTTGCAGGCCTGAAAGGCAAGAGCAGTCTGTTTTTTCCAAAAAAAAAAACAACAAAAAAAACCCCTCCCTAGCAAAAACCGGAGCTGGTGGGAGACGGAAACTCTATCAGCATCAGCTGCTCTTGTTGGTCCACCAGCCAAGTGATACCCACGGACGATGGGACGTCACTTGGGACAGAGCTCTTGTTCTCTGGGTTTTGTGCAACTCTTTGGCAGGCAGCTTTCTTTTGATGACGCGAAAAAGTTCAGAGATTGCTTTTCTTGAGAGATTCCCGTGGACCTTCCCCTGTTAAAATGAATGAAACAGCCACCGTCTTCATCTGTTATCTAAAACAAGCGGTCGTGGGTGCCGTTCCTGTGCTGTCCCATCGCTGGGGAGACAATTGAGGGCTCAGGCGTAGCTGGGATTTCTGGCCGTTTTCCTATGGTTTTAAGGCCAGTGGAAAGTCTCCGCCATGCCTAAAGCTGCGGTCATACATCCGTCTTCATAGCCGTGTCAGTCCTGCCTGAGGATTTGGGCTTGCTTCTTCTCATCTTGATGTGTCACCACCACCGGCAACCCGACCTCTGAATTTTTGCAGTTTTACTGGAAAATGGTGAGAAACCTTATTTTCTAGATGCTCTTGTAGGTGGGAGTTGCACTTAGTGGCATTTGCATTTTCAGCCTGTTTTGAAATACAGCTTTTTGCCTGATTGTTCTATGTACGGGATGTGTGCGACTTCCCCATGTAGTTTGCATTCAGGTGTGGCTGGATGTCCAGCTCCTCCTGAAATTAATTTAAATCAGCTGCCTGAATTAGAGACTTTTGAAAATGCAGTGAAATCTCTGGTGGCCCTTTGAATATCCTTACAAATTCTGAAATTAGCAGATTTACCCTCACTGGTGTGTATTGGCAGGTTTCCTGGTTTCTCTTTAGCTTCTAGTTAGCTTCTGGAGATTTAACGAAGCTGTGAACCAGCACTTGCTCTTTTTTTAAAGACTGATGGCATCATAGAAATGTATATCGCTGCATGCTGCATCCGTAAGATCAACAGATAGTCTTGAAAGTTCAGAATAGTTCAACCTTTGCACTCCTGCATAGAGTTACAAAAATAACAGATGGGTTGTGACCTATGATTTTTTTTTAAATAACACATGCTTTTCAGATTTAAGGTCAAGCTTATATATGTTTTTTTATAGTTGTTTTTATTGGGCTGACTGACACATGACTCAAGCTACTAAATCTGATGGATTTCATGATGTTCAACATCACTTTGAATTTAACATCACTTTGAATTTAATGGTGTTCAACATCACTTTGAATTTAATTGTGGTATCTTCTTAAAAATAGAGAGGTATCGAGGTCAATCATTAATTACTGCACAGTCAATTTAAAACTTTAAAGTCTGCTTTGATGCCTTGTTAAGCTTTTCTTTCTTTTCTATATTTTTTAAAATCACTACCCAACAACAGAACTGATTGTGGGGCATTTATGTCCTAAGCTACGGGTGTCCAGCGCCCTCCTCTCTGTTAAGATTTATATTTACTGGATCATTTGGATGTACAGCGCTGCCAGTATGTGCAAGGAGGGATTAGAGCCGGTGAGATGCCTGTTCATGTCATGATAATTAGTGATGTTCTCTGCTGAATCACCTGCTGCTTGTCACGGAGCAAAAGCGCCCAAAATGGTGAATTTGAAGCAGGCTCTTAGGCTCTGAAACAGATCCTGGAATTTAATACACAATACCTTACGATTTGTCACCCCGGCGGCTTTTTGCTCATTAGGTTTTGTTTGGAAGAGGAGGAATCCAACCAGCGAGCATCGTTTCTCCTTGCGGCCAGGGCCCTGGCTTTCAAAGCCGGTAAACAAATATATCTCAGGGGATTTTCTGGGCATTTAAATCACCTGTAAGTTGGATTTGGCATTCGATTTGCTAATACTTGCTCGCCTGACTGTCTAAACAAAACGAATTCAGAGGGACCGAATGGGAGTCAGTGAAGGCTGGCAGGTAACAGGGCTGCGTCCTGGGGCACAGGAGATCTCTGGCCTTAAAAATCTATGTGATGGATACGTGAAGAAATCGCACACACGCTATGTGGGAAACACACATGGCTTCGTGAGTGGTTTGGGATACTCGTTCTGTTAGCATCAGAAATCTACCTTCTGTTAAACAAGATATATATGCTTACATATATTTTAATGATATATTGTTGTATAATATGTAGGGAATTTAGCAGGGGTGGGTCTATCAGTTCAGTTTATTGCAATTACCATGGCTTTTTGTTTGGATATACAACCTTTTTTGGGGGGAAAAAAGAAAGCAATACCGTCGCTTTTAGGATAACATGATGTGTGTAGGGTTGTATTTGTTAGCGACTTAAGCGATCCAGTGGGTGAGTCCAGGTGTCGGCAGAGGGACGCGGCTTGTGTGGAGGGCCGGGAGAGCCTGGGCTTTACTCACCCTCTCCGCAGCTGCTGCCATGCTGAATATAGCTGCCCGGCAGTTGCACGGGCTGCCGGCTCTCTGGGAGGGGGAAGGCAGCTGCAGTGCCTGCCGTGGGCTGTGCCGGAGATTCGGTCTCCCCTGGAGACCCGGCGCGTTGCCCCGCTGCTCTTTGTTTGCATGCATGGGCTCTGCCCGTGGGAAAACCCCCGTGGCCGGAGGGGTGGATCATAAAACGAGATCACAACAAAAGAGCTGATGGAGGGTGTGAGTATCAACTTGTTTCCCACTTCCAAGTATTGTTTGGGAATACTTTCTTTCCTCTTTTTTTTAATTTCTTTGTAAGTTGAGTTTGCTGTTGACGCTCCCTTGGCTGGCCTCTCCATCACTAGCCCAGCAGTAGCTGGTTGAGTATTGGCAAAACCAGTCTGCCGATGTTTTCCTAATGCCGGCACCCTGGTTCGGCCCAGAGTTGCTGGAAGAAGCTTTGGTATTCCCAGGGCTCTGAGCATGCCCGCCTGCAACCGAGCAGCGCAGAGCCTATGCATGGGGATTTTGGCAGTGCCAGTTTTGATGCTCTGCAAGGAGCCTGCAAGGTGTCATTTCTGTTGAGAGTATTTTTTGGGTCCTGCTAGCTTGGTGAACGCAAGCAGAGGTGCTTGGCTGTGGCTGGTGTTCACAAAACAAGGTCCCTCGTGTGCTATATTCGGTTGCTTTGATCTGGGTCATTGGTTGTCCTGCTGCAGCTCCTTGCCCAAGTCCAGTGTGGGCAGCGAGAGGGTGGTGGTGGAGCATCTCCGTGCGTGGAGCACCCAGGGCTCAGGCTTTGAGAAAAATATCTCATGTTAGAAGGATTTGCAGCAAGATGCAGTGGGGTTGGCTGTACAGCACACTTGAAAATGTGTCATCTGTTGAGCAAGTATTTCCATTAATTCATTTCACAAAGAGTTAAATTCATGAATTGAGGTAGAAGTGGCAGAGCTAAGCACCAGGTTTGGGTTTTACAGTCTCCTACCTCCCCCTCTTATTTTTTATATATGCTTCTCACTTCTGGGTGGCTTCCATTTCAAGGTTTTGAGTTTGTCTCTTAAAAAACCCTCAACTTTCCACCCCAATGGCCTTCAGGGCTCAGCCATGCTAATAGGTGCTTTATGTCCTAGTTAATGATGTCTCATTTGGGCTCAGTAACCTCATGGTGTACAAACTGTTTGTGAGATTGGCCATTAATTCAGGAGACAGGTGCACCATGCCGGCATGGTATAAAGCACAGGTTTGTTCTCAGAGCAGCCAGAGCTTTAGATTTTCCCTGTGCATCGTGTCCTCAAAACCAGAAAACACTGCTGAGACACAAAGGCCGGTTTGCTCTTTCCTTTGTCCCACTCGATGCACCGAGATGCAATTTTATGATTTTTTGGGGTCTGACCCAAACATGCTTAAGCTCTTCATTATTAGACATAACCAGTTTCTTTACTTGGCGTGGAGACAAGGCAGGGACCGCGAGTTGCTACTACTGTGTGTTGTGTATTTCAGAGACCCCAAGGCTCAGCATCGTCTTGCAGAAGAAGTTCTGTCCCGATGGCTGTGGATGTGGGAAAATCGCTTTCTGAAGCCTCACTGAGTGGGAAAGCTGAGGATGATGGTAGGTGGGACTGCACAGAGGTGGAGATGGACTACCCGGAGCTAGTAGACAGCCTGCGCCGGCTTTTAGGGGCAGAGGAAGCCAAGCCCTGCCCGCAAGGGACGGAGAGCGCGGCAATGAGTGGACGCAGTCGCTTGGCCACTGGTGTTACCCAGGGAGGCTCGAGCTACCGCCAAGAAGTGTCTTCAGCATCCACATCCAGATTTCCCAGTGCAAGAGCAAGCCTCTCGGAGACAGAAATGTTAATTTATAGAGCCGCCGATGGCGGTGATGTGCATCCTTGTGTTAGCCACCGGTTCCACTCCTCAGAAGAGCAGCAGGTGAGAGGGTTGTACGTGCATCTGTTGCTGCATCACCGGGAGGTCCCAGGCGAGGTGGGGACTTGTAAATCTGGGCTTGCCATCTCATTGCTATCCTAGCAAGGGCTTGCCATCTCTTCCAGCCAGAGTGTGCCCACCCCAGCCCCAGGCGAAGCCATGCAGTGGGGAAGGGCTTGGCTCCAACACCTGAGCCGTTGCCTCTGCTCCCATATTGCCACCACGGAGCTGGAAAGTTGCTTGGGACAGGGCTCCTTAAATAAGTGCCTCTTGCTGCAAAATGACTGGTGCAGCATCCCGAACCCTTGGGTTGCGTTTCCTTAAAAACAAGCCCCGCTCCGAGCAGCTGCGTGCCATCCTGCAGATGGAACAGAGTTCCCCTTCCAGCCTCTCCTCACGGCAGGTCCAGGGCTGGGCTTTCATCTCCATGTCCAGACACAAAGGAGCCTTTTGTCTGGATGCTGTGCTTCATTTTATGCGTCTCTCTCTCTCTCCCTTTCCTTTTTGCCCCCATCCTCGAGCAGGTGAAGGCATTGGGCTGTTGGGAGCCAGCATCCAGCCGGCGCAGCTCTGCAGAGGAGAGCATCCTTGCTGGAAGCTGCCACGATGTCTGTGCCAGCCCGCGGAGCCGAAGGCTGGGAGCTCAGTCCCCATTTTCCTCCACCCCAGAGCTCCTGCGGCCCCAAACCCCCCCCAGCCCCGAGAGTGCCCTGCGGAGCCGCTCTGCATCAAGCTTCTCTACTCTGTCTTCAGAAGAAAATGGCCTCTCCAAAGAGACGACCCGAAGCTTGCTGGCCAGCACAGACGTGCCTTCTCCTGCGGCTACCGCCGCCCGGGACCCATGCTGTCGATGGGGTGCGGCAGAAGGCAGGGTGCCACGGGCACGCAAGCCCTTCAGTCCTCTGCTTGGTGACCATGCCACCGTGGAGCGCATCAGAGAGATGTCGTCCTACCAAGCCGATTACTGGGCATGTGCCATACCGGATTCGTTACCCCCGTCTCCGGACCGTCGCTCACCCCACTGGAACCCCAATAAAGAATACGAGGACTTGCTGGATTATGCTTATCCGCTGAAGCCAAGGTACAAGCTGGGAAAGATGCCAGAGGCTTTCCTGCACGACTCAGGAATAGGTTTGGACAGCTTTTCTGTTTCCCCCGAGGGCACATCGAGGTCCACCAGCATCTACGGCCGAGGTGGGCAGGCTTGGGGAAGTGGAGAAAATGGACGTCAGAGGTTTGTGGCCTCTGCAGGGAGGTCCTCCACCCCGGGGCCTGGAAAAAGAGGCTGCTCAGGAGCTGGTTCTTACTATGAACCTTTACCTATTGCAAAAGCATCCTTTGCAAAGAGTGCTTCCTCTCGTCCTTCTATAGGTTTTGCTAAGAATGTAACAACGGAGTCAGCTGGGCCAGGTTCATTTGGCCGTGCTGCTGCGGATGGGAGAAGCTGGTGTACCAGAGGGAGCCCCTTTCCAAACTATAAAGGGCAGGTGAAAAGCATGAATAGGTTTTTACCTACAACACGAGTGCTCCCCCTGAGGAAAGAGTGGGAGGGTGATGAAGAATTTCTCTCCCTGCCTCCGAGACTGCGGGAGCTGGAAAGGCTGGCTCAGTTTTTGTCCGACCTTTCCTTAACTATAAGGACTCCCGGGCATGACCACCATAAGCTTCCAAGTCACAGCAACCACAGGCCCCTTTCATCCGAGTTGGCTCCTTTTGGAGAAGCAGGTGGCAGGGACGAAAGAGGGAATATTGAGGATTATGGTGGGCTGTGGCATCCCTGCAGCTCTCGAAAGCCCGGCTGGGAAAACACTGAATCATGTGGCCAGATCCACAGACATCCTCTGCGCGGGCTTCATGTACCGACTGGTCTGAGGGACGCACTGGATGGGATGTACCTAAATGAGCCACGGGTCAAGGGACATCCGAAGAAGAGCCAGCAGAGCGAGTCCCTTGCCCAGTGTGTTAAGGTAGGCTGAGACCAGAAATAAAGCTTATTATGGGAAGATCTTGCATAAAATGTGCCTGTGTTTATGGCACAATTAATTAAGGCTTCTCCTTCTGCATGATGGTTGGTGCCTGGCAGCTGGTAGTAATTAATGCAGGGAGGCTCACAGGTGCAGGTAATTTCTTCTGATGGAGGAAAAGCCTGTCTCACTTTTCCTGGGGCTCAGCATCGTGGGGCTAGGCTCGGTGGAAATGTGGCACTCGGCTTCTCCCACCCCGCCCGTCCTGTGCGCCCCTGCACCGGCAAAGATGCGAGAGCCGCGGTCGGGGCTGGACCAGCGTGAAATCCGGCATTCGCTGCCTGCCCCATCGCTCTGGCTACTTAATGCGGTGTGGACAGCCCTGCCCTTCAGCCCGGGCTCGCTCGTCTTCCCTGGGCTGGGTCCTGCTTAAGGGTATAATAAGGCCAGGCAGAACTGGTGGGGTTTCTCTGAAGAGCTTCCTGATTAGTTTGTAAATTTTTATTTTTTGGGGGAGTGATGCCTCATGGCCATCCTGCCACCAGTGCTGTGCTCCCTGGCCAGTGGGATTGCTCCCTGCCTTCCCCTCCATCTTCTTCCCCACCCCAGCCTGAATTTGGAAGCGATGCTGGGCTGTTTGCAAGAGAGAAATTGTTATCATGCACATAGCTGCAAACACCAGTGCAACTCATCCCCTCCTCTTGTATGGGAATAACTCTTGTATGGGATTTAAAAGGGTCTTTCCTACTGTCAGCATTAAGGTGTATCTGTTGCCCCAAATCACGATGACAGGGAGAAGCAGCTCAGCTTTATAGTAAAACCCCGACTCCCAAGGAGCAGGAGCAGGGCTGGAGTCTGGTTTCAGTGAGAGCAGAGGCCCCAGGGTTTCTGGCCCCTGCAGCATCTTAAAAAAATAATCCCTTACTGAGACGCTTTAAAAATAAATGAAAGCACTTAATTGAACGAGATGAACCCTTGGGGAAAAGCAACTGCAAATTAACTGTGTGGCTCTGGTGAGGAGGAGGGTGTCTCTTCGGCTGGGAGGTGGTGGAGGCAAACCCCTTCTTTCAGCCTGGGTGCCACTGGCTTCTGACACCTCTCTGTAGCAGCCTTTTCATGGTGACCCTCAATTCTTGCCACACAGTGGTTTTGGGGTGTGTTTAGGGTTTTAATTTGCTTTTTTCCTTTTTTTTTTCTTTTTTTCTGTTGACCCTTGGTTTCCCAAGCTTAGGGATGTTTGTGTGCTGAGAGGAGGCAGATGCCGCCAGCCCCATGGTCGGAGAGCAGGAGGGAGCAGGTGCTTTCTGAAACACCGCCAGCTCACCTGCTGCTGTCCCTGCCGTATCTTTGTTGCAGAAATAGATAAGTAACCCCTTTTGTTGTGCTTTGTTAAGTAGATGTTTTGCTGCCAGCTGGAAGAGCTGATTCGTTGGCTGTACCATGTCGCGGACGTCACCGACAGCTGGGTCCCAGCCTCACCTGATGCCAAGAGTGTGAAGGCATCGCTGCACCGCTACTTGGTAGGTATTGGCGCTGGCTTTTCTTCCCCTTCTTTGGTGCTGCGGACAGCCAGCAGCACAAAGCAAGACACTGCTGGCACGGTCCAGGTGGGTGATGCGGGGTGCATCAGGTCTGCAAAGCCGAATTTGGGAACAGTGGGAACCTGCTCAGGGGAAACTGCTCCTCAGGCAATCTGCTGCAGGTGTGTGTCTTCCAAAAAACCCTTCTAAGCAGCTCCTCTTCTCCTTCCTTTCCCAGGAGTTCAGGAAAGACGTGGCCAACCACCGGAGCCTGACGGAGAGCGTGCTGGAGAGAGGAGAAGCTCTCCTCGACTGCATGGCATCGAATTCGCCAGGTGAGGAGGAGCACTTGAGCAGGGCTGATCATGGACACAGCCTGTGATGCTGGCCGTAGTGTCTGCCCCCCGAAATCCCTGTCCCCATGTGTGTGTGGGTGGGGAAGCAGTGGGCGGAGTTTGCCATTCAGCAGCTGTATGGGAACAAAAAGGGGTTTACACCTCCGTTGCTGTCCGGAGACTTGGAGGTGAGGTGACGTGGAGGTTTGAAGGGATTAATCCCAAGCGCTCTCAGCTGCACCATGCCTTGACCCCTGCCTTGCACCATGCCATCCATCGTGGGTGATGGATGCATTTCTGCCTCTTATGGGTCTCTTAGGTTTTTATCTTAACGGCAGCATGGCCAGCTCACGCTGGGCTGTGGGATGCTGTTGGCCTGCAGCTGGAGGAGATGCTTTTGTCCAGCGCAGGAGGAGGTGATTTTCACACCCCACTTGCACTCGGTGCATCCCAGGGTGGGGGTTGGCAGCCAATTTGGGGAGACAGCCCAGGCTGGCTGGTGGCGCAGCACGTGTCGGGCAGTCACTCCCGTGATTTAGTGCATCCAGCACAAGGGATTTCTAAAGGGCGGGCTGTGTCTGCAGTCACCAAAGGGGCTTTAGTGGTCGAGTGCCGCATTATGTGGCTTTCTTACACAGTCCCAAAGGTTTCCTTTGGGAGCCCCTATTTCTGTATCTTCACTCTTAACCTGGAGCCTCCTAGGTTGCTTCCCACCCCCTCCAAACTCTGCATCACAGCTTAGATGGGATGAAGATCGGCTTATAGATTTCTAACACTCAATTTCCTTCAAACATTTGTCTGGGCGAGTGGAACTCTCTCTTACTGCTCTTACAGACATTGAATTGTCACGTTACTACCACCTCCATCATACGTTTTGTTTTCCAGCTCTGAAAGACACGCTGGGTTTGATTGCAAAAGAGTCAGAAGAGCTTGAAACCCATGCGGAGCACTTGTACAAGTCCGTTCTAGCTGCCATGGGTCCCATGCAGGGCGAGGACAGGATGGAGGACAAGGGGGTGCAGCAGACGGCTGCTCAGTCGGTAAGCAGGAGGGCAAACCAGCCTTTCTATGGGGGGGAGAGGGAGGGAAGCGTAGGAAGATAAACACTTTAATTAGCAAACACTATACACCAGGCCTTATTATTTCTTTTAATCTGATGTTTGGAAAGCCTAAAAGGCGAAGAAAGCAAGGGCGATCTCAAAATGGATGCCCCATCGTCTTTGAATGCGTGTTGGGGGAAGAGCAGTGTGTCGGGGGCCCAGCTGATGAAACCCAAGAGCGTGGTGAGAGCGATGGCAGCTCCTCGGAGGGACCTGGGGAGCTGGCGGGCAGGTCACTGTCAGTCAGGGTGGAGGGGATGTCAGCAGACAGCTGCTCTACTGAAATCACTTGGACAGCAGAGGGAAGCTGGGAAAAGGGTGGTTTTTGGTTGGTTGGGGTTTTTCCCCTCTTCCCTCCCCTCCCCAAAAAAAAAATTCTGCTTGCCATGTCATGGTGGGAAAGGGAAGCAAGTGGATTCAGGTGTAAAATATGGGCTAGAGAACTTGTTTGCTTGATTTCTTGAACATCTTCCTTCAAATAAAACTGCAGAGACAAAAGTGTTTCAGGAGGGCATGGCAGGATTGTTAGCGTAAAGGGATGGAGGGGGGTGTGGGGCTTGAGGGCAGTCATAGTGTAAATGGGGTCACCTGTGTGCTGCTGGGTCCCTCGGCCACTCATGCTGTGATTGGGAATCACTATAAAACCATACCGGTAGGAAACGATCATGGTTGTTAGCAAGGCGCTGGGTCCAGAGACACAGGAAAGCTCTCAAGAGCTTCTGAGCACCAAGAGGTAGGAATTTAGGAACAGCAGGATGACCTTGGGCCCCCCACCACCCTCCCACCCCCATTAGCTCAGACCGTTTATTTCCCCATGGCCCACTCCACAGCATGCCTTAAAATTTGGAGTTGCAAAGGGGAAGAAATATTTCCAGCGCTTTAGAGGAGAGTAACAATATCTTAAGGTTTTTGTTTTGTTTTGAAATTGCTAAATATATGTAACTATATGCTATACACTACTGAGCATACGTGGAGGTGATCTAAGTATAGCACGGGGGTTTGGTTGGTTTGTTGGATTGCAGTCAAAGCACAGCAGCAAACTTACTTAATCCATTTTATTTCAGGTGCTGCCTCTATCAGACCTGGGCTTTGTTAGCCACTCTCAGGATGGCTGAGAAGAAATGCAGCAAGCACCAAACCACCTCTTTCACCTCTCGCAGAGATGCCAAATTCGTATGATCACAGTGTTTGGAGTCAGCCAGCCCGGGCTGATTTCAGTTTGGTTATTTTTACCATGGCTTGAGAAAGGCAAGCTGTACAGCAGTTACTTGGCTACTGGGATGTCTAGCTAATAGTGCTTGACTACATTGGGGAGTTTTGTGAGTGAGGAATGTACAGCTGGCCTTTTTTTGGTTTGTTTTTTAATGTAGCTTTCCTTTTTTATTGAAGTGGCCTGTTCCATGTGTTAGCAAAATGTCAGGAACACACTGTTTTTTAACTGAGTAATCCATAGTGTGCCGTGCAACTCACTTCTAAGTAAAGCCGTGTGATTTTAATAGCTGTGTTCTCATGTGTTGTTTATGCTCTTCAAAAATAGGTGCTAGAAGCCAAGAAATAGCAACTCCTTCTGGTTCTTGGGAGCAAACTGAACTCCTGTTTATAATTACCATTCCCTGCTGAAGCAGAGCCTGTTTAACTTTCAGTTTTCTTATGCATAAACACAAAGAGCTGTATGAATGCTACATGAGTCTTGATCAAATAATAAACAGGTGAGTACACTTGGGGAAGAACCAGGTTATGTATAAACTCCTGTTACCTGTTCTTTGCAGTAGTGGTGTTAGGGCTGTGCTGGTTTCTCTGGGTGAAGAGTTGTGCCTTTCCCCTCTTAACAGCTTTTGTGCAGTTCATCACTGCTCACAAAACAGTCATAAAGGGTTTCCAAACCCTCTCTGCAACAGAAAAGGGCATTTCTGAAGCAGCGTAACAAGGTAAGCAGCCAAAAAGTTACAGCCAGCTACAGAATGTTGGTGTACTTGGCTTTAATTAACCTTTAAACCAAATGGTGCTCATCCTGTTCTTGTGCAGAATACATCATTTCCTCCCATTCTTGTGAACAGAACAACGTGAAGTTTCTGTACTGCACAAGTAGAAGGTGAAAGCATAGTTAAACCAAAGCAGGATAGTTAAACCGAAGCAGTTACAAATTACAAATAATTCATTGGGTTTTGTGGGGGGTTTTTGATACTGTCCCATCTTCTACCTCCTCAGCTTAAAGGGCAACTTTTTTTTATTGCCAAGCCACAGGTGACAATTCATAGATCAGCGTAAGTTCAACAAAAAGGCTCAAGCAAATGGTTACAGCGAGATTGGTCTCACTGGCTTTACCCACACCAGCTCCTGTACCTATGGGCATTCAGGATGATGCTTAAACAAAGCCTTACAGCAGGGCAGGATGGAAGTTACATGCAAGGAAAGGCTACTGCTGCCTGTTTGCTACCACTTGCAAGTCTTAAGCCTGACCCATTATGTCAAAGGTATTTACTCTTTCAGCACACAGGCAAGTACACAGCACACTCCAGTGCCCTTGTGCAGGATTTTTTAGGCCTGTTCTACCTTCTTCCACACACCTCCAGCCTGACAACCAAAGGAATCAAAGACATAAAAGCAAGACCTGGTGTCTCCTCCAGCCTCTAGCATTTAACAGCACCAGCAGAGTAACACAATGACTTAGGGAAAAAAAATAACCACCAAACAACTGGTGTAGCCCAAGTTGGTTTTGCAATGCTTTTATTACTGTATATATTAACATTGTTTTGGATAGTATGTAGCAGGCATCTTGACATTTAAGTTCATTTGTGCACTTCTCTGAAGGGAAAATGTTTTACCCTCAATACACCTCCTTCTGGTTCACTTCCTGATCTCAGCAGCACTCACTACTCCTACTGCTCCTGCTCTCAAGGAGGAGCAAGTCACATTATATAATGAATTATACCAACAAGCACATCTCTAATAGAAAGCACATCACTTTATTGTGAAGGTCTCAAGTGGAAGAGTTCAACTTAACCATGACAATACTTCATGTATTACAATTGCCTGTTGATTGATGCAACTATGTTGAAGAAAGCTGTTAGCCAAAGTCACCCCCCCCCCAAAAAAAAATCAGAGGATATTTGCACCAATTTTAGTTTATACCTCACAACATACCTAGGCTATATTTTTACTATCACAGGGTGTATTTACTACTTGGGGAATGTTACATGGTCTTTCAAACATGAGACTATTTACAGAATAGGCTGAACACTTGAGTTTAGATAAAGCTGAACAATTTTACATGTATAGGAAGTGTTATAGGCTAGCTTTCCTGTGGCTTTTAGCTAGACATCAGGCACTAATGATTTGATTAGCTCTGTACAAAGAATCACACACTGTCCAAAATCTCTTGGCTGCTGGTTAGTTCCAAATTGTTTGAGATAGCGCCTACTTTGAGCAACAGTGTTGTGGGGCCTTACTGTCCCCATTTCATCCTTCTGATGCCTCTATGCATAACAGAATAGAAGCTAAGCTGTTGCACTAAGTCAGAAGAATATTAATTAAAAGAGGATGGAGTTAACAGTATATAGAAAAGACATAATATACTGGTAGAAAGTTATACCACCTCAAGGTTACATTGAAGTCATTCATGTTAGGGAAAAACTGTTCTCTCCCCTACTATGCAAAGCAGACAGGAATTCCCTAAATAGAGTCCTTGAGAAATAAATTAAGTTCCAAGACTAAGTTAGGGAACTGTTGTACATTCAGAGTGCATTATGCCTCTATGAACATTGGCTGGGTGTTTCTGGTACAGCTTATGTGCCTTAAGCACCATGACAACTCAGTCTTTTGGGCCACAGTCACTAGTTTCAGTTGCAGGGAAGGTCTCTGGTCTACCAGAAGGGCTGAGAGCCATGGCTGCACACAGATATGTTTTGTGCACAATGCAAGCCTGATTTCCCCCTTAGCCATACAAATTAAGACAATATTTATCACCATACAGTTTGATATTACTTCCAATAAGTACAATATTTATTAAACATTTCTTCAGTTTTGTTACATATTGTGCAACAAATTACAATATTCTGCAGCCACAAATTATATGCGGAGTATGAAGAAACTATTAATCAGATAGTGTGATCTTTCCATTTATAATTCTACAAGAAGGAACTAGCAAATCAGATCTTACATATATCTTACTAAATTTTATGCATGGAAAGTGACAGACACTGTTGTGCTGTTTGATACAAAATGGCTAAACTTCATCTTCAGAAGACTAAACCTGACATCTAAACATGCCAATAGAAACATCAAAACAAAAATACATCCTAACCAACCACAGGAAACAGTCTGGTATCAGGAAAAGCAACAAGGATTACACGTTTATAAACCAGCACACAAAGGTTTAAAACAGTTCTGAAAATGAAGTTAGCTGTCTTGAGTCAAGGGAATAAAAAAAGTCAGTATTGACCATTTACAATCTCTGACCTTTGTGGAGACGGTAAGAATCTGTTGTAGTGCAGCTACATACAGTACAATTCAGGCAATTTTTTTTTCACTTGGGTTCAGATTGCAAATTCATTGTTGTGAGACAAAAGGGGGAGGCAAGTTTTAGCAGCAACCTCCACTAGACTGCTTGACTGGAGTGCTCTGAATTTTAACATTGGACTTCTCTGCACCACCAGCTGTCGCTCCCGGACCCATTCGTTTTTTAATCTCAGCAGCCATGGTCATGAAAGACTGTTCTACATTTGTGGCATTCTTTGCACTGGTTTCCAAAAATGGAATTCCAAGAGAATCTGCAAATTCCTGCAAATCAAGAGACAGTGAACAGTAAGCTCATACACTGATTGATACCTTACCTTGTTTCCTGGTGCACTTCTGGATAAGCCACAAGTTCCTAGACCACCACCCCACTCCCAAACTCGAGTCTGATGATGACTTGCACTGCAAGGGGTCATTTAACTGCTTGCATTTATGGCACCTTGACATCTGTGGACCAAGACACTTCCCTGCACTAGAACACTCAAGTGCATTACGATCCAGACTAGGTGCTCAACCAAGCAAATACACATTAATATCAACATACCTTTGCTGTTGTATAGTCTACTACTTTCTTTGTGGTCAGATCACATTTGTTCCCCACCAACAACTTGTTGACGTTTTCACTGGCATAACGATCTATCTCCTGCAGCCATTGTTTTACATTATTGAAAGACTCCTAGGAGACAAGAATAGCTGTAAGCAAGGCCCTTAACCAAGAGGACAGTTCAGCACTATTCAGTAATGACTGGGAAAGAATATGAAGCAGTGTACTTATCTGCATGATTCACAACCACAGAAGATAGTTTAATGCTACAGTACCCCCCTGATTGCCTCAGGACAGGGGAGTCACAGGGTCTATACAGCTCCTCAGTCCATGTTCCAAGCCCTACACAATCAGCCCTTCCTCCCCTGCTGCACTCCCCCCCATTATTTCTCCCTGCTCTGTATCTTGAATAGTCAAGAACTTGTACCATCTGGGAATCTTCCTGCTCCTCCTGTGCAGAGATAAGACATGGCACACAGCTGAAACCAGAAGAATCCCAGGCATTTACAAAGCACAAGGTATTAAGTGCAAACCACACTGCTGTAGAGATGCTGGAATGACCTCTGACTCCAGAAATGCAGAACTGCCATGCTGAAGTCATATTCAAGTTAGCAATTGAACCTGATTGCTCTATTAATTCAGGAAACTCTACACTTCCTAAGAGCCCTTCCAGCAGGACAACTGCACAAGTAATCTTCAGAGATTCTTTCACGGAAAACACTGGCTCAGTTGTATCCTGCATACACACTGACAATTTTCTGTTTCAAATGCCAGTTTTTATTGTAGACCAAAGTTCAAGTACATTCAGAAATCTTTCAACAACTTCCATCAGTAACTCAGACTTCCTGCTACCAATGGCAGGGTGAGAAGTATTCACATAGAACAATCAATTACCTGCCCAGCAAGTTTTAGGTTAAGCCTAAGATACAATTGCTTTAGAGCCACAGATCCCACTGCTCCTTTTATTTATGTTTAGCTCCAAACCAGAGACTAACACATACATTTGGCTTGACATACCTTAACACAGCCTGAAGAACATGGCTACTGTCTCCTTAAGAAGTGCCAAGTTGTTGAATTCCCAGTTTTATTTACTTATCAGCCTAGTGTATTCTGCCTGGAGAAACTCTCCAGGCACAGGTTTAACACTTACCTGATCTGTAACATCATACACAACTATGATGCCGTGAGCACCTCTATAGTAACTGGAAGTGATAGTTCGAAACCTCTCCTGTCCTGCCGTGTCCCACTACAAGATAAATAACAGGCTCAGTTACTGCAATGTAGCTGTACCAGTGTCACACATTAGCTTCCAGAAATACAGCTCAGCTGATCAGCCATCCAACTACAAGCATATCCAAGTCACAGCTACAGAAGTGGCTCTGAAACTGTATGCATCAAACAGGATTTGAGAAGATCAAGATATTTTAACTGAGAATTACACTTCAGTAGGTACTTTTCTAGAAGTGCTCATTTGTTAGGTTTTGGACAAGTGTAGTCAAGAGATCTCACCGAGGAAAACATTAAGCAATTCTGACCCATGAAGAAGCCATGGTTCAGTGGTCAGAAGAGCAAACATGAGCCAGGGCTTGAAAACCTGTTAGGAATAAGGTCAGAGAGATGTGACTAACACAACCACTCCCTTCAACTTCCTTGGTACAGGAGCTGCAGCAAAGGTATTTAAAGGGGAACATCCTCTTCAGAGTATGAAGTACAACAACTCAAACCAAACCTGGTTCCCTTCTCCTGCTGGGAAGTTAATGAGTTACATTAGGTGCTTGACCTCTCCCCCCACCAGGACAGGAACAGCACTCACCCAAACATTTCTCTCCCTGGAGCCATGCCAAGAATAAGGCTAGCTGCCTATTAAAAATAGTCAGACTCACAGACAGATTTCAGTAGTGACAGCATTCCTAGTGGGCTACTCTGGACTCAGGACAGCTACATTAGAGTCTGCAGGCTCAGACTCAGACTCAGGCTTCTGGCTGTAAACTGGACTCCTGCTCCACAACATGGCCTGGAATCCCTGAGTCATTGCCTTCAAGTCCTGAGAGCCTCTGCCTTGAGCTGGAAGCAGTGGCTGACAAGGATTGTGTGACCTTGCATAGATATTAGATTTCATTACACCAGTCACCCTTTTACAGTGCTTCAAGATTAGAGGGAAGAACTGCCAAGTCTCTTCCCCTGCTTATTTCAAGTGAGAGGCCAAAAGCATAACCAGAACACACTGCCCGGTGCTAAGGGAGACAGGCCAGTTACAAGCGTTTGTGTCAGTTTTTCCATTCAGGTCAACAAAAGCACAGTTTCCAGCACTAGACAGTGCAGTCTGCTATTACCAGCTGCTGTAGAATTCAGACATCTTGGACAACTGTGTGATATTCTTGTACTTACACAAATCCTTGCTAAATACTGCAGAACTACACCAGTTCTGATATGAGCACTCCAGCACAGGATTCTACCCTTCTTCAGCTCACAGCCCATAGTGCCTTTTAATACTTAAGCTTTCTTTTCTTCCCAGGAAAATAGATTTGTAACAAGTCATTTCCTCTTTCAGACAGGCAGCCTTGATAAGCATCCTTCTTTAAGGACAGGTCATAGGAAGTCTTGTAAAAACTGCCTAGCCTCTTGTAACAGGGAAGATATGGCTTATATTTTAATGATTAAGGTACAAAGATAACTACCAATGATATGAATGTAATTCTGTGCTTCAACAGATTGAAGTACCCAGGAGTTGAGAAATACTACTTACTATCTGAAGCTTGATTGTTTTCCCATCTAGTTCTATAGTTCTGATTTTGAAGTCCACACCAATCGTGCTGATGTAACTTTCTGTGTACGTGTCATCCTAGGAGAAAGAGTGAACATAAGTCAAGCCAGCTGCACCTCTTCTGTAGTCACCTACTTTATTATGCAACAGGCAGGCACCAGGCAGACAGAGGTACTTAATTCCCTAGCAAAAACAGTCTGATCATTCAGGGCGAAGTCCAGTAATGTAGCTAGGTATTGTCACCAAGTTATTTACTTTTCAAAAATGCTGCAAAGTTTTTTAAAAGCACCTCAAATAACAAGATTTATGTTCCAAAAACTAGTCAAAAAGCCTATTTTCTGGAAATCCTGTAGTGTTAAGTCCTTTTGAACTGTAGTTTAAAAACCAGTCTTTGCTCATGTTGGCAGATTGAAGAGCTACTTAGAATAACCATTACGGTTATTAAAATGCCTCAGATTTTTGTTGTCCTGTGATGGTTTTCCATCTGTATTACACAGCAGCTACCTACAAGAAGTCAGAGGCTTTGCCTCAGTCACACTCCACATCTGAATTTCAGATCCTCTGCTGCCACAGCTGGTTGCTACAACAGAGTGACAGCTTGGGTACTTGTGTTAAAGTCCTCTGCTCTGCAGTCTCTGTAAATACAGGAAGGAAAACACAGCACTGGTTTAGCAGCTTGCACAAACCTGACTGCAGTCTCCAGCAGGCCGTAAGACACACAGGAAGCACTGAATCAGTCTTTGCTACCTTTTAGTGCTTGTTAGCTTGCCAGCATGAAGTTTCTATTCACAAAGTACCAGTAGGATAGAACTTAATGTAAAATATACCACAAAAGACTTTATGCAACCAACAGCTAACACAAAAACAAGGGATTTCTTTGGGTTGTGAATGGAAGACACCTTAGGTAATACATCTGCGTGAGGGAACACATGCAAGTAAGAATAAAGCATTAAGCCTTTAAGAACAACATGACATTTATTTCCTTAACATTTCAATATTCAAAAAGGCTGCCTTTGAAAAGCCTGATGCCATTTAACCTACAGCAGGAAGAACACAGGTAAGTGAATACTGTGGTAATTCCTTATGTCAGGGTAAAATAGCTTAGTTAGAAAGTCAAATTTCAGAAGGAAAAAGCTTGAAGAAACACTAGATAACCAAGCACAAACTTAAGCTGGCTATCAAAAAAGAAAAGTTGGATTATTCACATGAAGCCAAAAATTAATTCAAAAGTATCTGCAAGAGAAGCAGACTAGACTGATCTGGGAGTACTGCTCCAGCCTTTGTGTCACTTCCAATCCACTGCCTCCAGTTCTGTGGAGAGAACAGGTTACATCTTTCCAGTGTTCATACTGGTTTTAGCATCCCCGGTCCTAATACTGCACAAACAGTGACTGTAATAGCTTTAACTTAGGTGATGCTATTTGTACACATCAGACCACCATTTCACATCAATAACACGAAACACAACAGGCTCCTTCCAGGGGTGCCAAGAGCAATTGTTTAGGCTGTGAAACTGCTGCCATCATCTTGCAGTAGTATCAAACTCCAGTTTCTAAACTAATGCCCCATATAGTCTCCTCCTTCCTCTCCTCCCATGGCAGCGTAAAGCTGCACTTTGGCATAGGCATAGATAAAGACTTCACTGGACTCCACCTTTTTCTACTCAGAGGTGTCAAACCCATTTTATCTTTTCCTATTGACAGAAAACTAAGGCTTGCATCAAATTTCATCCACAGCAGCCCACCAGCAATTTTAACATTTATTATACACTCGCTCACAAAAGGAAGCATAAGGCCTTATTATTCCTTGAGTATTATTTAAATTACTTCTCCCTCTGGCTAGGCAATTGGTAGGCCTTTTCAATTAAGATATCAAACTTCATCTGGCGGAAAATATTCAGATCAAGTAGTAACTGATCAAGGTCTTGCCCTGACACATTTGTGCTCTTCATGCCTGAAGGCACACACCCCAGAATTCAAGTATGTTCTTCCATCTTCAGTGTTCTACCACTAGTGTAATGATGGAAGTTAAATTAAGACATCTTGTTCTCAAGTAACAGGAAAATGAGACAAACTTAACTGGACATATTCTTGATATTTTTTCTGTATTACTCAAACAAATACGTCAGCTAGAAACAAATGCAGAAGACAGGAGCGTTTTGCAATACTTTAATTATTCCTTGCTGTACCAGACCTGACAGACATCAGTCCTTTCAAGTAGTCTGTGTAGCAGAGAAGTTTTTGCTAAGTACCTGGTAGCTTTTTTACATAAAGTTTCCAAGCATGATCACTTACTGCAAACCTAAGTAGAAGGCAAGATTTCCCAACACCGGAGTCTCCAATCAGAAGTAGCTTGAATAAATAGTCACTGCAGAAGGAAAAAAAGTTAAGTCACTTAATGAAAAACACTATCGAGAAACAAGTTCCTCACAGTTAGTATATTATGATGTTTGAGAAGGTAAATTAATTCACTACTAGGGAAGTCACCTGTAACTCCAAGCTTCTCTATCCAGTTTAGACACTCTCACTATTTACTTAACTTACTTGGGAAGGAAAGTGTGAGGTAGAGGCTCTGAACACACCATTTGTGTAGAACTGTGCTTTCCTAGGATGTTACTCTGGGGATATTAGTGTGACTATCACCAAGACTAACACAGTCCTACTTTAGCCCTACTTTAGCCCTTTAGCTAGTGGTCTAGCTAAGATTAAAATCATGCTTTGCAATTAAGTGCAAGCCTCATTGTTTGGTTGAGTGACTCAGGTAACACACAGATGGTAGTAATAGTCTGCTGTCCACCAGAGCCATCATCATCATCATATCATCTTTAAAGTCAAAGGCTTGATTCCACTGCCCAGCTTCACAAATACCATGTAGTTAGCCAAAAGTAGCCAATTCTTTCCTCAGTTTAAGTTACCCAAATTTAAGTTCCAGCAGAATCCAACAACACAATATGCAATTTAAATACACAAACTATGAATGCTAAGTTTAGTGGGCCACTAAAGCAAAATGAACATCCACCTTCCACGACAGACTATTAACAGTTGACAGTGACCACATACTCCACTTGCCTTTCAGGAATTAAAATAAAACTAAAGGCATTGCCAGATGAGGATACATTCATTCTCCAGAGAATGTCAGGTGTGATATTAGTAATTCTCAAGTCACACTGGAAGAGATGACAATTCTTTCTTTGCTTAGTGTTGAGTCCTCCCAACATTGAGGGAACAAGCACAGTATCATCAATGACCTACCTAGTCTTATACTTGAAAGAGCAGTGAAGATTTCATTGTCACCAAAACATTAGATTTTGTGTTAGTCATAAGACTAATGGGACAGTTTAATACTAGAGATCAAGTAGCAGAGAAAAAAACAAACCACCAGTTACACAAGTTATTTTGCTTTGTAAGAACTAGACTAACTCATTCTAGGTTTACAACTCTTCAGCCCTGTAGTGTCCAGGATTAAGTCCTGTTCTCATTTAACCACCAGAAGTTACATCAGACATATTTCTATACCCACTTAACCAAACTGAAAAGATAAAGTGTATGCAAATGCCTGAAGTCAACTGTCCCCATCTATTATCCCCCAATAGCACCACTGACTCTAGCTGGCAAGAATCCAGCCAGGAAACTGCATCCATCCCCAGCTGATAACAGCCAAGCAGATGGCCAGCTGCTCAGCTTTTCACCACTCCTCTGCTCAAGTGCCAAAACAACTAGCATCTTGGTTGGTCCCAGGCTGCAAGAACACACTCAACTGAAATCTTCATCAGTTTCCACAGCACTTCTCTCAAGGCTAGAGAGAAGTCAGAAGTGGTAAATGTAGCAACTAATAAGCTGATTCTTAAAAATGCAACCTTCCCCCACAGTGTAAAGCTAAAAGCACTCAAGGTATTTAAAAAAATCAAAGTCAAAGGATATCTAGGAGTTTACAGTCGCAGAACTCACTACTCCACCTGTCAAGTCATGTACTAATATAAGGCAAGATGGTTTTAGTAAAATGACAGTTATTAACCCAAACTGTTTGGGGGAGATAAGTTACATTACATCACAACCCACATATCTTAACAGCTTCAAGATAGCTGAAGCACTATTACTGACCAGAAGCATTATTACTGCTCATATTCTTACACTGGTGATCACTGACAAAATACACATTTCTTGAAGCTTGGGCCTGCCCATAAGGTGACACCAAAATCCCTCCTCACAACCTAGAGTCCTGAGCACTGCCTCCCTGTGTGCTTCAAAAAAACCCAACAAAAACAGTTTCATGTTTCCTGTGGCTCCACTTGCAGAAACTCCACCACAGCCACACTGGCAAGCTAGTGGTTGAGGATGCACCATTGTGCTTTATCACAAAAGATGTGTTTTAAGCCTAATGATCACTGAAGTGGGACTGTATCAACCAGTGTTAGTTACCTTCAGCTACCCAACTCTGCCGTCTCTCAACCACCACCATCACCCAGGAACTGAGGCAAGGGGCTACCTGATAGCAACTGTAGCCAAGAAACATTTAAAACTTCTTACCCCCACTAATAACTTAGTTTCCCAAGAGCAGCAGAGAAACTCTATATAATCAGGAGACCAAGGTAAGGTGCTACAGCTCAGAGACCTGGTCCACTGTTCCACCTTTTCCTCCTTCCCCAGGATTATGCACAAACTGAAGCCACAATTGCCTCAGCCTTCAAATAGCTCCTTCCTACTTCAGCAGGAAGTTTTGGTTGTTCGTTCAGTTCTCTGCAAAACCAGAATTCTAAGCAATACTGAAGTTAAATTATTACTTACAGTAAGCACCAATACACTTGAAAGTATTAGAGCTTGCAGCATGTTATAATCCCCTTAAGAATGGTAACACATGAATATTACCACTATGTTGTCTTCACTAAGGTTAGTGGAAAAAAATCAATTCCTTCCTGGTGTAAGTAAGGCTTCAGATATGAATCTGAAAGATTCACTTAAGAGCCTCCCCTTGCTTCCAAGGGGAATTCCGGTCCCCCCCCAGCCCCCAAACATCAAGTAACTTGTCTTCCTCTGTTATTCTTAGTGCTAAGAGCAGCTACCAACCAGATCTACCATGCTATTAAATCTTTTACTGTTCAGAAGCAAACAAGAATGATAATGGTTTATACACAGTGCTACTGTTAAGTTAAAGCAACAACAACCCAAGTACCTTAAATACCAGTTTTGACATCTTTGCTATTAAGACCTTCCCTTGCTTTGGGCTTCAGTATTTCCAAAGCCACAGGATCATATGGTGACTTAAGCCACCTGCCTCACTCTCACTGAAACGAGGGCCACTGCCAGTCAGGCTGCAGCATGGCTGGAAACAGCCTTTACTGAGTTAGCTCTGTCTCTGACCTTAGAAATGGGTGTTGTGTCACAAAACCCTAGTTTTGCCAGAAAAGCAAGACCAATGCTTAGACCTGCATCAATTCAGAGATAATTTAAGTAGAATCTTGCTATTTAGGTTTTAAAGAACTGAAATAATTTCAAATGCCAATGATATGGTGCCCTCCTTTCTAGGTACAGCTGCTTTAGGACCTTTTAAAATACAGTAGGTGCCTATATAGGGGCCTTGAGAACAAAACGTGCAGTCTGTTACACATGGCATGATGCTAGAGACAGCTCTCAGGGTACAGCAACAGTTTAAATCAAATAAGAATGAAAACAAGCTACAAAAATTTGTAGAAATGTATTTCTAGACTGAACCAGACTGATAGAGTATTTGTGTTAATAGGTTCAACCGTAGCAATGCATCCAACAAGCCATGCAGGTTAATTTTGGTATTTGCTCCTGAAGAGCCACACAACCATTTCTGAAGCCACTGAATTCTGCTCTTTAAACCTGACAACTTAACTCATCAGCTCTTCCAGTTTAGGGAGCCTTCATAAAGCAGGCTGAGCTCTGCAGCATAGCCTTCTCCGCACTACTTGGAGATTGTGTGAATTCAGATTTATCATTCAACTATTTCTCACCATTTATATAAGTCATACTTTGCACCCATAAGAGAGCACATTGGAGGAGTATGTGCAGCAAGGCAGGTAGGTACTTTCAGTAAGAGTGAAGATTTCAAATCCTCCCCATCCAGAAGAGGATATGGTAATTTCCCCTTGCCAAAGAGATAAAGGCTAGATATGCTAAATTTAATTGCCTCTTGCAAAAAAGGCACCTCAAACAACCCTGAAATTTTTGAGCCAAGAGCAGCATCCTCCTGTTACATGCATTTTCCATGCAGTAGGCAGCAAGTTCAGCAGAAGACCAGGAAGTCAAGCTGGGGACAGACTTGGCCAAAGCTGTGTGGAACAAGGGACCTGTGGGCCTCTAAGATACCACTGTTTATACCAGGGTAGACATGGGGATTTTTTTAAATGCCAGGAAGGTTTTATGCCAAAACAGACAAGACTAGGTAGTCATCAGTCTCCAACAAGGAACTGCTGGAATCAGCTTTAATCACTGATGTCAGCTGCAAGTTTACAGTAAACAGGTACTCACAGCCTCAAATCCCCAGTCTTTTTTCTACCACCCAAGAAATTCTGAAGAGGAGCTGACTGTCACTCCGATTACACCCTGCTTAAGTAAAGAGAATCCAAAAGACATAATGCCACTTTGGATCGCCAGTTGCTGTTTAGAAAGGTTAGAACACAAACAATTTCAGATGATTCCAGCAACCCAGAAGCTGCCACTCAATTGTCATCTACTGAACACCATCACACAAGACTGAAAACCCCCACACTAGTATTCTCTAACACTTCTGAAGAATGCAAAAAACCCAGATTTACTCCAAAAAGCACTTCATTTCCTCATTTCCCCTTGAAGAAGGTATCTAGAACAAGATTCAGACACTACAGAGCATTGATCAAGGTTAATTCCTGATACCACTTGGCTGTTAGATAGTTCACCCACCAGTGTGTTTATGCTAGTCAGCCTACTCTATACAAGTTGCAAAAGGGGTAGGAAATGCCGAACCTGACATGATCTAGTCACAACAGTCAATATTGACATTTTACTCATTTAAACACCATAAGGGGGGGAGGAACACAGAAGGAATACATCCCAGTGCTAGGTGGGCAGGTGTTTTGAGAATTTAACTTCCAAATGCTAGCACTAATATCTCATCCATCCCTCTTCAGCTCCTTCACTCAAATGAAGAGCACACTAACTAGTCCACTAGGCTGTCCTACAGCCCTGAAGTTTCAGGGAAGCTCTCAGAACCACACACCACCCCTTCAAACCCTTGCACCAGCAGCTTCAAATCCTGTAACTTTAATAGAAAAATTGAAGGAGGCAGGTCTTTTTATTACTAAGCTTTAACCAGCTATCCCACTGACCTCAGAGAGTTCTGGCATGCCCAGGAGAGAGGATTTGGGGCTACAGCCTCATCTGAAGCTGTGATAAGGAAGTGAGAATGTGTTACATTACAGGCAAGGCAGTTCTAAAAGGACAAACAGACATCTGTATCTGTTACAAGTAACTAGAAGGAATAATGTCATAATCCCATAAGTCTTATTCCTGGTTTAACACTGATCCAAGTATACATATTACAGTGAATGATATTTTCTGTCCATCTCACCACACCCTTCCCATCTCCTGTCCCCATCCTGCAGACACAACCCTGTCAGGAAGTAGCAATTTAATACTACAAATTAAGCTACGGCTTTTCTTCTTTGTTTTGCTTTCAAAAACTCAGCTGTCCTCACCACCAGGAACAAACACTCTTCACTCAAAATGTTTTCCCCATCTTCATAGCAGCATTCAGTATCTCACTGCAGAGAACTACTCTCTGCATCAGAGTCTAGAAAGCTGAGAGGCTTCAGGAAAGGCAAAAAATTATGGAAGAAGCCCCTTTCAACCTGTTTCTGCACAGCGTTAGTGGCCTAACACTTTGCAGGCAGTTTTTCACCACAAAACCCACCAGTCTGCAAGGTAAATTTCAGTTTAACTCCAAGAGTCATTATGACCACAGAGGCACCAACAATTTGTTGGTCTTTCACCCACTGACTACCTCCAGCTCCTGTTCTGGTGTTTTCCAAAGCCACACGAACAAACTTGTTATGTAATTTTGCCAAGATGTAACTTGAGTTCCTGGCTGTACCTCTTAGTTTTCACCAACTCCCTCACACTAGCTGATGACTACTTTGCCTTCTACTCCTATTTGCTCTTCAGGTGATTTTAATGGGCACAGAGTGCTTGCAACGATGCTGCCATAAGCACAGAGCACAAAAGCCATGACCATGCAAGTCAGTAACCTCAGCTGTGTGGAAAAACATGCTTTGAGGACAAAAGTTGTTAAAAAGTGTCATCCACAAACAGAGATGATGGGTATCTAGAGCAGTAATGTCATACTACACATGCATTTCAATACCATAGCCACTTCAGTTTACATTAGCAGGCACAGTGGCTTCATCATCCCAAACTGGAGTGCCAGAAAAGCCAGCATCAGTGAAAGAATCCTAAAAACACTCTTCAACACTAAAGTGTTGAGAGTGCAGCAGCTGTTTTTTAAAGTCCTTTTTAAACTAATCCCAAGTCTCTCCTCTTATTCACTCAAAAAAGCCATGAGCAAAACGAGGTTTATCATCCCCAACATGCTGGTGGGCAAGTCACTGCTCTTACAGTTGCCAGGATACAGACAACTATTGACCAGAGAACTCAGACATCCTTACTCTCGAGCAGGCCAGTTAGAGAGGGCCATCTTCACACAACGATGTACAACGACCCTCCAAAAAAAACCTGTGCCATCACCAGGTTTTCTAGGCAAGTGCTATTTCAGCTCAAGACAGCCCCAAGAGCATTTCATTATCAAGTCACAGCGTTGCAAAATCTACATAGGCAAGAAGTGTTTTGCAAGAGCCATGTGACACACACATGACTTGCAGCTAAAGTGAAGGGTGGACCTCTGACTACTAAGCTGCCAGCAGCAACCGGCCAGGAAGATCGGCTTTCACAAAGAGCTGTTTTTTTCCCCCCTCACTTGTTGGAGCCTGGGCTCCGATGCGCATTTTCGAGGTCCGGAAAAATCGCCGTCAACTGCGCCCATACTTACTTCGCCGCCGACAGCGCTCCCGGAGAGGGAGGCGGGATGCCGAAGCCACCCGGATCACTGGGCCCATCCCGCCGGTTTATAGCGAGGACATCATTAACTTTTCATGGCCCACCGTGCGGCTGCCTCCCCTCCCCACCCCCCCTCCCGGTGCCCGTAACCCAACCCCCCGGGGATGGCACTAGCAGGCCTAATACCTGCCCTCCGCTGCCGCATGGCCTCCGGGGCACGGCTCCCTCAATGACCGGGAGTAGGCGACGGGCCGCCGGAGGCCCGAAGGCTCGGCTCGGCCCTCCCTTCTCACCCCCTCCCGCGCCAGGCCCGGCGGCGGCTTCCCCCCCCCGCGGCCTGCCGATCGCGGCTCCCCCGGCGCGGGGCAGCGGGGCCCGGGGCCGCGGCGGGGCCCTCCCCTGGCCCGCACTCACTATTCGGGATTCATGCTGGACATGTCCGTGGGGCCCGCGGCCCGAGGGACGGCGAGCGCGCTCTGAGGGGGGGCGGTCGCGGCCTGGCACCTCCCGCCGCCGAGGCGGGCGCTCCGCGGATGCAGGCGTCCAACAGCTCCCGCCTTCGCCCGGCGCTCGGCTCGGCCTGCCCCTCCGCCGGCGCCCTGCCCGCTCCGCGGCCTCCGCGCTCGCTCCTCAGCCCAAAATGGCTGCCAGAGCCCAACCAGGAAACGGGGCGGCCTCTCGCCGAGCAGCGCTTACATGGCCGGGGGCCTGTGGCGGGGCATGCCGGGAAAGCGAGTCCTCGCCGCCGCCGCCGACCCGCGCCGCCGGGTGGCCGCGCCCTCCGCCCTGGGACTCGCTTTCCCGGCGGCCCCTGCGGCGGCGCCAGCGCATGCGCCCCGGCCCGCCTTTCTTCCCTCGGCCCCGTCGGCTCGGCGCGGCGGTCGGCGCTGGCGATTGGCCGGGGAGGAGCCGGCTCGGGGTGACGTCGGCGGGAAGACGTGGCAGCTCGGACGAGTCACCGCGCGGGCAGGGGAGGGGCGTGGCCTCGGCGGGCGGGGCGGGGCGGGGCGGGGCAGGGCGCCCCCCCGCGGGCGGCAGCGGGGCGCGACCGGGCGCCCCAGGCGGGAAACGGCGGGCGGGGGCTGGCGGCGGGGCCGGCCGGGCCCGGCTGCGGGAAGGGGAAGGGGAAGGGGCCTCCCTGGCCGTGAGGTGCCGCGCCCCGGCCTCCCGCCCCTCTGGGATGGACAGCCCCCGTTATGGCCCAGCCGGAGCTCTGTTTTTCCCGTTGGTTACATTTCCTCCGCTCTAACCACGGGCGACGAGGAGATGCCGAGACCCGTCTCGGGTCTGCTGGCGTCTGCCATCCACCTACCGATCGGGTTTTAAAGTGTTCCACAAAGGCCTTGGGCCGGGTGGGTTTGTTAGGAGGGACGGGCCCGAAGGGGAGAGGGCGATAAACGTGTCACCTTCGAACGAGGGCAGGCCTGCGGCCGCGGGGGTGGGCAGAGGGAGGTGCGGGGGGACAGCCCGCCCTGCCGCCTCGACCATTTACCGTCGTGTCGGCGAGGGGTAAAAATGGAGGCGTTGTAGTAACGGTAGGAACAACAGGGGTGGCTGGCAGCGCAACAACATCCATCGCAGAACACGGCGTCTGTAGGAGTTGACCGCTTTTCTCCGCGTGCATTAGTAACAGTCCCTTTTTGCACCACCATTGCATCTTCTATCAAAAGCGTTTTACAAGAATTGATTAGTCACATTTCATAACATTCTTTGGGTACAGTAAATATTACTACGCTCATTTTACTGCTGGGAAACAGGCAGGGAGAGATTGTCACACGCCTGGGATCTCGGAGCAAACGACTTGTTAAAGGTGGAAGAATTCAGAATATAGGAGCCTAGTTTTCCGGGCAACCACTTAAAACAAATTCTTACGGAATATCAAGTTGTCTTGCTGGGATTTTTAGTTGTTTATGCTTTCAGATGTATTCCTAACAAAGTCCTAGCCTTTGCAACACCATCAGAAAGTGCACATCACTGCAACGCTATACATCATTCTAGACTCGTACACAGAGCGCTACTAAACCTTACAAGTCTTACCAGCTCCTTGTAATCAGTTCGGGAATTTTAATCCCCACTAAATACATATTATCTGACATTATTTCATTACAAAGGGCATAGTATAATACAGTGACCAAAGTTTATCTTCCAGCCGGCTCAAAGGACAGGAGGAACAATCCGCAAATGGATTGCGCGATGACTGAAACATCCTGTGCAGGGAAGTGTCTGTAGGGCTTCATCTTCATATGGCAAGCTGGGAGGCGTTATGCAGCCATCTAGATGTTAGTCTGTTCACATGCTGACTTCCACCAAGCTGCAAGTCACCCGCCATGTCAGTACACCAAGGGACTACCAAAATAACTGACGTGAACAGGAGTCTTTCCATTGGACAGCAACAGGGCAGAGCTGAATCCCCAGATGAACTGAAATTGCAGTCTTGTCTGTTTTTCCCCCCACAATAAGATCATGAAAAGTCACTCACGCTCCACGCATCTTCATGGTTTTAATATGGTTATGTTCAATTCCTTAAAAAAAGTCAATAAACTGTGCTGACTATAACTGAAAATATCGAGCATTGGTTAAAGGTTTAGGGTTTCCTTTGCTTTCTTGCATTGCTTGTTAGGTAACATAATCTACAGATGAATCTACCACATAAATTACTGTACGTACTGCTTCTGTGGTGGCCATCGTTGAAGATTCCACTTCCCTTTCCCTATTACTTTGTGTATTTCTGAAACAATACCCATTTTGTTTGATGTTTGCCATCAGAAATCCAGCTAATCCTTTGAAACTCTCTCTCCTCTCTCGTACAGCACGACTCTTGAGACGCTCTGTGGAAGGTGACCAGATGTGCAGGAATATCCCAGATGACAAACTTCATTTTGCAGACAGCACGTCATTCTCTGCTGAATACAAAAATTGTTTTTGCAGGGACATTTTTAACATTTGTGCTTTTACTTTTCTCTTCCCCAGTGAAACAAAAAGCTCCAACCACCCCAATTCCTTATTCTGTTGTGAGGAATAATGCTTACAGGCCACAGTAAATAGGGCTCTGCCACATACAGCACTGCATAAATGTATCCAGCGAAGTCAGAGCAGACACAGGGACAAACCAACACCAGCACTAGCTAACTATAAAAGCCGCAAATTAGATTTACTTCTGAAGTAGGGCACAGGTTAATAAGAGTGTGGGATGCTGTTTCATCTCAGAGAAATAATAGCTTCCGTGTCTGAGAAGAGCATATTTAATCTGTATGACTGAACCAGCAGCGTGGCAAGCATAGCAACCTGTGCTCCAGGCTGGGTATAAGGGCAGTGCGAAAAGTGGGTCTACTTCAGCTCTGCAGGGAGGTGCGAGGAGGGCTTTCTGCTGCCCATGTTGCAGGCTGAGGTCATCTGCTGCTGTGATGTCATCTGCAGCTGAGTGTCTGCACGCGTACCCGTTTAACTGGATGAACAGGCTCAGGACCCCTGCCTGGTTTCTAGCTGGGATCAGAGTGGCGATTTATAACCCGTGTATCACATTCTGTTCTGTTCCTCCTCCTTCCTTAAGTGGGTATTCATAGTGTGTCTTGAACACCACGAACCACTAGACGGTCAGAGAGGCCTTGCTTGTCTCTCGCTAATAGGAGCGTAATGCAAGGAGCAGTATCAGATGCCAGTTAGGGAAACATTATTCATATACCTTCAGGGCTGAATTCTGCCTGTGCCAATAGAGGCTGATTTTATCCTGTTCATGAAATCAGCTGCAGAACTTCCTTTGGCTTGGGCTATAGCGCTCTACCAGAGCAGCCTAGGAAAAGCCATGAGCACAGATTACCTTGAACTGTAATCGCCTTCCCCAGTCCTGTCCACCCCGGGGCAGTACCCTTACCCACTAACTCGTGTTTTTGAGGTTGAACTCTGCTGGTTCCTGGTTCCACTCTGGTGACCTGCCATCCCCTGCTCCTATCTCTCTCCTCCCTAGGCCACAAAAGGTGTAGGGGAGGCTCTGGGAAACGAGGCGACAGGAGGACAGGGGATGGGAGGGAGAGAGAAAGCAAGCTGCAGTGGCTGCAGGCAGGTGTAAGAGGGAAGAGGAAGGAGGAAAAACAGCACAAATGATGGAGGAGGAATGTTACAGCTGCATGAGCTCAGGTTTTGCATTGCAGTATGGAGCCCACATGCTTGATCTGCCGCGGGGCTGTCATGGGACTGTGAGGGTATCGCCTGTGTGGACTGCAGCCTGCAGAAAGCAGCGAGCTGCATAGGATTCATTTTGCCTTCCTCTTCTGCCCTTATTTCATATGAAATGGTCAATATTTTTTAGCTATATAACCATGCCACACAGTCACAGGGCAAAGGAAGGTTTCAGGTCTGCTCTCTACCACTCTACCACAGTTTTTACCCTGAAAATGTCTGTCTTTCCCCTGTGTAACAGTTCTTGAACCGAAGGTAGGGGGAATCACGCTTCTGACCCAGTACTGCCTCCCCATAAAGCTGTCATGTTAGCACAGCAGTGTTCAGATATCATTCGGCTCCTGCCAGTATCCTTTCCCCTAGACTATGTATAAAATTAGTATAAAATCTGATATGTATAAAAATCAGAAGAAAACAATTTAGGTATTTATTTCCCCTCCTGCGTTCCTCTGCTCTTCCTTTCCTCTCCCACTTCTCAGTGTCTGATCCATGTAGTGGGAAGCTCGCAGGCTAATAGATGCACAACAGCCACATGGAGAAGGTCAGGTACCAGGAATGCAAACAACAAGCTGAGACATTGCAACTGACTCTTGATACTGGGAGTGCTGGGGAACAAACACTGATTTTAGCTTATCAATAGCAGCATGTCTCTTTCGTATTGCTCACAGACCTCCCGTGTATTTAATCTCCCTGCAGGACTTGTCAGCTACCAATGTTTTTCTGACAATATAACCAGTCCATTTCTGAAGTGCTGGCAGCACACCTAAAATGGTGTTAGCAAATTCTTCTCCTTATTAATTCTTGATTTAGAAAGTAAAGGGCAAAGGAGAAGTAAGTTGCTGATGGACCTGTGGTACCACTGGGAGGGACAGAACAAATGAACCCATACTCAGGTGTAGTCTGATGTCAGAAAAACAGAAGTGGAGAGGAAAATGGTATTCTGGAACCGTTTAAAAGAGCTGGTCCACTAATCACACATTGCCTCTTACAGGAGGGAGGTAACCAGATGGTGTAATGGATCTTATGGGTCTGTAAATCACCAGGAAATGGCTGATGTACAGCTCTACCTCTCATTTTTGCCTCATACGGCCTGTGCTTTCACATCCTGCAGGTAGGGGAATGGAACCAGAGGTTTCACGTTGGTTCCAATCACAGGCAGAAGCCAAGCAGATACAAGCAGGGTGAAGTGTCAAGAGCACTTGGTGGATGTGAAGGCATAGCAGGATGCCCAGGGAGCAGATGTCCAACTCTGGTGAGCTAAATCTCTTTTGGGAAACTCCTAGAAGGAGATCTAGCACCTTGTTCTGGCTCCTTTCTTCAGAATCCAAGCCCAGTTTACTTCAGTACTGTTGTGAGCACATGGGACTTTTTGTGGTGACTGTCACCCAAAGTTGAAGTAGGAAATTATTTTCAGCAGGACATGAAACACTGTAATAAGCTGGCCACCTATTAACTTTGATATCTTTCTTTACTTTTTACTTTACACTGTCGCCACAGTTCAGATCTTGATTTCCCAACCTTCTGCAAAACTGACAAGACCACATTTTGTATTGCATGAGTAGCCATGGAGGAAGCAGAGGGGTTTGGTAGTTAGGGCTTTTGTTACACAAGCCTAGTGGAAGCAGTGTAACACTGAGAGCTTAGGACAGTAACTGCATGCATTTGCTAAAATCATAGAAAAAAAATAGGTTGGAAGAGACACCAGGAGATGATCTAGTCAGTTCCTCTGCTTCAGCTGCATCTATTTCAATCCCAATAGTGACATTCTTGAAAACGTCCAGAAATGACAATTCCACTCTTCCCACAGGCCATTTATGACAGCACCCACAGAAAGGTAAAAAAAGCTCAGTGGTAAAATGATTCCAAGGATAAATTAAGCAGCTTAGGCTTTTACTTAAGGTTGCTGGTGAATTCAGTACACTTTACTTCATCTGTTATATCCTGGGGATCTTTTTAATCATAATCTTCAGTGCCACAAGAGATAAAGAAGACAGAGCTCAAGCTAATATGCTGAGCTTCTGTGGCTCTACGCCAGCTGAGGATCTGGCCTGTTTGTTGTTTTTATAATGGCAGCTCAGACTCCAGACCACAACTGTGCAACAGGAGGTTGGAGTCTGGGGTTGCCATCCCCTGAGCACCTGATGTCCTGCTTGCAGCACCTCTTTCCTTCTAGTAAATGAACCCTTATTGATGCAGACCTTGGTTGACTGCCACTTAGACATTGGGGCAGAGTACTGCTAGAAAGCACGCTTGAAAAGGGCTCAGAAACATCAGGAAGTCAGAACACACGGGTTTGCTTAAGTGGGGATCATAGTACTCTCCACAGATACTGCCAAGGGCTATCTTCTACCTCTGACTCATACATTTTGCAACCCAGCGGAGATAGCAGGGTAGTGCACCATGGAATTTGGTCGCTCTGCTCTTTGCCTAGGTATCTATTTGCTTAAGAGTGCGATTCCTCATACCAGTTATCATCTAAATGCTCTGGCATGTATTCATCCAGCTGGGCTGGCATCTCCCTGCTTGGCACAGGATGTTATTTAACACTGACATCGATTGAATACTGAAGGTTGTTTTATTGGGTTTTGTGGGTGGTTTTGATGCCAGGGTTCTGGAAGGGAGTTTCACCCTGTTAAGCTGAAAAGCTTGTATTTCTTATACATGTGTATGGCATCCAGAAGTGGCAAAAGGATACATTTCTAATGAAAAACAGCAATTCAAATCAGTGGCTGTACTTTCATCTTTCCTTCTACTGTCTCACCCCTCTTCTTCAATACCAGCTTTTGTGCCATTATTCCCTCTTCTGACCTCTTCCTTGTTCAAAAACTTTCTTCTCAATTTTTCTTTGTTCACGATCCTCCCGTTTGCTCATCCCTTTTACACACCTGCTTTGCACAGCATCTTCCATACTTCGTGTGTTGCACACTTACAGGGGCCTGCAACATGTGATTCAGCAACAGAATGCTCCTCTTGTTTCATGGCCTGACATTGATGATACCATTTTACACTTTCCATGATCTACATTTTGAATTTCTTTCTCACTGTTCTTTTTGCTTTTTCGTCTTTCTTGCCCCTTGGCGTTTTGTTCTCTCCCTACTCATCCCTTGTAAGCTCCATCTAACTTGGTTTGGGACATTCATTAGCAGTCTTGTGAAACTGCTTGCACGTGCATGTACAATTTATCTGTGTGTCAGGAGAGAGAGTCTCAGACCTCTAACAATGACATTTGAGTCTGCAATTGCATATTAGACTGTCTTCTGGAATTATCTGTTTTCATGGTGGCTACAAATGCAGAGAGAAAGGAGGAGCCACTTCCCACACTACCCAGGAACAAATGCATGTCTTCATGAGGAAAGGACAAGCAGCTTTTGCCAAGCCCCACAGGCACTTTCCTGTCCCCACACAGGATTAATCTGGAGTCCTGCCAAGGCAATGGTGGGACGCACAGTTTGAGAAATACTGTTACAGCTCAAAGATGCAACACTAACTAGACCCCCAACACACAGCACATACTGATCTTTTCAGTGCTTGGGCCTCTGCAGCCTTCTAAGCACAAAAGTCTTTCTTACAACTCTCAAAAGTCTTTCTTACAACTCCATGTTTTTCTTGTCCGTACTTTCTTTTTGGTTTCCTGCTATATTTCATGCCTAAAAATGGCAACAGGCAAATAATCAGTCAACAAGGCCACTTAGTCTACCCAAAGTTCTAAATGAAACCTCTATTTGATGCTGTATCTTTCTGTAAACAGGTGCGTTTCAACTCAAGAGTTTTACTTTGTTAAGTATTATGGGATTTGGGGAGATTTGAAAATAAGCTTACATAATTGGTTTATCCTATCAGTAATGATGATAACTGCATACCTTCCTTGGCTGGCAGACTAAACTTTGAGTAGTCATATACTAAATTAAACTAACAATCAACAGAAAGACAGATGGGATTCATCTTTTATTGTTGTTATTCAGCATGAATCCTTAAATGTAACAAAAGCTCAGGGTTTGGATCTGTGCAGAGAGTCAAATGCCTTCATCTTCATCCTAACACAGGACAGACAGAACTAACTGAGGCTAGCTTACAGACCTGTTATTGATAACCTTTATTTAAAATCCTTCAGATTTCAGTTCAGGATTAGGTATCATCCCTATTATTTCAGACAGAAGCTCATAATTTGTATCATTTATATCATACGACGGTACACCACTACAGTCCTGTGAGAAGGATGGTACAGATCAGTTTAATAAAGTCTCCGAAGAAGCAGAGAACTGTCTTTCGATGGTGAAATACTGTGATTTTTGGCAGCAGATTTTGAAAAAATAAAATTAATAAAGGCTTCATTCTGCTTAAAACATTAATCAGTGAATTCAAGTGGTAAAACTCTGCCCAGTAGTAAAGCATTCAGTGGGCTCATTAGTCCACTAATGTTAAGGAACCTGGCTTCTGCTTTGCTGAAATAGGTATACCTATAGGCTTCAACAAATAGGCAATACATCCTATTTTACACAACTTATCACTTGCAAATTTTGAAGACCCATCTGTGAGTGAAAATGAGTACAGACATGAACCCTTTATCTGGATTGTACAAAGGCAAAATTAGGAAATTACACTCAGGATTCAGCTAAGTGTGGAAAATTTTCCATGCAATTCAAAGTTCTAATGATTGGTTGAATTTGTTTTCCTTCTCTCACTTTTTGCTCTCTTCTTCCTCCCTCCCTGTCTCTTTTCTTTTTGCTTTTTTTAATTTTTTTTTTAAGATTGCACTGTGTCTGCACTGACCTGGTACACCTATCCATACTATTTAGACACACAACCTAAATAAAGCAAGAAACTCTTAAATTCCGTAGGGGTGTTTCATTTTCAAGCTAAGAGGCAGCAACATTTAATTACTAGCAGGCTAATCCTGCAATCATTATTCACTGGAACCACTCAACACAATGGAAGGGTGCTAAGTTGATTCTAAATGACATTGTGTAATGACTGCCAAACTTTAAAAACAAATAAACATGAAAGCAAAGGTATTAAGATGCAGGACACATTGCTGAAATGTGGTAGAAAAGCATGATTCAAGACTAAAATATCCACAATGGAAATTCATTTTTCTTTTTTGTTTTTGTTTGTAAGGCACACCATGTTAAATTCAAAATTCTGTATTTAGATGCTTAATTTAATTTAATTTAATTTAGATCTAGACTGACTTCCAGGTATACCAAAACGTTTCTCCCAGATCTCAAATGACTGCTTACCACTGTGGGTGAGGGATGACCAATCTGGCCTATTAGTCACCTATTGATTTTCTTGTAAGATGTATTCTTCCATGGCTGTGAGGATTGTTGCACTAATTCATCAATGCAATCCTTTTCCTGAGACCAACCACGGTATGGAAATGGCACTGATGAAGCAGCTCCGGTTTCTCCCTAAAAGCAAACAAAAGGAGAGAGAATAGATACATAATTTCAGGAGCTATAAATTCACCACTAAGAAATTAAAAAAACTATTTACATTCCACTGGCTACTGTGGTGAAAAATAATTACAAAGAATGTTATTCAAGACAGGGTACTGAAATTATTCGTTCCTTTTACCTTAAAAAAAGCGCTACTTGAAGATCAAGTAATTATAGTTAAATGCAATCACTCCCTACACACTGCATGCATTGCCTATATTCATTAACTAATGAGATTCTTTTTTGTACCGTGCAAAAAAAGGTCACATTTTGAATATATGAGATTAACTGTTCAAATTCAGGTGTTATCTAACACAATATTGCCCCGTGTAATATTCATTCCATAGCCGGGGTTTTACGTCCAAATACAAAATCTGCTAAAATACATGGTTCAAAAGACTGAAAGCCACAGAGGCTTATTATGTGAGATAGCACTTGAAGAAAAAAAATAATCAGGACAACTACATTTGCTTTCCTATTTGGTATCCACAAGAGATCCCCATGGAAAAGATATAGCACACATGGGAACAAGGACAACAGCTTCCACTGTGATGATTTTTCGTTGCTTTTTGTTCTAATACTATAGTTCAGAAAGGGCAATGGGCTACTGCGCTTTCCATCGACAAATAATTAACAATCTCAGAGAGCCCAGCCTCCCTCATTAATTCAAAACAGTCCACCTGATCTTTTCTAGAGTACGCTCATGTACTAATTTAACACTTGGCAAATGGAATGACCACCCCACTCTGAGCAGCTATTCTGGGAGGCACCCAGTTCTATAAAACTATGATGCCATACTCTCCCCCAAAACCTACTTTGAGTAGTCATTCAAAATTGTGCAAAATAATCATCCACCCTATTTTAGTGGTTACATTTTATGCTCCACATCATAAACCTGAAATATTGCTGAGGAGGATGCAGCCTATCTAAAAGTAAGAGGACAAGGGGAAACGGTGCAGTGGCAACATGTAATGTTGCGATGTATGTTGCAACCACAGGAGCAGAGAAAGCCAACGACCTCTGTAACCACTTTCTATTTATAGATACGACAAAATCTGTTACAGATCTTTCATATAAAAGCTGAAGCAATGCATCTTCATTTTCTTTTGGTGGGCAGTCACTGTACATGATAAAAAGAGCTACATAAAATGAACTGTGGATACGGTATTTAGTCCAGCTGTAGCTTTTTCAGTCCCAATAAACCCATTAAACTGAGCCAGAAATGACTCAATTATTCTCAATAACGTTGCTCCAAAGCAATTAACTGCAGAGAACCAAGGTACTGGTCTACAATAGCATGACAGAAGAGAGTGTTCCAAGAAAGTTCCAACTATACCTTTATGTTCATTGCAATTATGCCAAGTTCAAACACATTTCTCCTCCTACTTGCTGGACTATGTCCTGAAGGACAGCCTGGCATGCATCCAATGAGTTACAGGCCCTGAAAGAAATATAATGGGACATGTAGTTTGTCTAATAAGAAATGTCTATTAAATGTTTAAGGCAAGGTTGATCTTAATATCCACCACTTGCTTAATAACTGAGATTGATAAAAGGGGATGACAGGATAAAAATGCTGCACTTTGCCCTTCATTGTATCTAGACATGTATGAAAGTCACCCAGTACTTTAGACTCCTTCCCGCAGTCAAGCCAAAAGCTCAGTGTTCAAGGCAGAGCTGAACTGTAGGGAAATACCCTCCATTTTTCTAACAAGATTCCCGTTGGCCTTTCCATCCATTTCAGTTAGGCTCCCCACATATACAGCCCATTTGGCAACAGTGTTCTTAACAATCCATTTACATTTTTAATTAGTTTATTGTAAAGCTTAATTATGGTAGTTACCTTTTTTAAAAAAAAAAGCTATTGATATAAAAACGGAGACTGAACCAATATCATAACCAGTAAGTTTCATGTTCACTGGAAGAGTAATAATGGCTGACGCAAGCTGCTTGCGTCTACCGACATAATCACAACCAGCTCAGATAAAGACGTTCCCTTTCATTATAGAAGCACTTGTATGGACACTGTAATGCTTACAGAAATATTAGTTTAACAGCATTTTTCCATCTAAAGCAAGCAAAAATTGTTGTATATAAAAACTAGGAACGATAATGCCTTGGTTTCACTTTTGTTTCATAGTTATAACACTGCAACTGTGAAGCTGTGATCTGAAAAGGCTCCATCTTGCTTCTGTATAGAAGTCTCTGTAGACAAGCTTGCAAAATAGGTATCCCAGGAATATATTCTGATTAAGAAGGGAAGAAAAATTATATATAGGTGGGCTATTCATTTAACGAGATTGGCACAAATATGCCACCTGAGACAAATCTACTCATTTTAACAAGCAATTTAAATAGCAGAGATTTTAAAAGTGTGGCTGTTCAACTCCGAAAAAATCTTTACATTATATCATAGGAAAAGTGACCAGACAAAAAGGAGACATTTGAAGTTGGACTTTTGAACATGTGTAAATGAGATGTATGAAGGGGAGTAAGGACAGGTAGGGAACCTCCAAATTTTGTAGGGTGTTCAGGATCTTTAGGAAGCAGTCTGCTTCCCTGGTAAGCTAAGTCCTGAAAAAAGTTGGTCTGAAAGGTCCGTGTTCCTCCCACAGGCTAGAAAAGCAGAGAGCGAGTTTTACTCTTTTCAAAAGGTATTGAAGCAACTGCTTTAGTGTGTACAGAAAGAGAGTGACTTACAGTTTCCTGCAATCACATGCCACCCCTCCAACACTACCGAAGGAGATCATATGCTGAATAAACCTTAACTTGTCTAGTTCAAGTTTGAGATAAATGGCCTTCTGCATATAAAAAGCCACTCCTGTAGCAGTCTATAGCAACAGCTGGGGGAGAAAGGAGGGAAAAAGGGAACTTTCAGTGGTTTGATTTGATCTAATGCATGTAAAAAAACCCTGTTGTTTTCTAAAGAATGCTGTTCTACAACAAGATAGCAATGGATTGCAAATTACTGGATGTAAAGATAAAATTTTGATATATATTATACTGGCAATTTATGCTGCTTGCATGAAATAATTAAAAAATGCATCCTTTTTTATACAGATATTATCATATTCTGGCAGAACAAAGTACATCAGCTGAGAAACTATCTCACAGTGTGTGATGTCTAGTATCTCTGCCAATATTAGCTTTATGGACCAAGTAATAATATTATGTTAATAACTGCTGATTGCTATTTGTGTACCAGACTGTTCCAATACCATGGTGATGAGCATGCTGTTGGTGTCTGGAACAGATGGACAGAACACAAGAGATATTTGCCTTGATTTTAAGACAAATAGGATTACCTGTTTCAGTAATAACGCTACATGAAAGCACAGACAAAAACACATGATTCTATCTTCATCTCCAGTAACTGACAGGAAGAAAAAGACACATTTATAAAGACACACATTGGATGCAACAAACAATTTACCCTAACTTTCAGGGAGAGCAAATCTTTGAATCACTTGTAAAGCCAATGCAACTGCTTTATGCTGTTAAGAGTGGAAACAAAATTCACCACCTCGCTGTCAGCAACATAGCTCCTTTGCAGTTCTCTGCAAAGGCAATACTTCAGGCTGAAGTTGAGGCAATTGCCTGTATCCTGCCCAATACCACTGATTCCTTACCTGCTTATTTAAACACCCCTTACAAAGAAGAAGTCGCAATATCTTTCCATCATTTCTGGAGAAGAGAACAGGAAGAACAATGAACACCACTTCACCTCCTCTTTTTGATATGACAAAGAAATAGGGAGAAAAGTACACTTCAATTCCACTATGTTGTTTCTTAAGCCCTACCACCAGATAGCCACTTTATTCTGCACTCTCTTATTCTTTCACAGAAATGAGGAAGAAAGACCAAGAGGCAAAAGAAGAGGAAAATGTTTTCACTGTAGGTTGTGCAGTTCTGTTTAGAATTAAGCCTGTGATATTGGGAAAAAATTAGCTCGGGGTAATCTCATACACAATACAAGATATGATGCCATATACTATTGCCAAACTGTTTTGGAATGACTGAAAAAGCAGTTATGTGGGGAAGAGAGCTCCGACACAGAGCTCTGGGACCATAACAATAACAACTCCTTTCCTATCTCAGTGAAAAGCCAAAAGAGGAAACTGGAATCTACTGCTTTCATATAAGACCTGCCAATTTCCCACTGGTATCAGAAGCCAGTCGTGTTTGGAAAGGAAATGACTTATTGCTGCATGGCAAAGCTAGCAGGTGCAGATGGCATGTGAACAACTTTCCCAATGATCTGCCAAGGTCACAAAACAGAAAGCACAAATGGTTTTAAGGACAATCATTCGGTTCCTGCCAAGTCATCCACAGATTCTGAAAGCACTTTATTCAATTTGGCATCCAAAAAGGTTTGAAATAAGGCCACCAATGTAGGTGAGGTGTCAGATCACTGCAGTGATATATTCCCCTCTCCCAACACACACGAACAAAATTCTATAAATTACATATGTCAACGAACACTAGCATACACTGAAGCACTGCAATCATTCAAATGAACACAGTGGCAATGCCTTGTCTTTAAATTTAATCATCTGTTAATGCAGCCAGAAATTTTGTTCAAAAGTGTCTGCTTCTCCTGCAGCACTGTCTGGCCTGCAGACAACTTCACAATGTCAGACTGCAGAAGAGCTGTGTGAAAGGAGCTGCTAAGCGCCACTGCCAACGCTACAAAAGTGAGCACAGACCGTCTCACTGTGTGGCCGTGTAAAATGTGTCTCACGATGAAAGGAGCAACAATCATGCAAAGTGCTGAAAGTCTTAGGAAATGAGATTTAGCATGCAGCCTCTGCTGAACATGTCAAGCAAGGTCAGCATTGGGGAAGGCTGTTAACCATGGTGTGGTGGCAGTAAGCATCAAATCCTGAGAACTAAAATGAGAAAACTTTCTGCCATGCTTTCGCTTTCCATTCCCTTTTTACTGGCAAGTAACACCCATCTACATCTGTCCAAGGAATCATGTCATACCACTACAAACATAAAGAGATTTTGAGTAGGTCCCCCTTCACATCTGAAATACACAGCTTGAGAAAATAACAGGAAATAGCAGAGCAAAGACGGCTTCCAAGAACCACAGAGCCAAATCAGCACTTTGTTCTTAGTGTGTAAATTAAAAACTCTTCTCTGCTGCGCTGTGGAGCAGGGTGAAATATAGCAGAATGACTTACATTTCTGCAGAACTTTGCATTTGCAAATACTGACTGCATTTTCATTTGTTTCCAGTAACAAAACCAGGTTGGATAGGCTAGTTAGAGTGGAATTAATTTGAAAGCTAAGCAATGATAGCTGCACAATACAAGACAGCGTCCCTTCCTCCTTCTGAAGGACGAGTTCCTCTAGCCTGAAATGGGTGTAAAGATAGAGGGAACTAATCATTTTCTGAATTGCCTGTTTCTTTTTATTGACTATTGACCATTTGCTGAGAGAAGCTGGCTGGAATTTAGGGTGTGATTCATTTTACTTTGTCAATTACTTCTCAGCTCTCTTCAATAAGAAAAGCAAAGCTGTGTACAATGCCACCATGGGACTCCATCTTTATTGTCTCAATAATTCAGTCTATTCATTTTCATTGGGAAAAAAATGGACTTTCCATGCTTTGGCACTAAATTTTTAGCCTGGGTTCTAGAAGTTAAACTACATGCTTTTTGTTAACTTTAATACTCCCATATCTAGCAGAGGTACTGCTAAATGACTACCACAAATTGGGCTGGACTTATGAGGTCATATTTCAGGGCATGAGACCAGAGAGTAAAAATCCCTATATGCAAGGCTTTGCCAGCTTCAAGGAGAAAAAAAAATGGGGAGGAGGAAAGAAAAATAAATTAAATGAAAGACTGTCCTGTTCATGAGCTGTAGCTTTCAGATTTTCTTAGATATTCACCAATGAAATCAGTGAAATATTCTTGAGCAACAGTTAACTTTTAAGCTGACAATATTCAAAATACTACCCAAGGAACCCTGAAAGTGGTACTGGAAAATGTGATCAGAGATGCTATGACTTAAACACTGAGCATGTTAAGAGGAAGACTGTGGCTGCTATGGGTACAGTCTGTGATCTCGGGCACCAGAGTCACACTCCACATAGCCTTTGTGGTTAAATCTTGTTTTCCATGATACAGACACTTCCAAAACATAGCGCCAAAGGAAGACTATTCAGGCTAGGGTAAACATGTAGTGATACTTCTCATAAGTACTCTCCCAGTCTCCAGCTTCTATAACCATTTGTCCCTCCTGCAGCCATGAACACATATCCATGTCTGCTGCCAAGGTCACACAAAAAGATCTCTTCCACTCACAGAATCATGAGAACCATGTTGTTCACATACTGCACCAAGTACAAAGAGCACTCCAAACTACTCATTTAGATTCACATAGTACACAAAGTGTTGATATAAACAGAAAGAGCACACTTAAGCTTCATGATATCTAAAGGAGGCCTCAAATGGGAAGACAACTCTTGTTTACTGTACGTACCCAGCAAACTCATAGATGATACCCAAGGCTCAGTTCTAACCTGCTGGCAAACATTACGTTCAATGCAGGAAAATGGTCTAAGGAGCCTAAAAAACCACAGCTACTACCTTTCTTGGCCCTGGAGTTGATTCAGCTGTTGGTTAAGCTTAGGCAAGCACAGATCCGAACAGTCAAGATACCTGTGCTAGTTTACAACAACCCCAGCACTGCTCGAGCAGGCGTCATTTGAACACACCAATCACACCACCTATATCAGTGTTGTGAAAGAGTCATTTGGCAGGTTTGACACCACCCTGAATTCTTTAAAGAGGGGAATCCTAATCTAACTACCTCAGTATTGTTCAATATTATAAACTGCAACTGTTGGAAGTAGAGCTTATACCCTGCAAGCTGACTTCTTATTAGAACTTTAAAAGTAAGGCTTGGAAGGCAGGAATTGAATACAGAAGTCTATTACCTCATAGACCAATACATGAAATGATATAAAAGCAGGGAATAGAAATTAACTTCCTCAGATTTAAAAAGAACTTCTCCTGTGGCCAAGAAGGCCAATGGCATCCTGGCTTGTATCAGAAATAGCGTGGCCAGCAGGACTAGGGAAGTGGTCGTCCCCCTGTACTCAGCACTGGTGAGGCCGCACCTCGAATACTGTGTTCAGTTTTGGGCCCCTCACTACAAGACAGACATTGAGGTGCTGGAGCGTGTCCAGAGAAGGGCAACGAAGCTGGTGAAGGGTCTGGAGCATAAGTCCTATGAGGAGCGGCTGAGGGAACTGAGGTTGTTTAGCCTGGAGAAAAGGAGGCTGAGGGGAGACCTTATTGCTCTCTACAACTACCTGAAAGGAGGTTGTAGAGAGGTGGGGGTCGGTCTCTTCTCCCAGGTAACAAGTGATAGGAGGAGAGGAAACGGCCTCAAGTTGCGCCAAGGGAGGTTTAGACTGGATATTAGGAAATTTTACTTCACTGAAAGGGCTGTCCAGCATTGGAACAGGCTGCCCAGGGAAGTGGTTGAGTCACCATCCCTGGAGGTATTTAAAAGATGTTTGGATGAGGTGCTTAGGGACATGGTTTAGTGGTGGACTTGGTAGTGTTAGGTTTATGGTTGGACTTGACGATCTTAAAGGTCTTTTCCAACCTATACAATTCTGTGATTCTGTGTGATTCTGGGTAAGAGCTGTGTTGCTAAGACAACACATCCTGGGGTCTAGTCTACCTATAGTTCTTGTAGAAGCATTACAACCTTCTAGAAGCATAAGTTATAGTTTGTTTAACTGAAATATTATTCTGTAACAAGCCCTAGTGGCAGGTACATTCTTACTGAGAATTTCATTGAGGCAAAGAAGTCTTTTTATTGCACCTATCTACACAGATTCTCCCACCCTAGTTATCTCAACAGATATTTTGTATCTGGTGGAAAACCTTTTGCACTTGGATAAGCACCTAGATAAAGCATTTTGTTTTGTGCAGTCAAGACTTTTTTTTTTTACATACAATGACATAATCTACATGAAACTGACTTTTTTTTCTTACTAAGTCTGATACAAGGTATACATTACACTGTATAGAATAAATTTTCAGCTGGTGCTAGCAAACATGAGGTAGCTTATTCAAACCCATGACTGGAGCTAAATGAAGTTTTCAGAGACAGTGGGGAAAATATACAGCTGTTTATTCTGAGCAGGTCTTCTGATAGTTTCCTCTTTCATTTTACATTTAAGCATTTTTTTCCCCAGGGCAAAAGCTTAGCCTGCCACTACCACATATTTCAGCTACAGGTTCTCAAATAGTCAAAGGAGAGTTATTTTTCAAGTCAACCAAAGCATTAGCAAAACAATGGACTTCTGACCTACTGGGATGAAGATTTGATAAAAACATTGATAAGAACTACAGAAAATTGTTCTAGTTCACAAAATGTGCCTATTGAAATTGATCTAGATACATATTCAGGTAGATTGTTTTAGGCACCTGTTACTGGATTTTGTTTTCTCATTCATACCCATTGCAGCTCCCACCTAGAAAAAAAAAAAACGTATTACTTTGGAATGACTAAGATGTTAAGCAAAATTAATCGTATCAGTTAACACCTGCCTAACAAATAGCTAAAAAAATGTAATCTACATATAGATTTAGACCAACACCTGGAATTCTAACTATACATATTTTCACCTAATAAATAACCAAGTTCCAAATAAATGCCAACAAACCCACCACAAGAGTACAATGTTGTAAACCTGTACCCCAGCTGTCTATGAAACAGCTTCAAGGGCTGCAACATGAAAGCAGGTTTTAGTGCTGCTTCCATTTACTCTTTCTATGCCCCAATTTGAGATGACCTTGCCAGTGCTGGAAATCACCAAATCTGGAGGAAGTGCCTTCTCCAACTGTTCTGATTTCCCAAGGAAAAAAGGCCTTTGTCATCATATTTTATCTATGAGTGCCTATTCCGCTGTCTTCACTTCCTCTTCGAGTAACTTTTGAATCCAGTGTCTGCTTTTCAACTAAATTTGAAAGTGAATCACACGTTTCAAGATACAAAGTTGTCACAGGTTTAGTGGAAGTAGGCAGCCAGCTAGGAAGAAGAGGAGATCCAAATGGTGCCTCCAGCCATGGAAAAGGATGTAGCAAAAGCCCCATTCTTATCGGACACCAGATGATCCATCTAGGACAGACAGAAACACCATCCAAGCCAGGGGAAAAATTTCTATGAGACACAAATCCATTGGAAACCAGGCTTCACTGATTGGAAACCGGGCTTCACCGATGCCATTGCTCATGGACCTACTTGCTCATTTCTCTTAGACTTTCCTACCACACAGAGAGCTAGGGTTCCCTAAATATCTGCTCATGCCATTCACAGTCCAAGATTATCCCTTATACTCCAACTACCTCTTCTTCTTAAAAACTCCGATGTATATTTAATGAGGACTTTTTTCCACACTCAGAATAGATCTCCTTAGTGCACCAAACCACTAAACAGTTCTTCAAATACCCTGTTTCCACCCATCTACAATTTTTCTCAGTGTAAGAAACCATTTTCACATGTGGCCTTATTTAAAATGTGATTCTGCTCACTGGCATTAGTTTGTAAAAGTGTATAGTCAGACTTCTTCTTTCTGTTTGTTGAGCTTAGATATTCAAGTCCCCAAATGGTATTCATTTATCTTTTGTGCAGGCAGAAGCCTTGCCCATGATGCCATATGCTTGTGCATTATCAACAGGGCTTCAGGTTATGTACAGAGGATTTCTTCTACATCTAGCAATGGCAGTGGATAGGATTAACAACCACAGAAGTTCCTCACCACTCTTCAGAGATGCTAACAGAAGAGTTTATGGGAGTACTGCTAACTCAGGTGAGGCAAAGCCAGCTGCTATATCCCTGACCAGGATTTTAAACTGCTTAAAATAATCTACGTAATTGTGCTTAATATCAATTAGGGAGAACTCACAAAACCTGCTCTCTGACAGGTCAGTATGTAGCAGCTAGAAGGACCCATCTGGCTGTGGATGGAAAATCTCTTTCCTCTGCACATCTGGATCTGGAACAAAATCTCTGTCCATGTTCTAAACTAGACAAGGCTGCAGCTATTGTTGTCCTAAGAAAACCAAGAAACAAACGGGAGTCTTTAGGACTCAAAAAACACCTGTGTAAAAAAAGGAAACCATATTTCTCTAGCAACACAAACATTATAAGGCCCGAGTTTATTGCACTTTTTCATAGAGCAAAATATCTTTCGGCACATTCTCCAATCCCAGAAACATGGCTGTGAAGGAGTGAAAATTAAACTAATACACAGAACAACTGTTAAGACTCAGCCTTCAACCTAAGAGTACTGATCAGTACTGATCAGCTGTATGAAGCAAGTTTTGCACATTCTTTCACAGTTTCAGTGGCCTTATTTAAAAAACAAACACACACAAAGAGACAGGTGCTCATCTTGACCCCAAATAAATCTAAAATTGCATCATTTTGATATTTGAAACTTAGCATGTATCTTCTAAATGAACAAATACCTTATTCTGTTGCAGACACTCAAAAATGGTGTGCATCTCATACCTCTTCAGCATCAAGTACAGTACATTCCACCTTCAGAAGGATACAGGAGTGTTTAAAGACAGCATTATCTGAAAGAGCACCATGACAACCATACCCAGGTACCCCATCTACACATAAGAGGCACAGCCTCATATTCACTACAAAGGAGAGGCATGCGTTCACATTGTGATAGCTATCATCTCACTGCAGAACTTCCATATACCCAAAGTACAAAGACTGCCTGTGCCTTGTCTTTGCTAGTGTTCACTGAAGTGAGAGCTATCCCCACATGAATAAATTCTCAGCAATGCAACTAGTGAAGACTGGCGTCTTGGACATCTGTGCCTCCAAGGAGAGCTTGAATGAATTTTCAGTTGTCTAATAAGGAACGAGTTCACACTGCAAGTTTTCCTTTACTAGAAGGTAGTAGTAGGATCTCTTTCCTCCTCCCAGCTATCCATTTTCATAAAATTGCTAGGAAGCTGGAAGACTGGAGTCCTTTGTCTCTCTTCCATCTGAAGTGAAATGGCCAATGGGGTTCCATGTTATTAGTACTGAATGTTGGGAGTTATTAGACAGAGTATGATCACATAAGCCTTATTTCTTCAGGGAATCGGGCTCAAAGAATCATCCCCCACCCCCTTTTTGCACTAAAAAGACAACTATTAACTCAGTGATCTATCTCTGACAGACAAAGGAGGTGAAGAAACAAAGCAAGTAAGCGATGATGTTAACTGAGGAATAAATTACTCTTTGGTAGTCAGATAGAAGAAAAGCCTCTGAGGAAATTTAATCACCACACCCTGCTAGTTATTAAAGGACTGTGTGGAACCATGGCTGGGTGACTGCTTATGCAAACTTAGGAAAAGGTTTGTTTAATAAAAAGATTAAACAAAAGGTTTCATGACAATGTCTGCTGTGTCTAACAGGACTGGACTGTTACAGAAAACCTGATCTTGCATTCAGATCCACCCAGGTAGACTATTGTGTCTGTGTGGAGCAGACAGATTTGTGCATGCACAGGCTAACTGAAGGATTGAAGCCACAGGGAAAAAAGAAAAGACTGTATTTTTTGTCTACAGGCTGTGACAAAAAACAAGCTTAGAAAATTAGTTCTGTTATGGATCAAGGCTTACATGCATGTATACTGTCTAGGTAGAGCAGAGTTGCAACTTATTCTATTTGAAAAATTTGTTGCTTTGCAAACTTTTAAAGGAAGACTGTTTATGTGCATCTGAATGAAAAAAATTGTAAATTGAGATTTGGTCCAAAATACTTATTTTTAAAATGTAGGGCTGTAGGGAAAACCAATCAATAGATATACAAAATTTACAATAAAATTTGCAAGTAAAACTCCTACTATGAATACCCAGTGGAAATAAGCAATGCTGCAGAACCCTCTTGGTTACATTTTGATCATCCTAGTGAATGGTACTGTTCACATTCTTCAAAAGATTAGAAGTGGGATGTCGCATGGAGCTACTGTGATTCATTTAATCTTTTTTTGTCTTTTTCCAACTAAGCATTTTCACAGGGGAAAAACAAGGATGTCATCAACTTCCCCTCTCTGCTGAGACTGGGTAATTGCAAGGTTCTGTGCTGATATGTTGATTAGAAAATTTCCATCAGTGATATTATTAATAAAAGTAGGTTCTCTTGCCATTACTTTGTGGTAGTTCATGAGGGAGACAGAAGTACCTCATGACCTGCTTGTAGACCACAGCCAGGGGATGAAGGATTACCCAACCTTCCAGGATACTTAAAAGGAGCACCAGAATTAGACACACCTCTTATTTGAATAAAACAATACAATATTTTATTGGGAGTTATTCTTGTTTGCAACATGATTTTCCTAGTTAGAAGAAACAAACCCAGATGAGAATGAGACAGATTAAATTCTGCCTCTCCATTGTGCTGCAGTCTTTCCCTCTACAACTATTGATCCAAATATTAAAAAATCTAGGAAAACTCATACAACCCCACATTAAAATTATTAAATAACTTCGCTACATTTTTAATTATCAGGCACAAAGGACAAAGCTAGTTGTTGCCATCTTCAATATCGAAGCTGCTTGTCATTACAATGTTTAAGAAAAAGGGCTCAGATCCTGAGTTATTTCTGTCCAGCTCTGATTCCAGTTCGGATCTGAGCTTAACTAAGCAGAGACAGCAGTGAGTTGCTACTCAAGGCTGCCACCTCTTGTCTTAAATCCCTAATCACTCACTAGCTGATTAGTAACCCGATCAGGGTGCTTCTCCTAATACTCCCTTTGCTTGTAAAGTTAATTCTATGTAGAAAGGATGTTTCCTCAAAAATAATCAGACACAAATATTTACATAAGTTACAGGAAGTAGAGCAACTATGCAGTATGTTGTATCTGTCTTACAAACAGTTATATTTCCACGGATATCCAAAGCTATTAAACCTAATGAAAATTCAAAAAAGATATTCTTTCCTTCTCAAGCAGCACTATGCTGTGTCTCTGTCTCACTGTTCTGTGTTTCAACAGACAGGCCTATCCATTTTGTTATGCGCATTAATCCGTGGCCAGATAAAAATACATTACTGACATCTGAAATGGCGCTACTGCATTCATAAACTGTTGATTAAAGGAAGAAAGATTAAAGGGAGAAAGGTTGCATTTTTTTCCCAACAATTAATACTAACTTTAAGTACAAGTGGCATCAAAACTGCAAAAATTGAGAAATTAGAGGACAGTCTTATGCTTTGCACACTTCAGATGTCTGACTGGTCTTTGCTTCTAATCAATTAGGAGACAACCTCGCAGTCTTTGATTCACATCTGAGACACTGTTCATGAGTATGGCTACTGGAATCAAAGTGAATGCACACTCCTGTGTTATTATCTAGCTTGAGACCTCAATATCCTCCTTGTAAGGAAGCATAAAAATTCTCATACAAAAGTTTTGACTACACGCAATCTTCACCTGCAATTTACAAAAAAACCCACCCTTTATTTCCTTTCCTTTTCCTTCTGTTTTGCCTTATTTCATTTGAAGGCAAATAATATCTGCTAATTGAAAGTTTCAGATATTTTTCAGCATAACAAGAGAAGAGAGGTTTTCCTTATTTTAAGCTAGTGGTGTATCCACTTATTTGAGCTATTTGACGGGATGCCATCCAGAGGGACCTGGACAAGCTCGAGAAGTGGGCTCATGTGAACCTCATGAGGTTCAACAAGGCCAAGTGCAAGGTCCTGCACCTGGGTTGGGGCAACCCCCAGTATCAATACAGGCTGGGGGATGAAGGGACTGAGAGCAGCCCTGCAGAGAAGGACTTGGGGGTACTGGTGGATGAAAAGCTAGACATGAGCTGACAATGTGCGCTCACAGCCCAGAAAGCCAACCGTATCCTGGGCCGCATCAAAAGAAGTGTGGCCAGCAGGTCGAGGGAGGTGATTCTCCCCTTCTGCTCTGCTCTTGTGAGACCCCACCTGGAGTACTGCGTCCAGCTCTGGGGGCCCCAACATAAGAAGGACATCGACCTGTTGGAGCGAGTCCAGAGGAGGGCCACAAAAATGATCAAAGGGATGGAACACCTCTCCTATGAGGAAAGGCTGAGAGAGTTGGGGTTGTTCAGCCTGGAGAAGAGAAGGCTCCAGGGAGACCTTATTGCAGCCTTTCAGTACTTAAAGGAGGCTTATAAGAAAGATGGGGACAAACTTTTTAGCAGGGCATGTAGTGACAGGACAAGGGGTAATGGTTTTAAACTAAAAGAGGGTAGATTTAGACTAGATATAAGGAAAAAATTTTTTACAATGAGGGTAGTGAAACACCAGAACAGGTTCCCCAGAGAGGTGGTCGATGCCCCACCCCTGGAAACATTCAAGGTCAGGTTGGACGGGGCTCTGAGCAACCTCATCTAGTTGAAGATGTCCTGGCTTGTTGCAGGGGGGTTGGATGAGATGACCTTTAAAGGTCCCTTCCAACCCAAACTATTGATTCTATGATTCTATGATTTACTGTCCCCTGCCATCATCCTATGTGAAGCTAGACTCCACAGAGTCCTGCATACGTCCTAAAATACACACAGGATCTTGAATCACTTAAATCTGTGAAATACTGCAGGATGTCATCTCTCCAAAAACTATACATGAGTCGTTAAGTACAACTTAATGCACAACAATGGGGTGCTGACAATCACTTTTGATCACAAATTCAATATCCTTATTGTCACATATACATGTACACAAATGCAAGCTAGCTCGATTACCAGTGACTTCCTTTTGTTCAGGATATACTTTATCACAAAGTCATTATTGCAAGTAAATACAGACTAGTTAAATAAACACATAAATTACTGCTACCTCAGGTGTCATGTTCTCTGGAACTTTTTTCCTAAGTATTCCTATTAAAAAGAATATAATAAGGGCTATTCTTAAAGTCCAATAGCATGTAACAATATTTTCCTTCTAAACAACAGCATTCTATCATTGTGTTTTTACTGCAACCAAACATATACCCATGTAAATGTATTCTGTGAAAACTGAATTTGAAAATGCAGAAAAAGGATGAAGAATGGTAAAAAAAAGCCATTAATCAATTTGTTAAAAGTAGCATTCACTCGTATGGGGCTTAACTTCACAGCAATGAAGAATGAACTGATTTGAAACCTCACTCTGAAAATTTGAGGTGCAAATAGACTTCAGCTATTAGAATTCTACCATCAGCAAATTATGTCAAAACACTATTTTGCATATGCTGTGGATGAGTTTTGAAAACTGCATTTATTTTTTAAAAAGTCAGTATTCAAGCTCACAGTATTAAAAAATCAGTGTTGTGGTTAATGCACAGGACTGGGTATCAGACGATTTAGATTCTAGTCTTGGCTCTGTCTCAGACTTCCCCTATGAGATAATCACTTACAATTATCTTTTCAGAGGTGGCATCTAATTTTGGATAACCCAGCTTTGCCTGCCAGACTTTAATATCTGGAACCCAATTTTCAGAAAGTGGTTTCATTGACTCCAGCTGGTATAAAAAGAACTCGAAATCTCTGCAAATCAGATTCCTGAAACTCTGAACTTCCATTGGTTGTCATTTATATCTCTGCAAAGTGTCCCTAAAATGTTGCCAGTGACATAAGTGGAGAATTCAGATTTATTAATACTTTGCATCCGCTGCACATGCCGAAACAACTACAAAACATTTAGGGCAATGAAGAGCAGGGTCCAGAGCATCCAGAGGCTTGCCATGAGTGAGTTGTCCAATGTCCAACACACCTCATCTGCACATTTCAGTGCTTCAGCTTAGGTCATCAGAAATTAAAGTGTTTCAAATAAGAAACCATAGCTGAAAAGACAGATTTTCTTTACCATAAAACTATTTGTGGCCCCTAACTTTCAGTGAAATCAGCATAAGTATATGCCCTGCAGGGATCTGACCTTTGTGACAAAGCATCATCACATATACGGTGATCAAAATTCATTATGATTTGCAGTGTCTGAACTCTATAAGATAACTTTGTTTGAAGTTGTGTTTTAAAAATTTTGAATGGCAGATGTGAAACGCTAGTGATGCTACATGGAACCGAATTTGAGCTGAATTTAAAAAACGAAGTGACCTTTACAATGTGTTCTTATGTTTATCCGGAAACGAGTCAACAAAAACAATAGTTCATACTCTGTAACTCTGTGACACTAAAGAGGAAAAACATTTTCTCCACCTTGTGAAGAAATGTTATTGAAAAACCCCTAACAGTAAAAACCTAGCCTCAACATATTTTAATCATACAGCTAAATACCTCACTCAAGAATCCTAGTGTAACCTACACTGGATCACACCATCTGTGTGAAGATGTTTTGCAATTATGCCAGTACTTCCAGCTCAGATGACTCAGAATGGGTGGTGCTTATAGGGAGGAGAACGGAGACCCTTTTGTCCTTCACAGAAATCCAGGCCTGCTGAGCACTCTCATCTGACACAGTTCGACACCAGAGTTGTCTTTTCTTAGTAGAAAAATTAACCTGCATAGGCTACCGTGACCACACTGCTTCTGGCACCTGAGCGAGGTTGGGTTTGATAACCAGGAAAGTTACATATTCAAGATTTGGTAAAGGTCGGAGTCCTTTAATGCTAATGAGGTAGTCGTACAATGTTGGAGGTGTGTCTGTTGAGGGTTTATCTGCTCTTTAAACCATGATCTATTTAGAAGTATTCAGACTTCCTGAATGTTTTTAACTTACTATATCCACTGTTTCATAAACCAGCAAATGATACCCAGTGTTTAGTCAATTCTAAGGGATGCTTTCTGTGAATATTTCTAATCTTCTATTTTTGGTAATGAAGTAATTCTAAGACAAAGGTAAAATGCCTCAATAAGAAACAAAGCACATGAACGAAGAGAAAAGATTAATACTAATACTTAGGTGGAGTGTCTTTTCCCTGCTCTGCCAAAACAACATTGGAACCAGGCTCATCAACATTGGAACTGGCCTCAGGTTCCCCAGCCAGCACAGAGTTGGCATGTGCAAATCCTATACACGTACGCTGAGAGAGAGGGCTCCGTAGGAAGTGAAAGTGGGACTAGAAACACACCATTTGCTGTGCTGTGTGTGAGATGTGATCTGTTCCTCCCAGACTCTCCTTTCTCTGCTATACTGAGCAGAGCTCTGGGACACCTGTCCCAATAACTGTTTTCCCTTTCTGTTCTGAGTATTTCCTCCCTCTGTTCATACAGTTTCTCTATGCCTGCACATTAGGATAAGCATGGAGCACTTAATTGGCAAGTTCTTAAAAATCTGTTCAACTCAGTACAAGACAGTTGTAGTACTTTACCTGATAAGCTTCAGCACCCTGCTTAGTCACCATACTTTTATTATCTTCTGTCATGAAGCCTTGCTCTCTCGCAAAAGTCATACCATCTCCTACTGGGAAACTGTGGGTAGTTCTCTCTGTGGCTTTACGAGCAGTAGCGAGTGGACACTAGCTTCTTGGAAGAGAAATCTTCTATTTACACAATATTATGCAAAGGTTACTTTTTGACTTACTGCAAAAAAATTAAGTTATTAAGTATATATACAAAATTACTCTCAAAATAGAAAAAAAAACTATTTTCTTCTGTTTGCTTATTTCTTTACAACCTTTTCAGCAAGTTGCACTAACTAGAATATACACAGAATGGAATACATGCAATATGTGCACAAAGAAGGTAATTCAAATGTATATGGTACCCTATATTTTCACCCATCAATTCACTGATTAAGCTTTTCCCTTCAAGATTTCTTTGCATCATATGACTGACCTACAAAAGAAATACGAATCCCTGTATATTTTGAGTGCAGACAAATTAAATCTCTGCTGCCATGATTTATTTATAAGTACATTGTACTGTTAGCACAGTTCAAGCATTTCACAAATACTAACACTCTGCAGGATCTCTAGGGTGTTACACCGTTCCTCAACACCACTCATGTGGACAACGGATGTCCTTCTCCACTGACATACCGGTGGATGCACTGGCACAGAGAAGACATTCTCCATTACCCTGCTCACAGCAAATGACACTGACAACTACAGACCATGACAAAACTTCCCTCCCTGTTACTAGCAAGGTTGCTACCATGCTCTGCAACTTTCTTCCTACAGACACTGCTTTTTTTTATTCTTTAGAACAAGAAGTAATATCTCAGTTCAACTAAACAAGTAAAGTAAGTTTTAAAATAGATTTCTGGTCAAACCACATTATATTTCCTCTCCCACATTGTACATGACCTTTGATAAAACACCAAAATCTTTTAAGGTTATCCAACAACTGACAGCAATAGTTGGGTAGCAAGAACAGCGATGGATTTACTGACTATACGGTGCAGTACATAAGTTCCTCCTTAATAGGCCTACTTCCGGTACAGAACTTGCATCCCTTTGATATGTAATCTTATATGCTATGCTAGAAGCAGCAAATTAACCATTTATTTTGCAGTGATTGGCAGACTTCTATATCACTGTTTCTTGAGTGACTTTAATTACACTGTAATTTCTGACTGCAGTTCTCAAACTAACAGTTTGTCATACAGCATTTTCTTTAACTAATAGCCTAGATCCCTGGTAGGAAAAGGCTCATGTGATAAAAGTTACAGGGGATGTATATTAATGTAATAAAATTGAAATCTTAAACATATATAAGGATCTAGTGGATATCATCTCAAAAAAGTTAGTGAGGGCAGTTTGCTCTTTTTTTCTTCAGGTCTGCCAAATTAAAACACAGTTTGCCTCAGAGCAGAGAAAATTTTGCTATCACTGTATGTGAGGAGGCATAGCTGAAGCATTCTGTCTGACAAATCAACAGATGATTTGAACCCAAAATGAAACAATTCTCATTCAGAGATTGCAGATGCTTTATTCATGAGCATTAGTATGGTATGGCATGGTACCATATCCAGCTTATTGAAACTAAGACATAGGCAGGTTAAGTGATGTGTCCAGAATTACCCAGCAAATCTAACAGCAGAGCAGTAAACAGGGTGTAGTTCCCCTGTCTGAGCCCTCTATGCTGGGTTCAACAAGCTGAGTGATTTCAGATACACAGATTAACTAATTTTTCTGGACAAAGAGAAGGCTTTTAAGGCAATTGCTTTACACATCTGGCTTCAACCAGCAATGTAAACCCTTTACTTGTATAAATATCAAAACGTCATGCCCTGAAAAATAGTTTAAAATATGAATGTTAAACATATCTATATCAGAAAGCAATTCACACCCAGGTAAAGCTGCTACTGCTCCAGAGTGACCAGGCTGTCCTTCCATTATACCTGCATGGCACTGGATTAGTCAATGTTTGCTTGCATAGCCTCTTCATCCTACTATACCTAGTCCATTACCATGCCCTGTCTTCTCCTCATCCTCAGGATCTGCATGTGATTAAAGTTAAAAAAAAAAAACAACCTCAAATATTATGGCCTATATTCTGGTATTTTTAAAATTTCTGATTGTTCCCACTAGTCTGTAAAAGTCAAGGCAGAAAAAAACATTACAACCACCATTATTTGTATGTTACTCATATAACTATACAAAAAACCTTGTGCTTACATCGTTTCTGCTATGCCTAATTGTACCAGGCCGTTGTTCATAGTGGATTGACATAGCTCATGGCACAGAAGTAAAAAGGGGGGGATCATTCCCGACTTCTCGCGTCTCATGGAAGTCAGTGGAATTTTGGGGAGCACAGGAAAAAAATACTGGGCTGTCGGAGGCAAGCCAGAAGGTCATACTTATTTTCCTTTATTTGGAGTCCACCAGACAAATGCAAACTGTTTGCCAAGCAGACCTGGGGAAAAACCTCTTGGGGAGAGTAAAAGCTCTTCTGGGACGTCGAGCTATGAAATAACACAATATTAATGGTAAATAGTTCTTTAACAGCTGCCTAATTTTGCTCTGTGCAAGGAGAGCTGGCAGATAAACCCATTGCGGCACAGGCTGCTGGGGAGGGGAAGGTGTGAGAGGAACGGGCAGACAGCCCCTCACCCCGGCGGCGGGCGGGCAGGCGGGCAGGCAGCCCCCGGGCCTGCGGCCTGCTCTCCTCAGGAGGCGGGGGAGGCAGCTCCCGTCCGGCTCCCTGCCACGGCTGTCCTGGGCACCTCCTGCGGCGGTAGGGGAAGTGTCTGTCTGTCTGTCTGTCTGTCACGACAGCACAAGCAGCCGAGGGGAGCTCGGTGACGCCCCCCCCCCCCCGCCGAGGCACCGTCCCCGATCTCGGCATCGGTGAAAGGCGAAAAGAAAAAATAAATCCGGTTATTGGTCTCGATTTTCGGGCCGCTTTCCTGTCCCCCCCAGAGCGGGGCGGCCTGTGGGGACGGGGAAGGCCGCGGGGAGCGGGGCCGCCGCCGCCGCCATGGCAACGGGGGCGGGGCGGGGGGGGTAGAGGCGGGCGGTGGAGGTGGGGGTGTTGCCGCGCTGATTGGGCGGTGGCGGGCGCTGACGGTTTCCGGCGTGCGCGCGCGGCGGGCGGCAGGGCGGGCAGGAGCGCGGGTGGGGGGGCCCGGCAGCGGCGGAGGTTGGGGCGGCGGCGGCGGCAGCGGCCGGGACTGTGTCGGTGCGGGGCGGCGGCGCGCAGGCATGGACACGCTGGGCAGGAAGGTGGTGGTGTGCGACAACGGCACCGGGGTGAGTCGCTCCGGCTCCGGCCCCGGGACCCGCCCTGCCGCCGGGGCGGGGGGGTGGGGGGGGAAAGGGAAGCAGGGCGACTCCCCCCCCCCGGCCCGGCCCGGCTTCCTGCCGGCACGCCCGCGGGCCGCGCCTGGCCTGCTGCCGCCGCTACCGGGCCCGGCCGCCCTCCCCACCCCCTCCCCGCGCCGAGGCGCTGCCTGGGGCCGGCGAGGGCCGCGCCGCCCTCCGCCAGCCCCGGCCCGCGGGCAGCCGCCGCAGCACGGGAAGTCGGTGCGGGCCTGCGGAATGAATGGGCGGGGGGAGCTCGGCGCGGAAAAATGGCAGTCCCGGCGGTTTGCCGGTTGTTCGCTTGTTTCTAAACCGTCTGAGCAAAATCTACCGTCGGGGGGTCTTCGGTGCCGTGTCTGGTGCGCGGGTATTGTGCTGTGCCCCCCCCCCCCCCCCCCCCCCGGTATTTTGCTGCTTTACCGTGAATATCTTATTTCTCTACGTGACCTGAGCAAGTCTCTCTGTAGCAACGAGCATTTAACCGAAAACACCGACTTTTTTTTTTTATTTAATTCTGAACGAGCACATTATACATTGAGGAACCAGGGATGTGTTATCTGTATGCAGGATTATTAGTTTTAGGGAAATGTTTTGGGGTTTTTTTTTTTTCGGCTATTGGTCAAAATGGAGTGTCATCCTTTCGTTAATACCTTCCTGATCCGCAACCTGCTCAAAATTGACATTTTTTTAATCAAGAGAGCCCCAAAGGTTTTCTCCCCATCCTTTCACCTTTTCTGCCCTCTGTGAGCTTGCAGGCACCCACTAGAAATCCATCCTTTTGTCAGTGGTACGCAGGCTTTGAGGCGCCTCGGCAGGAAGTGAAAAAGATACCATTTTAAAGCAAACAGATAAGATGCTATAGGTGGATAGTTCCCCTTGGCAATTTTGTTTAGAAATCGAGGGTTTCTCCCAGTAAAGAAATATTACGTGGAGAGTTAACACAGCTGACAGCACGTAAAGATCTCGAGTGGCAAAAATAAAAGGAAGTGACTTTTTTTTTAATATATAAACACTTGGAATAAAGAAGAATTTTTTTTTTTTAAAGCCTGAGAGGGAGTAGTTGGGACAAAGGATGTTGTTGTTAGAGATTCAGCATCCTGAATTAGGGGGTTTTCCAATTAGCATCTGAAATGATTAGAACGGTTCAGGAAGAACAACATCATATTTGATAGTTCTGGGGTTTGACAGTTCTGATGTCCTGTCGTTTTTCCTCCTATACAAAAATTATCTTTAATAGGGCTGGCATCCGGAGCCTTTGGGCACTTTTTACACTACCATTTAGAAAAAGGAAAGAAAAAAAAGAAGACGTTTACCATTTTCTTCTCATAAAGGGATGTGGAAGCTTTTTTTGTTGGGATTTTTTTTTTTTCATTGTTTAATACTCTTATTGTCGGGCCCATATCCAAAAAAACCATTTAGAGCTTCATCCTATAGTGTGGTCCTTTACATAGCAATAAACCATTGAGTTGTAAAATGTTTAGTATATCGGTAGTGACAGCAATGTTGTGCTTTGGCTGGTCTCAGTAAGGTGCAAGGCATGGGGTAGAAGCCATTATTTTTACCCAATTTCCCAAGCTGGCTTTGCAGCACAGATTTTGTACAGTGTAACATATCTGTGTGTGCTTTTAAATCGAGACATCTTGGAATGATATGTTTGGTTTTTTTCTCTGTGAGTTGTACCAGCAGGATATAAATAACTATAACAGTGGAAGGTGCCTTTATAGTGCTGTTGCGGTGCCAAGAGGAGGGGCCTGTGTCGCTTTGGGTTGTGTTCGGCCTCTAAGCAGAACAACACGCGTATGGAAAGTACTCTGGCCACACAGTTCGTTGTGTGGGAGAACAAAATATCAAGAAATAATTGTTAAGTCAGTAAACTCAAAATATTTAGGTTGAATTGGAATAATTAAACTAGGATTGGGCTAATTAAACTGGAAGAAAACTCCATTCACTAAATCTTTGGAGCCTCATCTGTGTGTTGAGATTATCAAGTAGTCCTGTATTGTCAAACCAGTATTTTTATTATAATATTTTTTCTGTATGACAAAGAAGAGATGCTTTATGTCAGAGTGATTTCTGATACACTGTGACATGTCATACTTAAAACCATGATTGAAATTCTGGCACCTCTTGCCAGGTGCCAGAAACATTGCATAAAAACAGGGAATATTTTTAGAAAAATCAGATGTGATTTCAACTTTAGACTTGTCTTTGAAATTTACTGTTCTTGTTATGCTGCCGTAGGACTTCTACTGTATCTGGCTGCAACCAGTCTTTGAGGAAGAGGTGACTAGAAGGAAGTACTTGCAACACGTAGTGTAGCAGAGAGGCAGGCAGTGGCATCTTAAAGGTCTAAAGCATTAGAGACGGATATTCTTATTGGTGTAGGACAAATGGTAAGTTACTTAGTGGCCTGTAAAATTGCTCTAATTGTGTTTAGGGTTTTTGTTTGAGAGTTGCATCAATGGAAGAATCAAGCACAGAGACCTGATAAGAATATTAGTATTCATTTTAAAACTTGTCACATGACCTGTTTGTGAGCTTCCTCATTCTTTTCGTTTGAAAGAATACTTATACATACAAGTTCTTACTGTTTGATGACTCAGTAGGAAGTGAAAGAGTCGGTATAAACCACAGTGAAATGGAGAAGAAACTATATATGGTAAAACTTCTTACATACGTGGTCTTGCACACAGGCAAGCTAAGTAGCTATTCTTAAAACATTCTGAATGTATAGCAAATGCATGCAAAAATGAAGGATGATGAACTCTTGGTTTCCTTACAGAGATGCGTAAATTCATTGAGCGTTGGTGTTACTGTTTGAGACATGATGTATACTGAGCATTGTACTGAATTTGTATGATAATTGTTCCAAAGGGTGTGCACAATAAGAGATGGAAGAGAAACAAGCACACTATACTTAAATTTTACTGGAGAGTTTCAAACTGAGAATGGCAGGAACAGTGAGTATTTAATGTCTGGCACTAGAAAAGAGAAGCTGATTATATTCCAAACTACTGCAGTTCATAACGTTTAATTGAAGATGAGGGATGGGAGGGAGAAGTATCTTATGTTTCTTGTACTCCTTCAGAAATCTAAAACTGTTCAAGATCTATTATATGGATACGTTTGTGTTTCTTAGGTGCATTTACCTGTTGGTAGTTTTACCAAGTTTGGTTCTTCAGCCATAATTTCCAGTGTTACATTATCACGAACCTACCAAACCAGCTGAATATTCAATATGATGTCAGGGAGAATACTATAGTGGGGATGCTCTCATTGATGGGGAAGGTGACATACAAGGCTGACTTCTTCTCATCTTCACCAAATTTTCATGTAGGCTGCGGGGGTAAATTTCAAATTTGAAGGGGAAGAGACAGAGTTAAAATTTTGCCCCATCTATCTACTGTTGAGTTTACCAAACTTTGCAAAAATGTCGTTTGTAAGGTGCTCTGTTCCGGCCTAAAGGAGGTAGGGAACAGACTGTGAATGTCTAAGCTTAATCTTACTCATTGTAGTTCACATAAATTAAATCTGATTTTGATTGTGTTTTAGGCTGGTTGGAGAAATGACAATCTGCTTTTAAAATCTAGGATTTATTAATTGCCAACATTGTTAACTACCCAGGAAGGTGTGTCAAGGCTTTAACGTGCAAAGGGGCTGGAAGTTACTATTACAGTTCAAATAGTAAGAACTTAGAATGGTGTTTTTGTAGGTTGGCATTTTCTAGGTTAGCATAGTTGTATGTGATTTCGAGAGGTATTTTTAAGGTTGGCCAAGAGGCTCTTACTGATTTGTGCAGTAGTCGTTTTGGTTGCATATCTCAGTGGTTGCTATGTAAACCTCAGGGTTTACTTGCCCAGTCGTCAGGATTTAAAAGTGTGGGTAGCGGAGCTTCTTGAGGGGTGCTCCAGTAGCTTGAGTTGTAAAGAGTCATTTAGATGTTACTGGTCCTGTTACTTCTGTTGACCAACGCAGTTGGTGATGACTGGTGGGGAAGTTGCTTCATGCTGGGGGAAAGAAAAGGAGGAAAAGCTGTAAGCAAATATATGGGTGTGAAGGTGCATGGGCTACCTGGAGGTGCTTATGGTTGTACTCGGAACAATTTATGAAACACTAAGCTGGATGATGGGATTGTATGGGCTGTTTTATAGAACTTCCTTCTGGCTTGACCAGGTCCTGCACAATGAAATTGATAACAAGCATACCTAAATATCATAGTGGAAAAAATTTGCGTGATTGCCCTGAATGGAGTAATTTGCTAAGTCTGAAAGGGAGCTTATTTATTTTTTTTAAATTTGGACACCATTATTTGGACTCAGCTCAGTCCTTCAAAATGTCTCATATGTTTCCTCTGGTATAAAACTTCTGGTAAAGTCTTCTGGTGTATTCAGGTAGTGTGATCCAAAAATGCTTGTGGCTACTCTTTGCTCTCTCATAGCAGCACTGCATTCTTGAATACGCAGATAAGATCTGTGTAACTCCTAGGTACTTCTGGCCTTAATATAAGCAGAAGAGTTGATAAGTACTTGCCTTTTCAGAGAACATGGATTGAAGTAGAATGAGCAAAATGAGTTGTATACACAGTGACATTCCTCAGGTATTCCAAACAGCTCTGCCTTTGGAGACAGCAAGCACTGAATTGGTGAAAGAAATTAGGGTCACAAAAAGCAAAAAAATTCCCTTCCCCTCTGTATTAGCCCGACTTTAATTAAAATATCTCTTGGCTCTTTCCGTAACTGGCTTTAGAAATTTCCTTCCAAAACAGGTGCCCTTTTTACTGCAGTAAGGTGAATAGTTTAGAGCAACAGAAGGTGACTTTTCATGTTACCGTTAGTATAATAGCAGAATTCCCCTCAGCTGCAATTAGCTGTACTCTTTGCTGTGCTATAATTGTTTCAGTGGCAGTATTCAGGCCTTACTCCAGAAAACTTGGTGAACGTTTTGGAAATTCTAGCAGATGGCTTTTAATACAGCCTGAGATGGATAATTGAGCTTTGGGACAGGGTCCCAAGGAGGCTGTGAGTTGTCTGTCCTTGGAGGCTTCCAACACCCAACTGGTCAAAGCCCTAGGCAACCTGGTCTGAATTCAGTATTGACTGCTTTGAGCCCAACGTTGGATGAGAGAGCTCCTGAGGTTCCCTCCAACCGGAATGATCCTGTGATGCTGTGTTACTGCTGTTACACCTAGATGGTTGAGTAATTTTGCAGATGAAAATGCATAATGTTTAGTTTGGGACTGCAGGATGTTGTTCTGGCATGCTGATGTAGCGCAGTACACTAAGTATGCATCAGAAATGAGAAGCCTGCTCTATATGAACTGCAGGCAGAACATCAGAGTATGATATATGAACATCAGAGTAGGATAGCCGAAGAGCATAATTTGCTGATCCCCATGAGCTAAAATTGTAACTTCTTGCTGGCACATTTAAAGTTCTTGTTTTACAACTGAGCTTCCTCTAGTGACTGTATCTTTCATTTTTAAAAATTATTTTATGCTCGGTTAATCCTCACTGTTTACTTAGTGAATATACTGTCTTGGGACCCAGTGATGAAAAGCTTCCTTTCGCACATATTTGGGTAACAAACACTCTTTCAGAGTGTCCTGTTTGGTGTGAACTACCATCAGCTGAGGTTTTGGTTGTGCTGTTGGTTTTAGAAGTGCTTACTGCAAACTCATGTTTTTATCCTTAAAAGAAACCCTGAAAACTATGAAACTCTGAGAAATCCATCTGAATTGCACAGACTATCTGCTAGTTCACTGTTAAACACTTTTTATAACAGCGTAACACCTGAATTCACAACGTTTTGCTTTTTTTTTCTGGTGTGTAATTTGTTATACTACTGTGTGCTCTAATTGGAGAGGCGATTTAATTTGGTCTCATTGGGTATTCATTGTAACGTGATCCATTACAAAATGATGGGTTTCCAGTTGCTAGAGAACTTTGTTATAGAGTGGCAGGAAATCCAAATTCAAACACTGGACTCTTTTTACACCTCTCAGTGTACTTAGTTGTATTAAAATACTGTTTCTCAAAAATTTGACAGTCTGATTCAGAAAACATTCTGGAAAATACTTTAATTCAGTTTTACAGATCTACGCATCATCTGAAATGTGTAAAATTGATTTGAAAGTATAAATCCAATCAGTTTCCAGGGGGACAGATGCTCTTAAATTTGGGCTTTTAATTTTTTACCCCAAACTAGGTTTCTATTGGTAAACAAAAGTAATCCATATTCTAATAAAATGATTTATTCCTTTTCAGTTTGTGAAATGTGGCTATGCAGGCTCAAATTTTCCGGAGCACATTTTTCCAGCTTTGGTTGGAAGACCCATTATAAGATCAACTGCTAAAGTGGGAAACATTGAAATCAAGGTAAATTTTTTTCATTATTATTCCTTTCTGTCAGATAATATTTAGGGCAGCTTTTGACTTACGTAATGTTTGGTAATGCTTTTTCCTTAATTCCCTGTTATGCTGTTTCAGTATCTCTTGATTCATTTCTGTATTGGGTTTTAGCCTGTCAAAAACAAAAATTAAGAGGGTCATCTAAAGCACTAGAGGCCTTCAGATAGTACAACTGAGGAGGCAGCAGGTAGGGCTCAGGTGGTTCTGGGCAAAAAGGGGCTTCAAATGCCAGTATGTAAATGATGACAAGATTAGAAGGCAGAAATCAGGTAGAAGTGGTTGATGTTTGTCACCGAGCTGTACTGTGGGATTCTAAGGCAGTGCTGAAGAACTGCTGGAGCTTCCAGGTCTTTCTACACTGTTTGCTTTCTACTCACAGTTGATCATCTGTGATCTTGTATGAGATGTTTAACCTTGGTTGTATTTGCATTTCATTGTTTCTATTGTTTTTGTTTTCTTTTCTTTTTGCTGTTGATAGATGTAGGTACTCCACACCAGTTAGAGACAGAGAGGCTATGTTCAGGCTACTTTGTCTTGGGATTTTATTCCAAGCGTGGAATGGGGACACACACCACTGAGAATCTTTTTGTGAAGTCTGGGGAGCTATCATTTCTCACTTTATTTTGTAATTACAGAGTAACGCTTCAAATGTTAGCAGTTGCTTCTGCAATACAGGCTTCAGTAAATGTCTTGGCCCTACTGTGGTCACATCCTCCCTTCTTGCTTCTAGCCACACATTCTCACCTTGTGCTGGTCATACTGCTTGTGCAGTCATGTGGTGAGCCACTTCAGTGAGCTGATCCAGCTGAAAAAGAGTGATTTCTTTGTCAGGTAAAGTTTTGACTGCCTTACTAGACAATTGTCCAAGCTCTAGTTTGAGAGCAGGGCAGAAGCAGGAACTTGAGGGAGAAGCGGGAGGGGGCACAGAACTGTAGAAGCCCTCACTTAGGCCAGTGAAGATCAAGTAGAACCACACATATACAGGCTTTCAATTTTGCTTTCCTTGTTGCTTCTGAGCAGCAGCTTAGTAAAAGGAAAAAAAACAAACCCGAATCTGCCCAGTTCTTGTTCCTTATTTTCAGAACCCTATGGGTGACAAGGAGAACTTCAGTTACCTGATTTCTGCTGCTGCCTGTAAGAAGTCAGTAGTATCAGCAGAAGGTCATACTAGGAAGTCAAGAGAATGAGACATCAGACCTTTCCAAAATGCACTGCTTTTTTTTTTTCTTTTTTTTAAATATTGCAATACTGCTTACCTTGTGTCAGCTGGGACAATTTGTTTGAAAGGATGGAGATCTTTCCCTTTCATTGCAGATAGTTTTTGTAAGGAGAGGGAAAACATCTTCCTTTCTCTTGCAAGACTTGGGGAGAGGTGTTTCTTTGGATATCTACTTGAACTTAGTGTGACAGTTTCTTCAAGGAGGTCCTGGTAAAGTTTTATGAAAGTTATGCAGTGATTTACAAGTCTTAAGTCCAAGAAAAATTCTCTTGCATGAAATTTCATTGTTGAAGTCATGTTTTCTTTCCAGCTGATCTGATACAGCCTGTCCTGCCAGTTTTGGTATCCTCTGATTATCTGATAACTTAGTTTAATATCATTACAGATGACAGTGTTGAATTGGAAAGATAGGAGGTAGAAGTGGGTAATTGCTACGAGATCAGCATGAAAGAACCAGTAAACTATAATTTTGCATGCATTGCACATCATTTGCTTGAGCATAGATCACATGGGCATATTTTAGGGAGTATAAACTGTGTCTAGATTCTTCCTAGAAGTTTTATAGCATCTGCCTATAATAGCTTGTCACTCTTTCTTACGGGAACAGTGTATCAAGAAAAGAAATCCCTGACACAGATACTTCGGGTATCCCAGTAGGATAATACAGTAGGAAGACTTGTTAAGTTTGAGTGCCGTTTTTCTTTGTGAGATTCTTGCAGATTTCCTTAAAAAAGTATTTTAGCAGATGGGTTTATGCCAAAATTTAATTCTAGCCATTCACTGCAAGTTCTTATGGGGTAAGTTTAAAACTGACTAAAGGAAGCTGGTAAGAAGATTATCAGTTTAACTTTTCAAAAGTATTCAGAAAAGCTGTCATTCCTGTGAAATTAAGAAATTCTGTGAAAGGAGTCTGGAAGCTGATCAAAACTGGTTATCATCCATCTGTTGAGTTACCGATTTCAAGTTGCTTTGTCCATGTTTTCCTTCTGGATTCTCATTTCAGCCAGCAGCAGGGATATAGCTTTTTCTCTACTCAGAGTCCCCAATTCAGGACATAAACACAAAAATTCAGTTGTCACTGGGATTATTTTGCTTAAAATTGCACCCTTAAAACTCTAAAACCAGAAGCATAGATGCTCCTCTTAGTTTTTACTTGACTTACTAATCTTCGAAGCAGGTTAGGAAGGCAGGACTGATAAGTAGCTTTGGCTAGTTAAAAAAATTAGGATTTTAGGGCAGATCCGACCCAGTGACCTGCTGAGCCATAGTCCATGTCCTACAGTTCTGCTCAGTTTCTGCCAAGACAGCCTGGAGAAGGTCATTCTCTGGAATTGAAGTGAGGAAGAGGGCCACACTCTGACCAGCCTCTTTGGTACTGCCTGTCCCAAGGCAGCTGCCAGAAACTCTACGCACTTTTCCTCTGACACAACTTGCAGAATAAGTAGATTTGCCTTAATGGCAGTGATAGTTATCCTATGGCTTTTGACAGATTAGGTGACTCAAATTTAATCAAAGGAGGAAAAGTCTCAATAATCATGAAAATTGCTTTAGTATAATTTTGGACAATGTTTGTACGCGTACACTTCCAATTTCTCATAGTGCTTCCCGGCTGCTTTAATTATCTTGTCTTCCTACCTCCATAGCTTGCTATAGGGAAAGAGCTTTGAGACCCTGCTCTTACTACTGCACTTCATGATTGCTTATTTCCGTTCTGAGAGTAGATGCCATAATTTAAGTAAATATCTCTTATTTGATTCTTTTTGGGTATTTGTTCCATGATACATGAACAGATTAGCCTGCTTATAGTTGAATACTTTTATGTTATAGTTTTCAGTTCTTGGGTATTTAAAGTGGAATATTTAAAACAAAATTTAAATTTAGCGTTTGTCAGAGCTTGTTATGGTGAAATGCCTTGTGCAGAGTCTTGTCTAGTTCATATAAGCGGCTTGCGCAGGGTAAAACTCCAGTGTTACAGAATATTTATGCACAAAATTCTGTTTATGAGAAAGAGGCAGATATACTGATCTTGTTTGCAATGTAAGATGCATAAACATGACATGCCAGTGACATACAGCAATAGCTTCCTTTAAAGAGACATTTTAATCTGAGATCCTGAGAATGTTAGCTTGGCCCTAACTAAACTAACTCAGATCATTTCCTGCTGTACATGCATCTCTTTTCAGCCTATTTCTACTGTGTACTTAAAATAATTTGAGAATTTCATTTAGGCCTTTTCTGACTTTCTTGCTTCTACCTTCTTTCTTCACCTTTCTTGACCTGTTGAAGTAGAATAACAAAAAGATGGTAAGTGAGGTGCCCCTGTGCTGCTTGTCTACCATTTTTGCTTGATGGGACCTAGTAGCTGTTATGTTATTTTTTTGATGCTATTAATTGTTTTGTCTTGTCCTACATTTTACATTTGAATACATATTTATTTTGGACGTTGTTCATTGCTTTGGTTTACTAGCAACTAATTCATGAGAGTATTTTATGTATTGCTTCCAATTGCTACATAACCTGTAGTTTTGCAAGATGGAGGATTAACTCTTAAAGATCAACATGAGGTCAGCATCTTTAACAGTAGAAATTGCTATATTTAACATTACAAACGAAGAGCTTGAAAAAACTTTCGGATTTCAGTTAGACAAGTATTACTGAGTACCAAAGTGTTGGAAACACTGGATATCATGATACTGGTTCCTTTCTGCAAATTCAGTTGTGCTGTCCTTGTTCCTCTCCACCTACCAAGTGTGCATGTTTGTTAGCGTGCTCTTGAGAACAATTGTTCTGCCCTTTAACTTTGTTTTAAAAGGATGTGAAAGTTTTGTGCAACTTTCATTGCGCATTTGAATAGCGGCTTTTCCTGGGCTGTCCTGTTTGGTAGCATAGAGCCTCAAAGAACAATGCACAAAAAAGGCTTCTGATTCTTCTAACTGGTGGATTTTCTGTCGTCATCTTAAATTCTCAGGAGTAACGTGGCTGCATGGTGGAGTTTTCATAGTACAGTTTCACTAGATACATTTGATTTAAAATGTTAGAGTCTTGACTTTTGTCTTCTGTACAGTACAGAACTGAAGTGTGAGAGAACTACTGTGCAAGGGAAAACAAATAAAACACCTTGTCAGTGAGAGGGGGTGCAAGAGGAATGGTTTGATTTAAAATATTTTCAATTAACTTCCTTTTTATATAGTCAACAGTAACTGTTTAGGTTAATTCTAAAAAAGGCATTATAAACCAGACGCTGGATTTCTCGTTGTGCATCTTTTTTTCCCTAGCATTGAATAGCAGGTTGAGTAACCCTCACTTCAAAGTTTTCTGTGCCACAGCAACTGCAAACTGTGGTGGCATATTTTTGTATGAAGCAGCTGGGTTTTTTTGCAATTAATATAATATTAGTATGGAAACAGTGCTATTGGTACCTAGAAATATGTTCTTATAGGCTAAATACGAGCAAGTCAGTTAAGGCTTCTTTAGAAGAGTATGGGATATAATAGGGAGCAAAGATAAGATGTTAACTGTGCATACTTCCTCTGGGAAATACGTGGGAAAGGAGAAGATACAATGCTACTAATTTGAATGTGCAATGTTTGCATAACTAACTTTATTAAACAGATTGCTTAATCAGTGTGAAATTACTATACAAACTATGCGTTAGTTGGTTGTATTTGTGTAAGAATGCATTACTGGGGTTTTTGGCTTGGGACTTTTGGCATGGAACAGACAAGGGTATATTTTATATTTAGATGTGTCTCTTCACACCCTACTGACATAGGCAATATGTAAACCATTGTTTCTTTTAATGTCTAGTGTGGAACTTCTAATCTCTTATTTGCTTTTGCTACTGTTCGGTATGCTTATTCACCACTCATTATTCCTTTTTTGGTATTGTGCACAGAAATTTGCAACATGCATGGAAAAATATTCTGCCAATCCCACCTACTACCCTTATGTGCTATTTTGCATCTCAACCCTCAGAAATTAATATTTGATAAAAAAATTTTGGAGGTGTCAGCGGAGAAACATCTGTACTTATAAAAGTCTTTGTAGTATCTAGCTGTAACAGGGTTTATTGGTTTGTTTAAGGCTAATTGGAAAAAGGAATTAATAAAGTTTATTTTGGAAAAGGTTTGGGATGGGTAACAGCCAAATTTAAATACTACGTGAAATATATTCTACTTCTCTCCTGAGTACCTGAAAATGATTCTAAAATGTGGACATTGTTTAAGAACACAGTTGGACGCAGGCTGGAGCAGTTCACTGTCATTCTTGAGGATTTGGGTGTTTAGAAAACTTTGCAAGCACTGACATGTTTCTATATTTAAAATTTTACAGGATCTCATGGTTGGTGATGAAGCAAGTGAATTACGCTCAATGCTGGAAGTGAATTACCCAATGGAGAATGGCATAGTTCGGAACTGGGATGATATGAAGCACCTCTGGGATTACACGTTTGGACCAGAAAAACTTAATATTGACACAAAAAATTGTAAAATACTACTCACAGAACCTCCCATGAATCCAACTAAAAATAGGGAGAAGATTGTGGAGGTATGTCCGTCTAGTAGAAACTGATATATACTGTCATTGAAGCATGGCTAAGAGATTTTAACTTCTTGGAATACCTGGTAACTGTCTGAGGCAAAGCAGTTCTCCTGTTTTCTAACTAAAACTCGTCCTCAGCCATAGTCATGAAGGCTACTGTGGTTGAATTCAAACAAGCTGTTCTAATACCAGAGCTATAAGCAGGCTTCTTGTCTCAAGTCGTATCACCATTAAAACACAGAATTGGAAATGCATGTTTATCTTCCTGTATCCAAGATATATTGATTACTAGCTATTGGATTAATGTTAATTACTTTAAATGACTTGGACTTCTGTAAGCCAAGTAATGCTTCAGAGGAGTTTGAGGCTTGAGCAAGATGATGCTTACCAGATGGAGCAGTGTTGTTCAAGGTAGTTGAGACAAAGGTGTGATGACAACCAATTCACTAATCTTTGATAAATGCTAGGGATTATCAATGAAAGCCTTCTAAGAAGGAAGGCCTGGTTCTTGGATCCTCGATCTCGGAGTGCTGCCCTAGGTGACCGAAGCTCCATCTGAACCTTGTGTTAATGTAGGTTATCAGATGTATATTGTTTAGCTCTAGTACCATGTGACAAAGACTCGATTTTGAAGAGCAGTAGTGTTTGACAAGAAGAAAAAGTTTAGTTCCCTGTTTTGTTTTTTTTTCTCAAGCATCACAGGTATTTTCAATTAATGTCAGTATTCAGTTTAACAAAAATGTAATTAAAAAAAATGTGGTGCTAGAGTAGCTGATAGGGCAGGAAAAATGGATTCTAAGTCTGAAACCTTATCCGTTTATCAGAACTTTTAATATGAAAGCTTGTGTATATATATATTTTTCCCCATATCTGTTGCTTAGTCTAATAAGAATTTACCTTTATCATTGCCTGCTGATTGTTCCTTAAAAATCCTTTTGTTGTCACAGCTACAATAGTGCTTTCTGCAATGTGGCAGTGAATGTATTTGCGCTAATCTTTTCTTTCAGTGACTTTGGGAGCAAGTGAAGTATAGCAAAGTTGGAAAAACTTCAGTGAAAAAAACCCAAAGTGTACAGTCTAAATTCAGCATTTCTTAGCAATCGTGGACATTAGGGACCTATTACCTAAGTATTATGTAATGCAACATTAGTAATACCATCTATTGTATATCAGTCAGCTGTGGTATGATGGACATAGCAGATTATTCTGGGTGGCCTCCATGTAGCAGGAATGGTTGAATTTCCTGTTCAGGCTTCTTTGCTTTTCAGCTGTCTACAATAGTGTTCTTGTTTTTGTTTTCCAGGTAAACACAAAAGGCTGGGTTTCAGTTGTTCTGGGACTGAATAATTTTATATCATAAATTAAAAAGTCTTGTATGGCTTCTAAAGTCTGATAAAATATTTGTATTGCCCCATTTGCTTTTTTAAACCACTGTAGAAATTGTGGACTCTTAATCCTGATCCAGAGGATTAGGGAGAACTAGAATCCATTTTTGTAAATTTAAATTTGAGTTAAACAGAAGTTCATTGTTTCTATTAATATTTTTAATGGATCACAGTGTTAGGAGGACTAGCAATACTTAGTTTTTAACTGCAACATATTTATACTCCTTTTTCTTCCATTTTTGACATGGACTCCTCCTTTTCAGGCAGGCCAGTATGAAGCAGAGGACTGAATTAAGAGTTTTCCCTAAAGCTTGAAGTAAACATAACGTCTCTGCATTTTTGTGATACAGTGCAGTAGCATTTTGAAAGAAAAGCTTAGTCGTCTGGACCATATCAAGATGATAGATAATTATATATGCTGTACTTCATTCTACTTCCAGTAATTCCCTTTCCTCACCCTTATGGTTCCATCAAACTCAGCTACATAGTAACAGCAGCAAGCGTTCACATGACAGCTATATTGTAAAATATATATTTAAAAAGTGCTGTTTCTTTCATAGCATGTACAAGACATTGGTTGCTTCTCAGCTTAACTGAGTGTTTGCTCTCTGTTTGTCTCTAGTTATCTGCTGCATTCTCATTCTGGTAATACCCTCAGGAGCAGCCAGACTGTAATGGCATATCATGTAGCTGTAGAGATAGTCCAGCACCGCCACTTCTCCTAATCCCAAACTAGTATTCTTTGTCTTTTTTCCCAATTTTTAGTTCTTCCTTTCTGTGCCCAATTCGAACATCACTTTGTAGGTAATCCAAAAGCTGCTGTCACAAGAAGAATCTTTTCAGGAGAACATCTTGCTCAGTGTTTACTTCTTAAGATTTGTTAACATATGTCCCATGTCAAGGCATTTTTCATGTCAAATAGAACAGACCTAGATGTCTTGAAAGAAAGAATAACCACCCCCCAAAGGCCTGCATATAGGTTATAAAAGGGTTTTGCAGTGGCTTCTAGGGTTTAGTACAACATGTGAAAGCAGTAACTAATGCCATTTGAATATTTGTTTTGTTGTATGAAGGTGATAATTTAGACTTTCCTTAAATTAGTTTTTCATTCGTAAGTACTCAGGTTGTTTGAAAGACTCATCCATTGGAATAATGCTGGTTTTAGACAATGACTACTGAAATGGGATCTCTTTTTGAGTTGCTGCCCTTTCAACTGTTCTTTTTCTGGCAGACACTTCTGCTTCTTGTTTCTGAAGGTATTGTGTATGTGCTAAATTGTGGCCATTGCGGAAGTTACTAGCCAGCCTTGTAATGTCTTGCTCATTCTTAGTCCATGCACCTGACTACTGTATTAAATTTCCTTTTATATTACCCAGTTCACATTGGGGGTTTATAAAAACCCAAAGCATGATGTTCTTATGGCAGGGTGCTCTGCAGCTCACCCCCTCTGTGTTCCTTTCTGGTTGACTTCTGCTATACATGTGCTCACAGCAAAGATCCTGAGAAAGGCGGCATCAGCCTTCCCAGGGGTTTTGTGGTGTGCTCGATACAGCTATGAAATAATTAACTTGACTTTTGCAAGGATCAGGTTTTTGATATGGGCCAGCTGTTTAAAATCACACTATTCTAACAGAGGAGGTTCTTTAAATAGTTCAGAATTCTAAAATTGTCAGGCATCAGCTTTTTTTCTTTAAAAATATTTAGGTATCTTTTACTTGAACTGTGGGAGTACTTAAGATTTAATCAGTTTCTAATCCTAGAAGTTGCAGAAGTGCTCAGGAGGCTTCAGAATAGCAAAAGCAAAACTGCTGTATGTGCTGGAATAATCTGAGTTCATCTGTTTTTACATTCATCTGTAAAGCATTTTGAGAGGAAAACTGCTGTACAGTATGATTTGTTTACTTGGCCTTTTTTGTGTTTATAAAGAAGACGAGATCCTATAAACGCTACACCCTTTAATCTTAGACTCTGTTTCTTCACTGAAATTAGTTTAGTGGTTAGGGGAACCTAGTCTACAAGACAGGCAGTTACTTTTCACATTTCAATAAGAGTTCTGCAAACCTGTGCTTTTCTGCATGTAGTAACAGAGTTAGCCCTACCTGTACTATTTCAATTGTAGTGGATTTTGCACTAATTCTAGAAGTTTGTCATCAGTTGTGCTTCAAAGAAGGGAAGAAGGCAGCCCAGATGCAGAGAACTGGTGACACTGGGCTTATTCTGACCCATATGTGTAGGAGTCTGTTTGGTCTTTACTTGACATAGTCTGCAGTCGTACAAAGTCTGTAGGGCTTGATATGAAGAATAAAAAAAACCCCTGAACTTCATTAGATTTGGAGCATACACCTTTAACAAACATTTCATTCCCAAGTCACACTTCAGTAATGAAGTACTTGGCTGGTCTACAAGTACTGCCTCCCGCTCACTATGCACTTTGCAGCTTTACTAAGCCATTTTCCAGAAATTGGTGTGTGGGTTTCTTGTAAGTATTCACTTTTGCTAAACAGATGTGCAATATTTCATATGGCTCATCTTGTGTGAACAGGTAAGGTATAGAACTGAATGTACTACTTACTGCCATAAAGCAAGTAGGTTTCTAATGTTTGTGTAGAATCTGTGTGAGGAAATTTATTGGAAAGTGGTTTTGATTAGCAAAAATACAGCTATCCTAGAAATATAATTTTCAAACTTTCTTTCAAACTTAAATTTTAAGTATTTGGCCTGTTCTGGACGTTAATTCTTGCCTTCATCTTACAGGTTATGTTTGAGACATACCAGTTTTCTGGCGTGTATGTAGCCATTCAGGCTGTTCTTACTTTGTATGCTCAAGGTAGGCAAAGATAACTTAAAATCTGTTTAGTTCATAAATGTGTTGCTGAGCCAAAGTACTAATATGGTATTATTGGGTCTTGGGCTTAATTCAGTGCTGTTGTAAGTAAGCTCAGCTCTGACTTATGGGCTTGCATTTTGTTTTGAGGAACTATTGATAGGTACCACTGTCAGTGTTATTCTCATGAACCAGCTGTGGAGACGTGCTTGTAAATGCAAAAACCTGGTTTATCAAAACTGTCATTGTTTCAGGGTGTAGTCATTTAGCCCTTGGCATCAAGTCTTAATGACATGCTTTGATTTTCTGATAAAGGAAAAATTTATTACCGTAAGTGAATTTCAAGAAGATGACTAGGTGACTTTTGCACTATTTGCAGTTTAAAAAGTTGATTCTTTGCTGTAGATAGGCTAGGCATCATCTATTCTAGTCTGAGGAGAAAATTACGGATTCACTGAATTCGATAGACATTCTACCATTGACTGCAATCCGTCTAGGATTTTAAGTTACTCAAGCACATCAGTTCTAATAACATGACTCCTTACATCTGTTTACTAGTGGCTTGGTGTATTTAGCTGTCACATAGCAGGACATAAATATCCTTGTCCATTAACGTGTCACCATACTTTCTATGTCCAAGAGCAAAAGTGATGGGGTACTGGAAGGGTGGTTCTGTTATGCAAGTCATTATAACTAGTTGAACCAAAACCACTTTTGCAGACCTGGATATTAATTTTATTTGCTGCTATCTGTGCTATTACTTCCCCCCCACCCCCTTTTTTTTTCTTTGGTTTGATTCCTTGTAAGTATTTAAGTGTTAAATTCTGCTGTATTTGTACGTGTATTTTACCGTATAGTGCTCAATTACTTTGTGAATAACAAAATGTGAAACAACTTAGAGCACTCCACAGTGTTTCTACATACTATCACCTAAAACAAAGTTGAAGACCACCTAAGATATAAAAAGCAAGTGGCACATAAATAGAACATTTGCTTTTAAAAATAAAAAAAAGCCCTTTAAAACATCCTACTTATTTATATTACATTAAAGATTCAAGTAGTGGCTAAAATTACATACAGAGACGTGCTTCATTTCAGTGCACCACATTTCGTTGCTGCTGTTAAAACTCTCTTAAGACTAATTGTTGCTTTTACCTGGAATTCTGTGTGCTCGTGTGCCTTTTAAAGGCAAAGGGGTTTATATATCAAAACCTAGTTCTAATGAGGAAATTCTTTAGCAATTCCTCACAACAGTCTTTTGGAGTTAGGTGTAGTCCCTGGTGACTGACAATTTCCTTCCTTACTGCATGTGTCTGATTGCAAGACTTGTTGTGTTTGCATAGCGGTTATTCCAGTTCACTAATAAATCTGAAGATCTGATCACACAACTGAACCAAGGTGTGTTCTTTGGTTCATTCGAGGCAAATAAACAATTTGTTTGCCTTCTGTTTACAAAGCTTGAGCAAATTACAGTAGCCAAACCAATGCACCTTGCCATTACATATTAAATGTTCCTTCATTATTTTAAGGTCTCCCCTTAAAATATATTTTCTTGCTTGAGGTAGCTTGTGAGAAACTATAAAACTGTTTTCTAATCAACTTTCACCATTAATTCTGCTGCTTATTTATTTTGTTAGTGAAGTATAGAAACTTTGTTTCTACATGCTTATGATATCTCAGTTTTGTACACCTTAGAATTTAATGGTTTTATGGTAAACTTTTTTCACCGGAGTTAATTTCTTTAGTCTATGAAAGTGGATTTGATTCAGCCTAATGCTGTTTCTGTGGGGAAAAAAATAAGATGTGTGCTGTATAGTCCAAATATTCTCTACCTTATGAAAGTGTTGTTTTGTTTTTTGAATACCAGACAAAATCAACAAGTCTTAATAATTGTAGCAAGGTAAACTTGTGACCTGAATACCTCAAGGTTTCTTCATATTTGAGAAATTAATATAAGGTTGCACATATACAGCTGAATCTGAGGAGGAATTTGTGCCCCAACAAGCATTTAATGATCTTAGGTATTCCCTTTAATTAGAGTGCAATTTAAGATGTCAAAACACCAGATAAAATTGTGAACAGTAGAGTTGTAAGCATCTAGGGAAAAGTAGAGGTCATACTTTTAAAAAATGTATATGAAAGCATTTGTTACTATGAAAACCTTAAGTTTAAAATCCAGCTGAATGGTAATAACTGAATTTTAAAATTGTGATTACTTTTCCCAAAATGATGACTGGGGCAACAGAGGTTGTGTTAAGATTACAATGAAAAATCCTATCTTAAACTTGCTACTATTCTGCTCTATTTATGAAGGTGTTAATAATACCTCCCCCCCTCCTTTAGGTTTGTTGACTGGTGTTGTTGTGGACTCTGGAGATGGTGTAACTCATATTTGCCCAGTTTATGAAGGTTTCTCTCTCCCTCATCTCACCAGACGGTTAGATATCGCTGGGAGGGATATCACTAGGTACCTCATTAAGGTAAGGTGGAAAGAATTTTTAAGATTGAGGCTGGTGTCTGTGGTACATTGGTTCAAGTTAGAATCCCTTGATAGCAAGAAACCACTATATATCTTCCCTTTATTATTCATATGTCAATTACAGAAAGAACTCCTGTATTCTCTGTATTGCTTCAGTCTATCCTTACTATGTTTCCTCATTTAAATCACATGTGATAGTATTGATATTATTCAGAGACTTCAGATTTTCTTAGTGGCAGTCTTGTAGGAAGGGATTTTATTCCATATTTGGGAAGGAAAAACTCCAAAGTTGGATTTCTTGATACATAGAATACAATTTTGTTTTCATTTTATCAGTTCTATTCATCTGTTTTCAGAAAGACTTTTTCTTACAGTGCAGAAAATAGTGTAGTGATTCTTCCCTGATTATTAAATAAGACAGTATGTTTTATAGACTGTTTGTTTGTTTTTAAATATAAGCAACATTCTGGATTGACAAATCTTATGGTTAAACTGGAATATTGGAGTGTTCTGAAGTGAAGTCCTAAATATAAGAATTATTTTGATTATCTTTCACTTGCCTTTGTAATGGTTATACTGAAAGTTGTAAACACTAAGAAAATTCCCCACTTCAAGTAATGCTGCTATTCTACTTTTCTGGTAATAATGGATATGCTGTGACAGATTTGACTTAATACTAAATTTGCAGTTAAAGGGAGATGAGCTTTTAAAGATATGTGTTTGAATGTACCCATCTACTCATAAAGAGATCTGGACTGTTCCTCCATTTACTGCTAACCTAATATGTTCCCTCTAGCTCCTCTTACTGCGAGGGTATGCTTTCAACCATTCTGCTGATTTTGAGACTGTTCGCATGATCAAGGAAAAGCTGTGTTATGTGGGATACAACATTGAACAGGAGCAGAAACTGGCATTAGAGACCACAGTACTAGTTGAATCGTACACGGTGAGTGTTTTGAGACAGCTTTTCTTGTCCTAAGCTTTATAGGTTTAAATTCAGGTAGCATTTAGCCTTGATTCTTTCCAAATTTTTCTTGGCAGTAGCTCACTTCCCAGACATAGGAGTCTGTAGAATCAGATTACTTGGTTCTGGGAAAACTTTTAAAAGCTTTTTTTTATTATTATTATTTTTTGTTAATTTTCCATAAGACTTTGTACTCATTTTTGTCATTGTAGATCCTTGAAATTTGAATATTATAGTACAGGAACTGGTAGAGAAAGTGGACTTACTCTGCAATGTCAGATTGTTTCAGCTTCATCCATCTAGCAGTGACACGTATGAGACTGATATCTGTTGACAAGAATGGTAAACTTGCTCTTAGTGGAAACTTCCTGTGATCACATACGGAAGAAAGAACTTGCAGGAAAGCATTACTCTTGCTGTAAGGTCATCTTTTAAATTGATATTAGGAGCTGTATTGCAAGGAAATGTTTGGTACGTCAGTATCAATGTATCTGGTCCCTGATGTCTCTAAGTAAATTGCATGACAATTGAAGAATTTTTATCTTCTTTCAGTAGTACTGAATGACTTCTTGCAGTGGTGACAATTATCAATAATTTCCTGTTTTAAAACATTAGGGAACAATGTAGGTAATTTCCTCTTGGTTTGTTTAGTATCCAAGTGGCTAAAAGTAGTCTTCTAAATGGTGTTTTTTCTTCACTAGCTCCCAGATGGCAGGATTATCAAAGTCGGTGGAGAACGGTTTGAGGCACCGGAGGCTCTCTTCCAGCCTCACTTAATCAACGTAGAGGGGGTTGGTGTGGCTGAATTGCTGTTTAACACCATCCAGGCCGCTGACATTGATACCAGGTAAGAGCAGAACACTTAAAATCCTCTGTCAGGGTGCAGGGGTGATGCAAGAACTGCATTCAAACAAAATAGCATCTTTGCTTTAGACACTAATATGTGTGCCGCTGGGGGAGGGTGTATACTGGGAGCGGGGCTCAGTCTGAGATTTTTGGAGCTTAACAGGTTGTCTGGGCTTGACTACTTCAGTATGAATGAACAAGGATAAAATCTTGAAAGCACAGTCTTTTTACTGCTGCTTTCTGAGATGCCTGGAAAAGCACGAGCAAGTCTGCCAAACTCGTGCAAAGTCTGTCTTTTTTGTAGTGACCATTTTTTAGATTTGTATTTACTCCCCTGTACGTACAGGTACCAACTTGTACCGCAGGGTATACTATGCGACACTAGAAAGACTATTTTTTTTGTCAGGTCTGAATTCTACAAGCACATTGTGCTGTCTGGAGGGTCCACCATGTACCCCGGGCTGCCTTCGCGACTGGAGCGGGAACTTAAACAGCTCTACCTGGAACGAGTTCTGAAGGGAGATGTGGAAAAACTCTCGGTAGGTACCGAGTCGCTGCTTTGTGGGGCCAAGGTTTATCCTGAATCCCCACTAGAGGGAACCAAGTAGTCAGAAATGACAGAAGCTGCGGGTGGCCCTCCATGCAACTTGCAAAATTACTGCCTCTTGGTTCTTCACACCCCTGTGTTTCATATAGGTGGCTTGTGCGTATATACTTGCAATAAAGACACCTTCTAGTCCGTGCTAATAGAAAGTAATTCCTGAAGTCTTGGGTTAGTTTGAATGTAAAATGGGCTGATAAATTCTAGGGCTCAACTTGTAATGTAGGATAAATGAAGCTAATGAGTTTTTGTGCCTTGAAGTCATCATTGAGCAAAAATGATTTTTATCTGTGGAAGTTTTGGTTCGTGCTATAAGTGAAATACTCAAAAGTAAGAGGCTAGAGTTCTCACACACCTTCAAGTGGAATAAATTTCCCTTGTTCGTTGGTTATTGTGATAAGCAGACAACAGCCACACACATGTTACAGAGGTAACACTGCATTGTAATGCTATCTGCTTTTCAAGGAGGAGATATTTACAGAGAAAATTCCTTTGAGTGGAGTTTCTAATGTTGAACTGAATTGAACTTCCCTGGTTCTTAATACAGTGTTCTCTAAAGATCTTTTGCAGCTATATGGAATGACTCAATTGTACAGAATGTTTTAACTCTAAGACAGTATTTCACACATAGCTTTGTACTCATTTTTGCTCTTGAAGTTAGAGCTTTAGCATCGAAGAATTTAAGGGAATATTAATTAGTTAAGCTGGTCTAGATTGTATAAATTTAAAATCTGTTCCATCTGCCCTTCTAAAACTTGGTATAATTCTAAAATATTTTGTGGTTTGATCTGGTAACTTCTGATAATTTTAGCAATTGAAGCTTAGGAAGTATTTCACTCTTTACAGTGTTCATGAAATGCAAAATACAGTCTTTAATTTTTGTATTCTGACTCCTGGGCTTTTTGTGCATATACTGAAAGTATAATTTTGGGGAAAGTGTCAATAGCTGTCTCTAATTTCCAGTGCAAAGTAGTTATTTTACTTTGGTTGCGCAAGCTGGAAGCTCACACAGAGTGCCCTGTGCTAGCATTTCAGTTTTTTGGTTGCATTTTTCTCATAAACAGTTTCCATTTCATTGTTCTGGTGGAAAGCACAATTTTATTTTGAAAGGCTTTGTTTCAGGAATCCTAGTAACAGTTTCTTTTCTTTTTCTTAGAAATTTAAGATCCGAATTGAAGATCCACCTCGTCGAAAGCACATGGTGTTTTTGGGTGGCGCGGTTCTAGCAGACATCATGAAAGACAAAGACAACTTCTGGATGACCCGACAAGAATACCAAGAAAAGGGAGTGCGTGTGCTGGAAAAGCTTGGTGTGACTGTTCGATAAATCCCAAAGCTTGTTCCCATCACATGTCTAAAGCTTTTTTTTCCTCTCATTGCCAATCTCTGAACTCACTCAGCTACATGCTATGGAAAGGCCTGTCTGTGGCCTTTTGACCCAAAGGTCAGGTTTTGTTCTGGTTTCTTGGGGTAGCTTTTGTTAAATGTTTCTTAATGTGGCTAAATTTGACTATTAGATTTTGACCACTTCCCTGCAAACAAAACAGAGCAAGAGCAGCCTGTCTGCTTCATTGTTCCTTCCCAGTAGGCAATTGGGTAATTCTGGTAGGCTTTTTCTTCTGGGTTTATTGCTGTAGTACTGCTAGCTTTTGTCTCTAGTTCACAAGGGGTTGTGTGCCTTTTTTAGCATAAGAAAACCTTTAAACAGGAGTTTTTGCTATTGGATCATTGTGGTGATTATCTTTGCATCTTTTTGCCTCTCTCTACATTATGATTATTTTTTTTTCTTTCCTGCAAGTAGGAATTTTGATTAAACATTGTTAGAAACTAGTTTAACTAGCTGGAATGGCTTTAACACACAGTTTCGATGTAATGTGGTTCCATACGCACTGCTGCCTGAACTGGCTTCTGAGGTGGTTTATCCTTAAAGGTGGTGGTGGGGCTTTCATACTGTATTTCTCTAAGTGGGCATGTACACAGTTGCCACAAACAGAGAAACACCTGATATTCTGGCAAATGTAAATTTGTGGCCTTAGGTGTCTCTTTCTGGAGGGAGGAGACAGGTTTGAGCTCTGTTGCTTTTCTGTTAAGGGACAGCTGGGCGTCAGTCTGACCAAAAATGCCTCTTTTTATAGCTAAATTTTGGTACCATGTTGTCTCAGCATAGGGAGCAAGAATGTTAAATTAGCTATTCTGTAATTGTTGAGAAACTTAGATACGCTGAGACAGGAGCCTCTAAACTTCTGAAGAGATTTAATACTTTCAGAAATTCTTGTGAAAACTGTAACTATAGATATGAAAACCCCCAAAACTAAGTTTTAAAAGTCTGATGTTTTAAGTGCTTGTATGTACATCAGAAGCACTTCAATTAAACTTTACAAGTATATTAACCTAGTGCCAAGTAGTTACTGCGAATGAATATTTCAATGACCAGTGTTTATTGCAGCAAGCAGATATTTATAAACCACCACTGGCAGTAGGTTATAAAGAATGGCCTATATTTGTTCCAGTTAAAAATAACATTGGAATATGAGATGATGTTGGTTGGTAAATATCCACAATTCATTTTGTCCAGTCTTGATTTTTGATACTTAACGTGGGATGGGGAAGGAAGTGAAAACCAGTGATGAAAATGCTGTTTCCAGAAAGTACATTAAAGCTGAGTTGTTCTGAAAAATAGAAGTTGTCACTACTAATTATCAGCCATCTTCTCTAAGTATAGTTGCCTGTATTTTCTTCCTACTAGCAGACTGGTAACTATCTTTGCAATAAAATCTGCCTTACATAAAGCATAACAAAAACTGCTTGCATACGAATGCCAGTTAGACTTAGTTCTACTTTGCTTTTCATGGAAATACTATATCACTTCTTACTGGTTTTCCAAGCCTACCGTAACATTTAAGCATAAGGAAGTTAAGATCTGCTTTTGACTTCCAAACCTTGGAATGTATGAGAGATGCTTTCATATACTTGCCATTTGTCTACATCTTTACATTAATAATTGACCCCAGGAACATGGAAATATTAAACTCCCTTGGATTCTTAAAATTTGCTTTCTTTCTAAATCGAGCAGACAGCTTCCTTTTGGCTGAGCGAGCCAAACAGGCAGAAACCATGTCTGCATTTCTCTAATAACAAGACAGTCGCTATAGTATTGCGAGTAATGACCATTTAATTATAGGTGGGTGGGGTTTTTTGCAGCTATATTTACTCTTAACTTGAACAATATGAATTTACAGGCATGCCGGTCATGCCTCAGTGCATGCACTTAAGCAGTTACTAGATTTTTGGGGACATGAATGTAAGGGGTACTCTGAATTCCTGTAGTCTTCTGAACACTTAATACACAAGATTTAAAAATGCTGTGGGCTTGCTTTAGAGCTATGGTTTCTCATGTGACTGTCTCTGGGCTTTTCGGACAGTGTTGAGAATCATGGAAATAAACCAAAGAATGACTTTTAAAACCTTTTTTGAATGACAATCTGTCATGTGATTTTACAAATCTAGACCTTGACCCTGCAACCCCTTTTCTAAACCATCTTCTCCCCTGTTCATTGGCTTCGGTTAGGTATATGCATGTTTGAGTAAAGGTTTTGGAATTTGGCCCTTTCACTAGAGAACTTCACAGCACTATGAGTAATAAATGTCAGTTGATTGTGCAGAATCTTGGGTTTCCATGGAAACCGTGTATATATTTTAAAAAAGGCAACTAGCATTTTAAATTCCAGCTATCATGGATTCAGAAGAATGCATACGTAATCAAAATACTGAATGGGGTGTTCTAGTTGTGCTCAGTGTGATTCTCCATGTGTGTGTTTGCACACACGAGAGTGTGTATGTGCGTTCTCTCAGCTGACAGCTTCAATATTGCTATGAAAGCAATCTGGTTTTAAAGTTTTTTTTGAAGGCCAAATAACTTGAGTTGTATTTGCAATATGCTTCAGCTCCTATAAAATTAGAATAGAAGATGCCGTATCAGTTGTAAGTTTTTTTTTTTTTTTGGAAGCATCCTATTTTTAATGTTAAGCTGCTTCAAACTGCCCCCCCCCCCCCCCCCAGTGTTCTAGGATGTTAACCGGTGTAACACAAATGGCTTTTTATACAGTTCTGAGTAATGTTAACACACAACACTGGTTGAGACCATGAATGGAAATAAACATCTATTTAAATTGACAGGTCTTTTAAATACAAAAATAAAATCAGATTTTTTTCAAAGTAGATTATGTTTGCTTTGTTTCCTTTGGGAAATCACAGTTCTGTCAGTTTTTCTCTAGCTTAACTTCCATCATAAAACTATCATGAGCTGCTTATGCTGAGGAAATCTGACATGACAAAATAACACATTCCCTATTGATTGCTGTCGTAGAGTGAGAAAAGCACCCCTACTCCATTCTCTAGCCAAGACTCCACTCCTTCCATCATAGTTTCTTTAAAAAGAAAATAAAATCCTTATCCTTGGACAGGAATCTTTTCTAGTTCAAGCTCTATTCTCAGTACTGCAAAACAGGAAGAGCCCTCAACTTGTATTGACTTCAGCATCCCTGGCTAAGCTCAGAAGACACATAATGATGCTCTGTTTAGGAAGATTCTCCTCAGCATTGCTACCTTGTGTGCTACTTCACCTGCATTCCTCATTTTAACTGGTAGAAGAACTGTATGAGGGGTTAATGTGTAGCATTTAGAAAGATGCACTGGTTTGAAGCAGCTCGTGCACCTGAAATTTTGTAATTCTCAACTTGCTGTGTGGATTAGTGGCTGGCCCACTAATCACGATGCATTTATCTGGCTTTTGAAATGAGCTCAACCAGCCTCTTCATGCCAGCTCATTGTACATGCTGTTCTGTATGTATGTTCCCCAGACATCATGTCCCCATAGGATAATGGCTTTGGTTTTCTTAGAGTGAACCAGTATGTGCAGTTTGGCTCTGGGTGCATCTGTCTCAGTGGCTAGGTCAAACACATGCCATCTTAGATACAGGTACAGGTAGACAGGATTTTAATAGGAAAAAAAAAACCAAACCTAAACCCCAAATGTTTATTCCATCACTGTGCATTTTTTGGGGAAAAAAAAAAAATCAGGCTTTACCTCTGCTCGTAATAATTCATGTTCCCCACTCTTCCCCTTTGGCTTGCTTTGCCTGACATGGCTTTTGTGTGGAAAGGACTAAATACAGCTCAGTCGACATTTGGTAGTCAACTTTTTCAATAGTGAATTCTTCCCTGGGGGCACTTCATCTATTTTCCACAAACAGGCTTCATTAGCTGTCTCAATACTGTGAAAAAGCAAGTTTTGGGTGTTTTGTTGTTTTGTTTTCTTTTTTAAATCCAAATATATCTCTTCCTGTGTTCTAGCAACCAGGAGAACACTGTTAGAAAAAATTGTTTTGGACCTTTTCAGCAAGTATTAAAATCTAAACAAATTTAGCCCTGCCTTCTGATAACTTCTTCCTCTCTAATGGGTTGGTTTGTTATCCTGGTCACTTTGCCATTGTAGGCCTCAAGAAAAAAAAAAATCTTCCATTCAGAGTAGGCTGCTAATTTTGCCTCTTACCTTCACTGCATTACAACATTAAGATCAGCTTTAAGTAACATCCTCCAGATAAATAGCTTACCTTTCTGTAACCTGTTGGTGCAGCCTATTGTCACAGCTAACAACTGCATAAAACAAGATTGCAGTGCTTATCACCCAGACAGCTGGAGAACAGCTTCTTGTCTGCCTTGTGCCATGCTGAGTTCTGCTCTGGTGCTGCTGAAACAAGGAGGAGAAGTTCAGGGAGGAGAGGAAGTGTGGGGCTTTGCTTCTCAATTTTTTTTTCCCCTTTGAAAGCAATTCCTTAACATTAAAGATTAGGGAAACAATTTATATTCTGGGTGATAAGTAAAGCATATTAAGAGTTTTAGCAGAGATTTGGGATGATGCTAAGGGGCATCTTCCAACCACAGAACTTGTGTTCCTTCCCATACTTTTTTTTTTTAAAAAAAATCTCTGTTCCCAAAAGCCTAGGAATGGTAATTAAATTGTAGCTGCAGGAATAATGACAGATATGGGCCCCTTGCCTACACCTTTTCATCACCGCACCCATCTCCCATCTGTTTTTTGTTTGCCCTAGAGCTTAAGTGGTTTCAAGATCCTCCTCTTGCATGCATGTTCTCACCATGTGCCCATTTTAAATCTCTCCAGGTATTTTAATGAATTAATTAATTGCCAGTTGCTGACCTCAACACAAGTACATCCTGTAAGTCCTGACTTGCATCAGGCACTTTTCTTAGCACAGCCCCTTCTGGGGGCTAGTCCAAATCTAAACCTTTGTGTTGTCCAATAACTTTCCGTTCTAAACCACTCTGTGTAACCCTGATTTTGGCTTTCCCTGCCAAAGCAGGAAAGGCAAGGGTGGCATTAAGGACATGAAAGGCAGTATTTCGGGAAGCACCCAACCACATAATCTCCTTGGAATATTTTAGGGTTTTCCCACTGTAGTGGGTATCAACACTACTTCAAACTACCATGGGGCAAGTCCAGCAAGAGCAGGTGGGATTTATATTAGCACCTGTAATACTGGCAGATTGTCCCCTCTAAGAAAGTCTTGTAAAGAGGGTGCTAGTGCTTCCCATAGTGTTACTAGGTAATAACCCGGAACACGAGCCTTTAAAACGTAGTCAGTGCTGGAATCCACGTAGTACCACGTGAGAACAAAATGCTGTAATGATAATTGCTCATTATCTAATTATACAAGAACTTACAGCCCTGGAGGGTGAACAACTAATTAAATGGTTATCTGCTTTTAAAATGGCAACAAAGAAATGAGGACTATTCATGCTTTTGGTTCTTGTTCCAGTACTGTCAGCAAAGTCACGTGTTCCTCAAAAGGTGAATGAGGCAGTCCAGGACGGACAGAGGTCTCCCCATCCTGATGCTCTGAATGCCATAGGGGGTTATTGAGGCAGGGAACTTGCTTTTAGGAGAGTAGGCTGCTTACTCAAAATCAACCTAACTTTTGAGCTGCAACTCAAAATTAAGGAGTATTAAGGGAAGGCAGCCAATGCTGGCCTTCAGAGCAGTATGGGTCACCTTTTACATTCAAGGATTGGCTTGTGCAGAATTTTAAAGAGAATACATCTGGAGCACTTGGTCCCTTGGTGTGGATGCAATGTGCTGGGGGGACAGGCCATGGTTCTACTGCATGTTGGGGCATGCTGTTACCACCTAGGAAAAGAGCTGCCTGTCAAAAAAAAAGCAGCAGCATTTCTCTGTGTGATTAAAGACCCTGCAGCTTTTGCACCAGCAGTAGTAGACTTCTGTAAAACTCTTACCCTGAGTGCTGAATCCACCAACGATTAGCACCCTAGGCTCTAATTTAACTTTCCAAAAAGTACCAGACAGCTTCTACCCCATCTCAAGGCACATGCTTTCTTTTAGAGCCCTCATTCCTGCCTCTCGGCATTTGTATGCTATTGCCCCACTTGCAAAAATACCAAGCACCTCACTGCTTAAACCAGGGCCCCCAAATACAAGGGACGTGCCAGCCTTTTCAGAGCAGAGCAAACACCCCTGACCTGCTGTTCTTCACTGTTGTGGGATGAAGGCAGGCAGCAAGCGTGGCTCAGCAGGTATCAGCAGGACAACACACTTCTCCTTGTGCCACAGCAGTGCTCCAGCAAGCAACCGGTGCTGAGCTTCTGTGGGATTTGGAAACAAAGCGTTCCTCTGCTTGTCCTGCCTATGAAACCCTATCCTGTAGGCATTCTCAAAACGTAGCCTGTAGGCTATAAAACACAACTGCGCAGTTGTGGTGCTCCCTGGTAGCTCACAGCTCACACCTGGGACATGGCAGACAGTGGTTTAGAGCTGTTGGCTTTGGAGGGGGCTGCAAAGCCCAGATAGCTACCCCACCAGAATAGTCCCCTCAAACATAACCATGAAACATGGAAAGCAGAATTTGTGCCCTTTCCAGACCCAGGGACTAATGATTTTAATCAGAAAGGCATAATTGTGACTGGGAATGAAATTTCAGCTAGCACAGCGACACCCAGGCGGTTTCTGGGGAGCAGCTGATGCGCTCTTGTCCACATTCTTGCAGTAACAGGGGTGTGTACATTTTTAGGTTGCTGTTGATTACAGAGCTGTTAGCTGGATGTCTTTTATATTCAAACTGGCTTTTTCCCCACTTTCCCCAAATACATGGTGCAAGTTTCTGCTGTTAAAGGGGGGTACTAACTTGGGAGGTAGGTTGGTCCCTTATAAATCAGAACGCTTGCTATTTTTGGAGGTTTTCTTAAGGAGTGGAGTGGGTCAGAAGGAAGTGACTTTTTTTTTAATTCCCCATCCCCCCTGACATTGTAACACAGTTGTTGCTTTCAAGAATATGCATGGTCTGTTTTCTTCAGACTATTGGCTCGTCTGGTAAAATAATTAGCTGTTAGGCAGACAGAGGGAAAGGATCACATCTGCACAAGACAGGAAGACTGGGACAGTAGAAAGGGGAAAAAGAAAAATCCCTGCTTGAATCACAGCTGCCCACCATGCATAGTAACAGAGCTTGCCAAGAATATTCAAATTGATTTAGGGAGAAAAGCTGAGGAAAGCGTTTAACCCCAGCCTTCTTGGATCCGTGACAGTATCTCTATGGGCTGCTCTGCTCCCACTTCAGGCTGAAAGAAGGGTTTTCAAGCTGCGTGTTTCAGCAACCATCCTTCCTCCATCCCCCTTCCCCTTTTGCAACAGGAACACAAAACACAGACTAATTGCCAGGCACGAGGCTGTGAGCAGCTTTCCATACTGAGAAAATAACCAAAGGTGGGAACATTTATTTCATATTGATGGGATTAAATTGTAATTGGATCATGTGATTAAAACCAAGAGCCAGGCAAATTATTTGTGACTAATTTCGGGCAATGGGAACCTTTTTGCTGCCTGCCATACACTCTGAATTAGGCCCCTTCTCAACAGAAGTGTTCGGCACGTGCATCGTCTGCAAACAACCTTTTCAAGTGTGCGAGTCCAAAATTACTTGCTCAAGAGTTTCCGAGCACATACATCCATTGCAGATTGTTCTCAAGCAGTTGTGAGGGTTTTGCATCAAAAAATACAAGTAGCAATTAGTTCGGACAAGCGAGTCATACAATAAATCCCTTTCCCAACTTAAATAAATCTAAACCTGTAAGAGTATGCTCATTTAATGATTAAAAATAGGGTGTTGGGAGTATTTGTTCTCACAACCTGTTTTCTCTGGGACTGTCTTTTCCTGCAAGAGTCCCAGGCTCAGTCCCAGCAATTTCTTTGGGGTAAATCCACAAAAAGATGTAGAAATGCACAGAACTATATCCAAATAAAATAAAAGTGCTATAATGCAGGTGTTTCTATACTTGATTTCAGGTGCTGGTGCTTAGGTTGCAATCTGGAGCCCTAAATGCCACCTAAGCTGTGGGTGGGCCTTCCTTGCCAGCTGGAGCAGCCAACTCCAGCATTCAGCCCCTCCAAACCTCTGCTCAGCTGCAACCTCCCTTACAACAGGAGGCCTTTGGCGCATAAGCTTTTTTCCAGTTAAAACACAAGTTCCCTGGGTACCTAAATGTCTGCTGTGAGGCAAATGCAGATCTGCTGAGACCCTGACAGCACTGAGCAGCTATGCGCTGTGTCCATGCCTAAACCACAACAGGCCTTACCAGCAAAGCGTTCTCCATCAAGCTTGCCTGCGGAGCCAGGCTGGAAGATGTGTGCGCAAGATGTTTTTGGATCAGGTCTCACACAAAAACAGCTGTGGGAGGAAATGGGCCCAGTAGTCAGACCACATTCACCATTAATATTCATTTATGCGCAAATACTAAACACAATCATAGATGACTTCTAAAGGAATGGGCCTAAATACCTCCAGGAAGAGACAGTTCTGTGCTCTGGACAAATGATTTAGAGGCCACTGAAAGGAAACCCAAACCCTCTTCCTCTATTTCATGAGAAGGGCCTCTCTTGCAGAGTTCCTGCCCATGCATCCTGATGATGAGGAGACATCTTATAACACAGGATTAAGCACCTGAATGGCTTTGAGGGGCCGCAGCAGTGTCCTCAGCCTCTCCTATTTGCCAGGTTTTGGCAGCTCCTTGCACACAGCTGACCAGCTCCTGGGGATCCTCTGCACACCCTCCCACATGCACCAGCATGAAACGGTGTACCTGACAGCCCCGAGCACTGGCAGCTCCCCCAGGCTGCAGGAAAGCCACATCCTTGCATAGATTCAGGTCTCCAACTGCTCCATAGCTCCTGTGGGAGAGAGATGATCCTCCTCTCCTGCAGCACAGGAGCACCAAGCAGGTATTGGATATAAATGTACATTGCAGAAGGCTCAGATACAGGAGTAAAGCAGGCTGTATCTGTAGTTAAGTGGATATGTTTGAGGGAGCATGCTTGTAGTTTAGTTACAAAAGGAGGAAAGAGGTGTAAAACAGAATGACATATTTTTGATTTTGAATGTGGTTAATCGGAAGCCCCAAAATCACATCCCTGAAGTAGGCAGGATTAAGCGCAGCAACATCCCAAAGAATGACAGAGATCGAGTGCCCCAAACTTAGAGCAGCAAGTCGTCATCAGCTCATGGCAAGACAGAAATGGAATACGGAAAATGCAACCCGAGAAAAGAAAACCAAACAGAATGGGAGAGAGACAAAGAGAGGGAAAGAGGGACAACAGAGAGGACCAGGGTAGGTGGAAGGAAAGGAAGGAAGGCAATGAGATGCATACCACTGGCTTACTAACCATACTTACACAGTCAAGACCACTGTCACAGACACATTTGCTGGCCTTGGCTGGTGACCATGCAATCAAGCATAGCCCAACGATGCCCTTCAGAGGACGTGGTCTGTCCCCCCTCATTTTGTGTGAGGTGACAACAGTCAGTGTGCAAATGTGTGGCACTTTTCCCAATGTTTAGAGTAGAGCAGGTGCTCACCCCTGGCCAGACTCTTTCTGAAGTCAATGAAATAAGTCCTGGATGGGATAAGAGAGGTGTTGAACAGTGCTCTAGGGGTCCAAGGAAAATTTTCACTTGTTCTAGCATTGCATTCTTATCTAAAGTACTTGATGCATCAAGGATTACACCCTGCTGGAACCAGCTATTTCACAGGGAGCACAGCAAAGATGGAAGTTTGGGTTTTCCTCAAGGATACAGCTCCACTTTGAGAGGCAAAGCCTAGAAAAGTGCATGAGAGGGAGGAGACATAGAAACCTTTCTCTCCAAGGTTTGCTCAAGTTCCCCGCTCATGCGGAGAAGTTATTAAAAGGGTAGGGAGTGTAAATCCACTAACACCAGGAACCCATTTTCTTTCAAACCAAATTCCTCTGTGAATCACTGTGAAGGAGCAAACACACAAGACCAAATCCAAAAACCATGTCGCTGCCTCCTTAGGAACCTCATATAGATGGTTAAGCATCACCTTACACTGATGGTTCATCTGACTTCCAATATATGCATGCACAAAACGACGCCTGCCAACTTCAAGGGAGATACTCATATGCACAACAGGCAGGATGAAGCCTTAAAACCACTAGTAGTTACACTTTTACTGCCAGAAGCAACAGTTTAATCTAAGTATTGGCTCCTGACAGAGGCTGTATTCTGAGGGACTCCAACATCTTTGCTCCATCTGAATAATTGCAAATGCCTGTCTTTAATATATTTTCAAGAATTGTTGGGTTTGGGGTTTTTTTTTAAGTACAAAAGAAAATGTTTCTATGTATACATTCATGGCAACAGAGCTACACAGAGACATAAACTAATGGAAGGTCCATATGTCGAGAGACTATCATATGTAATGAGAACTGCTGCATTTTTGTAAAATGTAATGGGACAGATACGCAGCAGCTGTGGGTTACTCAAGAAGCAGCTAATTTAGCAAGCTGAATTCAAGGATATTTCCCAGATCTCCCAAACAATGAATAGCAGTGTTGTTTAAGATTACCATTATGCCTTACATCCTCCTTTGACTGGAAGCAGGGGGAGGAAGCCTCTATCTGTGCTTCTGGGGCAGAAGTACATGATTAGTGCCTAGCTATCATAGGAAGTCCCAGGGGAGCAAGGGGGTCTGGACTTGAAGGAAGGAAGGAAATTGTGTAGGATAAACAAAAAAGAGCCTCAGGAAAGTGGTCGAGATGGGCAAGACTTGGTGAAAAATAGAAAAGAGAAAGAAAATGGAAATGCTGAAGGGATCTATTTGAGTTCTAGCTCAATATTAAACTTCAAAACAAAGATGCCCTCTTCTAAAACAGCAGTAGAAATTTAGCAGGTTCATATTTCTATACATTTAGGTTTGTTCTAAGGCAAGGTATTACTCATTTAAAATGTAAAAATAGCAGAATTTTTAAGGCTTAATTACCCTTAGATTTTACTTTTCCAGGGATTTTAGTCCCCCTCCCCCCTAAAAAAAAAAGGAAGATACAGACAACCTGGATGCAGCAGATGCAATCACAGCTCTATTTCACTATTCACTACTAGATTCACTGAGAACATGGGGCTGGTGTGATCTGTTCTCCCAAGGTGGCCAGTTTGCCAGCAGCCTAGGTACCCCGCAACCACCCCAGAGAGCCACAAACTCATTGCAGCTGTGGCTGCCCTGGCCCACAGCACAGCCCACTAGCTCCAGCTGCCCTGAATTCCCACTGCAGCTGGAGCCAAGTGCCTCCTATTGGAAAGGTAGATGCACCAGGGGACACACATCAGGATCTGCTAATTCATATGTTAAACCAGATTATACCTCCTGCTTCAAAAAAAAAAAAAAAAAAAAGAGGAAAAATTAAAAATGGGGCTAGTTCAAAGTCTGGCTCCCTACAAAATCTCCAAACTCTATTTTTTGTGGGGAAGGTCTCTGCGGTGACAGTGCCAGTGCTGCCAAGAGCAAACTGCTGCAGTTTGCAGCCACCTTTCTGCAGCTGGGAGGCAGAGGGGGAGGATAGGGACCAGCTAATCTTGAGTTCAAATTTGTTGCAGGTTTTACACATATAAACAAAAGCAGCCAGGCCCTCAGCAAATTAAGAGATTACCTGAGTGTACAGAGTTTGCAAAGAATTTTCAGATATAGTAACTTGGTAGTAGTAACTGAAAAGGAGATTGTTGCATTAAGACAGCTTGCATTTATCTGGTTCCCGGATCATGATGTTAGAATTTCCTCTTGCTGTACCGTTGAGATAACTGAAGGCTCTATCTCCCTGTAAAAGAAAAACACTTGATTTCCACACAAACGGAATTAGTTTACACAAGAGAAGTACCAGGAAAATCCACCTCTCCTGGCCAAGCTCTTCTCTCTGCTCTGCTGATGGAAATCAGGAGTAAATGCCTGAAGCTCTGAGACTTGCTGTGCACTCCTGGGGGTAGAGCAGAGCAGAGGCTCCTGCTTTGCTGACAGAGTCATTCCCACAAGCCTGGCTTTAGAAATTCATTATAGCAACAGGCTCGAGCCAAACCTTTTGCTTAGTTACACAGAGACGGGATCGCTCCTTCTGTTGAAATCAATGTTAAAAACCACTGAGTGGCTTATGTAATGTAGCATCAGGCCTCCAAAGTGTTTTATGGCAGAGCACATCTGGAGTCAGCAAAAGGCTATCTTGGGCCAAGAACTTTGCTCTTTGCCATATATGATCTACACATGCAAGTCTGGGGTGTAATTCTGCTCCTTGAGTCACAGCAGAAGCAAGATAACAGAGCTAAAGGAAATAATAATGGAACTACCTGAAATAATTACACTTTAAAATAGACATTTTTGCTTCTAACATTTTTTTGAGCTGACCCGTTACGTTTAATGATAAACAAATACCACTCTGGTCTCATATCAGAGCAAGGTTCCCAGAGCAATTCATGCCTTTGCACAAGGACAAAAGCACAGCCCCTCGGCAAGAGGAGCCTGAATTTATTCAGGAGCCCATAGGAAACAGCTGTTGCTTTCAACCCAGCCTCTCCTTTATCTCCTTTATTGTTTATTCATGTCTCAGCTAATACTAGCCACTGTGAGCAGGTCAGGACTCTGCACTCCAAAAAAGCTCCTCAGAAGCTAATGGAACTCAGCCCACTGCCAGTAGGATGGAAGAGCTGGGTTTTACATTATTCAATTCCCAGGTGGTGACAGAGGTAAATTCCTGACTTCGTTAGCTAATAGTGCAGACAAGAGCCAGGCCTTTGCCCCAGATTTTTGCAGGGGGGGGGCAAACATTCAGGAGCTGCATGAAGGAAACACAAATGCAACAAGCCAAAAACGGAGCATGCCTTTGGACATTTCTCCCCTTCTCCTCTGAGTTTGTTGACAATTCCTTTGTACTGCAAAAGATGTTTACTCCTCTTCTCTTCTGTAACGATATAGTGAGCAGGATTATGCTCAAACTCCTGCAAATGTGTATGTGTAAAGACTGTGCTGTGGTGTCATGGCATGCAGAAGTGGTTCAGAGCCCAAATAGACTGGGGATATTTCTACAGAGAAGCAGGGAAAAGGCGCAGAGCCGTGACCCCAATGGGTATTTGCTGGAGATTTGCTACCAGGCAGGGGGAAAGCCAGCAGTACTGAGCCCAACGTGAAGAACAGGAAAATGGAAGGCAGGGCTCCCATGTCCTCCTTCTAACTGCCTTCATTGGTCTCTGTTTCCCAGCCAAAACGTGGGTGTAATTGTTCAGGCATAGCATGAAGCTTTAAAGACTCACAGTGGATACGGCATAGCGGGAAGACAGCATGATGTCAGCAAGAAGTGAGTTGTTTTCCTCAGCAGTGGAAGAGCTAGAAATCCAGGGATGTCAGGACTTTAGTCCAAATTGGAAAAAGCATTTGAGCTCACCAGATTGGCAGGGGACAGAGGGACAACGCTGTGTCTCCCCTTGCAGAAAGGCTTGTTGATTTTCCTGAGTTACAAACCATCGAGGGCTGTACATATCACTCACACTCTTTAAAGTGCTGCAAAACCCAAAGCAGCGTCCCCATGGGGAGAGAAGCAACATGCATTTGCCATGGAGAAAGGGAGAGGAGAGGTGAATGCCTGCTCATAGAGCAGACCGCTTTTCATTTAACAGCAGATGACAGTGTCACTTATTTTCACAGACAGCTATTTAACAGTCAACATAAGGAAGCATCATGAATAGAGAACAGCAGACACAGCATAAATTATAGAGCTAACTAAAGAATATGGTTCCTACTCTACTTTAAAAGGCAGGCCAGATGTCTTCAGATACAGTCGACTGTTAGTTGGCGTGGCGAAACCCTTTCAAGACCAGCTAACTCAAGTCACAATGTGCGCTTGATTCGCTTAGCTGAACAGGGATCTTCCTGGGCTGTGAGCAGGATCTACGCACAGCTGAAAATACAGTGGGAATGAGTCAGTTCCTTGGAGCTTGTGTGGGAGGCAAAGACAGAACTGTGGGTGGCTTCAAAGTGTTAAACAGCCTTTTAAATTCAGGCCCAGTTTCTCAGAGGAATAAGGAAACAGAGATATTCACCCTGTCTGGATTTAGTTCCATGCCTTGGGTCAGCCTTGAGAAAATTGTTCTCTGATAGTAACAGCCACTTCCCAGGCGTGCAGGTCCGCTTGCTCCTGAGCCAGTTCAGCTTCAGATGTAATTCTGTGGCGTTTAACAGCAACCCAGTTAGTCCATCACCCATAGCAAGGCAGCAGCAGCTGGCCCTTCTCTCCTGACATCTGCAGGCTGCCTCTAAGGCAAGGCAGAGCCTCATCAGCTCCAGGTCAGGTGTCTGTCCATCTCTGCTCCCTGCATCTCAGCCCTTTTGCTCGAGCTGCCTGGGATAACAACTCTGCCAACACAGGCATCTCAGATGCCCGCTCCCTGCGACAATGGAGAGCTGCTTCAACCTTTCCAGCTCTGTATTGGCAGGGAGTTTCCCCACCCTGCAGTCTATCATTCCACCTCTGGCGCCAAGAGCTTTGGCATGTGGTCCTACCCACAACCGGTCTGCACATATGGGGGAAAGGGGATGCTGTGGGTTAAATTACCTGGTGCATTGGAAATTCAGGTCCCATCCAGTTACCTCCTGCCAACTGTTTGCCATTCAGCCCCGTTCTCCTATAGTGCAACCGGAGTCTGGTCAGCTCTAAAGAGGATTTATTGCTTTTACTGGATCAGGCTTACCCTTCCATTTAAGTGGATTAATGTGGGTTACCTCTAACTTAGCCCCACACAGCATTAGCCAAGTCAACATAAAGTTCTCTACTACTGGAAATGTTGTTTTTTCCCTGTCACGATGAATTTTTAATGGTCTTTATGTGCAAAAGCAGCTTTGCAAAATCTTAGGCTCCTGCTTTCCAACTTAGATGATTTGGCATGTGAAGAATGCAATGAATATTTAAACCTGTAGTTTGGCATAGCCTGCACAGAGCAGCTAGAAACCTAGCCCTGGTCTTTCGGGGACTGGCCAGGAACCATGCAAAACCCCCAGCCCGGAGGAACAGCACAGGGAACTTGTGAGGATACATCAATCTTCAGCACTCAACCAAAATCACCCTAACCCCATCATTCTTTTCTTTAGATTCTTTTAATTAACCTCAGGATTCATATGGAGGAGCTGTACGCGGGTGGAGCTGTGGGTTATGTGATAGATGACTCGGATCACTCTGCCGGTCGTATTTTATTCACGTGAGAGTAACTGTTGAAGGCTGTTATTTACCACTGGAACCAGGGTCCCCATCCCAGTAGACAATGTGCAACCATGTGGTAACAATCTCTGCCTGGAAGATCTTACAATCAAACCAGATTAGACAAAAGGGTCAAAAAGGAAGAGACCCCTCTTTTGCCCTCATCGTACAGATGGGTGAACTAAGGGCTCACACACAAGATTCAAGCAGACACCAATTAAGAGTTTACTGTAACCCCTTTGTACGCAATTTAGCCCACAGCAAAATCAAGGCAAGTCGACTTAGCTTTATTGGCTGTAAAAGGGCACCCGGTTCAGGAGCCATCACAAGAAAACCTCCATCATCCGCTTGAACACACAAGGATAGATGCTGGAATTCAGCCAAGACAACGTGGCTTTCATCTTTTACATGAAAGGGGGCTCCCTTTGACATTTTGAGGCCCACTTTTTTAAGAGCTGTTATGCAAACTTCGGCTCATATGAGCTTGAACAATATGGAGACGTGTACAACTGAAACTTCCAAAGTAAGCAACATTTCCATACGCTGGACCCCATTCTGCAAAGATGTATGCAGGAACAGTCCCATTGACTTTGGCTGAACAACTCCAACAGGTATCAGTTTGCAACCACCAGCCATAAAGGACCACAGCTGAAAGACATTTATTTCTGCTATCAATGTCCCCTGAGCCATGGTTTCAGTTTAGATATTAGCACGGAAAGATGCGCATTTCTTCAGAAATTGCTGTTGCTCTCTATCTCAGTGTGGCTTTCTGGAAATCCCAGGTCTAAATATTGGCAGTTCTGTGCTATTTAATTTGTGTAGCCATTAGACCTCCTGTAGCCACTGGCTGTCTTCACACGTGATCATATTTAGGAGGCTCCATAAGCTGGTATGTCATTATTTCAGTGTGTTAATTGATTAAGTCTGGCCTACATACAGTCAGCTGGACTATTTGGGTTGTTACTATTAGCAAGACCCAGACATTTGAAGCCTTTTGGAACCCAGGAATCTCTGTCATTATGCAAGTAGAAGCCCAAAGAAATCCCTTGGAATCATTGACTTTCCAGCTACAATAATTTAATTATTTCATAGATGGAAAGATACTCATATTGATGCACAAGCAAGTGAGAAAAAAAAGGTGAAAGCAGACTTCAATCTGGCAACAAAAAAAAAGCAAATCATCCACCTACAGCCCTTCAGAGATACAGCCAACACTCTCAGCTGAATTAACAAATTGTGAAGCAGACCCTTTAGCAGCTACAGCCAGACTGAAAAAACCCAGGGCATTACTTGACACATTTCTTTGCCCTGATTGGGAAAACATGTCACTTCCCTCCTAGATATCACTGGTATATGTTAAAACAAGTATTCCGCAAGTGATGAAAACAACAGCGCTTAGTTTCCAAAGGATGTGTCTGAGCATGACTGGCTGTTTAAGAGAGAGGTATGGTGTGAAAGTGAAGTTGCTCTTGTGGTGTGATGTTTAGTGTCCAGTTGGGCATGACTGCCAGCTGAGAGTTTATCCACAGGTAGGGCATTCATAACAAGGCTTTTCCCACATTGTTTTCCTGGTGTCTAATCAGTGATGAGCTCACACTTTGCTTTGCCTCAGCAAGAGTACTAACAGCTCTCCATTTTATCCATCTGCCTATTTTTATGAAGCCCATAGGAAATTACTTTCTTCAAGACCTCAGTTTGGCTTTCACTGGCTGTGTGGTTCAAGAACCATTACAGGAGTAGGACAAGCAGAAGATTAATGGTGCAAATTCAAATCTGTCAGAAACCAAGCCAAAGCTGAATTTGTGTGTGTCTTTTTACTCCAAGCTGTGATTAAATTCAATGAGGCGCAGAGCCCTAGGACCCACATCTTAAAAAACCCCATACCTACTATTTTCAGTGATCTGTGGCCTGATTTCCGGAGATGCTGATCATCTGTAGTTCATGTTGAAGCAATCAACAATTGCTAAACAATCATATTAGAAGTCTCAAATTAGGATCCAAGCATCAACCAATGAGTTTCTGCATCAGAACTGCTAAGTTTCTACTATTTGGCTGAATTGCTCACCTGGCCAGGCTTTGTTTTAAGCAAAGCAGGTCTTTCACTTGTGTTGCTTGTGACTAAGGCCAAATAGATGACCCCTAAATACATTGTGACGGCAACTGAGGCTGCAGAATTTTTCTGTGTTTCTTTACAGGGGATTGGAAAATGCATAGAGGAGCTTTGCACAAAGAAATAAACATGAAGAGGCATTTCAGTACTGTTCTATGTATTAGCCAGGCTCTTAGAAAAATAGCTGCCAATAATTAGTCTCCTAACTCTGTATTTTGGGGGTGATTATATATTACTGAAGCCAGTGGGAAGTTTGCCATTGACCTCAGTGGGGCCAATGTTTTACACCTACCCAGCTAGGAAGATTATGGGTTTCAGGAAGAAATTAAGACATTCAACACCTCTCAGAGCAAAGCCACTTGTACTTAAGAGCCTAAATATGGACTTTACACCTTCATCTCAGACACCCAGTTCATCCTAGTTTATATTCACAGCTACAGCACAGCCGTCTTTGAAAGTATCTGAGTCCCACAAAAGAAATATTATAAATGCAGCTTGATGTCAGCAATCTGACAAATAAACAAAACAATAAATTTGCCATCTTTTCACTACCCCCCTCATGTCCTCAATCTGTTTTGTGTCTTTTGACACATAGGAGGCTTCAGAGAAACTTGCACAACAATAACACAATATCATCCCAACAATAAGAAAATTAAAGTTAAAGGATCTGTAAAAGGGGATTAAAAACACTTGCCAAGAGAAGGATTTGGAGGAGGAGACACTGGCATTTGCAAAATGGCTGCTATAGGGCCACAGGTCCTGAACATCATCACATTTGCAGGGCTATCTGTATAAAAAACTGGCTGGGAAAAAACCTCAAACTCTCACTTCAGCACTAGAAAAATCTCCAGAGAAAACGGTAGAAGGGTTGTTATGGTATTTCAGAGAAATCAAATACATTTCAAATAAAAATTTGTTAGGCTTAATGAATAAACTCACATCACTGTTACATTCAATTGGATTTTTTTTTAAGAGGCACATAAACTTTCCTGTTTGAGGGGATAAATCAATGACAAATTGTCTGATGTTGGGAAGAAATTTCCTCTGCTAGCAGATGATTCCAATACAGAGTTTCTTGTATTCTCTCCCTTTGAAGTATCTGGTACAGGCTGTGGTTAGAGACAGGATATCAGCCTGATGAACCCCAAAGACATTTTCTTGTAGCTCAAAGTTCAGATGGTCACAAACAGCAGTTGTTCTGGTTAGAAAAAAGTATCACGCATTTGCTGTAAGTTCAAAAGCTCTCTGCTCAGCACCTGGATTTTCTGCTCTTCGTGCCACATCTTTACAACCACTTCCTTCAGGAACTGGCCATAAAATGTGCTCTGATGGTGACAGCTCTTAAAACGTTATGTATGCGAGTGCGTTTGAAAACAGTCCTTTCAGGGGTGCTGCTTTGTTGCAGGACCTTTTTCTCATGTATTAACATACATAACAGTACATAGGCACCCTTTCAGCATTTTAACTGAAATTCAGCATTTTAACTGAAATTTAACAGAAATTCAACCTAATATTGGAAAGAATTGCTGCCAGCTTGAAACCCTGCAAACTGTCAAAAATGAGTGAAAGGTGGCTGAGGGAATGTCCCTGCCAGTTTGTCACTTTTTAAGTCAAAACTGCTTACTCCTAGATACATTTTTGTTTTCTTTTCCAAGCTGGTTTGTGAAGGTCCAAGTGAATGAAATGACCTGGCAATTGGGCACAGGAAAAAGGTGACGAGCTAAGGTGCTAAGGTTAAAACCAGTGATCCTAGGGTCCCACAAAGCCCTTCCTCAGCTGTCAGCAGGATGCTCTCGCTCCTCACTCACCCACTTGTAACTCTGCAGGAGCAGAAAGTGGCTCCCATTTCACACACACCCCATTAAAGACAGAATTGGGGAGCTGGTGCACTGTGTAGGATAATAAATCCCTTTTTATGGACTTAGGCTGTCATTCTACCTGTATCCCTTAGGAGAGTCGGGGAGGGAGGAGACCATGGAAGGTTCACCTCAGGGAGTTGCCAGTGGAGGGGCTACTTTGGGTGCCAAACCTTGAGATACTGGCATCGAAATCCTGCAGATCCCAGGAGACAAATCCTGGCTTCACTTAAGTGTATGGGATTTTTGCCACTGACTTAAGTGGAGTCAGGATTTGACCCCAGGGAACTGGGGAATGCAATCTCCTGCCATTGAATGGTCTGTTCTTCTCCAGTCTTCTGGTCTACCTGATGCTGGAAGGAGTCCATTTGTTTAAAGTCTGGGGAAGCACAAATGCAGCAAATAGCATTTCATCTGTGATAGGTGCTAGAGTTTTGAAATTAAATGTATATGGTATTTCTTGCTACCTCTCTGACACATTACAGCCTTTCGAATCTCTCTGCAAAGACAGGGGTAAGCATGAGGACTTTGCTCACCCGGCAGCCTGCTCCAGGCCTGTGGCACTTCTGGCCACATGTGGAAGTACAACTATGTCTCAGTCCTGCGGCAGACGGCAGAAACCATATCTAAACTGTGGTACTGGCATCATTGCAAAGGCTGCCTTGCTCTGGCCAAATGGTTTCCACCAAACCCCTCCATTTCAGGCAGATGAATGAATGCACAGGCTTTCTTACTTGCCAAAATGCCCATGGTTTCCCCACAGCCCAGTCACTGGCCCCAGAGGAACAGGGCCACTGACCATTCAGCACTGACCCTCAAGTCACAGCAAAGCAGCTAACTCCTCTGAGCAGAAGACATCTCTCTGCTTCATTCTATTGCTATTTTGCTTTCTACTTTGGAAGCCTTCCCATTTCTGTGGCTGGCTCAACCACTTAATGGGGTTCTGGGGTTTTCCCCAAGATGAGGACGTTCACTGAGGTCTATTCACTAGGTGAACAGAGAAATCCTGCAGCGATACCCAATACTTGGGGCCACTGCACAGAAAACCCCATTCATTGTTGCCAAGCCACCAGGGTCAGCCACACAGCTGGAGTTTTACCTGTTTATTTATTTATTTAAAGGGTAACTATCACTTGGGTTTTTAGCTCATGTTGGTAATTTCAGATTTCTGCTCCAAAAGGATACGTGCGCACACACACGTGCATATATATGTGTATATACATTTCCTGCTTGGCAGCCTGAGCTGCAGTGTTGGTCTGAATGCTCCTCTCAGAGGCACAGACCACCTGCCCTTCCCAGCAGGAATACATGGAAACTGCTGGGGGTACTTTAGCTTGAACATCAGGCCCCGTACCAATACATTACTGTGACACTGGGAGCCTCATTTTAGGTACCCCTCAAAAGAAAAAAAAATAAAGGACTGTATTTCTACTTATGTTTCATATTTGGGATGAACCATAAATCCTGCATCTGCATTCAGTCCTAGCTTCTACTCTGCCTTTTTTAGCTGCTCACAGTTTTCTGAAGTTAATTTATTTGGATTTGAATTTTGCAATGTTCAGACTCATGAACAAAACCAGCAGAGTGCTGCTTCTTTTGGCTGCGCACATCAAAATGCTCTCTGTTTTAAGTTGTGGCCAGCACTTTTGCAAAATGTGGTTGAAAGTTACACTTTCTAACCTGACTTTTATCATTGTTCTCAGGAAGTTGTAAAGAGTAAGCACTTTTAAAGTGAAATCACTTGAGTTTAGTAGTTCTGGAATTGGGCTTTTAAGGTTGGAAATGGCTCTCCAGTGCACAAGGATGTTAATGCTTCAAATTTTAGAAGTGTCGGAGCTTTTAGTTTCTGAATCAGGTTGGAGCTAAATATAGTCTGAATACCGGAAATCTCAGATCAGAAAATAGGGTACATTTGGGAACATATCAGACTTGATACTTCAACATCAAGGATCTCACTGTTTGCACTGACAAGTTCCCTATCCCTGTTCTTTTTTCATAAGATTGAAATCTCACATCAAGAGCTTAAACAGTTAATAAGCTAACATTGGCACAACACTGAAACAGGGAAATTAAGAGTGTGAAAATCAGAAAAATGCTTGCTCAAAGTGGTAAGCCTGATACTAGTCCTGTCAGTTCCCTTAAAACAGATATTGGCCAATTCTGCAGCTCATCGTGACGTAACCTTAGAAAATGCAGAAAAAGAAATGTCAGTTCATATTACACTCTATATAATTAAGAAAAATTAAGAATTTTAGATAAGAATTAAGTTTAAGGCTGTGTATGTCTTCGTAATGTCTTAGCCATCCCAAAGTATGCATTAATTCTAGCTCTCCCATGCAACGATATGTATTCTTAAGTGACTCCTTAGGTCATTATATGAATTATATTAAGTCTGGAAATGACTTTGTACTTTCCTTGCCACCTCAGAGTACACATCAGTGCACAGAGCTGTGATTGTGCATGCAGAGAGCTGGGGTGTGTTACAGTCCTCGGAAACCTTTCTCTTTACAACCACCCAGAGCACTGCTGTGACATCCTGTCTCACACGACATTAGGCAGCAGGCTTGAAATCTAGCAGAAGCCAAACCAAAGTCTGTCAACTCTTCCTAAATGAATTTACAAGTAGGGAATGGGGGAATGAGATGAATGGCATGGGATGGTTGCGCATGAGTGCAGGGAAGCAACTAAAAATATTTGTAGAGATCTAAGTGCACCACCCCAAAAATACACACATACTTTCCACCATTTAAATATCTTGTCTCTGGCTGGAAGCCAAACATTTTTCTGTTTATTTCCACGTATGCCACCAAGATACTACGGAATTTAATTGCCTAATTCAAAATGTTAAGAAAATAACAGAAGGCTGAACATCCTGGAAAAGGACAAGGTGCTAGGAGGATGTTAACTCATCTAGCATTGTGTGCTGAAGAAAGGAAAGGGTTTCCGGTTGCTAGTGCTGCAAGCTCACTCTCAAATGATTTGTGAAAAAGGCTGCATTTGCTCTGTATGAGAAGCCAAGTTCTGCCTGTGATAAGCATTGGGAACACATACAATTATACCTCTTGGTTCCAGGTGTCCCGACAGCTACTTCCAATTTGCATTTGTAAGTGGAATAGCAGAGAAAGAAGATTTACACATTCCTTGCTGACTGGGCTGATTGGTTTGGTTTGTGCTCCGTACAGTGAGGCTCCTTAGAAGCCCAAACCTCCCAGTTAATCTTCAGAGTGACAGGAGAGACGACCTTTGGATGAAGATGGTGGTGGACTTGTGCTCGGGATACTTGTGCCACAGATTCCCCATGTGACATTACATAAGTCATTCAAACTCTCTTGGACTTCTCATTTTCACAACAGGGATAAGTCAGTTTTGCCTATTTAAATTGCAGCTCTCGGAGCAGAGTGAGAAAAACTTATTACTGAGCGATTAAAGGAGGCCGGGTGAACACTCCTCGTGCAAAAATTCTGCCCCTGAAGGTAACGCTGGGCAGCTGCAGTCACTCCTGAGAAATGCTTGACGCTGTTATCGTGGTGCCTTGCAGGAAAACAGCTGTTGTAGCTGGAGAGCTACAACTGGTTATCCCTCGCAGTTGCCCTCCATTCCCCCTGCAATTCCTGACCTGATACTGCTTTTATGACAAGAGGTTTGTTGGAACTATTTGCAGGTTTCCTGAGTGAGCACAGCCAAGAAAATCCTCTCCTTGCCCTCTGTCACTTCAGTTTCACAGGCTACAAGGAGAAAAGTTCACATAGGTGGGACTGCTGTGATAACATTTGTCTGAACCCAAGGATGCCTCCCCAGGAGAAAGGCCTGGGGGTGAACTGGGTCAGCACTGCTCCTGCTGCCAAAGCAGGGAAAGGAGAGGCCGGGAGAGCCATTCTGACCCAGGCAACAGTAGCAGCACATTTGGTGTCAAGTCTCTTTGCTATAAAATGCCAAGCTGCATTTGTCAGTGCCTAAAGCTCAGTCTGGGTGAAAGGACATTATTCTAAAATGCAATTTGTATTACATTTACTAGTAGAATAGATTTTTTTAAAGCCATAAAATATTCAACCTTGTGTCATATGGTTGCAAGCTTACAATATCTGTGTCCTCCCCAAACTCAATCTCCTTGATTGCATCTTGCCAAGAGGACAGTACCTGTCGCAGATGATCAGCAGGAGTAAGCCCAGAACCTCCGCATCGATTAGGCTGCAGAAGGTTGATCGCCTTTCATGGTGCCTTGTATCTTGGTCGTACTTGCATTTTCCATGGATCCAGGGTCCAAATGTACCATTTACTGGTTCAGTTTAGAAATCTCCAGGCATAAGCAACCCCTTTGATTCACAGACAAAAGCAAGAGCAACATTGCAGGCTGCAAGAAGATACATGGCTTAGCCAGGCCTTCTGTGGGACAAGCTGAATTTGAATGGCTAGGGAACAGCGCTGAAGTCTTCCTGCCATAATTAGTCAAGAGAGTATGATTAACTGTAAGCAACAGGCCGTCGAAGTCCCTTTGCCCTCAGCTTAGCTGTGGATGGAGCGAACACCAACGCAGACCGAAGGATTTTGCGTGTGACAAGAGTCCTCCTGAACACAACACCTGACCCACAGTGCATGTGCTTCTCATGAGGCCTGCAAAGACTTTTTTTTTTTAAATTTGCAACCAATATACACTTGTATCACAAAAGTAAACAGAAATCTATGTTTATATGAGCATCTAATATTTCTAGAAATACATGAATACAAACACAAATCCAATAAAAAGCAAACGTGGACTCAGGATCTCAGCAAAGCTGTGACAAATTAAACCATCGACATTATTTATGCAACTGGCACACCACCCCGTGTGCTGGGTGGGTGCAGATGACACAAAGCACCGCCATTGCAGGGAGCAAACCTTTTATCTGAGAAGGACACGTATAGTTTGGCACGTGTGCTCTTTGCCTCCCCTCTTACATGCCACTGGAGGCAGCTTCGTTATTCAGTGGCAAAACAAGCAGCAGCACATAGGAAAAAAGGAGCAACGGCTTGGTTGTGTTATCACCTTGGTTGTGTTATCGCTTACCTACAGAAAAATAAAACTGTGCTTTTCAGAAGTGCGTGGTGTTGGCTTGACTAGCTCCCATTGGAAATAACTGTAAAAATTCAGATATACTCACTGGCTTTCCTCTGGTTTCCTCAGTCGATTGGCTCCAGCCTGGTGTCCATTTTAACCGGGTTATTCCTCTTCCATCTTCCACGTTAAACCTCTCTGAGCAGGGATGGCAGTGCCAGCCACCCCAGGTGCTTCTCCTCAGCAGTGACAGTGGCATCCGGCCAGCCCTGCAAACTCCCACTGCGCGCCCTCAAAAAGCAAGGTGGCCCTCGCTCGGCAGCCATGTCTGCCGGCCTTTCTCTCTGCTTTCCCCTTTTCTTTGGGGGCTGCTCTGCTTGGGTGAAACAAAATAAAATAAAAATGTCCCCGTGGTGTATTTAGCCCAGCCCAAAGCAGCGCATGGGATAAGGCCTGGGGAGAAGAGAAGGGAGAGCAGGAGGGGAATCTTGGCCGCTGTCATGGCCACCGGGGCCTCCTGGGGCGCAGCACCAGCAGGCCAGGCCACCCCAGTGGCGTCCTTCCCCCAAAACGTGCAAAAACACCTGAAAAACACCTAAAACACACTTGAAAAAACACCTGCCCCCATGCTGCCCGCTGTGTTTGGGCAGGTACGGCCCGTGCCCAAGGCTAGTAGCATTCGCCACCGAAAAACTTAAAATAAATCCTTTTTTTTCCTCAGAAACCCTGAGGTCTTGGGGAGGTGGCTCCGGCAATGGCCCCATGTTTCCCGGCACCATATCGCTCTCCCCTCATTTTCCAGCCAGCCGAATAACAATAAACGGTGTCATTTTGATATGATGTATTTATATTTACATGGTACATTTTAAAGCAATAGCTACACTGATCATACATATTAGAAACAATAAAAAAAGAAGTTAAGAACTAAAATGTACATCATACACTTGTATATATATTTTTTTTTTACACAGAGGTAAAAAGGCTTATAAAAATCAATACAACAGGGTTTTAACTTTTAGTATATAGATACAATAATGATGAGGCTTCAGGCACTTTAATTTGTTAACGTGAGCAACAGCTTGGAAAAAAAAAACAAAAAAACCCTTTCCACAACAGAAAAAAAAAATTGGTTAATGTTTTGTTACCACAGATACAAAAATAAAATCTGAATAATTTCTCTCAAATGATTGATGTCAGTATTGCAAAGCTGACTGGGAGAACGCTACACACTGTTCAGCAGCAGTGTGGAAATTAAGGAGAAATATTTACAAAAAAACACCCATTTCTATCATTGTGCCCTTATACCACTGCCTTCACAAACCAAATAACACACGCAGCAAAATCTACAAGTATTACAAAAACCCAAGAGAAGAGGGAGGGAGGAGGAGGGAAAGAAAAAAATAATAAAAAAAAAGAGGGATTTTTTTTTTTAAACTTTTATTTCCAGACATACAGAAAGGCTTGGAGTATGTCTACTTTACTTAAATAAATAGGGGCACTTCAAGACCAGACAAAAAGCTGTAAGATCTTTTTGTAGTGTTGTGCTTTATAGAGAGAAGATCTTACAGATGTTTGTTTACATGAAACAACTTTAAGAACAGAAATAAAAGGAAAAAGGTTGTTCCATTAATTTATTTTTTTTTTGAGGCTGGCTTGATGTTTACTAGACACCATTGAGAGATTTGTCAACTGCTATTAGGCACAAAATATTTATATTTCATTCAGCAAACCCAGACACATCACCCAGAGTGTAACACTCCATCCCTTTTCCACTATCATTCTTTTTTTTTTTTTCCCAACCGAAAAAATCCCCAGCAACTGCTACGAATTAAGCCTACCAAACTCTATAGTGTATAAGCACATTGCATACTTAATTCATGGTTTACTAAAAAGCTGTGATTAACTCTCAGAGGAACCGTTGGGACATTCCACCAAGAAAGAATGGCAAGCGTTCCTTTTACATTTATTTGGCAAATTAATTAAAAAAAAAAAAAAATCCTCTCTTTTAAGACTGATGTCAATGTGCAATAGAGGGAGGGAAAGGACATGCACCCACTGGCAATTTACTGCAGAAAGAAATTATGGCAGGAACAGCAGTGCCAGCTTTGACAAGCCAATCCCTAGCTGCCTCAAAGTATTCAGATTGTACTATGCTAGATAGAGCTCACTGCGCTAAATCATTTTTTTTTTAATAAAAATTATTTGGCTATTCCTTGTAATATATTAGAAAAATACTCTTTTTCCAAGCTAATTACAAGCCTTGTACACAAGACAACATGACATTAAAAGAAAAAAAAAATATTAAAGTAATCTTATCCTGCTGTATGCACCTTATGCATCCACTTGATAAGTGGTGAACTGGGGAGGGGAAAGCCAGGGAGACGCTTCGGTCTGGCTCCTGCAAAGACTCACATGCTTAATCCTACACACAGACTCACAGAAACGCCGGTTGCACGCGCAATACGTCAAGATGTGTAAGCATCTGGAGGATTGGGACCGCAGGTCAGGAAATGGAAGTGGTGGTTAACATCCTGGCTTTTGATTTTAAATACCTGTTTAGACTGCTAAATGTAGTTTCTACTGTGGACGCGTATGTTCTCGTGCTCATGTATTATACAGAAAACAAACAAACAAATACGATTTTCCTTATAATCCACCACTTAATGCAGCATTTCCCCAGAATTGCCATAATAGTGCTTTTGACTTTGCATTGTTAGTAATTCTTTGCATAACAACAATTTTCCTCATCTGGAACCTTAGTGTTTTATTCACAGATCATTACATGGCTGGCTAATGGAGAAGTTCCCTTTCTTTTGGGCAGAACTCTGAAAACACAGTTTTATTTTTCCAATGTTATTTAGGGAAAAAAGAAAACCCTAAAATTTAACTTTCCCTTTCAAGTAGTGGTCTGAAATGATTACAGGTAAGGAGAACTACCAGATTCTCAATGGTTATGTGACTATGGTAACTGAGCCTTGCTTTCTGTTCACAGAGCTTTACGAACAGAGAAATAACTTAAGATGTTTGCTGAAGGAAATGACGATGGACACTAGAAGAGAAACTGCAGCTTAGATGGCTATTTTGGCTTTGGAAAACAGAACAAAAACCCCAAAGAAAACCAGTGACAGAAATACTGTGTTGTGGTACAAGTTTGTTACTAGCACACCTTCTATACACACACAATAACTTGACGGCAAGTTAAAATATCTTCCAAGTGAGATTTCATTCACTACACCACCCCGTTTCTAGAAATGCCAAAGCTCGCTAACACACTGATGGTACCGCACAAGCGGAGGCAAGATGGACACAACCTGGAGATGTTCTACAATCCACCACCATTTAAAGCAGTTCTTTTCTCAAACTCATTTTAACTAAAAAAAAAAAAACAACAAAAAAACCCAACCCAACATGTACAAGACAGTCTGTTTTGATTACAGATTAATAATACAAAAGTCTATGCTGTAGGTTAGTTAGTTAGAACACTTGATGAGCAAATCAATGCAGTGTGAGCCCCAGACAACCAAATGTAAAGTGATCCGAACTGGTGGTTTCTGGATGCTGTCGGGCACAGTGGCTGCATCAGAATGAGTGATCTCAATGCTCCAAAACCAACATGTTCCTTGAACTACAGGAAAAACGTAACACTTTGAATGCATCTGTAGTCATCCAGCAGCTTTGTGTTTTCCACCACAGCACCTGCACATGACCCCACAGTGGTAACAAGCCCGAAGCGGCAAGTAACAGCACATACATGGAGCAATGAAAGACAAGGCGATAAGGGCCATCCACCGGAGGCAAAACATTTCATCACTGGTGTCGCACGAGCAAGGATCTGTATAGTCTCCTTCTGGATCGGACATACAGTGATAGAGCATAGTGTCTGCGCACCACATACAGCTCACTCGATGGATGCAAGTCTTGACGCGGTCTGGAGCATCCTGGCATTGACCCCGTTTGTTCTCCTCATGGTTGAACATGTCCCTGCAGTACACGCACCGCGACCTCTCACCATCTTCCTTACGCCTGGGCTTGAATTTGACAGGTTGAGTCTTTATCACAGCACCCTTGATATCTTCACCCAGGTCAAAGTCCGAGTTGTCTACGTAAGGATAAGTATATTCGTGTTTTGAGGCCTCGCTTTTGGCAAAACGTACGTAGGAGTCCATGTCATCAGGATCAAAGTTCTTTCCTCGTGCTGGGGCATGGCGATAGTCCTCGTATCCAGTCATCCAAATCTTTTCCCGAGGATTGATGCGCACTATCTCCTCATCATCGTCTGGAAAGTTGACGTGCCGGTAGGATCGCGGTACTGACTGTGGAAGTAGGGATGGAGATAAAGGGGGAGAAAAGATAAATAAGCTCACTTTGCTATCAGTAATCACCGTCTCCTTGCTCAGTGAAAAGCCAATATTTAACAATTTTGTCTTTCCTTCTTTGTATGCCCTTCACTGTGACCCATCACAGAGTTTCAGTCTTTGGCTCAGGAAGGAGTAAAACTGTCACAGACCTACAACGGTCTGTGTGCACATGGTACAACATAACATATTAAGTCACAATGTAAACCCTTTTTCTTTTTTTATAATTGGAAGCCATTTAAAGCTAACTGAGAAGGAAAGGGGGAGAAAGGAAGGGGGGGTCTTTCAGGGATGTGGGGGGAAAATCAAACACCAGTCTTAGCTATGGCAGACATAGCCCTTTAGGTGGCAACACTGTGAAGAAACCTTACTTGTTCTAGATGGTAGTGGTCAGAGCTATAATGGTCGTGAAGGTGTCCACGAGTGCAAATTCTTCGATGTTCGCAGGATGCAGGAGAAGCCAGAGTTCGCACAGGCTGTTCCCTTTTTTGAGAGGAGTTAGAGGAGCTATCTGTAGCATTCTGTTTTAAATGGAAAGGGGTTGAAAAAAATCATCACACATTCAGCTGTTACTGCACGCGATATGAAAAGAGATGTTTTGCCACTCACTGACTTCACGCACACCTGCAATACTGGCAACACCTGACAGCAGGCAGCTTCATAAAGTTTCACATAAAATACCTGAAAGAGGCAGATGTGTTGCCAGGCCATAAAAGCTGTCGCCACACACATGGAAAAATAATACGCCATAGCCTACCCATGACATATTCACCAACACCACTTGTATTCGCTTGGCATGTTATTTGTTATACTGGGCATTGCGGGATGATGAGCATTCATGCTAGAAGCTACCTCTGAAGAGCAAAGTCAAACTACGTCAAATGATGCAATCGTGTAAGTCCTGCGGGCAGAATCAGACAGAGCATCTGTGTGCCCAGGCTGTATCCCACTAGTTACCCAGGCTACAAAAATACTGGCAATTTTGTTAACCTGCAGGCATCCCATTAAGCCAAAAACTCCTTTACATGTTCTTCTCCACTCACCGAATTCCAGTTCATCACAGGCTACTTGAATGATCACCTTTCCTTTAAAAACTTCAGCGTTTTTTTTTCTCATGTTGTCACTAATCTCTAATGTGCAATGAATGTTACTTGTGTTTTTATACATTCCTGGCTCACGGTGAGCACTTTCTTTAGGTGAATTAGTAACATCATTACACAACAACGATCATGAAAGGGTGAAATATCACGCAATAACATGCCAATACCTGCAGCTTCTTAATCACAATGGGGTACCAGTCTTAGCCATCCTCTCTCCATAGCCCTTCCTTGGTTACAATAGTTTCCATACAATATCTAGACATTCAGGATTTTGCCCATTAATTCTTTTCATAGATTGGTTGGGCTTTTTCATATTACCATGAATATCAGAGGACAGCTGTCAAATGCACTAACAGATCAGGAGCAGGAAAAAGAGCCTCCATGCACAGCAATCAGAAGAGCTGTAACATTGCATGTGCCTAAAATATTGGTGCTCTGAACCCAGAAAAATCTCCATCCCCCTCCAACTAACAAGCTGTGCTACACCTACAGCAAGTCCAAGGGAAAGGTTTCCATTTGCCACAACAGTTAGCTAGAGACACAACCTCAAGAGCAGAGAAAAGTCGTGTCGTAGTGGGAGAAGACTGGTTTTGCCGGAAAAACCTTCTCTCCTTTGTCAAGAATGCACTCTCTAAATATTATTTTCTAATGAATCATACTAGACATGCCTCTTAGTCCCAGAATACAAGAACACTCATTGTGGGTATTTGTTATTATGAAAACAACACTCTGCAAGACTGTCCAAAGGTGAGCACACCTTAAAGCATTACAACACAAAATAGATGTTGATCCTCTTTAACCAGTATAGCACTTAAAAGCACTGAACTCCCAACTTACTTTGTTGAAAGCAAATATACAGATCTGTTTGCAGTGTGATGTAAAGCCAGGCTGGGTTATCTGAGAAGTACAACAAGCAGGATGAGTTTTGAATGGCTGACCCACCCATTACGAACACACTTTTAATGCATGTGTTTGTTTTGGTTGGTTTTTTTTAAACAAGTACCTAGAAGCAGAACAACTCTTAAGATAGTTAACAACACCTCTAAAATGTAACTGCACTGATATTCAGGCTCTTTTTAAAAAGTGGTTTCATCAGCCCAGTCTTCATAGCTTATTAGACAACAGCACTTCAAATATGGGGTTTAAACCTTTCAAAGCTAATTCTTGTGCCTGTAACTTTAGGTCCTACAATATCTAGCAAATTTTGGGGACATTTCAAGACAGAATGAGCAGCTTCTACAAGCAAGTACTTCATTACAACATTAAGCTTCCAACCTATTTGGAAAACCTGAGAAGAGTTAGGATTTAATGGCAACAGCTGCCTCATACGAGTACCTTTCTGCAGCGCTGTATACACTGCAGACCCAGATGCCGAGCTGTAATTTAAACTTCTCAGAACAACAACAGAAAGGCACACACCCCATAGTCTGGGCAGCCTCAGCTTGCAGCGTGCCCTCAAAGTTAAACTTTGACTGGCATGAACCAAAAAGGAGGCAGGGCCTTAACACGGTGCCGCGCCAGCCAGCAGGACCCTTCACCTTCACTGGAACTGCAGCCGAGCCTTGCTGGGACAAGCGTTTTGTGGATACGCTCCGAAAACATTGTGGGTGCTCATGGTCAAAATAATGAAGCCTGGGAAAATTACCCAACTGGAGGAGGTTGCCCATACTGGCCTGCAGCCCCCTCACCCTCCTAGATGAAAATAAAAATCCCAAACTGGATATAACTGCTAGATAATCTCAGCAGGGCAGGTGGGAGCTATAACCAGCCCTCCAAGCAGCGTGCTATTTGCTGCCTCTCAGGGAAGGCAGTACTTCTGCAATAGGCAATTGGAAAAGAGGCTGTAGTGATTTTTATCTTGCCCGATTCGTATCTACCCTTGCTTTTCTCCACACCTTACTCTCCTTCAGACCCGGCAGGGCAACCAAGCCTCTCCTCCACATGTGTTGACATGGCTACAAAACCTGTTTGCAGCATACCACAGAGGCTGTGGCTCTGGCCTCCGCTTTCACCTTATTAAAAATTGCTGCATTTCCATGTTCAATGTCCTCAGATTAGAGGGGCAGTTTGCCAACACAAACACTTACTCTAAGCGCCCAGAAAGGGAGAAAGCAAGCTATCCGAGACTAGGTCTCTGCTCACTTGTCCGTAAAAAAGTTGGTGACGCTAAAGGCAACTGATCGACAAACGCGGTGCCTGTGCAGGGTTACCTTGCTGACCATCGGCTGGGATAAGCACTGTTACTTTCCAACAAGGTCCCCCATCAAAGCGCCAAACTTCTGTAGAAGAGAGAAGGCTCTCTACACATAGGAATGAATGGTTTGAAGACTGGGGAAAAAAGGTAGAAAATACCCCCCTCCCAAGCAGAAGGTCACCAATGAACCCCATAGGCTCCTCACCTGTGCTGGTGAGCATACTCGTCAATGATCTGAAGAGAGAGGTGAACAAGATGACACAGTTTTCTGATGAAACTTAAGTTATTCAAGGGAGTAAAAATGAAAGCTGACCCTGAAAACTTGCTTAAGAATCTCATAATGCTGAGAGACTGGATGTTAAAAAGAAAAAACAAAATTACCCCTAAAGTGCAAAGTGACTGAAACACCTTGACCTGACATGTACAATGATGCGCTCTGAGCCAGCTATTGCCACTCAGGAAAGAGGTCTTGGGGTTAAAACAGACAGCCCTGTGACAGTCTCAGCTTGGTGGCTCAGCAACAGATGAAAAAAAGAAAAAAAGCAGCAACAAAGATGATAATCAAGGCATTGCATGTATCTGCTGTGCTTCCCCAATCTGTCTGCAGTTCTGGCCCCCTCTCCACTCCATGTCAATAAGGGTATTTCCACCATGGCAAGCTCACAGAGCTACGGTCAGGACAATCAAGGACACAGGACGGCTTCTCAACAACAGTTAACTAAATAGCCTGGGTCTCTCCAGCCTGAAAAAGAGATGATGGAAGGGACCATGAAGACAGGAAGACAGGGTCTACTGAATTGTGAGTCCCATTGGAATGCGAGTAGGAAGAGATTATTCTTCTGGTATCCTTCAGAAGAGAAGATCACGAGGCATTCACTGCAACAGGCTCAGATAAGGTTCAACAGGACGAGGTACTTCTGACAGAGCCCATAGTTAAAAAGTGGTTCAAGAATCCATACGGAAACCCTCAGAAGAAAGTAAGCGACCAAGGACTAAAGGCATGATGATGCTCAGGCCTTCAAAAGCATACTGTTCTCTCAGTACCACTCCACTGGGACTGAACCTGGACTTGGTGACTGGCGGAAATCAGGTATGTTCTCAAAGAAAAGGCACTCTCACCTTCAGCCAAATGTCACTATGAACAAACGATGGCAAGACTTTATTAGTGACGGAAGCAGGGAACAACTTCCATCCCCCATGACAAGACTGGGTCGTGGCTGGGATTTTCTACCACCAGTGTAGCAGTGAAAATTTTGGGGAGGATGGTGGAAGGGGGAGACATGAGAGTTTTGTTGCAGGTCACCCAAATACAACACACTCGCCTACAGAATAGATCTAGAAAGGATGTGGTCTCCAGAGCCAGGCTATTTCACCGATGGAAAAACACATCCCAAAACATCGAGCCACCCATCTATCAGAGAAACACTGTCTTCCTCTAAAGCCTGTTGAAACCAATCCAGTTCCAGTATTTGTTTTTGAGGGGAAACTACTGAAAACATGCCCAGTAGCCACATAAGAGAAATGAACCCAAAACTAAAGTTGTTGGAACAGGGAGTCCGGTAAGAAACTCTGTTTCAACACGCTCTCAAACGCTCAATTAGAGAAATTTGTGCTGCATGTACTAGAGCTTTGTGATTGCTATGGCGGTCGCGAAGTCTTGTGGTTTCACTGCTTGGATAACAAAATCATTAATCATGACCATAATAGTAATTTTACAAAACCTGTGCAACACATTTCCTTTTGCAAGTGAGCTGTACGTATCTGCGCAAGCACACGTACCGCATGTTTGATATGGCTGCTTTGAGAAACAACACTGGGCTTCTACATGCAAATGATTGTACTGTGATCATTAAAAAAAAAAAAAAAAAGTGTCCCTGTTTTCCCCTCAGACTTTCAGAAGTGACTCATTAAATTAAAAAACCCTAGTCATTAGTAAAGAAGATTATGTTAATCATTTACTGCTGTTTACTTCTCATTGAAATGGATTTGTTACACAAGAACGGTCGGCTAATCAGGTACCTAAGTAATATTCTGAGATAAGCATCTATCATAAAAACCACTGAGAAAAAGAAGCCTTCTCCTGCTCCTGAACTGGACTGATCACCTTGCCTCTAATGGCTTTACAGAACAGTTTCACCCCGCATGATGCAACATCCAAGGGTGACTACGAAAAAGAAGAAAGATTCATCTCAAAATTATGAAGCAATACAATCTGCGGCAGCTTGTCAGAAATCGGTTGCCAGAGGGAAATTATGGAGCGCTCTCACTTGTAACTTGTTTGAAGGACGGTGTGCTAGCGAGGTCCTTCAGTCTGTCGTCTCAGTGGAGGTAGGGGATGAAGATCCATGTAGCAGCAAAGACAAAAGGGTTATGGATGTGTCAGAAACCACAGAAGCACCTGAGAATGGTCACGTAGGAATTAGGGCTTCTCCCCCCAAAAAGGTGACAGGATCAATAGCCCAACTGAAGTGCATCTACACCAAAGCACGCATGGGCAACAAACAGGAGGAGCTGGAAGCCATTGTACAGCAGGAAAACTATGCTATAGTTGCCATCACGGAAACATGGTGGGATGACTTGCACAACTGGAGTGCGGCAATGGATGGCTATAAACTCTTCAAGAGGGATAGGCAAGGCAGGAGAGGCGGTGGGGTAGCCCTGTCTGTTAGGGAGTGTTTGGATAGTTCAGAGCTTAATGATGGTGATGATAGGGTTGAGTGTCTATGGGCAAGAATCAGGGGGAAGGCCAACAAGGCAGATATCATGGTGGGAGTCTGTTAGAGACCACCCAACCAGGATGCTGAGGCAGACGAAATAGTCTATAAGCAGCTGGGAGAAGCATCACGATCGCTAGCCCTTGTTCTTGTGGGGGACTTCAACTTACCAGATGTCTGCTAGCAATACAATACAGCAGAGAGGAAACAGTCTAGGAGGTTCCTGGAGTGTGTAGCAGATATAACTGCCTGACACAGCTGGTGAGGGAGCCAACTAGGGAAGGCAACCCGTTGGACCTGTTGTTTGCGAACAGAGAAGGACTTGTGGGTGATGTGATGGCTGGAGACTGCCTTGGGCATAATGATCACAAAATGATAGTTTTTGATTCTTGGAGAAGTAAGGAAGGGGGTCAGCAGAACTGCTACCCTGGACTTCTGGAGGGAGTCCTCCTGCTGCCTTAGGAGACTGGTTGACAGAGTCCCTTGGGAAGCAGTCCTGAAGGGCAACGGAATCCAGGAAGGCTGGACATTCTTCAAAAAGGAAATCTTAAAGGCGCAGGAGCAGGCCATCCCCATGTGCCAAAAGATGAGCCAGCGGGGAAGAAGACCGGGCTGGCTGAACAGAGAGCTTTGCTGGAACTCAGGAAAAAAAAGGAGAGTTTATGACCTTTGGAAGAAGGGGCAGGCAACTCAGGAGGACTACAAGGATGTCGTGAGGTTATGCAGGAGAAAATTAGAAGGGCCAAAGCCCATCTAGAACCTAATCTGGCTACTGCCGTAAAAGACAATTAAAAATGTTTCTATAAATACATTAGCAACAAAAAGAGGGCTAAGGAGAATCTCCATGCTTTATTGGATGTGGGGGGAAACATAGTGACAAAGGATGAGGAAAAGGCTGAGGTACTTAACACCTTCTTCGCCTCAGTCTTTCATAGTGAGACCAATTGTTCTCTGGGTACCCAGCCCCCGGAGTTGGAATATAGGGACGGGGACCAGAATGAAGCCCCCATAATCCAGGGGGAAATGGTTAGTGACTTGCTACACCACTTAGACATTCACAAGTCTATGGGGCCTGATGAGATCCACCCAAGGGTACTGAAGGAACTGGCAGAAGTGCTCACCAAGCCGCTTTCCATCATTTACCAGCAGTCCTGGCTAACTGGGGAGGTCTCAGTTGACTGGAGATTAGCGAATGTGACACTCATCTACAAGAAGGGCCGGAAGGAAGATCCAGGGAACTACAGGCCTGTCAGCCTGCCCTTGGTGCCAGGGAAGGTTATGGAGCAGATCATCTTGAGTGCCATCATGCAGCATGTACAGGACAACCATGTGATCAGGCCCAGCCAGCATGGGTTTAGGAAAGACAGGTCCTGCTTGACCAACCTGATCTCCTTCGACAACAACAAGGTGACCTGCCCAGTGGATGAGGGAAAGGCTGTGGATGTTGTCTACCTAGACTTCAGTAAAGCCTTTGACACTGTTTCCCACAGCATTCTCTTGGAGAAACTGGCTGCTCATGGCTTGGACAGGCATTCTCTTCGCTGGGTGAAGACCTGGCTGGATGGCCGGGCCCAAACAGTGGTGGTGAATAGAGTTGAATCCAGTTGGCGGCTGGGCACAAGTGGTGTCCCCCAGGGCTCTGTGTTGGGGCCAGTTCTGTTTAATGTCTTTAGCAATGATCTGGACGAAGGCATCGAGTGCACCCTCAGTAAGTTTGCAGATGACACCAAGTTGTGCGGGAGTGTTGATCTGCTTGAGGGGAGGAAGGCTCTACAGAGGGACCTGGACAGGCTGGATCAATGGGCTGAGGCCAATTGCATGAGGTTCAACAAGGCTAAGCGCAAGGTCCTGCACTTGGGTCACAACAACCCCATGCAACGCTACAGGCTTGGATAAGAGTGGCTGGAAAGCTGCCTGGCAGAGAAGGACCTGGGAGTGTTGGCTGACAGCCAGCTGAATATGAGCTGGCAGTGTGCCCAGGTGGCCAAGAAGGCCAATGGCATCCTGGCTTGTATCAAAAATAGCGTGGCCAGCAGGACCAGGGAAGTGATCATCCCCCTGTACTCAGCACTGGTGAGGCCGCACCTCGAATACTGTGTTCAGTTTTGGGCCCCTCACTACAAGAGAGACATTGAGGTGCTGGAGCATGTCCAAAGAAGGGCAACGAAGCTGGTGAAGGGTCTAGAGCATAAGTCCTATGAGGAGTGGCTGAGGGAACTGGGGTTGTTCAGCCTGCAGAAAAGGAGGCTGAGGGGAGACCTTATCGCTCTCTACAACTACCTGAAAGGAGGTTGTAGAGAGGTGGGGGTCGGTCTCTTCTCCCAGGTAACAAGCGATAGGACAAGAGGAAATGGCCTCAAGTTGCGTCAGGGGAGGTTTAGATTGGATATTAAGAAAAATTTCTTCACTGAAAGGGTTGTCCAGCATTGGAACAGGCTGCCCAGGGAAGTGGTTGAGTCACCATCCCTGGAGGTATTTAAAAGACATGTAGATGTGGTGCTTAGGGACTTGGTTTAGTGGTGGACTTGGCAGTGCTAGGTTAATGGTTGGACTTGATGATCTTAAAGGTCTTTTCCAACCTAAACGATTCTATGATTCTAACTTCCAGAAGTGCTCTCAGCCAGCTACAGCACTTGCAAGTTTGCTGTCAAAAATAACTGTGGGTCAAGCAAGACAAGAAGGGTTTTTTTCTCTCTAGGATTTTAATGGTTACATGAGGTGTAGAGGACAAGGGGGAATAGAAATATCATGATGTTGAACAAGTAGTTTTGCAAGTAATGGTCCTAAAGGAAGCAAAAACTCCTGCCAGTCTGGCCTTTGCAAAGCACAAGCCCTCTGCAAGCCAGCCTGCTCTCTATTGCCACGCTCTGCTTTGCTCATCTCCCACTGTCGTGCAAGGTCACTCACTGCATCACCCACATCTGAGGGGGACTGTCAACACACAGCACGGAAATGCAAAACTTGGTGGGGGCTCAAGGTCTCATCTTCACCAAGGCAGCCTTCAGCAACAGCCAAACCTCCTCGCAGCAGCTCCTGTGTTCGCTTCGGGAAGCCTGGACATGTTAAAGAGAAGCCCAGACACGTTAAAGAGAAGCCCATCGCCACCTTGTCATCTGAAAAGACACCCCTGCCGTCCACAGGACAAGAAACCCAGCTCCCTCACCAATTCATGGCTTGAGGATGAGCCTGGAAAAATGACAGCCAGCAAGCTGCATCCTCCCCCCAGCTGCAGCCTCACCACCTCCGGCTGAGACCCGCGCGATGAGCTTGCCGCAGGCAGCCGGAGCCCTTTGTTTGTGTGCTCTGCCCAGGTGCGATCCCTTGGGAGTCCCAGCACAAGCCAGTTCTTCTTTGCTTAGCCCTTTTCATTCGCTGGAATAAGGGAAAACACAGCTGTGCTATCAGTACGGAAAGGAAAAACTACAAAGCTGGTGAAATGGTACAGCAAGCGAGCAATACTGAGCTAAGCGCCAATCTGAAGTTTATCTGCAGAGCCTCCGCTGTTTATGAACTTCAGAAAGAGGAAGTCTGAGAGTTATTTCGGACGCATGGCAAAAACTTCCACCTTTCCAAAGAAATTAAGATAAAATATAGCCTCCCAGAACTCCCTCAGCTTAATCTTGCCAGAACAAGTCCTTCCTTTCCCCTCCAGCTTTTTTTCTTTTAAAGCCTAAAGAGCACTTTTGAATTTCATAGAGAGGGGAACAGCAAAAATCCCAATTTTTGTCTCAAAACACCTTTTTCTCTCTATTCAAGAAAATCAGAAAAGGAAACAGTTGACATTTTCCATCCACCTCTAAGTGTGCCCAATATACTCAGGACAGCCCACTTTAAAGGGGGCTTAGATTATCTAAGTATTAAGAAAAAGGTTCAGTGTGAAAAATCTTTTAAGCTTTGAGATTCCTGTCTCCTGAGCACAAGCTTTTAATTTGTCATGGCAAGACAAAGCCACCGAAGAAAATGCTTTTGTCAAATTTCTGTTTGTTTCCTATCACTGAAGACAAGACAGAAATTGAAGAAAATAGCTTCCATACATTTTTGAAATGTTTTGACACACTCGTCCACTGAGGACCACTGGAGCTGAATCTAGTTCTATTCCCCAGCAAAGAGTCTGAAGGAAAAGCTTCATGTTAGATCATATTCCAGTACAGTTCAAAGACAAATTGGCTGTACACAACCATTACAATAAGCATGGCTTCAGATTTTTATAAAACCAGAACAGGACTATAATTTCTTAAATGTTTGGACTGCTTCCTAGTCACCACTTACACAAATACCAATATAAAGTGCAAAAAGCTAGCTAGTTTCACTGCTACCTTTTTTATTTTCATTTTTAAGTTTTGTGGTTATAGCTTTTAGTGCCAGAAAGAAGCTGGTGGCTGTGCTGTCTTAAGTCAGCAAAACTTAAGGAACATATACATGGATTCGGTGCACAAGATCATCTCCATTAAGCTAATGCTAAACCCGATTCTGGCATCATCGGTCAGTTCTGCATGGACCACAGATGTGGCTTAATGGCTCACTTTGAGGAGTAAAAAGAATATATGAGAATCAGACACGGTTAAATGATATGGCAAGCACTCAGATGTGGTAGGGGGGAAACGTCAGTGAGATTTTCCTGTTTTACTACTTGCCAGTGATACAAGGCATCAGACACATCCCTGCAAAAGCAGGCATTTGAACAGATACAAAGAGAAATGCCTGTGGAAGTCAGAGAAGGACTGAAGTAAGACAGTACCCCATTTTGCTCAGACTCAGCCCAGGACCAGAGGCTGCGAGCGGGTCCACACAACATTTCCTTCCCATACGATACTCCTTGCCTTGCCCTTCCTGCACCACTGGGCTAGAGCACTGCTTCAATGGAAGGAAATGTCTGTGCATCAGGAAACCCAGAACGTTATAAGGGGAAAAAACCCCAAACCACAAGCCCCAGTTACTGGGGCTGCTCCCCAGGCAGCACAGCAATCCCATGGTACAGTGGCGAGAGTGGGATGGCTCTGCCTACCCACGAGGCGCTCGTGTCCTCGTCAATCTGGAGAGCCTCTCCTTACCAGGACTCCTACATTTCCTTCTTCATTCCTGTAACTCCTTGCTGTGGCCTGATTGGATTTCTCCATGCTGAGATGAGCTACATCGCTTCAGCGGGATCTTTTTACCTAAACCTGGGAACTGTTTAAACCAACCAATTGCTTAAAACCATCTAGGGACAGAGGCAGGCTTTTCCTTTTTGCATAAAGGCCTCCGTTAATCTGTTTATGCCTCGGAAATGACATCTCAGTGCATGACTACAGCATTGTCAGGATGATCAGCTGCCCAATATTTGTGTTCGTACAGCTCCGCGAAGATTAGCAAAGCCTCCCTCCTCTAACAAGTAATATTAGCCACGTTACCACAGCTGTCCTCTGCTAAGGCCATGAGAGACAGCCACCGAGGTCCGTACTGCCGTGGGGAGGTGACAGTCCCATCACCTGCTCTGTGTGCATGCTTGGGTGGAAAACCACAGGAATCCAGCCCAAAATTATTTTCATATCAGCTCCCTGACCCCAGCTGACCACCCGTAGAGGCTTGTGCCCTGATGGCACAGGATGGTCTCCAGGCGAAGCAGGGGGCAGAGACGGGGCAATCTGGAGAGGGAGGTGGGTGCCAGCTCCTCTTTAAAGTCTTCCATCTTTGACCCGCTTGTCATCAGCATAGCTGCAATTAATTTGGAAAGCGCTAGCTCCTAATTTTAAGGTGCTAAGAGGGAACTTAGCACATCCAATGCTGTTGAAAAGCTTTCCTTTCGGAAGAGGGGTAGGGATGCTAGGAAAGAAAGGAGCAAAGCTCAGCCGGGGGGGTGTTAAACACTGGACGTGCACAGGGGATGGCAAGAGCCTGCGCTGCCGCGGAGCGCAGCCGGGAACAGATGGCTCCACATAACCCACCACTGAATCTCAGCTCTTCTATACAGAAATTTCCAAGGGCAGGGAGGGGGAAAGGAAGAAAATAAGACCGGGGGGGGATGCTAATGAAAATTAGATTAGCTAAGCTAAAAGAATTGGTGCACCTAATCCATCATTAACGTCTTTGCTATGTACAAATTCAACACTTCAGCCTCTAAATTCAGCAGCGTGCTCCTCCTATATAATACACCAGGTTACAAATGGAGGGGAAAAAAACCAGTTAAATGCAAACTTCCCACAGCAGACTGATATGATATTTTAAGAAGTCACTTAGGGGTCATTTATTCACACAGTTATGAGCATCCACGTTATTTTAGCTGGAATTCATCACCAAAATAGAATCCAACAGCTGATGCAAACTTTTAAAATACCCTCTTCACATGCACTGCAAATATGTCAGGCTCCACTTAAAAATGCAATGGTACTTATTTACTTCTGCCTTTCCTTCTTCTTTTGCAGACAGAACCAGAGACAGATGAACTGCTCCCTATAATCACTTCTGATTTAATTTTCGTAAAATATTTATGAGATACAGGGAGAGCAGAGCCTTGGCAAAACACATTAGGCAGGTGAGGGAAGAAAACAGGGCTATTTAGATGCAGTTGTTTATAATGCATTTCTGTACTGGGCAGAGGTCCATTTTGAGTTCCCTGGACTCACGTATTCTGTTGTTTGTCCTCAGTTACTACCAAACACGTGCCTGGGCGCGGCAGGAGAGTACCATCCTGCAGTATTTTGTCAGTCAGAGGTTTGTGGTTTTTTTTTCTTTAAAGGGGTGAAAGGGGGAGCCTACGACTTTAAAGGAAAATCATTCTTGAAGCCTCACGTAAAAGCACATTTCATTGTTTAGCTTTACCAAACTCCTCCTTTTCCTTTCCAAACTCTCCAAAAAAAGAAACCCTAAACAGAAAAAAGCCATTTGAGAGGATACAACCAAATTATGGTTAGACTAGCAAAACTCCGGCATGCACTCCAAGTGGCCTGAACTCTCTGTGTTTTGTTTTTTTTTTTCTTTTCTTTTCTTTTCTTTTCTACCTTTTACATGAGACAACAGATTCAAACCAGATTTGCCAGTGTTTAAACAGCACGTGGAAATTATAGGCTCCCTCACGAAGAGCAGGGCAACATAGTCATTTGCCCTGCGGTTCTGACTCAGCCCCCTTCATATCACCGCCAAGACGGATGCTCCAGCTTGGCACCAGGAGCCAAATGCTTTCCCCCCTCTAAATTACGCAGAGAGGCTGGGATGCCGGGGCCGAGCACGGCTTTGCCCGCTCGCTCCAGACCTGCATCCCTCCGGCCCCACCCGTGCCGCTGGGTTATGTGCCGGGCGGCGATTCCCTAATCCTTTCTGCTGCGGTGCGGGAAGTTGTCAATCATCGTTCTGTCCCTCGGCCAAGGCTGCCTCTTTCCGACTACGCTTACACCCTGCGCAGGGTCTGCTCCGCCTGTCACCTTCAGAGGCAGCGCCCGGGGCTGGGCGAGACACCCCAAATCCAGCTGGCATCCCCAGTGCCTCCTACCATGAGCGCCCCGGGACAAAGTGTTTTGTTCTAACACAGAAGCAGGAGAGATTGCAGCTTACAAATATAGCTGCTTGCTGAAAGCGACTTCCTTAGGTTGCATATTCAAATAATAGAAAAGGCCGTCTTCTGTCTTTGCACAATTTTCAAGCACTCCACGGCCAAAAAAGGACTATACACTTCAAAGGCTAACTGCATAGCCTGGATTAAAGAAATAACCTAATGGAAAACTATAGTAATATCAACTGTGTATTTTCAAGGTAAGAGCATAACATTTGGCCATAACACACCCCCATCCATACCCACCTCAGCTATCCTGTCATCTCCTTCTTGTCTCAATCAAAGGATGAATTTGGCAGTGGCAACATGAAGGTGGAAAATGCTATAAATACTGAGCCAGGCTCAGCCACATGTGCAAGAACCACCTTACTTGTATCACTGGCACAAGCATAGCAAAGGTCTGCAGTGAAGCTGTCTTGCAGAAGGCGGTGTATCCACGGCCGGGGGGTATGCGATGAATTTCAGGTGGCACGGTGAGTATTAGCAGGGTCGCAGAGGTTTTTTGCTGCCCGCTTAGCCGATCACTCTTACAGTTTCCTTTGAGCCAGCACTTCTTGCTTCTCTGGTCCTACAGCGAGCTGGCTCGAGGAGCAAAACCACCGGAAAAGTATTCCTTTCTTTTATAGGGCTAGTTTTTGGTTTGCTTCCCTGGGCTGGCTCAGCGTGGGGTCAGCTGTGCTGGTAAAAGGGGGACAGCAGGAGCCCTGCTCCACTCTGCTGGCTCTCAGCAGCGCAGAGGCTGAGGATGCATCAGTCAAGTTGCATCCCTTGGCTGCAGTTTCACATATGGCGCTAAAATAACCCCTGCAACCTTATTCCTGCTCCCCCCTACGCCGGCTCCGCTCTTGGCATGGCTGGGCTGCAAAAGAACAGTGGGGGGAACTGAGCTGGCTGGAAAATAACTTGCTTTTCACAGGCATCTTGCCTCAAATCAGGTCCACCTTACATAATCCTGAAGAAATGCCTGGGGAACCACAGCTGAACAAAAGCAAGGCCAAAATGAGAAGGCCACAAACCCAGCCTGCGAAGCTCCATTGACAAGCCGAGGTAGGCAAAACCACCGTGCTGCAAACACAGAAAAGACGAGATGTACTTGCAAAAGCTCCTCCCGGCTGAGGGCGAGGGATCAGAGCTATGCAAGGGAAATAGCAAGGGCTACGGTGGCTGCTTTAGGGAGGAACAGCAAAGCCCACCTTCAGCAAGGGGTCCCAGGGATGGCTGTGTTGGCAGCCAGCAATTGGGGCTCCAGCATGGGATGCTCACCCCCTTGCACCCCCCCTTTATCTGGGCTGCTCTTGTTGCCTGTGGGGCCATGCGCCATGTCCAACTAGTAAGCTGATCCAGGTTAAAAAATAATCCTTTAAAAAAAGGAAAAAAAGAAAAATATCTCTTCCCCCTCCAATTTTGCTGTATGTTAAGAAAGGGCGATTTCATCTGGGCTCTGTTTTGTTTCTGACACATTTGTGCCTTAAGCACACAAATGCACTAAAGCATTCAGCTCCAAATGAATTAAAAGGGAACATGCTCATCAACAGCTTCACACTTTAACTCATCACATAGTTTAAGTACATTACTACACAGCCAAATTATTTTTTCAGAAGACAAACATGCAGCTAGCTGATTGCAAGTGTGAAATGGTGCTACAACGCACGCAGATCTCAAATTCATCAGCTAGAAACTACGGCTAGGGAGGCACCAGTCAATTCACCTTTGGACAAGGAATCCTACGGGCAGATTTGCTTGTGACCCTTCTCATCCCGAAGCCTCAGGTGACTGCATATTACAGGAAAACAGGCTTTTGGTAGTCTGAAGATTACTTAAATGAATGCAAGTCTGGTTATACCTAACAAAATAATTAAATAGAGTATAAAACTGGACACCAAAATATGCTGCCATATCATCATTTAAGCACAAGGAAAGGGGAAGAAACAAAAAAATATGACAAAAATCTCCTTTGAACTGCTGGGGCAAACTGAACAAAAGCCAATACTTAACTGGTGCACAAATTACAACACTTACAAGTTCTGGCAAGATACAGCTATAAGGAAACTTCCATCACAGCAGAAGATCAAATTTCAGTTTCCTGCAGGATATATCCCAATCCCAGCGCAGGACCAACTGTGTTTGTATGTGGGAACGGTACAGAGCCAGAAAATACACTACAAAAATGGTCTTGAGAGGAAGAATTGTGACAAGAAAAATTGCTTACCCTCAGCAAAATAACTCCACACATCCAAGTCACTGCTATAATTAGCTACATAAAAACTACACGACAGCGAGACTTGGAATATCTGATAGCAATCTAGATATCTGCTGCTTAATAATTTGTTACTGAACAAGAGATGCTCCTCGCCTTGGCTTCACACAGACACCCCAAACACCCCAAGCTCTCAGCAGGCTGATATTTGCAGGAAAGGACCGCTTCCCGTATTTGGGCTGCTATTGGGGGGGGGGGGGGGGGGAATCCCATCCTTTCTTTTGGCTCTGGTTTTGTGACAGTGAACACTTTTCTGCCTCCTCCACAAAGTGCACATGGGTGCCCATGACCGACTGAATTTCCGACTGCGCTTCCATCACCTCCCCACTGGCACGGCAGTGACTGTCGGACCCTCAGCAAGTGCTCCAGTACTGGTTGGGTGATCCCGTCCTTGCCAGGGACTCAGAAGTTTGGAGATTGCATGTGGTAAAATAAGCAGATTGATAAAGTTTTCTTTAAAAAGGAAAAAAAAAAAAAAGAGAAGGGTTTATTCGTTTAAAGCCTTAGACTGAAATAGTGTGAAAGAAACTGAAGTTCAGTGTAGTTCAGTAAAAAGCCTGCTTTGCCCACCAGAGATTGAACCCGAAAGCAAAAAAATAATATGATAAATACAATAAAGTAATACGTAAATTGTGCAAGACCTTTACTTCCCCCTCCTTTCTTTTAAAGCAAGCAAATAAAGCTTCAAATCCACTCCACAGTTCTCTCTCCTATCAGTTCTCCTTAGCTCTTCACTTGATTTACATCTCACGAATCTGTTATATACATAAGAATAAACAGATTTTATGTACTGCGAACCTCCACACCACAGTAATTTTTGTATTTCCTTCTGTCCAGATGACAGGCTGCGAGTGAGCAAGGACGATCTACAGGCTGAATTAGACAGTAATTGCCCCTACAGTTTTGAAGGACTTAAAGAAAAGAGCAGCTGCCCACCCCAGATCACAGCAGCGATACCTCTGTCTCAGCGACAATCTTATTAAATTATCAGAGTGAGTATAGCTTGCTTGTAGTGGTAGAAAGAGTAGGAAAATAAATGGGTTAATTTCCAGCATCACTTAAAAGAAACAGGAGGTCCTGAAGGAAAGGGAGAAACACAACACTATTAAAAAACCTGACAGCCAGAGAAAAACTTTCTACTTTACTTTCCCTACTGAAAAAATCTGTTTGAGCATCACTATCCATTCCCATTGAGTGACATGAATTTGTTGTGGGCAAAGTTAACCTGAAGAGAGGCAGAAAAAAAAGGAATAAAAATAAGCTAGCCTTAAAATAGCTGGATATTCAAGACCTTTTCACTGTTCTAGTGGCATCTCTCCTGACCCCTGGCATAAAAGCAGGAAGAATTCCACTGAGAAGCTGATATACCCTGGTACTAATGGGAGGAAAAAAAAACAAAACCAAAACCAATTAAACTACAGATAAACCAATTACTTCACAGTCTGGGACTACCTTGGTAGTCAGTCTGCTGGAACAAATCAAGGCAGATTTCACAGCACTGAAGTGCGAAGAGTGAAAGCAGTGTTCAGACATGATGAGTGATCGCTAAGTTGCACTGACTCTTCAAGTGTAGGACAGGGATGCCCAGAGCACTGTGTAGAACTTAAGGGACCCAACTATAAAAAATATGAATAAATCTTAGTACAGTTCATTGCTCAAAGCCAGGAAAGGCTTTTTTTTTTTTTTTTTTTTTTGAGGGAGGGATTTGAGCCTGCTGGTTTCTGTGTATGAATTACTCTCTTCTTGGCAAGTACTTTTTTTTTTTTTTCTTTTAAAATCTGAATTAGAATAGCTGTGGTTTGCAATGCAAGCCCAAAATCCAGACATCAGAGGATGTGGCTAGCAGCAATGAACCCTTCGGCCGTACACGCACAGCACAGCTGGCTGCTGAGCAGGAAGAATAACAGAGGTAAGGCCATCTAGTCCTATCGCGGTGACAATCCCCTAATCGCTTTGCTCAGCCTCGCAGAGCAAACAAGGTGGATTTGCTCGTGGTGACAACCTAAGCACCGCACCCCACCACCCCCGTACAGAGCTCTGCTCCTCCAAAAGACATTTTTCCTTTATGTTCCTCCAGTTTAGCCTTAAGAAAAAGGAAATTGCGGGCTCTTGCACCTCCTCAATCCCCAAGTGCAACTTGTGAAAGAAATAAATCTTGCAACTCGGTGCCTCTCTACTCTCGGCAACATTGTTTTCCATGGAGGGGTGGGATGAGAGATGCTCCAGCATCACACAGAACTTACAAATATATTCCAAAGTAATTGGACTGGGTTTCTACATGTCTACTTTAAAGAAAAAGAGCTACAGTGGTTCCTTAAAAGAACCATCTGAATGTGAAACAACCAAGCCAGCAAGAAAAATTAGATTTGGTGTTTATCTAACTAACATAAATCTTAGAAATTTTAATAGTGAGGCTGTAGCACGCTTGAGGCCCACATGGGAGATGAAAGTAGGGAAAAGGTTTCATGGAAAGGCAGCAGGGAGAAATCTGTTTTTTTAATTAGGAAACCAGAAGAGATGTAAGGAGGACTGTAACGTTAACATCTGCCACAATCTGCACCGCTACGGCGGAGAATGGGTAATTGTGTCCATCTCAAACGACTGTCAGCAGCATCCAAGCCACAGGACAAACTTCCTAACTCAAACATTCCCGAGCACAGGAGTACACATCCATGCTGAGAAAAAGGCACGAGGGGCACAGGATCGCTCCAAACACGCAACTTCGTGGTGAAAACGTGAGTCTGAAGACTTCTGCTGGAAGCCTGAGAAGGAAAGTGGTGGTGGTGGCAGCAAGATCTGTCCACACCACCTTGGTGAAGCAGGAGAGTATTTTCCCCGCCTTGTAGTTGGGGAAACCAAGGTAAACAAGTGTTCAGCTAGGAGTCAGCAAGAGAAGCAATGGATTGAGTCTAGGTGTCTCGAAACGCAACCCTGTAGCTCAGCCATGCACCTCTAGATCATGCCTGCTCTACCTGCAAAATTGTGCAAGTCTCATTTTGAACAAAACCTAGGATTTTTTAAAAAATTATTATTGATTACATGAAACAGCTGTGATTGTAACATGCATATCAAACTTAGTAAGGTTGAGTTTTGTTGTTTTCTCCCTTACGTTCCCGCTAACCCAGAAGGGACTGCAGTCATTTTTTAGGTTCACAAATCAGAACTGACATGGGAGCTGTTGCTCCTCCTGCCAGTGGGTGTCTTTTCCTTAGCACTAAAGCAGGCACAAGGCTGCAGATTTATCTGAAAAACACGAGCGGCGTTTCAGCTGAACTGGTCATAAGGTTTTGGAACAAACACCTCTGCTTTTTCGGATGGGTTGCTAAAAGAGACCATTTCAGGCACTCTGCAGACTCTGGAAGACATTGACCTTTCTTTCCTTGGACCCAATTCACATTTTTCACTTCATGATCATGTGGGATTATTATCTGTAATTGAAAGTAAAAGTGTAGATTAAGGAAAAAGTTTTGCACAAGAACTCAATTATATGGCAAATTCTGTGGCTGAGGAACTACAGAATATATTCAGTCCTTATTAAATGTTATTTCTGAACTGAATGTTAATTAAAGAAGGCTGAAGATGCAGGCTGGATGGATGAAGACAAACAGAACAATCTCAGACCGTTGCAATGACAATGTTTCCCCCAACGGAGACGGAACGGATGGCTAGTCTTACTCAGATTGCATCTCTTGAGAGGACGATTTATAATGTACAAGACAGGAGAAATTTATTTGCTAACATATGGAAAACATTTATGGGCTCTACTGAGGATCTGGAATTAAAGAAACACAACTACATATTGTTAAAACTTCTAAATGGAGATTTCATTTTAGAAATAAGTGTTTTTCCCCTCAACTCAGTGACATTTATTTCTATATACTTTTGCTTTCTGCCCTGTCAGGCATGAATTTCAGAACAGGGGTTTGTATCGATTCATCTAGTTGCTTTAGGTCTAATCCACAGGAAAATTATTAGATGGCAAAGTCCTGTTTTTAAAGATATAACCCGTGCTTTAGAACAATGGATGGGGAGCATATGCCGTAGGGATGGGGCAAGGTACTGCTGCCCAAATTATCTTGGCACTGCAAGTTACAGTGATGGGAGGAGATAAGGCTACTGACACCAGTGATGCTTCCCAAGCAAATGCTCATGCAGCCATAGCTGCAGATAATTCACCCCCATAAAAACAAAAAACACACCTTCTGGTACAAGAAAACAATCCTCCATTAAGCCACACAAGATCATAGCCTGAGGGAGAGCTCTACCTCTGGGGCAAACCTTCTCTTCCCCATGAAAATAACTTGCTGGATGCCCGGAAGGGTTGCCTGCTGGCTGACAAATAAATAAAATGGATGATGCACGAGTTGCATGCACAAAAACATGCACAAAGTCGTCATCCCACAGAGCTGTATTGAAGCTAACAGGATCAGGGACAGCATAAAAGCCCTATGTCAATCGATATCCAACAGCCGTATCGGGGTCAGTGCTTGTATGTAATGAGGGTGCTTGTTTTAAAGCCGGTACCATTACATTGGTGCAAACATCAGTGCTGACATGCAAGATAAAGCTGAGGCGGTCGTCTGTAAAGCAGTGTAAGAAATGTGAAGTTTTGGACTGCTGTGGTTGAACAGATTGAAACATCTTCAAGGAGGGGCAGGACCTCGGGCCAAATATTTGAGGCAGCAGCGCAGCAGTGACGGCTGGGATTTTCAGAGATGGGTAAATGACTGATTAAATGACTCAATCATGCAGATGCTTTTGAAAATTCTGCCACACGCAGTTAAGTTTATTCATGCATGTGTGGGAGAGGGGGAGGACTGTGAAGATTTTAATAACTACCTTAGGAAATAAAAAAGAACAAATGTACTTTCTCTTTAAAACAGCAAAAAAACCCCAAACCCAAAAAACCCACTGCTGTGGCTGGGGAAAAGAGTTTACAGGAAAGTTGTAAAGAAGTGTTGTGTGCAAGGATGACCAAATGGACTATGATACACAAGTCAAAAAGGGTGCAAAGAAAGAATGAAACAGAAGGGTAAAAATAAAACATATCACAGCCCTATCAATTTCTTCCAGTCTAAAACCCCTCCAACGCTTCAGTCTATTATTTCTGGCTCATGCAGACTTCATACTCCACCATCACCTATCAGATAAATGGGAAGTTGAGAGCTTCAAAGAGCTTAAGGACTGCAGGAAAAGGAGAGAGTTCATCCCGGGAAAGCAAAAGAAATATTCGGGGAAAAGATGCTCCTAAAGCCTGATTTTTGGAGTACAACACCGCACCTGCCCCGATGCGACAGCTTGACCAACGGCACCACACGAGCTACCACCATTGGTGTGGTCCCTCTTGCTACTCTGGAGATCATGCAACATGCAGAGAGCTGCCAGGCAGGGCACAACCCCAGTGCGAATGTCCCCCCGGATCCCAACAAGGTGCCAACCGCAGCTGAGGTCTCCCTCCTTGCTACTATTGAGTAGCTTGCTACTACTGAGTAGCTTGCTCCTCCTTCTCCGCCAAGCACCCTACCCATACATATCTGCACGGCGGGGGGTTATCCATCACCTCCCCAGGGTCAAGTAGGGGGGAAAATCTCTCCCAGTTTTGGCTCTTCAGTTTGAATGCAGGAGTTTGAGTGACTGTGATGCAGCTGGAGCACCATTCATCTAACTTTCCCAATGTAAAACAACACCTACGTAAAGGCAACAACTTCTTTCTCCTGGTAGAAAGCACCCTATGAGTTTAAAAATCAATACTCAACCACAAGATTGAGCTTGTGGAGAAATACAGGAGCACTCCCAGGTCCCTAAATGTCAGCCGGTTGGATTTTAGCAAAAATATCCCTTCCTATTTCCACAGGCTACTTTTCACTGCCTTAACGCTGAATGTTTCCACATCTAACCCAGCAGGAGCTGGCACACCCCTGCCCAAGGCACATTTCGATGGTCGTCCCCTTTCCGACGAGCACAGAAGAGCCGCACGCAAGTCCAGTGCGACATCCAGACCCAGCAGAGCGCAGCTCACCCGGCAAATTTGGGGACAAAAGAGCACAAATTGGTAAACCACTCTGGCTCCAGCAGTGCCCCCCCGTCCCGTCCCATCCCAGCGCCTATAAATCACTTCTGGCAGGTAGCTGGGAAGCAGCTGCTAATGATAGTTTTGCTGCGGAGCGCAGGAAGTCACCTTTTAACCCTGCCTGCTGTTGTTTGTCTCCCAGAGCCGTGACAAAAGGACAGATGCGGACAACATGCCAGCCGTCCAGAGGATCTGGTCAAAACACGGCAGGGAACCTGCCCTGGTCCCATACTGGCGAATCAGCACCCTCAAAAACACCTTTCGCCTTTGGGTGCTTCCCAGTGCCTGTTTTCAAACTGCCTGATGCCAGTCCTCAGTTTTCCCTCATTCACCCTAAAGATGCAGGGAAGCATCCCAAAGACGACTTTAATTGAGTTTGCTGCTGCTGCGCTGAGGACATCCCACCTTCCACCCTCCCGCCACCCAGTCCCCACCTGTGCCGCAGGACAAGGAGAGCATTTATAATATAACTAAGGCATGTATGCGTGTGCATGGGGGTTCGCGATCGGAGCTGAGCAAATAAATTTAATAGACAAAGTATTCGTTGTGAGAGTCTTGTTTTCAGCCCATGGAATATCTATGATCAGATTACAATTTAATCTGACATAACTTTTTTTTTCTCTTTTAAAGTGTGCAAGTGTAGCAGGGACAGTAGCTGCTTCTGTTTCAGAAAAGCTCCAAAACATTTTAGATGTTACCACAAATTAAATACGAGCAACTCACTCCTAATTAAGTCACCGCTGGTTAGGTAGATGGCATGCTCCTGTGCCTTCCTCCCACTGAAAAACACTCATTTGAACCTTCTACATTTCACGCATAGGCGAAACACCCTTAAAGTTGGCTTTTGTTAACAATTGCAATGCAACATCTCATTTCCTTGAGTATGCACCTGAGTAGCAGCCATCTACTCTAGCTTGCAGGAAGCTTCTTAAGGACAGAGAGAGGTATTAAGAGGTTTCTGCACCACTCAGACCAAGCCATAGGAAATTTGAGAGTTATTATTCGCTCACTTCTAGCCCTGACAACATCTGCTCTGCCATGCTTTCCACCTGGCGATGGGAGGCCAACAGAAACCCAAGGCTCTACCTTCTGTAGAGGATATACTTCCATCAAACAAAACACACCCACTGGCCAAACATGATGACGTCTGGAAGCCAACCCCGAGGCATAAAAAGAAAAACCATTTCCAACCTGACCATGTAAACCGGAGTGTAAAGGAGAACGACCTCGGGTGAGATATACTTACAGTGAAGACATCATCATCGCCAACCTCAGCCTCATTGTGAAGTGTTGATGAGGAAGTTGTAGACCCTAGGGGAAAAAAACCCAAACAAACCAGCTAGTTAAACACATGACATTTCTATGCAACTTTTTTTATTAGGCTGGTAAACATTTGGATTCTCACAAGTTTGTATGTTGTAGATGTGTAAAAGAGCAGCCCAAATTAAGGAAGAAAAACCCATCTACTGGTAGCTGGGTTGGAAAGGTAAAATCTGACAGGCAACTGCATGGCTGCCAATCCTAATTCACTATGTTAAAAATAGCACTTACCATTTCCAATTACAGAAGACTAGTTTCTGAAGAATGGTAAAGCTACATACTAATCAGTGCTTGAGACTAGATCCTCAGCTGTCAAGAAACCATATACGAGTTATTCTTCATGTATTCCCTAAATCTGGGGGGAATATGACTTTTTATTTAATAAAAAATAAACCTCACTTTGACAATGAAGAGTTAGACTGGGTTTTTTTTCTTCTTCTAATTTCGGAAGTTGTTATATATTGTAAAGGTCTTCTCCGTTATCAGCTATTTCACACAGAACCACCTTGCACCACATAAGCAAAGTATTTGAAAGGAATTGAAATGTGTAAAACCATAGAGAAGAGCAAAATACTGCGGTGCAGTTCTCATTAATTACATGGCAATCATCTGGAAAAGTGGGAAATCATATTAAAAAAACCTTCCTCCAACCTCCTTCCCCACCCCGCGGGTGTCTCACTCCAGAGCCGCTTGAGAGCCTGGTCAGCACCCACATCACAGAAGGGCAGTGGGGACAGTAGCACACGCCATTGCTAGACTTGGCAGTAAATTTATGCCAAAAGGGGGGTGACCCCTCTCCCTACCCCTGGCCAAGGATCCTGGACCCCCTTCCCAGCTGGCTTCACCCCCCATGAGGCTGCCAAGGAAGGTGGGTGCAGCAAGATGTTCTGATGGGGGGAAAAACCACAAGTCAAAGGCTTTTTTTTTTTTTTGCTGTAAGCCCACTGTTATACTGAATTAGGGCCACATCACATCCCTAACTAAAACAGTTGAACGGTTTGTACCATCTTCATTCTGGAAATTTTTAAAAATAATGTGCTTTACATAATGCTATCCGCACCAGCCTTGGCCGCTCTCAGTTGCATCATCATGAAGATGTGCAGAGCTAAGTGCGAAAGCCCACTTAAAACACTAAGCGAGCTCTAAACACTAAGTGTTTTCACACATGAAAACATCTGTGCCATTTGCTACATTAGCTTTAAAAGAAAAAAATCCAGATGCTCTACAGAGCTGCACAGGATTCCTGTACTTGTGCACAAAACTTCTATACTTCTGATGCTACAGGGAACAAATTATCAGTTAGATATTAATAACAAAGCAGCGATTTCATAGAGGGAAGTTTTGAATGCACATAGTTTGTTGTGCTTAATATTACCTGCTAAATTTGATCAACCACGTGAACAAAGAATGAACCATAAATGAAATCCACTGCCCAATGCTGTGTGTACACGAGCCAGTTACTGTTTTTCATTCAGAAAGCCTTATTTGGAAGTTAAGGAGGAACACATTCATGAGGATCAGTCTGTGCTGTTAATGGGACAAATATAGATTTGCTGATTTTGAAGTATCTGAGATACAGCAGAACTTGATTTTAAATACCTCCACTGTAAAATGGATCAGAAAGAGCAGAACAGGAGTTGCCACATACCAGCATCTCCAAAATACTACTCAATACAGCTGAGTTATCTCCTTGAAACTTTGTACAGTCCTGTGCCACTTACATAAAACACCACTTTTATGACTCAAAATGCTTCCCAGTTTTAGCAAGCAAGAAGAAGAAAGCGGAAGGCCTAGCTGTAACTTCTTCATGTTAATGGCACAGGAAAAAGCAAACGAGTAACTAGTTGGGAAGACCCTTCCTCTAACTGATGAGGTATTTACCAGGAAAGAGCCCTGGGGGATTAATTCTCTCCCAATATCTACCATTTCCATGTTAAAGCAAGGACAGGGCACCCAAAATGTTAAACTGTCTTATGGAGCTAATGTCCTCAAAAAGAATACACATCTGTATATATATTTGAGCTAGTATCCTCAAAAAATAATACCATCTGCATATAAAAATATCCCTGTCAGACCGGGTGAGAAGGAGAAAGGCTTTGGACCACTAAGACCCTACATAAAGTGGCATGGTAAAAAAAAAAACACAACAAAACCACCACAAGACAACAAAAAAACACAAGCAAAAAAAACCCGTGAAGCATCAAATTTCATTAAAATTAAGCACTATTGAATTATAGCTGTATTATGATTGCCTGATTGCAATGAAATGTGAAAAGGAAAAATTTATGACAACTTCAAAGCACAGGCAATTCAAACGCATTTTTTTCAGAATTAAAATAAAACCAAAAACACAACAAAGTCTTCAAGAACTACCATTCAACTAAGAGGACACAGACAAAACTAATTACTGCAAAAAAACAAAAACAAAATGAAGTTTTATTCAACTCCAGGCAGGAATTCGTACTATGATTTAACAAAGACTCAGTAAGATGAGATTCAGCTGCATATAAAGAAGAGCCTGGACTGTTCGACTTGCCATCGCTAGCGTGAAACCCAAGCCTACCAAAAAAAGTAGTAGTAACAGACTTGATGATAATTAAGGGGGGAAGTCTGGACAGACCAGGCCAGATAGGATTGGAAAATACTTGGACTGAAATCCCTTCTCTCCTTAAGGGATGACAAAACTCAGTTCTTAAAAGTATGCTGGGGCTTGCTCAACGCAGGGTAAGTGCCCAGCTACACTCGGACTTGTGCACAAGAGACATCCAAGCCCAAGAACTGACTTTAAACCCATCCCTCTTCCCAGCTCCATGACTCAAACCCCCTTCCCCACTCTTCCAAGGGTCGAAGTGGCTGCTGCTGTGGTACCTTCAATGAGGTCCTCGATGGCTTTCCTCACTCCTCTGTCGAAGGCTCGAGCATCGGCGGGACTTTGAAAAGTGAGCCCGAACTTTCTGTTGTCGACTTTCCAGTGGTGGAAGGTGGGGTTCGCCTTTGTGTACACCAAGTCCTTCTTCACAAAGCACTCCAGCACCACCTGGGAGGGCGCGAGCCCCAAAAGAGGAGCAAAATCACTTTTCCCACCCCAAGGAGACAGCCGGCACCATCTCAGCCCAGACCCAAAAGCAAGCCAAGTCATGCCTCACGTAGGGGAACATCCTTCCCTACCAAATGATGACTAATAAACATCAGACACTGTAATTTTCTCATAACCATTGCACATTCATCTTTTGCTTGTGCTTTGAGTAGGTGCTTGCTCCCTACCCCAGGAGTCTATTTTGGACCCAGACCCAGCGCGGCACACGTTACAGCTGGTGGGGGCTCAGGTGGAGGGAGACCCTCTTCCCTCAATAATTTTGCTCAACAGAAATGTTATTTGCCAGCAGATTTAGGAGGTGCTGTAACACTCCCCTCATCATTTTTTTCCTCCCTCACCCCCAGCCAGGCACTCATCTTGAGCTCTGCTGTGCCAAAAACCATCTCTAGGGTGATGCCCAGGGAGAACAGGAATGGCTTGTAAGTCTCACCCCATCCCCCAAAACCATAAGCATGGCTCCAAAATAGTGTCAGAAAAAGCATGCTATGCAAAATAGTATTGCAAAAGACAAACTGTACTTCAAAAAGCTTTAAAACGCCAGTCTTTCTGAAAGCAAGATCACTTCCGACTCAAATAATGCATTTTCTTTGCCCAAACACTGAGTTCGCAGAGCCTGTGCAGGGAGCATATTTTTAAGCTAGTCCATCTCTTCACAGGAGGGAATTTCAGAAAAATCAACTATATAGAAACGAGATAACAAACTGTAACATCTAAAACGGACCCTGGAAATAGGGAAAAGGCTTTACTAATTTGATTTGTGCGGGTAAAGAAGAGAGCTCCTTTTTAGATAAACAGCTACCAGGAGAAACTGAGTGCGTCAATTCATAAGAGACAACTTGTCTTCATATTCTCACTCTGCTCATTCAATCCTTGAACGGCACGCAGCATAAATAATTCATGGCCATTTTAAAGGCTTGCACTGCATTACTCAGTGCAATGTGACTGGCTTCATGGGTTCTTTACACTTCAATTCACTTCTCACTTACCCCTGCTAGGTCTCAGGAAAAAAAACACAGGCCCTTTTTCAATCATCAAAGGGGGTCTTTGCACATGGATGTCGAAAATTTACCTGCTGCTTCCAGGTGGCGGCACGCCAACCTAGATAGCAGAAGATGGCAATTCTAGATGAGGATGGGTTTGTTTTATCCAATCTGGTACTATTTGCACATGCCTGTTTTTTATGTTTTAAAAAAAACTTGCACAAGAATACAATAGCAATAGATTTGGGATAATTCTCATTATAAGAACAGAAAAAAGTTGAATTAGGGTCTATTACCAGTTTGTCTTTCTGCCTTTCACCATGGATTAGAAATCCACTTCTTCCATTGCCCTCTGGGTACGTGACCTTGCAGACGCCAACTCTACTGAGACCGCCTCCTTCTTGCGGCAACCATCCCCCACTGGAGTCATCTCGGGTCATAACCACAGCTTTGACTCGTACAATATAGCTGTCACTGCAATGGTAACAAAACAAAAACAAAACCTTTTGTGAGCATCATACAGTCTCATCAGAGCGTTCTTCTTGAGGACGGTATTTAGACAGCACTGGTCTGGTCCCAGCACAGAGTTTCTGTCCAGGATGGAAGTCCACCTCCGTGACGGATGGCCTTGACCACTCAAGCCATCATAGGAAAGAGACCCATCAAACAGCAAGGAACAAACCCACTGAGTTTCCAGATGTCAACATACAGATCAAACAACCCATGGTCCCAGACACTCTTTCCCTCATGCAGCTGGGGACAGGGACCAAGAGAGGGGGGTGAGCCAGGCAGCACCTCAAAGCCCACAGGGGATGCATTGGAGCATCACGTCTCCAAAGTGTTGGAAGAACACATGGAGCTCAAATAATCCATGAACAAAGTGTTTTAAGGTTTTTGTGATCAAATTAGTGAAGTGTGCTTTGGAAGATGACGCTCAAATTCCTCCACAACTGGGACAGCCTTATGGGAAAAAAAACCACAAATGTGGCTCCAGCTGGTACCTCAGATGAAAGGAGATGGGAACCATCTCAGCTCAGGTCATCAGGACCACATCATGTCCCTAAAACAGCTCCACCAGCATTTCAAAGGTGGCACGTCATAACCTCACAAGTGGAAGCAGCCGAGAGATTTGGGGATAATCCAGATGCCCATCGCAAGGGGTCCAAAGAGCCCCCACAGCAGGAGGCTCCGCTCCCCCAGGCCTCCTCCCGTACCTCCTCCCGTACCCTTTCCACAGAGCAGCTGCGCCAGCATCTGCTGGGGACATCACCAAGGATGGTGTCATTTGGGAGCACAAAGGCCACTACAGGACGTAAGCAAAAGCTGTGCACCTTGTGTGGGACACGCAACAGACTCCAAGCTAAAACGGGTTGTCCCCATCCCAGAGCTGCTGGGAAATACCCAAATTAGCTTTTCTGTCCTCACGCTGCCACTGAGTCCTGGCTCGGTGCAACCCATCATGTGTTTAAGACATCGATTAATCCAGTGACTGCTCAGCAACAGTGCTGACAGCTGTGACACCCTCACAGGGAGGTCACCACAGCATCGTTAGAAGTCAACCACGCACCACCACGGCACTGTTGGCTGGAGAGCTGCCGAGACACCCACCAGTGCCGCAAGGGCAAAGGTGCCGCAGGGCACTCAAACCTGGGCAAAACTGGGAACATCAACGGGGGCTAAGAAAAAGGACGTGCAAAGAGAATTGCCCAGGAATTGTCCATCTCCAGGTCACCAGGTGAGCTCACCAGGAGGAGGAAGCTCACCCATAGAGGGCTCTAAGAGGAGGTCTTTCAAAACAACAGGTATCATGCTTTAGGGCAAGAAATTCCTCCTTGAGGAAAGCTCTGTATCTGGACATTTTCCCAGCATCCTGTACAACATGACAAGAGAACGGGTCCTTTCTATCCAAAATTAGAAGCAGCGGTAGCTTTCTTCATCCTGCACCAGGTAAAACTGCCTCTTGTTTTCAGACATTATTTTTGCATCACTTCTGTAATCCAAGTGCTAATACTTGATGTCTGAGTCCCCCTTTCTCCAATATGACCAGATTTTATTTAATACCTAAGCAAGCAGCCACACGGATCCTACTTGAAGGCAGTTTTGAGGACAGACCAAGGGAGGCACCAAGCACCTTCTGGGCAGAGGCTTTTGGGACTAGCTAATCTCTTCTGCCGCTAGACAGATCTCACAAAACACATGCTGCAATTTTCCCTTTGCTGGCTTTATTTTATGAATACACCAACTTTCTCACTGGACCTACATGATGAAGGCAGTACACAGATGCTTAAGGTTCATCCCCTACTGCTCTGAGAACTTTGCACTGGCTCATAAAAAGTTTTTCAGCATACTCAGATACACGGCCTGTACCGCAGCTGACTACACAAGGCATTCACAGAACTGAGAAACAAAATTTTTAAGAATATTTTTGCTCTTGAGTCCTTAAAACAGTATCCTGGTACAGGAAAGAGGGCAAGTGTGTCTATAAACAGACCCAGTTACCTTTCTATTTTCTAATGAAAACCCATTTCTAGAAAGTTGCCCATTTCAGTGGCAACTTTCATCTCTTGGCTTCCTGATACTCAGAATTAAGCAAAATACTTCAGCTAATTTCCTACTGGGCAAAAATTGAGCTGCTTCCATCCAATTTTTGCTTTCTTCTCTGTACCTTTCCCATACGGTCTATAAGGATTAGCAATTAACAGATAAAGAAAAAAGAAAGCCAACTATATGTTTCTATACAGTTCTCCTGTTCCCCAAGGATCCTTTCTGGACTTATTTTTAACTCTTCTCACTTCTGGGGAACTCCCATTAAATTTCAAGCTCTCTTCTGAAATCGGAGCCGCTCAATACAACCTTCCTTCCCATCCTCCCGCAAAAGTCATCCACACATACTGCTTCTCCTTCCACACTTGAAAATTGCCACCAGCAATACAGCTTCCTGCCGGATTTACCATTCACTTTTACGGCAGCAGCCGGACCCTTTGGCTGTCCCAAAAGTAATGTCGTCTTCAGTTACTCTGCTGCAGGAATCATCCACTTAAAATTAAGAAAGCAGCAGCTACTCAGTACTTTGTGATTTCTACCAATTATTTGCATGTTTCCATCACCTCTTGGTGATTTCTCTAGGCTCGTAATTACATTTGAATGCTAGCGGATGCCTACACATTAAATTTAGCTCCCTTGACTACTATCCCTGCCCATTATAATCACAATCTAGTGGGGCACAGAGCCATATGGTTTTCATCTTCATATCCACACTGATACCATGACCTATGGCTCTTACAACCCCTGCCACCAAGGCCACTGATTTCACCCACGTGCCAAGAGAACACCATATAAACTGCATTTCCCCCATCTTGAAGAGCTACCTCCTTAAATATATCAAGCCAGAAAACCTAGTTTCCATCCCCCTACCAAGGAGACCTCTGCTCCTCTATTAGAAAAGGACCTTGTCCAGCAGAAGGGTTCACCTTTGGCAAGGTAAGCAGAGCTCTGGCTCTGTTAACGTAATCCCTTGGCACACTTTCCTGCACGATCAAAAGTCACCAGTGACGTCCCCATCCCCGCTCCCACGAGACGCCAGCCACAGGCGCACGTTCCCCAACACGCAACCTACACCAAGGGACTTAGGAAAAAAATAAAGAAGGAAAGACAAAAAGGTGTTTAAGGCTTCTTAGGGCTTGACATCTTGGTTTAGTCACTGGACTAGGACTCAAAAGCTGCACGTTGAATTTCCAAGGCTACGCACCGCGTCCTTCAGTTTTGTATGTCAAAATCTTGCCTGCTGTTTCCATCCGCAAGCCTAGAATAGGCAATGCTTCTTTCCCTCATGTCAGTGTTGATAAATACTTGTAGGGTACTTAAATATTTCAGGTCCATATAAGGACCTTGCTTCCTTAGTGTAAAAGCTGTTTATTTTCTTTGCTATTTAATTTTACGTGACTGCACTGAGGCTCTGGCTTGCTGCAAGTGCTCAAAATCCTCCAGAGTGAAGGAGCGACCTGCAAATCCCATGTGCAAGTCACTGCTGAAACCCTGGTGCACTGAAGCAGCGAAACAACCACGTTCAAGTCATCCACCTGCACTTTTATCACAGCAACTGTGCAATTTGACTATTCCAGGAGAAATGGGTAATGAGGTATGTGAAAATATTTGGTCCGTTACCATTAATGAGATACCAGTTGCCTCTGAGATTAGACAACACAAGCCTTTCATATAGTTAAAAATGAAACAGCTAAAAAAACCCCACAGCAGCCTTAGTTCCCCTTGGCTTCTTAAACTTTAAGACGGCTCTAATTGTCGGGTTTATTGCCTACGTGCTATGCGTTTCATGCAAACTATTCTTAATTACGCTCTTAAACGGAATACTTTGCTATCTTAACCCTACAGATTTGTCTTCAACAGCCTTAAAAGCTTGGGAATAAAGTATCTGCAGGGATTACCCAGCTGCATGGCAGCCGGCCAGTGTGTTCCTGGGCTGCTTCAGGTTGTTCGTCTGCCCCACCCAGAGCAAAAAACCATAATGAACTTGGGGAGTAAAGGTAGCGCAGAAAACCACGTGCTGTTTTTATTGGAAGGAAAAGAGCTTTAAAAATTATAGCTCGTGGGTGTGCATATATATACATATAAATATATTAAAAAGAGTGCATGTATAATTGCTACTCAGAAGGATATTGAGAATTTTCCTAAACAAGAAGTGACTGATTACCTTTGCGATAACTGAACCACGGTTGCATTACCTATAGCCTAACTTTTACAAAGCATTTGCGTCTAAGAGACAGGCGACGTTTAAGGCGGATAAAAAAGTGCTTTCCTCCAGCATGCACAAACCACATTGTAAAACGCAGCTGACACCATCCAGCGCTCTCCGACATGAGCCACATCACTTACAGCAACTGCACCGCAGCGAAACCAATAGGGGACAAAGCCCTGAGCCTTGTTGTACGCCTGGCGTGGGCTTAACGCTGCAATCCCACATCCAGGACTAAACAGCAAATAATTCTTTCGTTAGGTAAGGCTTTAGTTTTGCCAGTGTCTTTGTAAAAGGAGGGTCGCAGCTGAAGTCCACAGGTCCCTTCCACCAGCCGCTCTTCTTTTCCACTTTGCTTCAAAACGCAGCAACTGCAAATACCATGACTGAGATGTCTTGCAGCTAAAAATCCCGAGTGGAAAAAGAAAAAAAAAAAAAAAGGAAAAAAAAAAGTCCAACCCACCACATTTACTACTTTCCTTTGAGCCACATTTAGCATCTAAAACACTTCCCAGACACCTTCCGTAATTCAATAATATTTTTCCTCTAGCCAGGCTAGTTGACCAAAATATAAACTTATAATAAACTTCCACACAAGTGCTGCCATATGGCACTTCAGTATTTTCCGTCCTTCTCAACTTTCCAGCTTGCAAGGCCAGGAGAGATTCAGGTCTCGGAGAGAAAGGTAATTGCATATAATGGGTTTCAAAAACATGGACTGCTGTCTTTAATGCATCAGCATTCCCAGATCCCAGAATTCAGGGAAGAGCCAAAATAACAGCAGGAGGCTGCTAATGCAACAGCAGCAGAGGTCGGGCTGTTCAGCTGAACTGAACCGCCGACACCGAGTGCTTAAACACAATTTAAATCATTTGGATCCATGCAAATTTAACTTCATGATTACTGGGACATAACCTGTCTTTGGCTAAGTGGGATGTATTTCACGGTGCTCTTACTTTGCCCTCCATGCCCAGCAACTGATAGCTGGAGTTAAAGCCATCCAGCTCTGCCCTGGTGATAACTGGAAATCATATTGCAAGGCTCCTCTCTGGAGTTCATCCTGCAGCCGGAAAGCAGTAGCATTTTGATGGAAGTCATGAAAAACTGCTATTTCTGGAGTCCTGCTTTCTTGATCTGGTGCTTGGTTCATGAACCTTCTAGCAAAGGTGAAATATCTGCAGATTATAACTAGCATTTTCTTCTTCAAAACCCTAGCTTATCACTTTGTCAGAAAGAAAACTTCTGAGTGCACGGACTCACAGCAAAATAAAGTTGGTATTTCGATACCACCTAGATTTCCAGCAGATTTGAAACTTTTTCATTAAATACCAGCATGAAAATGCCATCTGCACCACTCTGGTCAGACCCAACATTAAAACGGAGCCTGTATAAAACCATGGAAAACCTCCCAAAAGTTTTCCTTGCTCTCACCTCTGCATCACACCAGGAACAAAGAACCACCCTATCTGTAACCCATCTCTAGTACAGCAAATTTGCAACCTATATTTTTCTCTCTTTCAAATCCAATACTGCCAGAATAAAAAGGTGTTCTGAGAAATTTTGCTTTTTGCCTGGTCAGAGTAAATACAAGACAGTTCAATCTCCACATGCCTTGCTCAGCGCTGCTGGCTGAATTCTGCAGTACGGCTGTCCTGGGGCACCTCACCTTAAACCAATATGAACCTTATAAGCTCAGTTTCAGGACATTTCTCTCTCTCTTGACAAAACGAGAAAACTTTGTTGGCATTTAGCATTTGCTCCCAGCCTCCCTCTGAAAATGGAAAGGAGTTTTATCTTCCAACTCCCCAGTTCACACCTGGCTGCTGAACTGAGCTCGGCAGCATGTGTTCAGCTTCTACACTGACCATTTCATGAAAAAAAGGAAAAAAATATTATATTAACTCCAAGAACACCGTTAGCTGCACCAACGCAGAAGGTGGAAGAGGAAAAACCTGCCCTGAAGGAAGCACTTGTGTAGGATTTGGAAATCACCGCTGGTAAGTTATAAGACACACAGAGTCCTACCTGCACATCCCATGAAGTGCCCCAGAGGAGTAGTTTTGCACGAAAGGTTATTCACTGCTGGGGGTTTTCCTGCTGGCTGAGCGCTGCCCAAAATCTTGTTGCGTACAGCAAAAAACCCCCAACCCGGCAGGGTGATCACTGCGATGGACTGTGAGGGGCCGGCATGCGGCAGGGATGCTCGAAGGCTTCAGCGCCTTCAACCCTCAAAAGCTTGTCTTCTTATAGGACACATGGCCTCACGTAAGCAGCACAGCTCCGGGAGGCTGGGGCAAACCCAAAGTAGTACCTTTTGATTTTATTTTTCATTCCTTGATGCCTTTCTGGCTCTACAGCAGCCCCAAAGGCAGAATAAAGAAGGGCCAGGTCCTCCGTGGCTGGGCTATGCCCCTTCCCCAGCAAGCCTGGGTTGGCTCCCAGCCCTGCAGTCCATCCAAAAAGCCTCCATAAAAAAGATTAATAGCAGTTTTGTTTGTTTGTTTTCTCAGAAGGAAAAGGACTTCTCAAAAAACCAAGACACCTGCAACAATCCAGCCACCCGCCTCCACATCTCCCTTAAACACCGAGGCAAGGACGAACAAAGGAACCCTTTCACCAAAACGTTTGTTAAACATTTAAGGCTGATTTTATTGAGTTTACAACAAACAGCTCTATCCTAACTTGCTCAAATGGGATTTCATAATCCCATAATTATTTCAGATCCTTCCAGGAAGTACATGGAAAACTCATTTTTTAAATATTTATATATATAAAACACACATACATAATATATATATAATGTAGAGATGAAATTTTTCTTTTATAGATATTAATTTCTTTTATATAAAAATGTTTTTAATTTTTTTTTTTTAAATTACACATGCAAAAGCATCACCTTCTGCCACAAGAGTAACTCTCGTGGCGCATTTTTACTATGAAATGTCCCAACTAAACGGGATGCACCAAACTAGGGGACAAGAGCAGTTTTCTGCTGCAGACGGGGCCCTTGGCCCTCGCTCCTTATGGATCTGATGTTAAAAACCAGCAGGGTTTGGTGCAGGCAGGGTAACACAACTGATATTCAAACAGCTGCAGGATTGGCTAAACCCATTTTTTTGGCCACCATAGCCTCTCCTCCTGCGCCCAGCTTGCCCAGCGATCCCTACAAAGCACTGCACATGTGGGCAAAACCCCAAACGAACTGGCAAGCAGCTTTTCAGGGGAAAAAGCAGGCTTGCAAACATTCTGACGGGCAAGCGAAGATCCACCCACTGATGCAGCTCACACGCATGGATTTTCAGGGGTCTCCCCAGAAAGTAGCTTACTACACACACAATAGTGAATTAAAATAAAACTCTAACTGCATCAGGGGCAGATTAATTTACTACTTGTGGCCATACTGAAGCATCTATGTAACATATTGTTGAAATTGTGTTAGAGCTATCGAAATCCACAGCAAATCTTGCTACAAAAATAATCAAAAAGTTTTGTGTCTTTTTCTCTAAAAGACAGCCATGACACCACTGGGATGCACACTAACGACAAAACTTTTAATGAGCAATCATTTAATGAAACCTCTTAAACAAAAATCACAGCAAGCCTCCATCTCAATGGAAATTGAGTTACCTCCAGGCCAGCCTCCTTGCAGCTTTGCATGGTGGCTGCTTTCTCAGTGATTGCAAATTACAGGTTTGGGGTTTATTAAAAAAAACACAAAAAACTTTTTTTTTCAAATTTGTTTAATGGATTCTGTTTAATGGATCAATAAATCATTATAGCTGCACATGATGGTATGTCTTGGAAAGTTGTAAGGAGCAGCAAAACAACAAAAAGATCAGTTTAATAAGATAATGCGTTTGAATAATTTACCCTGCAGCTCATGAAGCCGGCATGCAGTACAGGCAAGAGCTACACACTCAAGTCGTCCTATTTTCGTGCAAGGGTACAAACACGGTACTAACAGATTTCAAGGAAAGCTAATTAGTATTATCATTTACTGTAATGAGAACGGAAGTTGTTATTGCATGACAGATGGTATTTGTTTTATGTCACATGCAAGATAAGCAAAAAGCGCATAAGAGCTTAGCCAGCCAAACAGGTAGTTGCATGAGATCTGCATCCTGAATTGATTTTCTCCCCTCTCCCCCTGAAAAAAAGCCACAACCAAGTTCCTAATTTTTTTCTAACATACGCTGACCATAAACACTCCGTTACTGTTATCCTATGTTAGCCAATGAATGGTGAGAATTAGCAAAAATAAGAAATAAAACTAACAAGCACAGCAACTGTATTCCAGCTTTAGAAGTTTTATCGCCCTCCTTATTTTGTAAAATGACACTAGAGATTTGATACCACTTGCCAAAAATTACGGAGGAATGTAATGGAGAAATCTATTCAATTCACAAGACGACGGGATTTCCACATGACCCTCTTCCCCATCCATGAGTTTCTGCTGTCACGCCGTAGACAGCCGTGATGCCCATGATGCCACCAAACGCGCTGGCCAGACAAGGTATCCGGTTACACCCGTATAATATCACATTTTGCAGATTAAGTGCTACCCGTCCTAACGCAGTTGTATTAAAGCATGAGGGAAAATAATGCAAGGTGTGCTTATCTTCAGCTACAGAATCAATGATACTCCGGAACACAAAAATGATTATGTATGCACACACACATATGCATAGTATTTCTGAAATATTCAAAGTTTACAAAGAAAAGAAGAAAACCAGAAATTGCTCACCCTAAGCAATTTGCGTTTTGCCCCCACTCTCCTCCATTTTGATGAGTGAAGAATACAACTATATTTATCCCTCCGTAAACATCCTCCCTGACACGTACGATACAACTACAAAGGCTAGCCAATATTTTGCAAATATATATATAAAAAAATTCTGTGACTCAATTCCAGCTGAATTTATTTCAGAGGAGGGGGGGGAAGGGAATAAGCAGGATAACTGTGGTCTTAAATATAAAGCGTTTTTATCTTTTGCCAGGTAAATGCACTTAAAAAAAATAACACATTCTTATCTACATCAAAGCCAGCATGCCCACAGAGTTTGCCTTCCACCTCTCTTTATCCCCCCCCAACCCCAACAAGCATCCGTGGAGAGGGACATCAAGGGAAGCAGCTTCCCAGGTAGCACCTATTTTCCTCTCGGTACTTGAGAGAGGGTGCACGTTAAACCATTACTTCTGAAACAAATTTGTATGTAATCATAAAAGAAAGCCTGTGTTTCCCAGAAGTAGTCATACATATTCACTGATAAATTATATGATAATTTAGAAAAGATTCAGAAGGGCTGTGGGGGCAGATGGGGGGGCGGCAGCAGAAAAAAAAAAGTTAAAAAAAAAAGAAATTATACACAGCAAGAGCACACACACATACCTGCTCGGGGCTGCCATTTCCTCTACATTTTACACCCCGATTGCTCTGTTTTACCATCATTGCCACTGCCAGCCTCCTGATAAAACGGATTGGCGTTGGCCGCCCCGCGTCCCAGCTGGCTGCTGCCAAGCAAGCGGCTTCCCCTCATGCGTGATTCAGTCTCCTTGAGGGATGTGCTGCATTGTACCGGGTGAGTCATCCCAGAGGTATTCTGCGTATTACAGCCCTGGCCGGACCATTACTCATTCGCAACATCCTCCCAGCTCGGAGAGCACAACCACACGCACCCACCAAAGATCCTTGCTTCCCCACCCCGGTTATAGGCTGGAAAAAAAATAAAATAATTACAATACAACCACCATAAACTAATAACGGGGGTGTTTAGCAGCGGCTGACGGAGCAAACGCGCTGCTGAGAGGTTGCACCAGACCAGCGGGCACGTCATCCGCTCACCCAGGACTGCAAACAGGTCCAAAGTTGAAAGCGGGCGTCATCTCCTCCGGTAACCCCGGCTGCACTTTATTCCCCAAAAGCTGCTAACGCAGCACTGGGACCAAGGGTCCAAACAACTCAACAGGCTTGGGGGAAGCATTCACCCTCCTGACATGCCTGTCTCCATTATAGCTTTTAACAGGATTTTAAATATTTCCAGTTTGCAACAAGTTGGTATTTACAGATATCAGCTATAGGTCGTTGTATGCCATACCTTTGCAGGCAGCCCACGGAGCTGAAGTGCTAACACAGCAACATCCCTACGCAAGAACTTCGTTTCGGGCAGTTGGTCTCAAGCGTTCCCTTGCTGCTCAAGAACTTTCATAACCGTTTTAACTCCTCACTCAGCCAATGTGTCCCCCCCGCAAAGTTATATGTTCACCCCTAAATGCCCTCTCATGTTTTTAAAGCAGAAATGTTGCTCAAGAACTGCTTCGGCACCAACAAGAATAAAAATTGTGACACTGGGGCTCTGAAAGCAGCTTCTAAAAATACTTGACCGCTTTCTGAACTAATCTATGCTGATGATTAGGCAGGAGGGGGGAAGAAAGCTAATTTAAGTGTTCCCAGGCTCAGCTGCTTCTGCCTTCCTTAAATCCAAACTGTTTTAACCTCAGTTTGGGGCAAAAATCCCTTTTTCCCAGGACGGCGAACAGTGGCCGAGGTGATGCTGCCTGAAAGCATCCTTTAGGAAAGCTGCATCTAATAACCTAAAATGACACACGCTCTTACAAACTTCAAGCTTGGACCACGGAAACACCGAGCTTGAGACCAGCGAGGCTTGAACCCAGTTTCAGCACGTAGACAGCAGGCTGCACGGAGGATGATGAGGACATCCCGAGTCGCCGCGACAGAAGCATTTGTTTGCTGCTTCTCTCCAGCATCCAGCGAGCCCCGTGTGCGGGTGTAGCTGCAGGCACCTATTTGCAGCTTGACTGGATTTTGTCACGACAATGGAATCAAGCTACCGTCCAAAGCCACGCTGAAGGCAACAGGCAGCATTTTAAGTTTGTCATAGTGGGATCAAGTGACAGCTGCGTTTACCCTATTTCAATACACAACATAAAAAGGTCCTTAATTTAATGGGCAAAGGGTACTCCGTTTTGGCAGAAGTGCATTTGCGGCCAGTGAGTAACTCATTAGCCAGTCAGAGCATCGTGCTATCCAAGTAATAAAAAAAAAAAAGGTGGTTTTGTTTGTTTTTTTTTTTTTTAATATTAATTGCATATCCCCAGTCCACAACTCGTCCTACCCAGACACGCCAGGCTTTGCTGCCTTGCTTTCCTCTTCAAGCTCTGCAGCAGCACTGCTTTTACCCTCAAATGCTTAACACAGCACCCACCAGCTCTGTCCCAGCTATCTCCAGCAAGAAATCAGCACACAAGTCCAAAGCAACGTCAGCCAGAAAAATTAAAGAAAGATTTCTGTCCCTTTTTGCTGCAAGTCCGGTTTCTAAAGTTTTTCTCCTGAGGGATGGAGGAAGATGAAATTAGCCTCCCAGTGTAAGACAAAACTATCTTTGAATAAGCTGTGTTGTAATCATGTTTTCGAAACAAGAGCTCGAGCAGTTACATCTCCCCAAAGCTTCCCTGTTTTCTTGCCTTCCCACCGCTCCACAGAGCAGCCCATCGGTCCTCTTAGAAACTCAAAGCACAGCACACAGTGAGACTCAGGGCTGAGCACTGACGTAAGGCGGCTTACGGAGGAACAGCATTAACAAACATGATTCCAGCATTACAAATCAAAAGATGGGTTTACACAGACAAGCCATCCCACCATAAAGCTAACAAAATTTTGTAGCTGCTGCAGGGTAGTCCTCGGCTCATGTGGCTGGGTTGAGCCATGACTTGGGTATTTTCTGCAAAGTCACCTGTTTGCTGGTGTGCTGGGATCAGGGGCATGTAGGGAGAAATGTTCTGCATGTGAAAATACAAGAGACAGAAAAGCTCTCTGTTACAAACATTACAGCGTGCTCCATCCATATGTATGCAACTGAAGCAAGTCATGCCCTGACTCTCCATCTATGCTAAGAAGCTGTTGCATCAGTCAAGAAGAACCACCACCACCTAATTCAGCTGGCTTCAAGCCCTGCTCCCAAGGGTCTTCTCCAAAGGGAAGTGGATATCAAGTCACTGGATAGCTGTGAGCATCAAATGAATCACTGGTTGGGCTCTTGCTTTTGCAAATGTTCTTTAAACTTAAGGCTAAGCTAACAAACCTCAACTCCAGGGTTAGCAATGCTGCTGCACTTTTTATTATTGTTATTATTATTCCCCTTAAATATTGCCCTGTCCAGTACACCTTAGCACACCCATCCCTACTAGCTTGGTGCTACAGTGAAATATCCTCCAAAGCTTTTGTTCATTTCCTAGCTTGGACTGGTGAGTGGCTGCTCTAATACATGAACATTTTCCCCAGTTTCCAGCGGGGTGCACGCTGCTACAGGGTTTTTGCTATTAAAAATCTAAAGTAAACATTGCAACTGGAGAGCCAACAAGGCGGTGGATCTGCTTTCCGCTGCCTGCTGGCCAACTATAAGCACGGTTCAAAGAGCCGAGACTGTGGTTGGAGCAAGAGGAGCCCGTTTTCACAGCAGCTGCTGGAGTATTTGTGATGAAGAGAATGAAATTCAGTCACCTTGTTAATGCCAGTTGTATTAATGGGTTGAACTTCTGCAGCACAACATTAACACAGCGCACAGGACCAAGCCCTGACAGCTTGTGAACAAGGCAAAAAAGATGTTTCAGCACAATTTTGGTGCAGCGTACGCTTCCGGGTATCTGCAGCCCCAAGTCCATATAGGACACTCTGAAAACTCGTTATGTCTCATCATCTGGGAACACCAGGCAACCTACCTTAGGTGTAGTATTCAAGATTTGCTATAGCAATATCGCCTAAACATTGCTTACTGTGCCCTGTGAGGGGTAAAGAAGGTTGTTTTTCTCTATTTTTGCTTTAATTAAAGAAAAAAAAAACAACCACCAAAAACCCACACAAAACCAACCAAACAACAAAACCACAAACAAACAACCAAACGAAACACTTCATAGACATGGTCAGTGCAGCTTTTTGCCCAGCATTTCAGAGATACCCATTTCATTCATGCTGTCCATCCTGACCACAAAGTTTTCTTGAATACAGCGTTCATTCAAGTCACGTTGTAGGGAAGAGCTGGAAGTATAGCAGAAATTGGAAAAAGGGCAGAAATGCTGATCCTTAGGAATGACTTCAAACTTTTTATGATGGGAGACAGATGGTCCCTAAAAGCCTGTGTGGAAGCAGTTCTGGTCATGGCACAGCTCGATTCTGCTTATGCATTTCTCAATATAGTCTTCACCCAGATGTCGAGCATCACTGAGCATGATGCTTTCCTAACACAAATGCACCCCAGGTACTCCAGTAAAACTAAGAAAAAAGGAAAGCTGCAGTATTTAATCTCTTGTAGACATCATCTGATCCGAAACAAGAGAGGATCCATCCCTTCTTCTTTTTGCTGTTGGCTCCGGCAAGCTGCAAGCCACTAGCACGGTACGAGCATCTTGCCATTAACGCCTGGCAGCAATTGCTTTGCAGGTCAGGGCCCAGGCCAGGAGGCCATCATCCCAGCTGGACTAGTGCAGGTGTCCTTTTGGCACCCGATCACTACATATAGTACAATCCCTGGTCCTAGCGAAGGCACAACCTATTTATAAATTACAGAGATGCTAAATGAGCGTGGCAAGTTGGAGGCAGCATTTCTTTGCCATTAGAAACTGTGCAAACCAAGGCAACTCTTGATATATCGGTTTAAAAAGTCCATCTGACAGCTTGCAACAACCATTTTTCTTTTCTGGGTGTTTTAAAGCTTAGGCCTTGGACAGACATGTCATTGTCATAGATGAATGGACCTATGCACATATGGATGACAATAAAAAACGATCCCAGTATAGATGGGCATTTCCATCCAGGATGCAGAAAGGTTCTGGGTGGAGGCCATGTGGATTTAATCTTCCTGCAGACACATCAAAGGAAAGCCACTGAGAGCGTCTTACTCTACTCCAAATAAACATCCATGACCAGAAGAGAGGTTACACAAATGACATGCACCGAGCTCCTCCATGCCGGAAAAGCCTCGTTTGCTTTTCTTCTAATTAAACCCTTCCTCCATAGCTCCTAATTGATACCTGGACAAACAGCTGTAGTACACTCCAGGAAATCCAACCCTGTACTTTGCACTCATGTAACATGGACTCTATCGTCACAGGGCAGGCTGCAAATTTTGATTTTCTTGATTAAAAAAACTGGTATAAAAAAAAAAGCTGGTATAAAAAAAAAGCTAGTAAAACCCCAAGACCTTCCTCCTTTCTGTTTTTTTGTGCTTTAATACTTAGTTGAAAGGAGAGGTGCTTTTGATGTCCTGCCTGTCCACAGTTTGCAGCTGAATTTGCATTTTTCTTGAACCACTATTGGTATCTCCTAGATCGGCCAGATGGCAGAGCTCAACCACCCAAAGAGCTCCTTGCCTCTGCAAGCAAGATCAATCACTGCTGTGGATGGATTCATACCTCTGACCCCTTGAGAAAACTGATCGCTCCTAACACAGGTTGAAGATCTTGACTTGGCCGATTGTTCCTAAATCAAGCTTTTGTTTCATCTCAGCTTTAATCTAGACTGTCTAATCTAACAGATGCTTCACTCCAGTTTATCTGCAACACATCTCAACTGATGAAAAATCCACAACATTCCTAAAAAAAGAAAACAACTTTTTTTTTTTTAAAGTGTGAATCTTTTAACTTCTAACCATTGCATCTTTGCTTTTGCTTTCTGTAGGAGAAAAATTTTTCCTGTGCAAGTACTCCCAGACTAATTATGTGTACCCCAGACCATGTATATCCAGTTTCTGGTCTTCTCCAATTTCTCCTTTCTAGATTTCAAATCACTCTTGCTGCTCTTTCTGAGGGTTGGCGCTATCTTTCACAAAGCCCTCATGCCAGGACTCAATACTTCATGCTAAAAGCACCTGCAAAGGCAGCAAGATACAGCAGACCACAAGGCAAGTGCCATGATACGATAACCTTTATCCACCTACGTTTCTAAATCCACTGAAAACTTTCATAAAACAGTGTGGACCAGCTCCAAGCTCATACATTCGAGCTGATGTTGACTGCATCTCCCTGTTTTGCTGGGGACTGACTTACTTAATCTGACCAGCTTAAATTTTCAAGATTGCTCTGCGTCTCCTCTAAGTGTTAGTAAAACATTATCTTGCCCTTAAAACGTACCTTGTCCAGCTCTTCCCACTGCTCTTGGGAACAAGCTGCTATTTTATAGCCTTAAAGGAAGATGTTTAACGCTTATGACTCTGCCTTGATTTTTAGTAGTGTGGGAATTATTTTATTGTTAATTTAGGGTACCGATCCTTGCAGTCTGCCTCTTTTGGAGCACAGAAATGCTACAGGGCAGGTTTCTCCTCCTGCATAGAGTATGCCTGCCCTGTATCTGGATGCCTGCCATTAACTATCGCACAGCTTTCTGATGTTACTATTTAAATCCTATAGTGACCAGAGATTTCTCACCAATACCTTTGGTTTCCTGCAGCCAACTGTGCGCATCTCCCAACCTCTCCTTTGTTCTCGCTGCAGCCAGCTTTCCTGTTTACATCTCTGCCGCCGCTTCCCTTGCAAAGCAGAAGGGCTTTGGAAAAAGCACAAACAAACAAGCGTTTCCTCAAGCTGCAGGCAGTTGTGTGCCTCTCTTCCTACCACCATCCTTTGCCCGGTCACAAGTGTCACTTGCATTTAACGGCTTATATTTCCTGTGCTCTGTTTTAATAGGAAGATCTTTTAAATGCTAGAAGATACGGTGGTGTGAAGTGCCCACTGAATATATCACTGGCAAGAGCAATTTTGTTCACATACGGCAGAGAAGTCAATCAGTGGAGATCACTCAGGGTCATCCCATATTCTCATTCTGACGGGTAAGGATGAGTTGTTCGAGGTGCTGCACATTCGTGTTTTCATGCCAATTCCTTTCAAAAAGGTTAAGTTTTAGGTATGTCTGCTTTAGGTATGTCTGGTCTAGGTTAAGTTTTACGTAAGTTTAGGCATGTTGGTGTCCTCTGGCATATCTGAAGGTGACTGAAGCCTCCCATGGTCTTTCCTTTGAGCAGCGTAGATGGTGAAGGAGCTTCTCATTCTGTTCCCGTCAGGGTTTTTGGGGCAGTCAGTATCAGCTGGGAGCTGCAATCTCAAATCTTCTGGATTTAATCACGGAATACCAGAACATCAATGCCCCACACAAGACCAAAAAAACTGCTAAGCTTAGAAAATATCTAGTAATAGCTTATGCAAGTCTATTCATTTAACAGGCCACAACACCCTGTTTAAGCACTCTGTTTAAAAACATCAAAAACCGAATACTGAAGAAAGGCAACATTATCTTCTTGCTGAAGATCTGCAAGAAGAAAATATTTACCCTTTATCTTTGGGCAAAGCCCCATCTATAACTTGCCCACCCCCAATAAATTAAGGTAATGTCTAGAAGGGAGGAAGAAGATATACCCTGATTTTTTTTCCAACTTCCCGCTTGTTCTTCACTGTCTCAAGCTGTGTTACAACCACTCTACGCACGTTCAGCAGATGATAATGGAACCACAAGCATTTATCTCAATCCAAAACAGCTTCTTTTTTTTCCTCCCCTTAAACTCAGATTTAACTAGGGTTTTAATTCCTGTTTATCAAGGATGCAAAATTGACAGGATGGGACGTCGAAGGATAAGCGTGCACTTCTACTAACTTGGTTTTCTTTTCCCTTAAGGCAGTTTCATCCAGTTATATTATGAGTCTCTGGCTTCCTTGCTTAGGATTTACCTGCCTCTGCCGCTATGTCCACTAGTACCTTGGAGCAGGAGAAATTTTAGAAAAGAGCAGCCTTGGTCTGAAGATGGGTCTCCGCTGCATTCGTGCAAAGGAAGGTCAGCTCTACACCCAGCACTCCAGCTCGGCTCCCAGACAAGATGGTGGTGGAAGCACAACGTGCCAAGACTGCCCTGCAAGGCCTTGTTGTCCACTAGAAATTAATATTCAGAGAAAACAGCAACGGTGTTTCAGCATGCTAAGGGAGAGAAATACGCACATACTGCCCAAAAGCAAGTTGAATGCGAGCTTTGCTAAACAATTTGCACCGTGATGGAAAATCACAAGTTGTCGTCTGCAACAAAACCCCCCCCAAAATCTCAAAAAGACCAACATATCCCCCCCAAGCCTTTCTGAGTCTGATCAAGTGCTACTTCCAATATTAATTTGCAAGGTGGGGCAAGGGGCAATTCAAAAGGTTATGCCTTGAAGGACCTGCAAACTGCTGCTTTGTCCAGGGATGCCTTTTTGTTAATGTTAAACCCCATGATGAGGCAGGTGCTCAACCCATGTTTCCTCCACCGTGGGGACAGCCCTGGAGGAGCCACCACGCCAATGCTGTGAAGATGCTGCGGATATCAATGCAATCCAGCGTGTGCCATGGAAACGAGGTGGTGCCAGCAGTAGCATTGAGTTATGGGCAGTGTTAACAGACCCAGCTTCAGCAGATTCAGTGATGGAGTCAGATGATGACAGCTCCATCTGAAATAGAAAGCCGAGATGGAAAGCCAGCTACTCGTCCCAATCCAGTGCTCTCCCTTGGAGATGCATGGATGATGCACAGCATCAGTTTTGAGGTAGAAGGGAGAAACCGCATCCTTGCTTCAGCCTGTCCAGATGCGACTGGGCTGTAACGAGTCCATGGAGAACCTGGGAGTTGAGTCCCCATCCACCACGTGCATGCATGCACGTTTTAGGAGGAATATTTTTAAATGCACATATTTAATGCATGTATTTAAAAACTGAGCTGAGATTAGCTAAAAGTAACAAAAGTTAGTAGTGTAGCGGCTGAAAATATTGCCTCCATCCCTTTATAACAAGGCAATGCAAGGGTTGGACATGCAAAACGGGCACTCTTCTGTTGACTAACAGCCAACGCTCGCCTTGCATACATCTTCCTGCTAATAAGTTAGGTGGAAAACTGTGGCAGTCTCAAAACAAGCTCTAGACGTAGCAGCATCCCTCTTCGAGGAGTCTAGGTAACACTTGCACAGGAGACTTCCAGATGCACTTACAACCAAATAAATGAAGTTTAGCTGAAACAATGCTTCGCCAAAACCAACACAAAGACAGTGACCTCTGGAATTTGGGGCTACTTGAAGATGTCCTAAAGGATGCCATCGACTAAGTCATACAAAAGGTACTTTAACCCCTGGCAGTGATTCATCTAGATATTTTTTCTAGCAAAAAGCCTTATTACTGAGGGAGAGTTTCCTATTATTTGCAGGAAAATTCAGAAGAGAACAAGTAGATACTAATTTGTTAGAGAGACAGATAAACATGTACAGGAAATACTTCTATGAAGGTCCTGATCCTCTGAAGATTAATAATCTACAGTACTGGAGACAAAACCATGACACTGAGGAAATAAGCAAACTATAAAAACAGGAAGAAGTGGAAGGTTGGTTTTTTTTATGTTATTTTGAGGGGATATTTGTTTTTTTGAAGCTTAAGATACCAGCAAAAGCCTCCATCTGCAGGTCACACTATTCTCTATACAAAAGCAGCTGCAGAGAGTTTCCTCACCCAGGTCCCCAAAGCTGTCAGTCTGAGGAGGCCATCCTGCACATTACGGATTAGCTGCCTCCCTAGCCAACACTGTTATTCAGTTTTCACCTCATTTAAAGCCATTACAAGCCACTGAAAGGGCTGTCACTGTGTGGACAATGTTCCGTAGGTGATACCAATAAACCGACTTATTTTGCTGTTGCAATTTCCCCCACAGCCACAGAACAAAGGTGCTCCTTCTAGATTCATATTTTGGTATATTTACTGTAATACTCAATATTAAGGTAGTACTTGCTGGAAACGAAGGGGTTTGCCACAAACAGAAACTATCAAGAAAAGCTGTTCTGGACTCTCCTGTCCTGGTTTTTGTTCAAATGAAAATAAAACTACCACCGCCGTGAATTACAGTCCCTCCAAGGCTGCAGTGGGGATGTGCCAAGGCCAACCACTGCTTCTGCAGCAACTTGGTGGCACAACTATTTTCAGACCATTGCAAGTCACCGAAGCTGAACAGACACCACCGCTTTGTCCAGAGGCACTAACCTTTTCTTCCATCTCAGAAACGTCTCATGCAAACTCACAGTGGCATCACAAGGAGCCCTTGGACTCGTGTCATGTCATATATATAAGTTACCTTACTTAAGTGAGTCAGGCTGAGGCACAGTGCTGCCCACCAGGGGTCTTCTGCTATTAGAGGTGGGGAAAGTAGGGATGGGGACACCACATCAATTTATCCTCATTCAGAAACTTTGAAGCAACTTCTCTACCTCTTTCTTGCAAAAGCCTGCAAGAAATTTAGATCATTCCCATTGCAACCAATGCTACGCACATGTACTAAATGCCACCCTAAGAGCTGAATTAAGCTCACATCTGTCTGCAAAATTCCCAGAGTGTGGAAAGCCATCAGTACAGAAATTAGGTTTAACTTAACCTGAAAAAAAGGTTTAAATATTTATGCTTCTAATATGTTCTCATCACTTCGCTCTTTAGTACCATATATACTTGAATTATTTTTTTCCACTGGAAGTGATCCCTTTGAACGAGAGCATTCATCGCTTAGGAAATATAATTAAATTTCCACGTCAGTTAGCAGATGTTAGTTAACTATGGGGGGGAAATGATCCATATTAAAAAAAGCAAGTGCAATACTATCAACCCAGCTTTCCACTTGGATATGACCTCTACCACAACTGCAATGAAGACCTAGATGCTATTTGTATGCTTATTACATGGAACATTTGTATAAACACATATCAAATATTAAGCATTTGCTATTTGTCTGATGCAGAATAACCAAGCCATGTATTTTCTGGTTTTGTATGTATCAACTAGGAGAGCGACCAACTATAACAACAAGAATGGTCAATTAAATTGCAGTAAAAACAGAGAAGCAAAGATCTGACTCTGAAACAATTTAAAATTTCAGTTCACACAAATTATTCCTGTCTAGAGAAATGCCAATGTTGCTACAGTGGCACAGAAAACATTGACATGCTCCCCAATGACGAGGCATAAGCAGAGGTCTATGCTCAAAAGCCCACCTGAGCCAGCCAGGCTAGCTAGTGGGTACCTGCCTGATGCCAATTCACATTCCCTTTTCAAGCGATTACTTACGTTAAAATCCTGCCGAATTGCTGCACATCCAAGTAGACCAGCTGTTAATCTTTTCTAATTTTTGTTTTTGTCTCCCACATGTGTCAGCGTACCAGGGTTTTGAGCAATGAAATGTTTTACACCACCTCGTAGCTCCTTGCGTTAACTGATGGTATTGGTAATTAAACAACCCGCATCAATTACAAACAGAAATTGGAATAACAACAACAGACACAGACAGAGCCCTGGAGCACCGGCTTCTAGGAAATCACTATCAAGAGCGCTGTTAAAGTTCACGCTCTCTGGCTAATTAAGTATTTTAGGTGGTGGTGAGAAGCTGCTGTATACTGTGCTCGCCAAGGCTCCCCATGCTTCACACCCTGAAATGTCACCCAGAAATGTAATTTCAACCCTGAGAAGACACCCAGATATTCTGGCTTCACCCCTTCTTTGCTCTAGATGAAGGTACGAGCTACCAAAAAAGCCTGGACCACGCTTCCACAAAAACACCAAACTTTGACTCCTGCCATCAAGTGTGAGCAAATCAGCAAAATACAACAGTCTATTTTTCTCCATCCTCTGCCAATACCCAACAGACACTTGCAGGAGTCATAGATTGGCTCTTCAAGGCATATAAAAACAGTATGAAATAACAAAAAAGCACAATAAATGATGGGTGCCTTGTCTGAAGCAGCCTTCCAAGCTTTGGCAGCCCTGGTTACGGAGCATGCAGTGCACAAGGACAGCTGTAAGCCAGCTGATGCTGAAAGCATCGAACATCTCTTCTTCTGGGGCACCTCATGGCTTCTTGGCTTTGCACAGCTCTGGCTGCATGAGGCGTTTTTGCCTTATCCATTAAATCAACCAGCGTCTGAGGTCCATGGGTACTTCAGCAAGTCAGAGATGCATGCCAATGACATCAGAAATAAAATAAAAAATAATAATAAAAAACCCAAGCAGCTTTAAAAATTTCCATGGCACTTACAGACTGTGGACTCTCATGCCAGCCAAGGTAGCAACGGAGAAGGCTGGGCTCTGGTGCCAGGGACCCCAGACGCCCATCATGCCTGTGATGACCAGCTGTTGCCAGTATGGAGGATGGTACGGGGACTATTTAAAAAATCCCGCTCCTGGACAGTGCTCAGGACTTCCTTGTGACCCTCTGCCAAGCAAGCTGCATTGCGAGCTCAAAGTGGCTCCTCGCTTGCTTTCCTGAAACCCTGCTGTGAAATGGGCACGGATGGCTCTTACGAGCCCAGCGGCGCCCATGCCATTTCCCAACAGCAGATTTTATTGACTTTAATCTGCTAACATCTGGCAATGCAATAACCCACATCCACGGGCTGCTGAAGGTGTACATCCCAGTTAGATTTGTAAGGCTAAAATTAAGCTTTTCTTTTGATATGGAGTAATTTTTGCTTGGTGTCCCAGTGCTTGTTCAGGCAGGCTTTCTATTTGCCTGGGGCAAGCATGCTCTTCAAGCTTAATTAGGTCATATCCCAGGCTAAAGAATTTAATGGTTAATTGAAACATTGCACCAACCTATGGTGTGCTCTGCATGTCTCAGGCCTCACATGGTGGAAGTCCAAGGGTGAGAGAGCAGCTTGGGGCGGGGAGAAGGTTTCATTTTAGCCAAAAGGAAGAACACATTCAGCACATTGACTAGCTAAAGAAATAAAAATAAAATAAAAAGCCACTCTGCCACAATCCTGCTCCACGACATGGGCAGACTAACTGTGTTACGCCTGATCCATAACACAGAGGAGCGCTAAATGGCAAAAAGCATTCACAAAACCAGAGCTACAGCCATAGACAACGTAAGCCAAGACCACTGTGCTACACAATGCGGAGAAAAAGCCTGCGCAATGCTTGCAGCTCCCAAAACCGTGCAGCTCCCATGCATGTCTGCACCAACAGGCTGAGGGAGCCCGTCACAAACCTTATTCTCAAACTGTCGCAACCATGGGGCGCAACCAAAGGCATGGCCTCACAGAGGCTGCCACCCGCGCTTGGGCAGGAGACCGTATCTGCAAGCCACCTCCTGGTCACCAAACACATGGGAAATACCTTCTTATATAAGAACGTTTCTTGCAAGCTTATATATCCCTGTGCCAGGTTGTTGTGTGTTTCTGTATGAAAAACCACAAAGACCAATCTCAGAGAGACTTTTTCTATGTCTGCACACATTTGATGGGAGGGAAGACGGTAACCACCTTCTGACCTTTACAACAAGCCACTCTTGACAAAATTAAGGCTATCCTGCAGAGGGAAGTTACCACATACAGAAGCAAGTATCTTCCTTCAGCACAAAAGAGGTTAGTATATTTACCATTTTAATTAGATCATGAATGACAGAGGCATATTCCTGGAAAAAAAGTTCCTGTATCCAAGATGTTCCAAAATAAAATGAATATACAGAGACTGGATTTTAGCCTTTAAGTATTTCCTTCCCCATATTAAGGTCTGTGACTTTCTGAAGTTAAATATAAAATAGCAAGAATGTGTACAAGCTGTGAACATGCACAACCTTTCAACTTCTTTTATTCAATTAAGCAAATAAACTCTTGCACAGCAGCGTTCACGTTCCCTGCAACACAGTACCTTCCAAGAAGCCACATTTTCCCCTCTCTCCAGTCTTGAGTTTTCTCTGGGTTTTAAAAATTTACCTTTGCTGTCAAGGGAGTTTCTAAATCCCTTTTATGAATTATACAGCAAGACATGCCTGCGCCAGGTGCTCAGCCAGGCACATTCCTGTTGGAGCCATCCAAGGAAAACCCCGCTTGGTTTTCTGCCATCTCACCAACCTAGGGCATCTCAGGCAATCTATAGGTAGGACTTTCCTGGAGCTTAAAATCCTGGAGAAAAGGATTTTAAAATTCCGGAGTTTTTTTTCTGTCCAGAATTTGAAGCTAAACATCAAATCAGCAAAACAACCCAATGGATTACTTCCTTTCATTGATGAAGAGTTATCATTTTCACGTGTCTTGAAATGCATGATGTAACAGGAAAATTCACCTATGGATTGAAGAAAACCTTTCTGCATTTTCTGTACTTGTTGCAGGAGACCTTGAGCATAGCTGTAGGCACTGGACAGTTTTCTCCTAACACAACACCGCTTCTGTAAAACACGGCACGGTTCCCTTTATCGTTTGCTTTGCACCGTGGACTTCCACGCCACGCGCCTTTCCTCACCAACCACAGCTATCCGTCATGCTTCAATCGCCTCTCCCTGGCTATTTACTTAAGGCTGGGTATGGCCAGGAATTCCTTTGCGTAACAAAATGTACAAACGTGCTTTTATACGGTGCATTTCAGTGCTGGAAAGTGCTCTCAAGGAGTTTCCCTCTTCTGTCCTGAGGAGCTCATTTTGCTCAGAAGTTCAGGGAGCAGCAGAAGTTTATTGCCGACAAAAGTCACATGCAGAAGTAGAGGAAAGGGGCTGAGTATTTATTCCTTCCACCTAAGGAAATGACAGCTTAAAAGAGTGGTTGGGTTATTAGTTACTGGGAGCCTCTTTCAATTAAAGAACTAGATAAACCCAAAGCATGCCTCTCACTTGGGCTATTTTGCAAATAGGTGCTCAGCGTGACCTTGTGCTCCCCACTGCTAACATTACAGCAATTTTTTAGCAATCACTGCCAAGCAGATGCATAAAACTGCTGTCATTGTACCACCAGAGTCGCCTGAAGCTGCACTGGCATCGCACATCTGGGTGACATCGAGTGTGCAAGGCGATGAGGATGAGCCTGAACTAGCAGCTGGGGTTGAAGCCAACAGCACGTCCCCCACTATCCTGCCACGCTGCTGGGCATCTGCACTCTGCCAGGAGCCAGAAAATAAGACATGATACTACACTTAATGGGTAAGAAAAAAGCCAGGTGCTCTGTACCTGATAAGAAACAAGCCTCTGAATGATAACCCAAGGAAGATGCACACCATCTGATGCTGGAAGATACTGTCTGCAGACACGGAGAAGGTTCACTTCTGCTGGTCTAAGAAAAATACAGTAACCACCTTCCCGTGCCCCTTGTAGCAAGGGGTGACCCAGCTGGCCCAGGTTCACTTTGTGGAAAGTTTATAAAACCACAAACTGGAATGAATCAGCACAAAAAACATTAGTACTTTTTCTGCTGACCCGTCACCAATTAAGTCAACAAATTTCTCTGCCATCCCATCCTTCCCTTCTCTCCCCACTGCTCCCATTACATGCAGGGATGTTTACTTCCATATACACTGCAAAAAAATCCAGTACTGACCATACTCAAAAGCAACGTTGGTAGCTATCACCAAGTATTTTTTAATGCATCCTAATATTTGGACTGTCACTTTCATAAAAAGATGAGAGAGGACGTGAAGGACCTCTCTTTGATACTTGGTTCATAGCTGAAGGCCAGCCAACATCAACCATCTGAAGAGACAACCTCTCCCAGGCACAGCTATGTTCCCTGCAACCACCAGCAGCAGTTTTCAGCTAGATCCCTGGAAGTCCATTGAATAAGTCCTTTATAGCATTAATTGCAACAAACAGCGTATGCTATATATTGTCTCCAACTGTTCCACAGACAACGGGTCAGAGACAACAGATCCAGAAGCCCCTCGCAAAGCAGCTGGGTTTTTCCACGCTTGCTTACAGGGCAGGGGTTGCTTTACGGTTGGACAAACGTGGCACCTGGCTGCCTTAAACTTCTATACCATAGCCAGGGCTCACCACCAGTGATCCAAGGGGGATGATCACCTGGAGGTCCAACTGGAGATGCTCATTTCTATTCCCACCTCTACCATTCGTACCCCAAGCAACTTTTGCAATCAGAGCAACTTTTTCCATCTTAAAACACGTATAGGGAAGTACTACTTGCAGTCAAGTATTTTCAGAAGGGTACCAAACTTGTGTAGAACCACAGCCTGGTAAATGGTCTTGTGAAAAACTATTCCTCCTATTCCTGCAGCAGAGAGGAAGTAGAAGAGGGAAATAGTCTAGTAATATTTAACTGTTTTTTCTTGATACAAAGTTTGCACAAAAGGTATGCATTTTACTGAAATCTCAAAATTTAAGTGCTGGAACAAGGGACACATTTTCCTCTGTATCACCTTATCCCAAATGAACACACAAACCTTAGATACATTCGTAATCCAAAGAGAACTGATTTGCAAAAGCACCTAGTGATTTTATCGCTTAAATCACTGCAGAACTTGGGAGTGCATTTTGTCCAGCAGAGGCAAAACCAAAGCAGCAAGTGGTCTCCTGCTCACTGCTATTCCCCTTTGGTTTTGTTTCTTTAAGTCAGCGCTGAGAAAGCAAATTAAGCTTCCGACTCTCAACTCCTATAATCGCATGAGTTACGCAGCACCGACTCCAGAAGTTTATATATTTTCTTTTTACAACATGAATGGAAAAGTGCACACAAACACCCTTCTTTCCCCATCCCTTCCTTCCCATAAGGAGGAGTGTTTGTTTTTTTATTCAACCTTATGAAAGGTTGGGGAAGCTATTCCACCAATACTCTGATAAAGGTAGCCCACACTTCCTTAGAGATATAGTAAAGGGAAGGAGGAAAAAAAAACCCACCTAAACACCCCCACCAGCAACAAAGCTGCTAGAAATATTTTTTAATTACTTTTGTACAAAAAGGCAAATTATATCATCAAATTAACCCAGTTTACAATTCACCTAGAACTTTCCTGAACAGGAAAATACAGAGGTACACGGGTGCAGAGGCACTAACCACAGCAGAATTTCAGTGCTCCATAGCCAAACTCTCACACCCAAGATAAAAATGCCTCAGACGGGGCTTTTTGTGTTTCAATTTATAGATCTTCACGATCACTATTTCTAAAATAATCCATGCAGCTGCTAACTTTAGGGAACAGACTTTTTTGTTGCTTACGGGGGTTTGGGGTGGAGGGGGAGCTTTTCTGCACGCCCTGGAAATTTATTTCAGGGACCTTGTTTAAAGGTGTGCATGCAAAACCAAACCAAATGAGTGGTTGGCGGCAGACTTTGTTAAGCCGTAATTTTTTTCATTCATAGACTGTGATTTCGAAGGGCTTCTTTACCGCTCATTGGGGGAGGATCAGCACGGCTGAGGTCAATAGGCGCACCAACTGCTAGCTCCACACCCAAAAACTGGGAGACCCCAGCTAGATCTTGGCTTCTGGGTACACAAGCATTTCTGGGACCTAATAATAAAACTGGGAGAGAAGCAAGAAGATTTTTAATGTGTAAACACAGGAGAGAAGTTGGGTAAAAACATGACCATACTGCAAGCACACATATTTTAACGTCGTCCAGCTCAGCATCATGCAAGGTGCCCACAGCAATCCTAGGACCAACAAACTCTTTTGGAGTTCAGTCCAATGCATCAGAATAAGCCTGTTTCTGCCTCCCCTTTATCTGCCATCTGTTAATCATTTCTACACATACCACATACATATAAGCACAACTTTTAGGTGAGGGAAGACCCAACCCCCCCCCCCCCCCGTACACATCAAGTTGAACATATAAAATCACCCACCCTCCTTCTGCCTCTGCCCATCTGCACCAAGCCGTGCAACTCTGCGCTTGGAAGGATTTTAACAAAAAATGGTCACTTATCCAGATGAACTGGCCTGGGAAGGTTTATGACTTCTGGGTAAGGGTGAAGGAGACACAGACTTTTTAATAACTAATAAAAGCACAGACAGACCTGATGAACAGCTCAAAAAAAAAAGTTGATGTTTACCATATAACTTGTTTTAGGAACTACTGTAAAAAGTCACATCACTGACCTGATAAGAACTTCCAGACCAGTAGAGTTTATGTATACATAGGCATAGGGGGAAATGGTTTATTTGGGCTTTAAGGTTCTTCCTGTAGGATGCAGTGTTTATAAAGGGTATTTCTAGAACTTCCTGACTGCATTTGTGAGGCATGCTCTCCATACGCCTCCAGCTCCTCTCCACACCAGCCTGCCTGTCCGCAATATTTATATCCAGTGCCTTAGAAGTGCAGAGGCTGTAGATGCTTCACGAGAAGTCCCATGGTTCAGCAGGACCGAGCTCCAAGTCACTAAGGTGGACAAGATACAGGAAAATTACAGTTGTTCTTGATTTGTTTTTTTCCTAGAAAAATCTGCAAGTTATCCGTGTCTATGTAACACATAATGCTGTTTGGGTTTTTAACTGCATCTTTAAAATGCATTTAGTCCCCTTTCTCCCCCTCTCCTATCAATCCCCCTTTAATTTTTTATTTTATTTATTGTTTTTAACCAAGCTAGCTAACTCTCTACACTTCACTTCCTTTGGACAACAAGCAGCAGCTCATCTCCAGCATTGCTTAATAACTTTCCAGCCATTCAACATTTGGGCTCTCACGCAGTATTACAATACCAAAATGCTAAATACTTGCAGAGAAAAAAAAACAGGAAATTTTTCTCTTAAGCAGCTCTAGTGCTTTAATTGTACTGCAGCTTTTTATTCTTGTTTTTAAACACAGAAAACAAGCTCTGCACTAAGTTTTTCCTCTAGCTCGACAAAACATCAGATGCCTTTTTAAAAACACAAGGTCATTCAAGCAACGCAAGTATTGGAATTACTATTTTACAAAACTCTCTACCATTTCCTAACCTTTCTATTTTTACAGCCACCAAACTGCATATATCCAGTAACAACATGTAAAGCAATGACGGGCTGCAACCAGCTTAACACCTCCCATGCCAAGTTTCAGTCAAGGATGAATTATGTTGGCAGCACTATAAATCTCCAGCGATAAAGTTTTTGCTGTAATTTCACCAGTATTTAAAAAAAAGCACAAGCGTGCTCCACTGAAGTATCAGTGGCTTTTCTGTAATTTATACACACACTTTAAATACACGGAGAGTAACAAGCTCTGAAATACAGGGATTTACGCTGCGGTCTAACAGGGGTGGCCGTACCCTGGCTCTCCATCCCCACCAAGGCAGTGGGGGTTTTAATAAAAGTTAAAAAATAAGAACTACCAAAAAAAAAAAAAAAAAATCAGTGTTAAGGAATCAGGCACCTTGGGTTTTAGGAAACATGATCAAATAAGGCAGCTGCATTGCCAAAACCGCGGAGAAGATGGCAGAAGGCAGGCCTAGCCCCCACTTTCAGCAACGTGCTCTCCCATGCAGCTCTTCAACGGCCAAGCTGGCAGCAGGAGGGTGAATTTCTCAGCTTGCTGGCATCACGAGGACCCACTGCACTGGGCATCTAAGGTAAAATTAGGTGCTTGGCTCCCCATTGTGCTGCTTGACTTGCACCCCAACCCATGCAGTACGGACAAAGGATGGAGAGATGCAAAGGTCCAAGTGTTAAAGGAATCATGCTATTGAACAAAAACTAAGTTAAACAGCTGAAAAAGCTCCGAGCATGCTTTGAATTAGCCTGGGTGATACCTTCTGATCTCTATGTAATTTTGAAGAACCAGACTGTTTGTAAATAACCTGCAACCCCAGACCCAGAAGCCTGCAGCAGCGGCCGAGTTTACTCGCCAGCTCCGCTGATGCTTTCCAGCAACTCGTTATGGCATCCCTTTGATTTCTGGAAAACAAAAACGTAGCTCTCCAGTATTAGCACCTGGATATTTTTTCTTTTCTCATCCCTTAGAGATCTTGTAAAGACCCCATGGACAACTGTCCCGGTGGTATCCTCCTGGCACCCCAGCCCAGAGGCAGAGTGATGGGCTGCAGGGGAGGAAGGATGCGTGTGACAAGCCGCCCAAACTATCACTCGCTACATGGGCACGAACCCAGCTATTCACCCCGCCTTGCCTCATTTTGTCCCAACTCGAGGCAAAGCGCACGCTTCCCTATATGCTGCAACTTGAAGCATTAGTAACCCTATATCAGCTTGGGGGCATACCTTTCCACTCATAAAACCACGTAAACAGCCAGCTTGCCTTCCAAGCGCTTAAAAACCCAGGCGGGAGTGTTTGGACATGTCAGCAGAAGAAACGCAGCAAGCGGAGGTGAGCTGAGCTCTCGGCTTTCAGCGAGCACAAGCGCACGACGGACAGGGGTGAGCACAACAGGTATCTTTTTGGGCAGCATCCCCCTCACCGTGGGGTCCTGCTCAAGGTGCTACAGGTGAGGAGTCATTTCGGCTGCAGAAAAATGGGTGTTGCCCATATTAAAGGGAGGAACCCCCCACCTAGAAACAGATACACACAAGGCTATGGGAGAGCCTTCTTTTGCATCATGTTTCCCCCTCCCCCCCGCCCCCGACAAATGCTTTCCACCACCAGTATGTGAATTAATAAATAAATAAAAAGCATAAATGGTCTAGAGACTCAAAAAGAAAAAAAAATTACACAGATGCGCTTTAGCTCAGATGCTAATTGCTGCTAGTGGCATCACCTAATCCTAAGCATGGACTTAATTCCTATAAAACCACATCATTTAAGAAATGTTGTCTTTCCGCAGGCGAGGGGAGGACGAGGAAGGAGCTGGTAGGCGAGACCGTGGTGCTGCAACAAGCTCCGGTGTTTAGGGAAGAAGCTTCATGACTTCCCACAGCGTTTTGAAACTGACTGCTGTGCAAACACCTTCCACGTATTTCAGCTATTGCAAAGGAAACTAATCCTGCTCCCAACCACTCACCGAACAGGCAAGCAATGCTAAACATTTTAATGTACAGCGGAGGGAGGGAAGCTGCCTAGTCTTCAGACCCACTTTTAACTAGCAAAAAAAAAGTAATGGGACTATCCAAACAGGACGTATGTATAATGCAATTAAAAAAAAAAAAATCTAAGCATTTCCAGATCTCCTTGCGACTTGAGTGCATGTGCAGTCCTTGCACAGCGGCGCAGGTCCTTACAAGCAGAGAGACATGTTTCCCATACGCTAGATCAAAAGACACTATCAAGTTTTACAACACGTCTCCCAGCGCCATCAATGCAAGTCTCACAAAGAGCAACAGCAGAGGTGTAACAGCGACCAACTCAACTTTCCTATTAAAAAAAGGGGGGGAAGTGGTTGCTCTCAACAAGAGACAAACACTTTTGTTCCTAGAGAGAGAGATGTACACAGGTAACAAGTCCTAATGTTACTTTTGAAAGGCCATTTAATGCATGCGCAAACAAAAAAATCCATTTAATTGTTTAGGTAGTTCACTAAAGACACTATTTTTGGCTTGCATTTTGCCTAGTTTCTGTAGCACCTCAGACAAAAAGCACTAGCTAGCAAGGAACGAGCTCCACCACCACAGTAGTCTTCAGGCCATGAAATGCATTTCTCCTTGCTAGGCACCACTGTCGAAGTCCAAGCACTTTGTGGAGATGGGCAACTCCACAATCTCACTTTTAAAAACACTATAGATGGGGAAATCAAGTAATTTTGTTAGAAAGCCCTATAACCCCTCCTCCCCACACCTGCCAGTAAGAAGTTTCCTTCCTAGCTGGAATAGCCATCAGCTATCAGGCTCAGCTGATAGACTCAAGATCTCTCCTCCGATTACAGCACACATAGGAGTTGAGAAAAAGGCGGGGGGGGGGGGGAGGATACGACAACAAAAACAAAAACATTGTCCTTGAAGTGTGAGTTGCAAGTGAAGAAAGTCAAAGAAGAAAGTTATTCAAAGAGTCTAAGAACAAGCAGACTGGAGACAAAAACAGTAATTTGGATTAAATCTCAGTTAGACCTATTGCAACAGGTAGAACCTGCCTGCTGTTGGCAGAAAGGTTTTTAACAGCCTTGAAACCACACTTTGTAATACTGCTTTTGGTAAAACACAGCTTACTTTTAAGGTGAAGCATCTACTTCTACTGCATGAAGCAGACAACGTTTTGCTCCAATGGCTACATCAGGTGTATGTTACAGGAGACCACCTTCCTCTGATGCTAGGGAGAAAATACGGCCAGTGGAGACAGCAGGGTTTGGTTTGCACCAGGCGTTGCAGCGATGGCAGAAGTCCTGCTTCCAGACAAGAGTGACACGTGAAGGAATAGAAATAAAACAAGCAAGAGACAAAAAAAAAACCCCCAAGAGCGCAGGGGAAAGGAAACGAAAGAGCACAAAACAAGAAGCGAAACGGAGAAAGCGGGCAGGAAAGCACAGAAATCCAGCGGAAGGAGGGAACAGCCCCTCGTCTCCAGCTCCACGCAGAGAGCTGGTCCAGCCTCAGATGGAGGCAAAGCCGCATCTCCCGCACCAGAGAGCCAGCCAGCGGGCACCGGGGCAAGCCCGCTTCCCTGGGTGCGATGGGTGCAGGGCAGGGGAGGGAGGAACCACCGGCGACTTTGCTAGAGGAGGGACAGCAATAAGACGGAGTGAAGATATCTTCCTGGACTTAAAGACAATGCTCTCCCTCTGCCCACACAACATTTGGTTGACATCGAGGTGGACTAGGAAAAGAGGTGAGGAGCACCGCTATGATATTTGCGGGTACCAACACCAATGGTCCTGCTGTTATGATAAAAGCCTTAAAAACAGCTGCACCAGCAGGCAGAAGTGCAGTATTCAGGCATTGCTTTGTTATTCTCGCTGCATTAGTAGGGCTCACCCCCATGCCCCAGCTGTGCTTCTGCAACCTGCCACCCTCGAGACACCGAGCAGAGGGGACCAGCAGACAGCCGGCCTCGCTGTGTGAGGAAACGAAGCGTGAGAAACTACGCGGGCAAACCCAACCTTTGCTCCAAAAAGCTGATGCAAAACCAACGTTGAGGGCTAGGCGCAAAGGGAAGGCATCAAGAAGGTGGCTGGCGCAGCCCAGCTGCAAGTCTCCACAGCTTCAGAGGGTCAGGTTTTCAGTTACTGAGCAAGCACCAGAAAAATAAATGATTAAAGGAAATCTGACAAGGAACGGGGGTGGACGTGGGTAGGGAAAAGGGAAGGAGGGAAAAGAAGACTCACAACATCTTGGCAAGAAAACCAATAGGGTGGAAAAGAAACAAAAAAAGGAACATTAGAAACCATCAGCTAAACTGACCCATGGCCAAGGTGGGAAGAAAGGGTCAGCGCAAGCGAGGTGCTGGGAGATGCTGCACCGCTCTGCTTGCTGGCAGGCTTGCAGAAGACCTCTTTTACCAGTGCCGGGATTTATGTGACAACAGCTTCTCACTTGCTTTCTGTGGTCCACAGAAATGGGGGACCGCTGCGGCTCGCATCTGCTGTCAATCAATTCCGCAGTCTATTTGTGCCTTTTTTAATCAACTGAAATTGACTATTGAAATTTTTATTTTCTTTCTTTTTAAATTTCTGCATTGCTTCAGAAGTTTAAGTCCTCCAAAAATCAAATGCTCCGCTTAGCAAACAGGGCATATATCAAAAACGCAGCCTCCAGAGGCGTGCTTTTAGTTTCACTGATCTCTGTGCCCTCTCCACTCCTGCATGTCTCTTGCAAGAAGGGTTACCTTCTACTGTTAAAAAAAGGGAGGGGAAAAAGGAAAAATAAAACAAAACACATTTTTCAATGGATTTGTTGAAGGGAGCAGTTCCTATGGCCAAAGCTGGTTCTAACAGCAGAGAAAGCAACAGGTACACCTTTGCTGATGAGCTGCAAGATCTCAACTTCTGCAGAAATGGGGCGCTGCCACTCAACGGGCTGGATCAACGTGCAACCCTGCCCGTGTCGGGATGCGGCCGACTGCCTGCACCCTTTCGGTACCCAAACTTTCGAAGTACATCCCTCCCAGGTTTAATACCTCTGGAGGATCATTTATTCTTATTCTGCTGGAGGGAAGGAAATTTAATTTACCCATTCCTCAAGCATACCAGAATGTGTAAGAAAGCAAAAGGAAGGATTGAAACCAACAGTTAAGTTGTCTCTCAGTCCTCAGCTCCTATTTTCCAGCCTGGTCCAGAAGAAGAAGGACAATTACCATCATCTCCCTGTGGTTCGGTGGCCAACAGGAAACAATTTGGTGGTTTAAATCCAGCTACCAGCGAACTGAGTCCACATTAAGAGCAAGCCTCGCCGCACAACCTACTTTTGTTTGCAGCCTCGGGATTTAATTAAACAGGCAGATAAAGCCTACCTTTTAACCCACGCTCGAGGGTGCGCCCCAGCGAGATAAAAAACAGGCTGCAAAAACAGGTTGAAGATGATCCCATTGCTGGTGCAGCATCTGCACCACGCTCGAACACCGTCCCACCACGCTTCTTGCCGAGGGGAGCCTCGCCGAAAAACCTTGCTTTCTGGCCCAAAGGCGGGTTTGTTTATGTTTTGCCTCTTCAATACAGGATCGGGGTTATCCAAGGGCTGCCTGTGGCCAAAGTGTAGACTAACATGCTGAGAAAGTCAAATCTGGCTCCCTCCCACTAGTGGCAACGCTCTTCCCACAGATCTCCCTTCCAGTTGTCTGACCAAACACCCCGTCCACACATCTTCCACCTACAGCTCCCTTCCAAGTCATTTCCAAGACAGAAGTAGAAAGGGTAAATTCCTTTTTTCCATCCTTCAGCCGACAGAGCTATTATTCCCTTGTAAACAGCAACTTCTCCCAGTAACCGAACAAAGCAGCCACTTACATGTCATATTTTAAACAGGCATGTTTTCAGGCCAAGAAATAAACAGTTGTATTTTGGCAATCCTTCATTTCCTGTCCTACTTGCAAGCAATAATGTCATGACACACAGCGTGTCCCATGCCTTCCTCCCCAGCTTAAGCTTGCAGGAAAAAAAAAAAAAATTAGCTGAATGAGCCGCTATGACAGCTACAGAAAAATCACCAGTATTGGGCAAAATGGTGAAAATTAAGAAAAAAAAAGAAATAAATTATTTTTTCAGTGTAAAGGGCAAACTGCAATATTGATGGACTCGGTATTCAGAGCAAGCGTCGCTGGTCCCTGCTCAGCGATGGAGGGAAGTGGGATTTTGGGACCAGTGAAAGGACAAACGAGCTTGAGTCAAGTTTAATTTTCTTTCCTTGGAATGGGAAAAATGCATCACCCCAAAGCATCGGTGCGATCTCTTGCCACATTTTGCTGTCCCATATGACACTGCAGCAACCCCCTGCGCTGCCCGAGACGTGTCCCACTTAACCCAGCTCGTTAAAAACCTCTGGGGGACCAGTCCCATTTGCAAACACTTGGCACGCACGCTCCAAGCTCGCTGGAATAAATCAAGCGTGAGTTTGCTGAGCGGCGGGGACACCCCGGGGACGCAGCGGCCGCCTGGCTCGGGCAGGGCGTCGCGGCTCCATCCCAAGCAGCGAAAGGCTGCGGACCAACACTTCCTCGTTCTCTGACCTTTTCCATTTAATTACTTCCTGTGACTTTCTTGGAACTGTGCATCGGAACGAGCAGGCGGCAGCCTCCGGGTGTAACCAAATCACTTTAAGGGTTCAGCTCCATCCTCCTACTTACAAGCGGAAAGACGCCAGGAGCCCACCCGGGAGCTGCCGGCTGCGGAGAGGGTCACTGCTCGCAGCGGGCAGCTGCCCCTCTCCTGGGTGCAGGCAGCGCTGCCCAAAACACTCTCACCACTTACGCTCAGCGCCACAGCTTCGTGCCTCCGATTTATTACTGGGTGTCCTCGTTCTCCCCCCCTCGCAACATGAAAAGGAGAAGCGAGGCAGTGATGGGGGGGGAAGGAGGGAAGCAGAACTAAAGGCTGAGATGCAGAAAGAGGTGCTCGCTTTGCAATGACAAACTGACCTCTAAGTATCGATCTGAAATGGTGCAGTCATGAAGGGACCAATGAGTCTCCAGCATCCTAAGCCCTATTTTTTCCCTCCTCGGTTTTATAAATTGTTTCAAAACTCAAAATCTTATCGAGCTGTTCTCAAGGAATTAAAAAAAAGGCCAAAAACAGGGGGGAAAACCCTCACAGTTTACTTGAAGAGGGTTATTTTAAAATGCATCCTGATAGCGGTCCTTTTTTTTGTAATCTGGCTGTTAACATTTGCTCACAGTGCACTCACTGAAATGAGAATAGCTATGCAAATTAAAGCCAGATATCTAGGGCAAATAGCATGCTATACTACCATTGTTCTGACAGCTTGAGAAAACTTATCAGGAGAGCCTGTCCTTATTTCTTTTAACACCATATATATTGAAAAAAAAAAAAAAAATCACTTCACCCACCACCAAAATGAAAAACAACTCATGAGTCACCAGCTTCAGCGATGCTATCAATCAATGCAAGGCTGGAAGTGAAGAGCTTATGAAGGAAACCATGGCTTACCTAAAACACCTCACTGTGCCCTGCAAGGCGAAGGCCTGGATCATACCGCGACGAGCCCAACTGCAGCCTCCAAAACAACTGCTCGGGATGTGCACCAGGGTAAGGACCACGGTGCATCGTTTACCCTCAAAGCCAACACGTCCAGCCGCCAAGAAAACAGCCAATGCTGGCCTAGGAAGCAGGTTGGGTACCAGCTCCCCAAGGGCACCAGCACTCCCCATCTTCCAGGGAGCAAGCACAACTTTGGTGGGTTGACCAGTGAGCCCAGGAGAGGTGGCGTGACCCAAGAGCCTCCCTCCCCAGCCCAGGTAGGACGCACACGAAACCCATTAGCCAAAGCCTCCCTTGGCATGGCAGCACACCGGCACATGCAGGAAGCATTTACTCCAACACAAACTGCAGCCTACAATTAAGGAAAAAAAAAACAACCCAAAACATCAGAGCCGAGCGCTCGTTGTTTTACACCAACACTCACCTCCACACTGAGCCCTGCAGGAAAACGCATTTGGAGCAACTTCTTCCCGCAAGATGAAGGTTGGCAAGCACCAGCTTTCATCCACTGAATCAGGTTAGGACTGTCCCCGCACTCTCGAGCCCAGGGATAGGGACCCACCTCTCCTCCTCTTGTCCAATTTGAGAAATGAAACCAAAAAAACCAAACCAAGAACCGGCAGGGTTTTTATTAGAAATGAGTTGGCCACATTTTTCCAGCCCGCTAGGTCATGGCAATCCGCGAGAGAGAAACTCAACTTTTTTTTTTTTTTGGAAGAACCATACCAACTTCAAAATAACCACAATTTCAGAAGCTACACATAAACACGTATTTATAGTCCCTTCATTAAGAAGTGCCAAAATAACAATTCCTCTTAACACACGCGTTGCAGGCAGAAGCCATTTCCTTCGCTGCTCACGTTTCTCCAGTAAATCGCCTTCAAATAAGTTTGACGTTACGAAGGTATAAGTGCAGCACATGCCGCCAATTATGATTTTTTCGGACTCCAAAACCAAGAGCCGAAAAGTTGCACAATTTTGACGCTGCTTTATAAGCCCTGAGAGAAGTCGTTTTAAAGCACGGTACATCCTATGGTGCTTGGCACGAAACCAGTCCTGCACGCAAGTGAGTCATTTTTCTTGACTGTCAAAAGCCAGAAAGAGATAGCCAGGAACAACGTTTGGGCCAGCACGGCTCGTAAAAGCCTTTCCTGTAATGTGGCTGTAATATCTTCAAGTTTTATTTTGGGGAAGAAAAATTTTTAAAAAGGGTCAAGAGCACCATCAGGCATTTTGAAAGCCTTGGTGCGGCCTCGGGGGGTGTGTGTGTATTTGTGGGGAGGTTGCGGGAGCGATCCCGAGCGGGGGTACCTTTGCGGGGGTGGGTGCAGCCAGCACCCGCAGCCCCCGGGGCCGAGTGGGTGCGGGGGGGGCGGTGAATGGGGAGGCCGCCGGTGACCGGGTTTATGAATGCGGCGTCATGTGACGGCGGCGGCGGCCGCCCTCCTATTCACAAAACGGCGGCGGCAGCGGCCGGGGCGGGGATCCGCGACGTCCCCCCCGCCCGCTTCCCGATGCCCCCCCCCCCCCCAACCCCGGGGGTGCGGGGCGGGGGAAGGGGAGCGCACCGCCGCGCCACCCCCCCTCCCCACCGCTTCCGCCGCAGGCCGCCCCCGCCGGGCGCCCCGACCCCCCGGGCGGGGCGGGGAGAGGTGGCGGCGAAGGGTGTCCGGGGGTGCGGCCCCCCCGCCCCGCACCCCGGCGTCCCCGCGCCTCCCGGGGGTTTTTATGAATGAAAAGGCGGTATGCAAATGAGCGCGGCCCGGGGGGGAGCGCGAAATGGCGGATGCGCGGGCGGGCAGCGCGCACACGTACGCGCGTGTCCGTGTCCCTCTGTCCGCCCGCGGTCTGTGCGTATGTGTGTGGGGGGGTGAGGGACCCGCACCGGCTCCCGCCGGGGCAACAAAGGGTGGCCCCCGCCCGCCCGCCGCCCCCGCCCGGCCCCGGCCCCGCTCACTCGTCAGGGTAGGCTTCCTCGGTCATCTTCTCCCCGTCTAGGCTCATCCCTCGCCGCGGGCGGCCGGGCTGCGCCTCCGCATCTTCCTGCGCTTCACATGGCGGGGGAGGCCGCGCCGCGGCGGGCCGGGGCTGGCGGCCGCGCCGGGCCCGACGGCGCGGGAGCGCGGGCGGCGGCGGGGGGGGAAGGGGTGGAGAGGGGCGGGGGACTACGGCCGCGCTCGTCGCCGGGCAGCGGCGGCCGGGGGCGGAGGAGGCGGCGGAGAGGCGGCGGTCAGCGCGCCGCGGGGGCGCGGCGGGGCGCGGCGGCGGCGGCGGCGGCGCGGGGTCCGGGCCCGGGGGAGCGGCGCAGCGCCCGGGGGCAGGCGGCGGCGCCGGGCCAGCCCCATGGCCGCGCTCACGCCATGGCGGGGCGCCGCGGGTGGCGGCGGCGGAGCGGGGAGGGAGGGGGGAGCCCCGGCAGGAAGCAGCGGCGCTGCCGAGCGGCCGCGGCCGCCGGGAGCGGGCAGGGCAGCGCCGGACCCGGGAGGGAGGGAGGGAGGGAGGGAGGGAGCCGCCGCGGCGGCGAGGAAGGAGGAGACGCGCCTGGCAGTGGCGCCTCCCCCGCGGCGGCGCGGCCCGCCCCGGCCCGGCCCACTGAGCCCCCGCGGCGCAGCGCCCGGGGTGCGGCCGCCGCCGCGCTCGCCTCCGCCCGCCGGCGCCGCCCCCCGCGCCGCAGCCCCCGCGCCCCGCCCGGCTCGGCTCGGTCCGGCTCGGCTCGGCTCGGCTCGGTCCGGCTCGGCTCGGTCCGGCTCGGCTCGGCTCTCGGCTCTCGGCTCACCTCAGCCTGTGCCGGCTGGGTTCAGTCTCAGGCAGCCCCGCTCAGTCCTGTTCAGCCTGACCTAGGAAGGCCCGGCTTAGCCCCATCTAGCCCATCTCAGCTCGGTTTCTCACCACCCTTGCGTTCTTCCCACCCGATCTTGCCCTCTACAGGAGCTCAAATCAACCCTCGGAGCCGTGCCCAGCAACGCTATGGGGTGAGCGCAGGCATGCCCGTAGCATCGCACAGCTTTTTTTGTAGGTCAGTTTAAATTTTTTTTGGCTACAATGAACAGTGCCGTAACCATAAACGTTTTCCCAACTCGTGGCATGTCCACAGCTACACCGTGATGTCTTCTCCTGCCCTGGAAACTTGCTTGGTCCACAGAGGAGGGGGTGACAGAAAACTTTTGAAAAGAAAGTTTGGCCTGTGAAGTTGAATAACTAGCAGTGAGGTTTGGTTTTGCTTTCTCCATCAGGTCGTCTGTCACCGGGCAATCCTGGGAGAAGAAATCTGTCTGTCCCACCCAAGTACATCACCTTGCCCTTCTGGCCTCCACTCGGCTGCAGCATCCCTTTCCAATTGTGGGTAGGAACATGTCCCATCTCTGCTCTCACTGCGCAGGGATATTCAGACCCTGTACGACTGCGATTCCTAAGGAAGCCACTTACCGATTTATCTTTCAAGTCTAGTCTGTGGGATTTAGTCTTGAAGAGGCCTTCAGATTTTGGGGTGGAAACTGTGTTTCTGCTCTGTTGGGTTTCAGTTTCTAAGTGCTGTAAATTTTCTTTTCAGGAACAGAAGTGGAAACTTGGAGAAAAATCTGTGGACTGCTAGTAATGCGATGGAGGCAAGAGCTGATGAAAGCTTTGAGGTCTTCTTTCTGGGAGGTTACCTCCAGGGAGGAGAAGCAGCCTGTCTTTTGGAGATGGGACCAGAACCCACAGCTTTGGTGGCATTGATGAACCCACAGCTTTTGGTGGCCGTAACACCAGATAACGTGTGAGAGTGCAAGCCCGCTGCCCTCCCCTTGGCAGCCTGTGGTGCGCTAATTCGGGTGGCAACGCTGCCTCTCTCCCCATCCCCTTCCCGCCCATTCATTCCTCTGCAAAGCACAGTTTGACACCCCCTTGGCTGTGCTAATGAATCCCCCCGTTGGGGAGTTACACTGCTGGATCTGTTAAATGGTCCCAGCTAATAATACCCCCCAATATCTCTTTAATTTGGAAAGTTATTCAAGGATCCAGCTTGCAGAATGGCATGATAAATATCTTGGCAAGGCTGAGCTGGCAGCGAAAGGAAGTGTCAGGGCAGGAGTAAGCGGTTGGGGGCAAGGAAATGGCAGGAACGTCTTCAGCTGCTGTACCATAAAAGACCAGATGTAATGATTTGACACACTTCCACCCATCCTATGACTTTTTTTTCCCCCTAAACGATGCTGAGATTGCACAGACGTCTAACATCCTTAAAATCTTTCATGCCAAAAATCTCCGTGGGTCAGCAGGAGCATCGATGCCCATGAAGTGGGGAGCATGGCATTTCGCAGTTGGCTACTACGGAATCAAAATAAGGGGAGAGTTATGGCCACATGAAAAAGCCAGGGTGCTATCATGTAATTAAAAGGCCATTATAACGCATATACCACTGAGGAGGACTGAGTATTAATCACTGTCTGGTTTATGCTTCAGAGCTGGACTGTATGATCTGGATGTATTTTTGTGTACTCGTATCGTGTATGCGTATATTTGCCCCAATGGCGAGAAGCAAATGTGTCTGAGGCTTGGAAGCTGAAGTTTTACTCGATCTAGTTTCTTGAGTCATTTCCTCTGGATTTGCAAGATCTCACATTTGATCTCTGCTTTCACTGTCCTGCTAATTTGGAGGCTGCTAAGCTATTTATTATCCAAACGATTTCTCTCACTGCACAACCCTCTTACTATTGTGTATATGCCTTTCATACTGATAAATACTGAATTTTATTTTTCTAATATTCAGGTTACCGTGCCAGTTCTTGCGAGTAGCACTTTCAAGATGACTGACTTTTCTGAATGAAAAGGCTCTCAGAGGTGCGATTTCTGTTTGTGCATTGTACTGTTTGTATACAGAGCTTCTGCTTACACACAGAATAGCGCTTCCCTGTGATGCGATCGTTACGGTACCTAGAATTAATTAGCCATTGGTGGCAGAGCTTCAAGACAGCAGCTTCTGCATACTAACAATTTGCATGCTATGACTATTCTGCGTTTTATATTCAAAAGGAATGTTTATTTTGCAGCGTAATATTTTAGTTGTTGCAGACAACCTGGTATATGGACCTTGTTTCTGCTCGGACTGAAAATGGACTTACCCCAAGTGCTGTTACACCTTTAGCTGGCACTTTTTTGGGGTGAGAAGTGCTGGAATTTGAAGTGGCAGAGTTTAGGGTGGCATTTACTGCAGGCTTGCAACGTAGCCTGCTCCCTTCACCCACTCTTGCTTTTAAAACCCATACCTTTGAGCTGAAATCTTCCACATTGTTGATTTAGGAACCTAAATATGAATGTTGGTACCTTGTTGACTGTGCTAGTTTCAATGACTTTTCCACTGACTCACATGGTGACTTTGAATGAGTGAGGAGTAGAAGGCAGCAGTCCTGAATCACACCATCGTCCAGACAATTACCCCCCTCCCCGATAATTCTTTTGAGCAGCAATCATATTTTAAAAGCAATGATTACATCCGTGTTTTCCCCCATTATAATCACTCAGAATTTAAGAGCTACAGAAATGATCTGCAACATTTGCAGTCAGCTTGAAAGCTTTCAGAGTTGACACAGTTTGGGAGGTCACAGAGTTTGGAAATACAAAGCTTTTTTTCAGCAGGAGTGGGATTTCAGCATGCTGTTTGGAGAATTGTCAGGAGGATTTCCAGCACCTGCTAGGGGAAGAGGAGGTGGAGGGCTCCTCGCAGTCTTCCCAGGATGTCCTTTGGGAAGACTAGAGCAGGAAAGCAGAAAGGGACCCTCGCTGCCAGATGGGTTGCTTTGCCCAAGATCTAACTATCTCACTGTTCTCTCCATATCTTGATTTTTCTAACCATGTGTTTTACTAAGACGGAAAATGGCAACAGAGCCTATGCGATCTCTTCACTACTGCATGCGTGCGCCTCTACTACTTGGAGATGCTGGTGCTGGTGGCCGGAGGGAAGAAGGGGAAGGGAGGAATAGGAAAGGAGAGTAGAGATCTCCAAAATAACCCAGTGCTTGCCAGTTCAAATAAAATAAATGGCTGGTTAGAGGAGCAGCTCAGTGCTTTCAGCTGAAAGTGGAGGTAGAGCAGGAGGTCAGCCCTTTCTGGACACCACAGGATCCACCTGGGCAACAGCAACATCCCGACAGCCGGGAAGGCATTGACCAGCGCTTGCAGTCAGCCATGAGTCAGCTGTATGGGACGAACCTGGTTTCATTCGTAGCTGTATCCACGAAACCAGGCGCTCTCCTTCACCCTCTCCCAAAATAAAAGCAAGGTTTATTGACATGAAGGGATTGTGAGGAAAAGAGGGCTTTTCAAAACCCTTGCTGTCCTACTGGGTGCTCTGATGTCCTCTTAATATTCAGCAGTAAGTGATTTATAGCCCTCCTGACATGATGGTTTGGTGTTTCCTTTGTGTGCATAACTTCCTTTTGATTTAAAGGGATGATAACAAACCCAAATTGTAATCTCACAAGCACATGACACATTGTCTTTGTGGTGCAGATAGCGGGAAAATGCTCTGATCCTGAGTTCAGCACTTCAGCTTCTCCCCCACCCCCCAAATTTCACCCTGGTGACAGGGTGGCATTAGCAGGTTCAGTGAGACAGCAACATTGGTGGGGGCGATTCCTTCAGACGTACTGATGCAGAATAACGTTTTTTGGGAGTCCCACTAGAGCTGAGTCCCCGGCATGGACTCAACGAGAGATGGGTGCACAGCTGCTTCTTGAACTTCTTGCATACCTTTTTTTGCTGAATGCTTGGAAGGCAAAACTGCTACAAAACCTTCACATATCACCATCGGTTCCCCAGCAGTGCTTTGCTTCTGTGCATTCCCAGCTCAGAGCGTGCCCTGGCCCATTGGAATGAAAAATAAGCGTGCATGAACTCTGCCAGTGTCAAGGACGCACTGAAAACCTCAGGATTAGTCCTAAAGCTGGGCTACTTTTGGCATGAGGGAAGGGCTGCTCTCCTCTCAAGATGCCTTTCCACCCTTGAGAGGTTTCTGCATTTTTGATACAGCTGTTTCCAGGGCCTTATGGGAGCTGAGCAAACAGATGCCAAATAATCTGTTTTTACTTCAGGGAGCACAAAGTGGATGGATCTGGGAAAAACACTAGAGCTGTGCACACCTTTTCCTCGCCTTCTTGGGGATTATTTGAATTAGGCTTGAACCCTTAAGTGTATTTTAAGAAAGTTGCCTTCCAATACCCAAACTTCACTTGATAACCAGTGTTCCTCCCTTTCTCGCTCAGCTAATGGGCGACCCTCCCTTCTGAACACCCTTATCTCCTTTATTGCAAAGTTCTTTGGTTGGCCTCAGCAGGTGACAGGATGAACTGTTGACTACTTACTTTGGCAAAACCAGTTTTCGTGGCTTGACCTGCTTTTCTCACCTAGCATCTTGCTGTGAGCAGAGGGTCCTAGTTCAGTATCTGAGCAGTTATAATTGTGGGTTTACCCGGTCCAGGCCCAGCTGTGGCAGAAACCTCCACACAGGTATTGACCAGGAAAGGCTTCTGGAGTTAAAGCAAGCTTTTGAAATATGGAAATGAGGACATGGCTGGGTCACACATTTAGTGGCGTATGGTACGCAGGGGAAATGAGTGGAACGAGCATTGTGTGTACTCTGCCTATATCCTCCTTAACTGAGCCCTCGGCTTCAGGGCTGCTCAGTGACACTGACCCACACAGTCCTTTACAGATGCTCAACAATATTTATTTTCAAAGGGTAGCAGTCCACCCCCTTCTCCAGGCAGATATTTTCCCGTGTGTCAACGTCCTCATAACAACTCCAGCTAGGCAAATACAGCACGTGGCTTATGAGTGTCCTGGAAGGACTCAGAGGTGGAGAGTTGGAGCTAAAGAAAGTTCATGGTTAACCCCATGCACCATTGGATGGCTTTGCCAGGGATAAGTTGCAGCACACGATGAAGAAGCTGGGAGAGTTTAATGGTTCTGCAGAGAGCACCACCTTAGACAGCCATCCTCCAAGATGCTTGCATCGCTGTTCCTGAGGATTCCCATGGAAAATAATCATATGCTCCTTTTATGTCCTTGTAATCACAAACATATTATGCTTCCCTGCCCACTTCTAAGGAGAAGAGTAATTAGTCACCCCACACAAATCTTTTGGGACTGTACATATACTCTGGTATGTATTCCAGCTCTGTCTACAAGGGAATGAAGATGCACAGCTCTGCTCTGTGCATGGTTATTAACAGACGCTGCCATTTGCAGAAGCTGGGTGCAGGGCCTTTCACGTGCTTACTGCCAGCCACATCTCCAGCAGTGTTTGCTGCCAGGGTTAACAAAGCTCAGAAATGCAAGTCCAGCATTTGCTGCCAGGGTTAATGAAGCCCAGAAATGCAAGTCCAGGTAATGAGAGCTTCACGCCTGCAAAGCTAAAAGCATGGGCTTGCCTCCCCAGAGCTCGCAGCCTGCTGACAAAACTCCCTGGTTTTAGATAGGAGCCTCTCCAGTCTCTTAGTGAAAAAAAAAAGGGCTGGTTATTGCTGGTTGCATGTTCTGACCTTAGAAGCTGAAAGTAAAAGCAATCCAAGATATGGGGCGCACTGAAGTGGCAGGTGAAGGGCTTTTTTTGTTCGTTCTACAGTTAATACCATCGTGCTAAAATTGCAAGGAGGGAGGAGTAGGGGTTAATTTAAGGTTTATTGTCACGAAGAATAATTATTTAGAAAGTGCTGGAAAACAGCAAATGGAAGACATTCTGGAAAATAAACTTAGTTTCCATAGTCAGAAGAACTTGACTTATGTTGCAGGGACTGTGAAGAAAACCTCCTAGATCCATGGCAGGGAAACATTTGCCTTTGATTCTGTTTTTCTCTTTGAGTCTATAAACCCCAGCACTTACACTTAAATGGATGTGCTGAGAGCTGTGTTTAGGAAGAGAATTTCATCCCTTCCTGCATGTACTTTTAACATGGATAATTGTTTAACTGCAGCTTTACAAAGTATGGCTGGAGGGGTGGTTTGTACAGGGAGTTACGTGGCACTGATGATAACTGCCTGATTTGGCCCCACTGAAGGCAGTGGCAGCAGGATCAGAAGAGACTTTATATTTTAAATAGCCATAATGTACCTTCAGTGGCTTATGGCAAATTCCTGCCTTCTGATTTCACACATCGGAGAGGTCCCATTGACGACATGGGGAACACACCTGTATGCTAGGACCATGCGCGGCTTCAGTGTCACACATGCTCACTGTGGGTGTGAATCTCCGCAAAATTATGGGCCTTGCTTCAGAAGGGTTTTCAATTGCCCTGAATTTCTGGGGGAATAAGGAACAAGATCCTCAACAGTATCCAGACACCTAGCTTCTTACACATCCCCAACTCGGTAGCACTGTCTGGGATTTTAAGCGTTTTATCACTGCTTTTTATTTTTTAAACAGGGAGCTAGAGACCTTATGAAGAAGACATTTTGGTGACTGATGATATTTTTTTTTAATGCCATCAGTTTTGTCTTCATCAGACCTATCACAGAGTCTAGGCTCTTCCTTTATTTTTCACTTTCTGCTTCTTGTCTCCCACCAGATCTGTTCCTCCCATACAATGTAGTCCAAAATTCATCAAGGGATGACAGGATTACCCTAACCGCATGGCCCGTATGCATTACCTTGCATATAACTGCTGCTCCTCGTACCAAAGCCATTGCCACTCTACCAGTATTTCATTTATTACCGCATAAAATTCTCTGGATAACTGTGACATTGAAAAGCTGCTTATAAATCAGTTCCTGCTCAGCTCTAAAGAGATTTGGGTCTTTGACGTTTCTGAGTCTAAGGAAGTAACAAACGTGAAAGCACTCCTACAAGACTTGATCAAAGGCCTGGGAGTTGGCGGTCTGAATTTTGGGCCTTCTTCCCTCTCGGGGTCACAGGTAAACCATGATAAGTCTTTGTCTTCTTGAAAGAAAGATGGATAGCTGTCTTGCTTTAAAATCCTGGGAGGGTGCAAAGCAGAGGTGATTTTCACCTTGCTGTAGCAAGTCAAGGTCAACTCCATCCCCTCTGCAGATAGACTTGACCTCCGCTAGTAACAGGATGAGCAAGGCACCCTTTGAGAAAGGGCACCAGAGCCTGCTGCCTTCTGCTTTCTGAAGAATACTAAAAGTGGAAAGGACTTTGTGCCACTACTGGCACCAGAATCACAGCCAGAGCTTTACTTGACCATAAAATCTGCTGTACCAGAAAGCAGCGGAAGCTTTGCAATAACTTTGCTGCTCACAATTACCCCAAAAGGGGCTTTGACCTTTTAACAATGGCATTTCATTATACAGAATTTTCTCATATTAATTTTCCAATGAATCCAGCTGGGGGGAGATAATCACTGAAGAACATGAGATCTTGAAAAAAAGATAATCACCCAGGTAATAAATGATATATTGTGACTTTTGATATAGTTAGTGCATCTGTGTAATCATGTCTGGTCTTATATACTCATTTTCATTAGTATCTTTCACAGTCGTTTGTAAGGGCGGAGAATAGCGTTGGTCTTCCCTTACAGCAGAAGAAATCACAGCCTGAAGTGTCAGGAGGAGACCTCAGTCACGAGGTCTTGGTGTCTTGAGGAGAACTCAGACTCAGGAGCACTTGTGAGTCATCCAGGACAGGAAAACAACATCCACTTGAGCTTAATTCCCCGTGCTTATTTACGTGTGTCTAATTGCTTGGCTGCAAGTGGTATTTAAATCACCTAAGCCCCTCTGTTCCCCTGTAATTTACTATCAGAAAGGACAGAAATAAATTCTAACATGTTTGTGAGACGTACCAGAATTACTCCAAACTTACAAGAATTTTGGAGTAAAGTTAAATGCTTCAAGCCTAAACACCACACTGCTTACTCCCTTCTCATAGTTTATATCAGCATGGATTAAAATGAAATGCTGCTGTGAAGCTGCCCCATCGAACTGAACATGGTTGTAATCATTTGCCCGGTGTGGCCTGAGTAAAAGTGCTCCAGTGTGCATTTCCACCCTAGGAAAATTCTTTACGCCCCGATTTCCAAGTTTGAAAATAACTCTCTACAGATGAAACACATTTTTCACCCTCCAAAGAAGTGTTTTCACCTACAAATACTTTTTGCTGCCTAAACAAGAGACCTTTCCTTTGCACTTGTGCCAACATGTAACTTGGATAAAGACTAAAACTTAGATTCTTAGTTATAATGCTTCCCCCGACTTTTTTTTTAATAATGACTGTTAAGACATATGCCGTCTCTCTTCTGAATTTTAATCTTTCTAATGAAGGTGTGTTTGAAGAAGGCACGCCCTTCAGAAAATGTTTTGCGGTATCATATTTGTGCCTTTAGTGTTGAGGACCAGCTGCCTTTTCAATTTTAAATGCACTTTTCAGGGTCTTACATCACAGAGGCCTAAATTAAAACACACTTACCATAAAGGGGTGCAGCATATGCATTCATCCTGGAAATTGCACTGCGACATGAAAGATCTCCAAACACTATATGTAATTTCGAAGATGAGCAAGGCTTGGCCTTTCAGATGTCCCACGCGAGGGAAGCACCCACATCCCGCAAAATTGCAGGCTTCTGAATCATGGAAGTCAGATCATAAAGCTTCTAATTCCCACTGGTTTGGAGACGTATGCGACTGCGAAAATTGAGCCCAGCGCTGAATCGGGGGTGGCCAACTGCCTGGAGGATGTGAGCCTGTGCAGGAACCCTTGTGGCCGGGCACCCGGCACGACCCAGGGAACTGCAGAGCTCAGGGATGGGGTAGCTCTCCCTTTCTGCCTCCCAGCTCCTCCTCCACATGGTTTTCAGGCTCAGGGGTCAGGGTCTGGTGGCTCCCCGTGGTGTGAAGATTTTGCTTAGTGGTTTGCAGACTGAGGAGGGCTGGTCATGCCCAGTGTAAAGAATTATTTGTTTATCTCTAGGTGTCTTTCTCGTAATTAAGACTATTGGAGAAAATTTTTCCTCTCCAGTGTGGTGGTATAGATCAGGAGTAATACCACTGGTGCCTTTATTTTGGATATATACACCACGGTGAGACCAGCAGCTGGCCTTTAACATAGCTCCCTGAAGGTGTGCAGCTATGGAAACCTTGCAACAGGCTGTGCATCCCTGTAGAACCAGAGTCCTCCTTTCTGGCTTCGTATGGGATTGATGCCAAATTCGTTCTCCACCTCCATGCCTCCCGGGAGCCAAATGGGTAGCTTCAGAGAGCCATCGGCTCCGTCATCCCTCTACAGAGGGACCCCCCAAACTCCAGCCGGAGTGAGACTTCCTCTTCTGCCTCTATTCGACAGCAGTCTTTACTCGTAACTCACTGTCGGGGGGAAAGATTCTGCAATTCCTTTCGAGTATCAGACATTGGCAATCCCTCTCCTAGAGCGTCGCGGTTGGAGAGTATCCTGGGCTAATTTAGGAGCCGCAGTGCTCTCCCCTGTCTAGACATTGCAGTAAATGTTATTCAGCTGCCTGTGGGGTTACCGGGCTCGACACAAATGTGCTAGCCAAGCTCAAAAGGAAGCGGAAATATGGGAATATTCACCACCAGAAGACATTGCCTCCCTTGACATTTTCATCTGCAAAACAATGGCTTGCAGAGAGTTTTGAACTGGAAGGTGTTGTTGACCTTTTTCCTTTTCCTCTTTTGACTTTTGTTTCCTGTAGGAGAGTCTCTGGAATTACTTAACGTTGTCATCAAGTCCTAGGGATTCCCCTCCCTGTCCTCTTCCAGTTGCGCTACATCTCCCAAGTTCCCTGCGATGCGAAATCGCTGAGGGAAGACATTTCTGTTTAAACTGGAAGCCATGAACACAAGAGCTGCTCCTCCCAAAGGAAATGTTGTTGTTCTTTTGACTTCCATGTCCTCAAATAAATCTTAAATCTTTGCTCTGTACCCGGGTAGGCCCACCTGGGGCTTCCCAGTTTCCTATCAATTCTGATTTACTCTCTTGTTGAGTCCGTGGAGCCAGATACTAAATCTGTCTTACTGAAAAAAAAAAAGAACAATAAAACCCTAATTGAAATATTTTGCTGAAAAATGTCACAGCGTAGTGATTTTTGAAACAAAAGCCCAAGAAATATTTTTTGCTTTTCTAAACTAGGAAAAAAAATGCACGCATATACCCCTTTGGTTGGAGTGGAACTGGAAAAGTCTGCTGTGTCGTACACAGTGCCAGCTTCAGGGAAAGGAGAGCCTGGCTTTGTCTTTTTATGTGTATTTGCGGGTCTTTGTGACAAATATTGTAGGGTCTGCCTTGGGAAGTTTTGTCGTGATGTTGAGGAGAAGGCGGCTGTCTCAGGCACTAAGGTGGCTCCTTTGGAAAGGCTGAAATCTGGCTGCCTGCCCTCGGGTGCCCCTGAACTCCTCTATAACCTCAGGCAAACCGCGGGGGCTCTGCACCCTGTGTCCTTCTGACTCAGGGCAACCAGATGCCCAAGGCTTGGGTCTGTCCCGGCATCCTAACAAGCATCTTTGGGATACTGTTTTGTCCCGATTTTCTTTTCTGGGTATGTTTTTTCTCCCCGCAAGCCCTTCTTAATACGCAATGAACTGTCCTTATTCCATGCCAAGAAGATAGGATTCTGCCGTGCAGGAGACACATGCCCGACCCATCTCACCACCCTCCCCAACTCTTCCTCCCTTCACTGCTCCTTTCTCCCTTCAGAGTTGTCATGCAACTAAGCACCTCATAACTTCGGTGCGTTTATACCCCTGCTCTCCCAGATCTCGAGGGATAAATTCCCTGTCGATCCCACACAGAGGGATCCTTCTTGTGTGTGCAGTGTCTTTAGGGTGCAGCACGCAGGACCTCGATGCAGGATTCCCTGGCTGAAACCCAGACACCACATTCCCCCCACCACGTGAAAATGAAAGTAAGCTTGGCCACAGCAAAACCACAGAGCAGCGGTGGAGCCTCATGTGTTTGGGGAGATGGTGTAAGGCGCCCAAAGCTTTACTTCAGATTTTCAGGGCGTGCAAAATGCATGGATGTGTCCGTCAGCGGGACCTCCAGAAGGACAAAATGTCACCGGGATCCCTGCTACAAAGAGCTGCCCTAAGGTCAGTGTCACAGGATTTCCGCAAGCTTGTGCTTATCTTCTAGACAAATCTCCTGGGGAGGAAAAGTCAGACGCACACGCAGGTACAGTGAGCACAGCTGTCTGTTGTGGGGCTGTAAGGAACCGCCGGAAACCCGCGGAGGGAAGAAGCTGTTTTTCTTAAAGCTTGGCTGCCCTTGCAAGCAGAGTAATATCCCAAAAGAGACGCACGCATTAGGCAGGTTTAGACCATTACAACCTTTCCGTATTCTGGAGATGCTGAAATAGAGGGAAAGAAACTTTGCTGCTCAAGAGTGCCATGGTTAACGTGCTGTTTTCAAGAGAGTGGACCCATGAGCAGGCACAGCAGCTTGCTGTGCTGATAAACCTTGTTTCTGCTCTGGAGTCGGGGAAACTGAGCCATGGGAGCAAATCGACTTGCCAAAGCTGCGCAGTAAGTGTGACAGAGTTAGAAAGAAGATTAAATATGAACAGATTCCCTTACCTTGCCTGCTTCACGCACTTATGCAAAGACTGTATCTGCATTGAGTGTTTTAGATGCTGCTGAAATTCATGAGGCAGACAGCCTGGATAACACCGACTCACTTCTTATGTAGAAGTTAAGATTGAGTAAAAACAAGGCACCTGAGGGTTTGGTTTGCCCCAAAGGAGCAGAGCTTTGTTGCTCGCTCTGTGTGTGCCCACGGACTGCATGGCAGGGAGGCACAAAGCAGAGAATATGCCCTCTGGAAAGACCTGGGAAAATGATAGCTGCCTCAGTTCAGGGGCTGAGCTGGAAAATGGAGAGAAAAAGAACTGGATTGGGTTGAAGTGAAAGAAATGGCCATTTTTCCTTTTTTTTTGTGTTCGGGGGAAATTAGAAAAAACCCAACGTGTTATTTTGGGTCAACCCGAATCACATTTTGAATGTAATGTTTTGTTTTGAGGTTAGTTACCCCCCTTGCTTCTCACACTTTCTTTTATTTCAGGTCTCTTTTGAGTGGAAAATGCCACTTCAAAATAGCAAATCAAAGGGTTGTGTTTAAAAGGCATTGAAATAAAATGCTGTGGCATTTTCAAAACAAACTGTTTCTTTCAAGAAACGTAGATATGTATGTCCTTTCCCCCTATATTTTGGGTACAGTTAAAATGTTTGCCATGTTTCATTCATTTTGGAAGCTCCAAAATTGCATGTTTGGGGTTTGTCTTTTTTTCCCTAGACATTTTTGGGGTTTTTTTTGGCCTCATTCAATTCCTGCTGAGCAATTGCTTCTGCAGAAACAAGAAAAGGGAGGCATGTAACCTGGGGAATGGAGGGTCACAGCTCATATTAGCAAAAGGCCCTGGGAGTGCTTGCAACTCCTGGTTGTGTCTTCAGGGCACAGGATGAAGCTCACAACAGCACCTGGGGTAGAGCCCAGGCGATGGCTGAAGGCAAGAGCATTACCAGTGCCCTCTTATTTCCTGGCAGAGATATTGAAGAAGCAGCACTGAGGAAAGAGTTGAGGCAACAGGGGATGGATGCGTGCAGCTTTATGGTGCTTGGTTTTAAGTGGCTGTGCTGTTGGATGGTTGGTTTTCTAACAACCAGACCACCGGCACCAGCCTTTCATCCGAGTAAACTCCAGGTTTTCTCAGTTTGCTGGCAGGTCGTATAGAGGTAGATGTGTAGGGTCATGCGAAAGGTGTTGGGGGCTAGTTTTATTAGTATGCACCCCATCCCCTGTGGGGCTTTGCAGGGCTCTCTCCTTCAGTGGGTTTGCCCTGTTAGGGTTAGGGGTGCACTCGGAGAGGTGCAGAGGTGCACTCGGAGCTACCTCCCTGCTCGAGCTGGGGTCTTGCTTGCTCACCAGCAGGCAGGCTAGGGACGTATGGAGGAGCAAAATGCCTTGTGCTCACTCCAGATAAGAGAGGTGATGCTGATAGGCGTGAGAGAAACATCCCAAGCAACTGACTGAAGCAGAAATGTGGTTTGCAGCTCGAGTGTTTGCCCGACTTGTTGGCACTCTCGGGCATGGGCAGGCGGGAGCTGGTCCGGGGGGACCATGGCTGCACAACGATGTCCAGCGGACAGTCAAGTCCTAGAGCTTCTCCTTCCAGCCGTAACATCTAATGTGAAGGCCGTAGCCCTTTAACACCAGACATATGGTAACTGGCAGCTTAGGTGATGGGCATTTCCTTCCAGACCAACAAATAATGCTGTGTGCTCTGACTAGCAGGGGACAGAAATTCTGAATTCAAGCCATTTTAAGTTAGCAAACTCTTATTCTGATTTTCCCAGAGCTGGCCAGCTGTGGCCTTCTGTGGTTGCTCTAGCATGCGATGTTTTGTAATGAAGTGGTAGGGTCTCAGCAGGCCTTATTCTGTCACTGGAACAATGGAGCACGGACTTTCTTTATATCCTGAAGGGCATCAAATAATAAGAACAAGAAAAGTTGTCCAGCTGTGCTTCAGCTGTACTAGTTTTCTCTTTTCATTTTTTCAGTCAGCCTTAGTAGACAGCACGGCTGCCTAATTCACTTATCTTCCAAGGAGGATACTTAAAATGTAAATAGAACACTGGATTTAAGAAGTGGCGTGTGTCTAGCATGAAGAAGGAAGAATTACCCTTGCTGGAATAACCTTCCTTTCATTGGGATTACATTAGGGAGGAATTTGGTCTGCTACTTGGCAGCTCTGTGCACAAGCTGAACGGTGGCATCATTGGCAGTTGTTATTAATATCTAGAAATTCATTCCTAACCTTAGTCACCTCAGGTGATTTACACTTGAAAAGATCACGTAGCCTGGTAAATTTGGGAAGGATAAGTAAAGCAATACCAACCCAAACTGGCTTCTGTCTGGCAAGGACTAGGGTTACTCAGGTTTCTTGGCAGTGCTGAGCTATTCACTACTTTGGTTTAAAACCTGCAAAGTCCACGTAGAGGTGAAGAACTGCGGGCAAAACCCGCTGGCTGGTCCCTGGCTGGGAGGAGTGCCCGGAGGTGGCTGTCATGGCTTGCTGGGGCTCAAGGCATCGTGGAGAAGGAAGCCAAAGCATCCAGCAGGTCTCCACTGGCCTGCGGGAGATGTGCCTGTGAAGGTGCAGGCGGATGGTTGCTGCTCACAGCCTGTCTCCAGTTGCTTGTCACAGCCAGGTGAAAAGGAGCCTGATAAGTGGCTTGAAGAGGGAGTGGCTTGGAGGGACCTGCGGGGACAGTGGCGGTGGGATTGACTCAGCCAGCACAGCTGCAGCCGGAGGAGGACGTGCATCTCCATGTGCATCCTTCCGCTGGGAAAGGACCGCCTGGGAGGCAAAGCCCATCTCAGCAGGGACCTGAGGAAATAGGTGGTGACAAACGATTCCCCTGCACCCATTGAAGCGCATCAAGCGGGCTGCATGGGGAATGGCTCATATGTTAAGCCCATCATACTTCCTATCGGATTTTTTGTTGTTGTTGTTGTTGTTGAAACCACTACAGAGAGCAGCACATTTCCAGGAGCCTGGCTCCAGCAAGCAAACTTCCCTGTGGCTTCCTGCCGGCTTGGGGAGGATTTGTGGCTGGGGATGCTTTACCTCTTCCGTGCCAACTCGACTGGAGCCATGTCGCAAGACAGTTCTTTGATATCCTATACAAAGGATCATTCCTTGGTGCATTTTTGTCATGAAATAATATGTTTCTGCAAAGTTTAATCTGATTAAAATAGAAAGAATTAGGATGGGGGACTGGATACGTGCAAAGTAGTATTTATGTATCTGTTTCTTTTGTTAATAGATAGGCCTGCCAGTCCCACAAAAACTTAAGCATGCACTTAATGTTCCCGGTGGCTAATCCCATGAAAGTCTACTCCCAGCATATAGTCAAGCAGACACGTACATCTGTATAAGGCACGGACTGCATGGCCCTAATACTGATGTGCTGATTTAGGGCTGTTGCGTTGTGAATGTTTGCGTGTCTGGAGTGTCTCATCAGACTCAGGGATGCATAAACCCTCACTGTCTGGATCTACAAGGTATTAAGTAGGACTTGGGAGATGGAGGGCTGGCAGGGAAAGGCAAGGCGTTACATTTAACGATGTGAAATAATGGTAGAAGCCAGGCACAGGATCATTAACTAATGGCTTTGGTTGTCCATTATTTACTTCAGCCTTCCTTCAGCCTCTGTGAAATGCTGACTCCTGTGCTGTCTGTCTAGCAATGGCACAGTTGCCATCACTTTTTTCAAATGGACGCTTTTGTTTAATATTTCGAAAGCAGGCCTAAAACGTACACAAGTATCAGTGTTAGGCAGAGAGAAAGCTCGGAGATAATGCAGTATATGCACATAGTAAGGCATGCGCCTTATCTCTCAGTAAAATTGGTGAATTACTATCAGTGCTGCAACAGCATTCTCAATTACTGCAACAACTTACGGCCTTTGATACAAGACCACCAGAATTTTTGTCTGCAATCTGATAAAAAGCCAACTGTACCAAAGCAGCAAAGAGATTAAAAGCAAAACAAACAGTTAAAGGAAATGGGGAAAAAAACCCCCAACAAATGAAAAATTACAGGTTAGAATTTGAATTATATGATGTATTTTATACTGAAAGCTCTAAGCGTTATATTACAGTACTGTCCTGAAGGCAGATCTGTTGCCCATGTGAGACTGGAGTGACTTACACTGGTGTGTCGGTACTGCTGTGCAATTATGGGATCTCTAGAGCATCTGTGATTGTGAATCCTTCCTTCCTGCAAGGACCTCATAGACCTGGATACATGGGAGATGTGCTGGGTTTGGCTTTCAATTTAACCTGAAGCAAAAGTCAGCTTGAGACTGCCAGATTGTGCCTGGTTTCAGATCAAGCCCCTGTGAAAGCAGTGAATTGAGTATGGTTTCCACTCAAAACCATAAATCGGTCTTGATTTACTTGAAACTTTGCCCGGGGTTTTTTTTTTTTTTTTTTTTTTTTGCAAACTTGGCCTGTGTTCTAGGTTTGTAACAAAACCTAAAACAAACATCACTGGGTTTCAGGTTTAGTTGTGAAAGTTTAACACAGAAACCATTTTCCTCCGGGGGGAAGGGAGGATGCTGGCCTGTGCGCTAAGGCTGAGGTTCATTTTTTTATTCTTTTTGAGAATGATGGTGACAGTTTGTAATTTCTACCTTGAAAGCAGCTGGAGAAGAGGCTTTGGCTGAACATCTGATCTGAAGGACAGAGTGGAGGAGGGTGACCATCATGTCCCCACTTGGATCTCCAGTCTGGTTTTCCCATTGCTGTTAGCAACGGGGAGTGCATTAGTGCAGAGAAGCCCTGCTGTCTCGCTGCTATGCCATTTAACTCAGACCAGCGCAGCTCTGAATCAGGGTCAGCTTTTGATAGCATGGAGGCCAAAGATAGCAGGAGGACAGATTTTTGCCTGGCACATGGTAAGATCAGCAACTGGGAACCTTGCCACCACAAGAGAAGGAGCTGTAAGAAATTGCAGCTTCCAGCTCACGCTGAATTCCCGTCTCACCAGGAGTGAGGCTTGTCATGTAAGGAAGCACGATAGCATCCATTAATTGTTGGCAGCATTTTATCTTCCTGTGAGATAGGAGCTTCCGATTCCTCTTGTGTTTCTCCCAGCAAGCTGAGCCTCACATTTCAGAAAGAAAGTCCAAGCTGGCATGCTACTCTTGCTCTGGTCTGCATGGTAGGGAAACCAGGACTCCAGCATTTTCCCATTAGCCTAGTGCTCTATGTGCCATGTCATGCAGCATGAAACGGAGATTTTTTTTTTAAACAAGATTACTACTGTGCACAAGGTCAAAGACTACAGGAGTTACTGTTTGCCACGCTAAAACGTTGCTGCTGTCTCTGATGAGCACAGATACGCTGTGTGGTCCTTACAGCTGTTGACCCAGAGGCGTGAATGCTAACACCAGAGCCCTCTTGGTGCGCCTGGCTATAATCACAGGAAGCTCATTCATTACTCAGGTCCTGAAGATATGGAAGTCTTGGTAATCAGTTTGGATGGGAGGGGTAAATTAATCATTTCCTTTTACGCTTGTTGATGGAGCAATTCATTCTGTCATGAGAAAATTTGGAAGTGGGGGGGAGTTTCAGTAAACTGTGAGTAAAACCTGAGATTTCAATCAGATGCTGTGGTCCAGCTTTGCTGCTGCTTTTCTCTTTAATCTTACTTCCCCTGCCTCCGCACAACAGGGCCTTTTTCAGGGCTAAGCCACGCTTCCCAGAGCCACCCTTTTGAGATAACTGGGATGGTATATAACTTTTCATCCAGGGAATGGACTGGAACCTAGGGAAGTACATCTACTGTCCCCATTCAGATGACCGGATGAGATCCTGGAGAAAAATGCCTAAGGCAGTACAGCTACTATTATCTCCAGCCACCAGCAGCAAAAGCAGATTAGAGACCTCCTACAGAAAGTAGAAAAGGAGTGTCCTGGGCAGTTGGGGCAAATCCCTTTGCCTGGCCTGTTGGGCACTGCTGAACTCTCCTGACTTGCTGTTACAAAAGGGTCTGAAATAACAGTCCTTTGGCTGCTGCCCTGGGTTATCTTCATGGGACGGGGGAAGTAGTGGCCATCTCCAGCAGTCTGTGTCCTTCTCCTGGCAGTGCCTGACTCTTGCAGGGATATTTTAGCCTCTCCAGAGGCAACTGCTAAAATATTGTTGAGCATAGAATTGGAAAACAAGGAGAACTGAAGCTGGGGCTGAGTTTTTTTGTTTTGGTTTGGTTTCTTTTGGGTTGGGTTTTTTGCTACATCAGGCTTTAAGCTGCTAATTCTAACAATAACATTTCAAATCATAGTCCAATATGTGTTTTAGGGACATTGTTATCATGGTGGTTTTAGATGCTTGTCTAGGTCCTACCAATTTTGGTGGGCTGCGTACATAAGGGACCTTCACACTACTTCATAACACTGAGGTCTGAAACCAGAGATCAGCAAAATGTTATGTGTCAAATCTATTTAAACATCCTACATTATTTAGATACAGTACTTGTCACAGGAAAAGAACAGTACCTTTGCACAGCTGTTGCATTAGGAGAACTTGCTGCTTATTTTGCCTAATTGCTTACCTGTCTGCTGCAATCTCGTTGTGCTAAGTACATACCTTTTTAAAGCTCCTTACAGTGGCTATTTGGTAGGGTGGGACTGGATGTTATTTAAATTAGAACAGGGGAAAAAAAAGAGCAATTAGTGTTTCCTGAGATCACAGAATCACCTTTCAGTTGCACCAGTGGGAGATAAAGCTTGTTAGTTAATTGGAAGGGCTGAAACCCCAAGGCACCAGATGCCATTGCATTCAGAGGCTGCAAAAGAAGACAGAACTGTGCGCTACAGGAGTTTTTAGTCTGCCAGGATTGCATCAACATGGCTGCACTTTCCATTTACAAACCACAGCTATTATTGTTTTTATTAAGTTAGTACCGATGTGAAATAGTCTTTTTTAGACCCTTTCTCCTCAAAGCATTGGTGCTGCTTTATCTGTATTGAGGCAGTGAAAATGTTATATGCTACCAACCCAGCTGTGCAGCATGTTAGTTTATGGAGCTGACAAAGGGGTTTTAAGTTAATCCAGCTGATTCGGGAGTGCTCTGATACAGAGCTGACCTCTAGCTTCACGTTGATGACAGGCAGCGGAGAGTGGTCCCATCAAAGGAACTTGGTACTTAGGTGTCTTTAAGCTGATGTAAGTGCTCCTTCTCACTCAGGTTATATTGGTGTGATGCTTTGGATATTTATAGATAAAGCTGTCAGTGGGCAAACCACTGCCCTGGGGTTGCAGAGACCTTGCCAAATCAGGTAGTACCAGCTGGACCGAGCTTGGAGCGAAGTGATGAAATGTTGGCTATGTAAATGCCTGTTGGCTGGGCATTGGTAACCCCACTGCTTGCCAGGACCTATTGCTGTAAGGCAGTAGCCGCAGCTGCTCCTTTGTCCGTCGATGGCCAAAACCTGTATTGATTGTGCCAGACCATTTGGTTTCTGCTCTTGCTCCAGTTCCTCATGTCTTGCGTGTAGCTTCTGCTCTTCAGCTCCTGCTCTCTGCCTTGTATTCCCGAGTGCTGGTGCCTATCGGTGCAAGCGGCAGTCTTGTCAGCAGTTCATGTACAGAGGCTGCAATACGGGGCCATAGGAGTGGGGAGGATTTCCCTGCTCTGCCTGGATGGGTCCCGGGGTCTTTCAGTGTGCTGGGGAGCACCATGTCCAAAAGGGTTTTTAAGATTGTCTTCCTGGGAAGCTCATGTCATAAAGACAGACCTTACTCTGGCAATACATTGCTTTTGCCTATGGGATTTTGGCCCTGAAATGAAGTGATACTTTGCTGCTATAATTGTACCTAAGCAACATTATTACTGACAAAATGATGTAGTTCAACCTTCCCTACCTCCTCATAGCACTGTAATCCAAATCGTCGTGTTGGTAAAACAAATGGCGAAGTTATAGAAGAGAGCTTGAGCTGATCTAATGGCAGATTGGTGCTAGAAGAGGGGAGCATATCCCCCCTTTCCCTGTCCACCCCCTTTCCGCCCTTAACCGTGGCTATTCTGCTTCCCCCTTTGTGCCTGTCTTCAGCCTGTTTGGGATCCTTCAGTTGAATACACTGAACCAGAGGCTTGAAAAATGAAACCTAAAGTGAAAAAGTAAAAACCTACATCCACACACACACAAAAATGAGATTTTTTGACCACACTGGTCAGCAGAGGGTGGAGTCCAGCACAGGGGAAGGGAAGGGACAGAACACAGAGTGAAAATGAGAGCTGCAGTGAGGATGGAAATGGGATAAGGAAGAAAAGAGAAAGGAAGGAGGAAGAGGAGAGCAATGAGCTGTTATTTAAGCCCAGCCACTTGGTGGAACTTCACCTTCTTCCTGTAGCCCAAGTCTCAAGGTGAGAGACCTGTCCTCTGCCTTGCATCTTTGGTAGAGACCTTTGCCATTTGTTTGCAAATGGGTCTGGCAGCAGCAACGACAGCCACAGTGTGCAGGAACACAGGATGCACACAACGGTTCGGGACCCCCTGCTCCAGACATCCGGATTAAGCTGTTGGCCTCAGTTTACCGAGCACTGCTGCTGGACACATTTGTGCACAAAGACCTGGGAAGAAGCAGGGAGTTAAGCTCTGAGGCAGGGAGGAAATGAGCTGAAACGAATGTAAGAAGCACTGTTTTCAGGCTGCAAGACATGTAATAACTAACCTGAACAAAAGCTCTCTATCCCAGCAAGGTGTTAATTATATGCCTTGTCTTTCTGGATATGTGTGAACAGGGTCTCTTTGCCCACTGGGAACAATAGGTGTAATTATTATTTAGTTGGAAAGAGAGGAAGCCCAGCTGCCTTTAATGCACAGGATCAAATGAAGGCCAATAAAGTGTATGCACACGTGGCCTGCACTCTGTGGCTTAGTGTAACCTACAGAGTTTGCCAGTGTAATTCTAGGGTGTGGAAAGAAATCAACTCCCCCACTGCTGGCAAGGCGCTGGTGTAGACAGAACTATGCTGACAGATGAGTGTTTCTGACAGTTTAGCGTGTCTGGGTACGTAGGTGGCATTGCCGTAGGCTGAAATTCCCTTTGGTGGCACAGGCCGTGTCTCTGCTAGGGGGTTCAACCCATGCCGCTCCACAGCAGTAGCTTTCACAGGACAGGCAAGGACAATTACACTTTTTTTGTTGTTGTTACTGCAAGATATCTCCTAGCCTGGAACAATGTTTTTCATGCATTAGTTTGCTGATGTTAGTTTGCTGATGTTCCAGATGTATTACGAGGTACAGCGTATGTTTGGTAACAGTTGAGCTCTGTGTTTCAGTCTCTGGCTAAGGAGTGCTGCAGGGGAACAAAATCTCTGAGGCTGAAGCAGGAAAGTATTTATACCAGAAAGTGATGCAGAACTGCTCAGGTCTGCTGGAGGGAGGCAGGTCTGCTGCATCATGAGGACCTTGTAGAGACAGAGGATGACCCACTCGAGTCTGTGTATATGACACCCTCTCTCCTACCATTCCAGAGATAAATTAGAAGATAAATCTCAAAAGCTACCATAAGACTGTCCAGGTAGGGACTGATACTGCTCTGTCTCCAGCAGTATCCACGCAATTCTCCCTGTGGAAGAAAGACATCCCCTACACAGAACAATCCTGTGGCACAAGGCTGCCCAGCTCTGCTCCCTGCAACAAACCCTAGATGCTGCTCACCACCTCTTCAGCACGCTCTTGTTATAGTGTATTACTCCAGCCTGCTCATTTGCTCCCTCACTTTGGGAACCAGAGGATTTTCCCCCTCCTGGCTGAGCACACGAAGTGTGGACCGTTATGTCAACATCCATGCTGGCTCTGATTTCAAGAGTTGACTGTCATCAAGCATCAGTGTCACCAGGGAGCTTTCTGCTAGGTATGGTCCAGACAACTGCTTGGACTGATCTTGTTAATGACTTACGTGCAGCTGTAGAAGAACATGGAAACCTTCTCTGCCAGAATGCTAGAGGAGTTTCTAGGTTTAACCCTCCATGGAGTATCTGAGGCTTTGAATGTGAATAAAAAGGCATCTTCTGGTAAATGAGATTAATTTTATTAGGAGGGAAAATGTAAGAAAGTTAGCATTAGATTTGTTCACAAGTACAGTAAGTGTTGGTTGGAAAAAAGCATAGAGACCACCTTATGGACAGCTTAAACAACCACGGCTAACCGAAATCTGAGAGTGCAAACATAGAGCACAGATCTTTCTGCTACCTTCTCAAAGCGTAAGGACTGGGCAAAGAGGTGCTTTGATGAAAGTTTCTTTCCCTCTGCTAAATGCATGCTTTTCCTGAAGAGGTGCCATGTATAAAGAAGAAATCATGCTAAAGGCGTAATTTTGTTTTCCAAGTCAATGTTTCATTTGCCTCCTCTTAGAATATACATTTCTTTGCTTATGATCTTGGCATGGCTGTACATATTTTCTATTCTCTTCAGGGGTGGTTTGCTTTGTTGTCATAGCAATGCCTTCTAACTCCTGCACTCACCAGTTTCTTTTCAGGTTCCTGCAGGCTGCAACCAGTCCCTCATTGTGATGATCACATCTCCTAGCAGCTTTAACACCTCTTTTTTTATCTCCTAACTATAGGCACATTCAGTAGCATGATTCCAAAGAATTCTGGCCCAAACAGGTTTTCAGCTTGAAGTTAAAAAAAAAAAGAGAGAAAAAAGGCAATAACATTGTTTGTATCTGTTTGGGGTTTTCATTGTTCTACTGATGATCTAATATTTCAACATTTTTATTAATTCATCTTCTTAGCTTTTCTTGGACATGAGCTATAATTGCCTTGGTGATCTGGCTATCAGAGATGAGGTGCACCAGGCTCATCAATGTTGCTTGAGGACTGTTTTTCCCTAGGTTGTGATCACAATGGCAATGTGAGGCTGGGACCAGGCCAGCTCAAACAAAATTGTCCCCTTTTCCTGTTCAGTCTGGCTCAACAGCTTTCCTTCCGCAAAGCTCCACTTTTAGAGGCTCATCGCCTCCCCTTGTGTCCAGCTCCGCCTTGAATGGCTGGTGAGGCAGAGCTCTTCAGCTGTTCACTGCTAAGCCAGGCAAGAAGAGTCAAAGCTACAGGAGTGAGGGAGGCCAGATGAATTTCTTAAACTCTCTCCCCTCATCCAGGGCACTCTTTTAGTATGAAGTAGATCATCCCAGCCATGGGATATTGCTGGACATGGGCAAAGTGGGATGGGGTAAGAAATCAACTTTGCACTCAACCTTTGGGCCCAGCTTTGCTGTGGGCTTCCCTGTCCTTGAACAAGTCAGTCCCTCCATCCTGCATGTCAGCACACCCAGGGCAAAAGGGAAAAAACACTCTTTCTGCCTCATGCGGGAGAGCAAAATCCTTCCAAGCCCATCAAGGCTTAGGTACCCCCATGGAAAAGATGATGACAGATACTACGTAGGGAGAGCATAGACTTTCTTTGTCATGTCTGCTATCTGTGGCAGACCACAGCAGGGAGAACTGTGGGTTTGAAGATGCTGCTCAGTGGCTGTCCTGAACTAAGGCAGGGATGCTACTTTGAGCAACGTACCTAGATTTAAGTTGAAGTCCGACCTCCTTGTATTACACCTCCAGTGTATTCTGCAGCTGCTGGTTTTATACGTATATGAGAAATGCTTTCACCGGATGGGGTGATTCTACCATCTTCCACTGCACAGCTCTCCCTCATTTTGTTGGTGCAAGCCATGTATCTGAGAGGATACATGAGGCTTCCAAAGTAGCAAGCCAAAGGAGCCGTAGCCTATAACGCTCACCCCCAAATATTTTCTTGAGACAGATTATTACAGGCTTGCATTCCACCCTTACCACACAAAATACAAATCACAGAACAGAGATGGCTCCTGCTCCAAAGAGCTTTGTTCATCACACAGTGGCTGTATGAGGTTGCTGGCTAATATTTTGTTGCTGTTGGAATTAGTTTCAATATGAATCAATACCATTTTTTTTTAGCGTGGTAGGCGCATACGCTATACAATTGAAAGCAATTTTAAAGGAACTTGTGCTTTAATGAAACTCCTCTTGGGTTTCAGTTCCAAAGCAACTACCAGGCAGGATCATTAGTTATTTGCTGTCTTTGTAAACATTACATTCAGTTTGGATTGTTATTGTTGTTGTTTTTTAAATCAAAGATGTTTGGGGTTTTTTTCTTTTTCCCCAAAGTAGGAATATTTATCTTTGAATCCTCCAACAGCTTTGGAATGCAGCCTCCACACAGACTTTAATAGCAAAACCCACTTCTTCTGACTCAGGGACCATTTGATGAAATGTCTAGAGAAGCAAAAAGCAGCAACAAAAAAAGCTTTACACAGATGCTTCCCTGTGACTAACAGAACGTCCACCCAAAGCAGAGAGAGTATAAGTACGTTTGTCATATGTGGGTGTATTTTTCCCATACATTCATTTTTAAAGCTATGCAGTAGAGCACTATAAAATTATAGTTTTACAAATAAGCATTATTTGACCGTCACTGGGCTGAGCTGATGACTCACTCTGTGACCTCCATGCAAGTCATTTGATTTTCTTGTTCCTCAGTAAGACTAGCTGGGAAACAGGCTGAAAAAAAGAAAAAGACAAACCCAGAAGACATTCCTGACAATATGTTCCCTACCTAAGCTTTGTGTGTTGGCTGGAAACACAACATTGGAAATAAGAGCTTTACAGCTGTTGGCTTGATGTCTGTGCCCAGCCCTGTAGGAATTGCGGGTGGCCAGTGTCTCTGAAAAGCATGCTCTAAATACGGGTTGTGGTGTCTGACCTATTCTAAAACATTAGCAGTAGAAGACTTGCAGTCAGCTGCCAATATCATTATAGTGTCCCACCAATATCATTATAGTGTCCCTTTGTCATTGTGGTGTGAGCTGGGTCTTTCAGCAATATAAATGTACCGTCTCCGGATGCAGTTGGAAACATTAGCCTTGTAATACACAGCTCACAGGCTTCAGCATGTCTCTAGCCATCTCTGCCTTCATTGTTTACTTTCTGATACCAGGTTTCTCTTTGACCTGAAAGCTACATATTTGCACATAAACACCTTTTTTATGAAAATAGTCTCATTATGTCCAGAAAGCAGCATAGCTGTATAGTGTTTCCAGGGCCCAAACTATTAATTCATCCAACCCGTGCAGTATTATTGCATTTTGAACACTTTCTCACTGTTCAAAAGTTCTGGGGCAAATCTCAAAGAATTACCAGGTTGCTCTGGTTTTAAAGACCCAGTGTTTGCTAGCCAAATCTGGGTGCCTTTTTTGGCTTTTCTTTAAAGCACATCTATGTTATGTTTTCGAAGTCTTCTTTGCAGAGGATAGCAAGAAGGAGAAAATAACTTTCTTTAATGACACTGGGGACTGTATGCAATCTCCTGGCTCCAGGAGCTGGGGCTTAAAGGGTGAGGCTTGGAAAGGCCTGTCTGTTTTGCCTCTGTCTTTGTTTTACATATGTTTCCAGTTTATTTTCCTGTTGCTATTCATTGCTTTTTTGTTTTGCTTTCACTACACTTTTCCCTCAGTTTTCACCTAAGGGGCCTTGATCTATTTTGAGGAGGACACAGCAGTTATCTTAAAAAGAAATCTCATTAACTTTATTTTGGTTCCTTCTTTCTGGTTACCAGTTACGCGAACCCCTCCTTCCAACCTGCCATCTAGCGTAATTGCTACCTAGGAACAGCAATGTTAAGCTTTCCATACATATAGAGTGACTTATTAGGTGTCAGCTGTGAAGCATCTATACCATACCTTGAAGGCACAAGCTTGCTTCAGAGCTGACTCATGACTGACAAACCAAATCTACTGGATTTAAAAGTGCTACAGCCAAAGAAATAATTGCCCTTCTTAGTCTGTATTGCCTGTCCATCAGGTGCTGGCATTTCTGCAGCAGGGTTGGAGAGTGGGTCTTGTTTCTCTCTGTCTTTAGGCCCAGTTCATGCTCTGTCGTTTAGATTATGCGTCTGATGAGGATAGGACAATGATACCCAGTGAGCAAAGCCAGCATTTCCCTATGCAGCTGTCCTGCTAGCAGGATTATCTTGCTGGCCCCTGATGCTGTAGCTGTCCTTGTCCTTGTCCATTGTGGTCGGCTGCCTGGGACAAGACAGGGATCTGAGATGTGGGATGGGTGAGACCTGCAAAAGGATCCGTGGTGATGGACAAGCCTGCCAAGCAATGGAGCTTATGAAGTGATAGTGAAATCAGCCCCAGGAGGGTGACTCCTCTCTCTTCTGAGCATGTAAGCTGCTGAAGCTGAGTCACAGTCCCAGCCGTTTGGAAGGATGGGGGGCTGGAATGAAATATAGCAACAATTAACAAAAGAGAAATGTACTGAATAAGAGCCTCCTCCATTTCATTTTCCTTATGGATGTTATTGATTCATCACTCTAGCAGTCCTGGCTCCCACCCAGGATGCAAACGGCATAATATAGGTTGTCTGGAAGCAGTGGCTATGGAAGATAAGGAATATTCCTGTTCAGTATTTTGTAGAGGAAATCTTCTTGTACGTGTCCTACCCAAATTGCTTATGTAGAACAGCAAAATGTATCATGGGGAAAGAATCGTGCCGGTTTGGGTTACTGTGCTATTTGAAGGTGGCTATTACCAAGTGGGTAGTATCAGTCACTGTGAGTAGTTGTTCTGGGAGCAGCTGATGCAGTGAAAGCTGCTTCCCATGAGTCTTTATCCCATGCCTCTGTATACACAACCCTATAACTACAGCATCATCCAATGACTTGCACAGCCCTGCACCACTTCCAGTTTCCCCCATCATGTAAGTCCCACCTGCTTTTCTATACCACAGCGACAGCTAGCCAAGCAGCAGACGCTTGCGGTGGGAAAGCTGAAGTGACCAGTGTATAGGCTGGCTGGTGTGTGCATGCTGCTGGGTCACCCCACGAGCCGAATGGATGACTGTGGAGCTACATGGTCTTTCCTAAAACAAGGGCATTCATTTTGGTATCTCTTCTCAGCCCAGTGCTGATTTTCATTAAGCTCGGTGAGGTTGCAAAGATATTATTTTCCTACCTCTCTGCCAAATTTATCTGGAATTGGCCAACAGGTTTAAAAGCATTTGAATGGGGGAGGAGGGTGGGAAAGGAGAGAAAAACAGACAGCAGGATCACATAAGCCTCATATCATTAGGAAGCCAGGCTAAAAAAAGAGGGTTTAACTTCTAGCTATTAAAATTTTTTGATTGTCTTGAATACTTAGCTATACAAAGAGATCTGTTTTTTATCCAGACCAGTTAATAAACAGGTGTCATCGCTGGATATGTTTGAGAGATTGTTTTTCTGTTACCTATGTGAGTGAAAGGAAGAAGGAAAAAATCTTGATGCTTATATATTTGGAAGGGGAAAGTGGAGGAGTAGAAGAGATTATGAGCAAACAGAGGGGGCAATGCTGATCATATACAGTTAAAATAATTTTTACCATGGTAACAAAAAATAACCTCCCCTAGAATGCACTTGAATCTACAGAAACAATGTAAGCAAAGATAGGATGTCTTGTTTAGAACATAATTCATGGAAGCTCCACTGAAATTCTTAATGAAGTATATTTTCCTCTTAAAAAATCACTTTTTGAAAATGGAAGCTGTTAAACTCTTTTAATCTTCACTTCCAATGGTTGCCAGCAAAATCTGATCCCGGGAGTCAATTAGATAGGATTCTCCTGTGTGCCAGGTTTAATTATCTCCTTGTTGTCCATTGAATTGCTATGTAACTCTTCTCTTGAACTTCCTGCACAGAGTTTAGGATTGTTAAATCTTCTTTTCCAGAGGTACCAAACATACAAAGCTAGTACCATTGTGTCTGTCTTGTAATAATGACCACGGTCTTGAAAAGGAAGGGGGATGCTTGGATTTAAACACAGTCTTAGGGAAAACTTTCCCCCCAGCAGTTACGGTTTGCTGGTGAATACAATTATGCGTAAGCAGAAACTTTGCTTGGTTCTTGTGTGGAAGAAGCTGTGTATGAAAAAAAGAGTGAATCTAAACCCTGGAGTCTGTGTCTTACTACTCTAAGCCAGCTGTCTGAAAGGAAATGGTCAAAATCTTGTCAATCATTAAGAAAGAATTTGTTTACCAGATGTTCATAATAATTCTGTGAATACAAAAAAAAGGGAAATCTGACTCCTTACTGAGGACCAGGGCTTGCCACTCCTGTTTCATTGACATCAGCAGGGCTCCTCGTGTCACAGAGGGCAAATATTTTCTGAGAGCAGATTCCTGTTCCGAACACTCCTACGTCATTTACGTACACGCCATCGTTACAGGATTGCTCAGAGGCTGCTGTGGGTGACCTCTTTCTTCCCATCTCCCCCACACTTATAGTCACATGTGTGAGCCTCTCGGACTCAGAACTGGAGTACTAACGCATGTGGTCTGGGCTGGATCTAGATGTTATGTATGGCAAGGGTAGGAGGCCTCCTCCAGGATCACCAAAACATCTTCAGTTAGTGGTACACTTGAAAAGGGTCATTCAGCTTGGGAAGCCATTGGAGAGTGACAGCCCAGAAGGACACTCATTATCTTCTCCATCCGCTTGGACCTACGGAAAGATAATACTGCTGTCACTTTGATGGAGTTGTTCATCTAGCATCCACTACGGGCTTCAAGGAAAATCTGCTGGCTGAGCTCAGCCCACCAATTCAGGCTGTTTGAGCCAGCCTGTCTGATTGTGCCTGAATTGGATTAGGCAGCACTTAGATAAGGTGATCCCACCTACAGAGTCAGGAAGGTGGTAACCCTCTAGCAGGCAGGAGCTGACAAGTAAGCGGGAGGTGGATACATCTTCAGCAGAGCAGCTGTTTGCATCCCAGCCAGGTGTTTTAGTTCTAACTTGTAACTGCCTTCCAGGAGTCAATTGAACAGGAGCGGAGGCTGCTGAGCCTTGCAAGAGACCCATTTTAGGATCAAGTTGTTGCATTTAGTCGTTTTAGAGGGATGCTTGGTCCAGATGGGGGGATTTAGTAAAGGCAGTAGCTTTACCTTAACACCAAGTCACCATAAGATGCTGCTGCATGCTCCTAGCAACAGGAAATAGCAGGCATCCTCTTAGACTGCTGGATTTGGGGGTTTTTCACTGCTCAGAAGACACAGTGAAAAATAAGTTGGGCTAAAGGACAGTGGTGTTACAGGAGCAGAGCAGAACGAACTGGCCATGGAAAGGAAGAGTTTTGTAGAGGAGTGAGGTCTCTGAACAGCCTCCCAGAGCTGGAGCCTCCCATGCTCTGTGTGCAAAGAGGGCAACTGGTTTGAAGCCAGTGCTCAGCGGCTTTGCAGGAGGACACACCACTGCGGAGGGGAGGCAGCCTGCGCCCCAGGAGGCCCTTTTAGTCCCCAAACCAAGTGCCTAAACTCTCCCTTTTTCAGCGAGTGGGACTGAGGTCTTGGATCTGCGCGGGGTACGCCAGGAAAGAGGCAGCAAATCTGCGGGCAGAGGGCGGGCCGCCAACGGGACCCGAAAGCCGTCTCCCCCTCGGCCTTGCCAGGACGCGGGGGGCCGGCGGGGCGGCCGTCGAGCGGCTCCGCGACATGGCGGCCGCTCGCCCAGCGGCGCATTTCCGCGCCAGCCAGGCGCTGCCCATGCCAGGTGGAGGCCGCAGGTCTCCGGCGGCTCCGGTGATCCACCACCCCGCCGCCGACCCCCACCTTCCCGCTGGAGCGGCGGAGGGGCCGGCCCTGCGGGGGTCCCCTGAGGGGCCGGGCCCCTGAGGTCCCCCGGCCGCCCCGCCGGCCCCGGCCCTGCCTGAGGGGAGGGCGACATCTTGTGGCGAGGCGCGCGGAGGCGTGTGGCGCGGCCGTCGGGGCAGCGTTTCAATGGGGCTCCTCACGGCAAGCGTTGACGGCTGAAGGGGTCTGTCACCCTAACTCCCGTCGTTGTCCATCATGCCAACGCCGCTGCCTCTTCTTGAAGGGTTTTCTGCGGTGGCTGCCCGCTCTGCTCGGCTGGAAGAGGTAATTCTGAGCTGCTGGTGGAAATGATTTCCTCAGCCGGGTCATCCTTACCTGGAGGGTGGCTGTGCTTCAGCTGAGGCCTTCTGCTCCGGCCTGCTGGAGAGGCCCAGGCAGCTGGCATGTGTTGCTGTGGCTTGTGCTGGGCCTGCCACACGGTTTAATGTTTCTGAAGACAGAGGTACCTGTAAAGGGAATAGGAGTGGGAATCTGGCAGGGGTTGGCACAGCAGCATGGGTATGCAGAACTACACCCTCAAGAGTGGGAGCGCTGACATGTTCTCTTTCAACTTGTGATGCAGTGGGAGACAAAGAGGTGGCAAATTAATGAGTGACTGCAGTGAGGTTCCTGTTAGGGAGGGAGAAGCAGTGCTCTGAACTTACTCGACTGGGGGCAAGATGTTCAAAGCCTTTCCCCAGCATTTCCTACACACAGTCATTTCACTCAAGTCTAGTATGAAATTGCACTAGCTTTTCTTCATGCAGAAGTGGGTCCCTTTTGCATCTTAGTGTCTTTAGTTGTGTAAGAAAGAATGATTTGTGGCAGAGTGTCCTCCAGTGTTGTTACATCCCACCAGGTTTCCACATGGATTCTGATGAAACCACAATGTGAGGGCCCATGAGTAAACATTAGTTATCAACTGCCGTTCTAGTCCTACTTGTGATAGAGGTAAGGCTAAGGGAAGCTGGCGGTGGACAGGGGATTAGGAAACCTTGTTTATATTCCTCTTTCCATTACTGAGTGGTGAAAGAACCTTGGATAAATCATATCACCTTGTAAGGCCTTGGTTTCCCATCTGTAAAGTTAATAGCTGTCCCTTACAAAGCACTTCAAGACCTTTCAAATAGAATAATAGAATTTCTCATTACTGAATTGTTTCACAGCCTAAGAAGCCGTATTTTTTTAACAACCGTTTCTGATTGGTTCTTTAACAATTTCAATAAATTAATTAATTTTCAAAGATGATGGCTTTTCTTTTTGTTTCAGTGTTGAGATAGCAACATGTATTTTCTTTCAGGGGAGGGGGCGGTTTGTGCGGTTTTGCTATTCTATATATTTTTGGTTTACTAAGATGGATAAATAAGCAGATGGCTCATTCTGATACAAGATTGCAGTCAGAGTTTTACAGGCTATGAATTAATCCTGCACATAAATATTTTAAGTATTTCTGCTTTTTTTTGTGTATGTGGAAATAGCTGCTTTGGAAACGGTCTTTTATATCAGGGTCCATCTCCATTCCAAGTAGCACCACTTCCTGTGAAATATTATCACTTGCTTTCCTGATCTATATATTGGTATATAATAAAATGCATGCCTAAGGAGAGAGATCTGTCCTGCACAGGTGCTGTAAGCACCAGTACTTCCCACTGAAAACAATAGAAGCAAGGCTGATGGTCCTGGGCAGCCTGCTCTAGGTGACCTTACTTGAGAATGGGTTTTGGACAAGGTGACCTCCATAGATCTCTTCCAACCTCAACCATTACGTGATTCTGTGTCACCTCTGAAAGTCAGGCCGTGGATTTGCTTGGCTTTTCCACACCAGGGCTGAGAATATTAGTCTGGGAAAACAGGATTATCTTTTTGCTCTACCCAGGCATGTTACGCTCAGGGGAATTTGAGAATCCCTGTTGACTGACAGGATGCAAGTCACAAGCTTTGCTCCTGTCTTTGTCCCCAAAAGAGGCATATAGGCACAAAAGTACTTGACACAAGTGCTGAGGTCATGCAGTGCATTCCACTTGTCTAATCCCCATGTACCAGAAGGAAGTCACTGCCATAGAACAGATTCATTTAGAATCTGTTCTAAATTAATTTAGAAGCCTTAGAAGGATCAAGGAGATGGATGTGATAAAGTTCCCCAAATAAGGAATAGTGTAGGAATGATGTCAGGAATTTTCTCCTTGTTCCATCATCTGTGGAATATAACTTGCTGGCACATCCTCTGCAATAGCAATGGGACTCCTATCTTTGAGTCCCTGCACATTGCGCCCTCCTTTCATATATCTCTGTCTCACACTTTCGTGACTCAGTCCCCCATTCACTCCTGTTTTGTGAGAGAGAGTGCTGATTAGCCTGATCTGTAACCTGCCCTCACTCCAGCTTGAGATGTGGGTCCACTTGGGTCTCTGGTCTTTAAGGAGACCTGCTCCTTGCTGATAATTTAATAGTTTTAGTAAACTGATTTGCAGGGGGGCTATTTTTGTATTGTGATTGTCATCCTGTGACACAGGTCCAGCCAGGAACAAGCCCTTGTCCTCTGAGGTCCCACAGAAGAAAGAAAGAAGTAGAGATGGCCACAGAGGCATGCTCACTGTAACAGAAAAACTTCAAAGCTGATGATTCCTAGAAAGGATCACAGCTGCCCTGTGGGAATGCACCTTCACATCATGTGGAATTAGTCTGCGGAACTCATTGCTGCTAGATTACATTGGGACCAAAACTCAGCAAGAGACAGAGAAGAAATCCTCTTTGTCTGCCTAATTAAGATAACCAGTTTCATAATAGTTTATGCTAAAATGTGTTTTGAAAAAGATACAAAGCCTGATGGAATCAAGGTGAAGTATATAAGGATGGCGAACAGATTATTGTTGATCTCTAGCATCCTGTATCTTTCTCCGAAATTACTACTGCTGTCTGCTTTCTGAGCCAGAATTGGGTAAGATTCAGTAAGAAAGTTCCTAGGTGGGACTGGGGATTGTTCAGGTGTCTGCATAAAAGGAGCTGGAAACATCAGTCAATCAGCCAGTTCAATCATACATCTCTCAACAGTAATTGTTAATCATTAGCACTGTCAATAGAGTAATCAAAGAATTGATGGGCTTGGGGATGGACTCTTACCTTTTGCCTTTTGGATAGCTTTCTCTAGCAGCATAGTGCAGCTTCTGATCAGATAAGGGTTGAGTGGAGAGACTGGCATTAGAGCATTGGAGCATTTTGCTTTGCTCTTTGAAATTTTGCATAACTAGGCAGTAATAGACAACTACTGTGAATGACCCCAAAACAAGGAGTTTGCATTGGGGTGAAATCTGCTCTAGAAGCACTGTTGCCGTCATTAGCACATTTGATCAGGAGATAATGCTGGGGAAGACTTTCCACTCCCCTTGTGAGGGGTTTTGCTGTTATCCTCCAAGAGATTATGAATGGTCCAGCCTGTTGATCTTTTAGTCCCTTCTGTATCCTATGTTAATGGGGATTTCCAGGGACCCCACAACTTCAGAAAGATGCTCTTGTTCTCCCCTTTATAGAGAATGGAATGATTTTCCCTAATTGTTCCCAGTCAGTCCATCTCATTCTTCTTGGGGGTTCTGGATCCATTCCCTTGACAGTTTCTTGCCAGACTGCTGTTTCTGAGAATGCTCCGCCTTCCTTGGGCTGTAGTCTTTTATTCTAACCACTGCTAATCAGTACATACATAGCTGCAGAACATGTAGTTGCTGCTCATCACATTAACTCCTTGGTGGCTGGGTAAGTATGGGGCTTGAACTCAGCATTCTACTCCTCAAAGAATATGAAACTAGGGAACTTTCTATTTTCTTCTGGGTGGTCTCTCTGGAAAGGAAGCACTTTGCTAAAGACTAAAAGAAAACCTGATTTTAAGGAATTGCCTGAGGAATATAAGTTCCCATAGGAGAGAACAGAACAAAACTTCAGTCTCTAGTCTCAGCTAGTGAATTATTTTGGGGAAAATTAATTGACTACATGAATAATCATATATAGCATAATAGAGCAAAAAATAGCAATCTTGCACATGGCCATCCTTCATTCTGCTTCATGTTTTTTTCTTCTTTGTGCTTAACAGGAAAAGTTGAGCAAATCTTGCAGGAGTGGCAGAGGTTAGCTTCATCAGCTAGTGCATTTTGACGGAAAAGGTTTTAAGAAATGTGATTCCCTTATTTCCCAGGCAGGGATGTATGTAGCTGCATGCTCTCCTCCATATTCCACTTGAACTATCCCATCTCAAACCCTAGAGCATCACCACAGTGGAGGAAGAGCTTCAGCTATTTCACACTAGTGTAGCTACACCAAGATTGATTTATGGCTGTTGAGGATAAGGGCCATGGTGCTTGGTAATCTGCATCTGACTTGGTTTACGCATTTAATTATTATGAAGGCTTTTGGAAGCCATCCTTAGGTCCCTTAGGTATTTCAGTGTGATCATGATTTTCTCCCCAGTACAATTGTATATTCTCTTGTTGTTTCTTTTTCTCTTGCCTTTTGGTTTTCTAAGTGATCTAAAAGTTCCACTGCCAAAAAGAACAAGAAAGTTGAGGCCTATTTTCCCCATTGTTTGATCTCTAATAAGTTGGAGCCAGTAAATTATATCTGCTAGCAATTCTTGTGTGTATCGTATCTCTCAGGAAACCACACTGAGACTTCTATAACAGTTTAAGGAGAAAAGTATGCTGAAATTAACCTTTCATTGTCTGTATTTGATCAGGGAATATATGGCCTAAAATTTACTTATATTTTAGTAAAACCAAATCAGTGGCTTTTCAGATCCCAAAACAAAAGAAAGAGATAATACAGAGAATAATAGGAAGAAAACACATGAGCTGTTTTTGTTACTCTGTGTGTGTCTGTGTATGTTTGTAGACAGAACCAACAAGATGATACTGATCTAGATTGACGTGACTCTGTTAAGGCAGAAACAGAAGGCCTTCCTACAACAAGGGGAAAAACAAAGACAAATTCCACAAAACCTGATACTGTGGGGAGAAGTCATTTTCAGGATACAGAGACTTTGGGATGGTAATGTCTGGTGCTTAGGCAGGGTGAAAAACTCTCAAGAGATACTGCAGAAAGGCACATATAAGTGCATCTCTGTATCTTTGGCCAGTTGTTTACAACTGACTTTGTAGCAATGTATATAAAGGAAAAAGAAAATTGGACCCTGGAGAGGATGCTCTGTTTGTATATATATATATATGTATTTATACACACACACACGCACGTGCACACACACACACACATATGTACAGTTACCTACATACAAATAGACTGAGCACATACATGTTTATGAAAGAAAGTTTGCCTTTTCAAATTGCCAAAAAAGTGTGCCACCATAATTATAAGTTTAAAAAACGCTCAAACAAGTTTGATGGAGATTGAGTGTCTTGGACTAGGATTGATAAAAGATGCCTAAAGAGCAGTGAGAGCTGGATTTCAGAAGAGCCTGTGTGTGGAATCCCCATATTTTTTTTGCGAACATATCTTGGTCATTTAAAAAAGAGTGCTAGGTACCTACATCCTTGGGGCTGTAGAAAATAACTGCATTTTCCCCCTGTCCCAGAAAATCTGCCATTGAATCCAGGTGCAACAAGCAGTAGAGGAGGCCTTGCACTGTTCAGTACCTATGCTGGGATGTTTTGTTCTTCTTTGTGCTTAACAGGAAAAGTTGAGCAAATCTCACAGGAATGGCAGGCACCAGCTGGCCACGACTTCCTGTCGTGGTTGGTCTTGCCAACTCTCCATGTGAATTCAGGAAAGAGAACTGCTGTGTTGGCCCTAGAGCTGAAGGGTAGCACAAAAATTATACTGCAAGATCTACAACCTTTATGAGCTTTCAGTTCCTTATCACCTTACTCAAGGAACTTGCTGTTTCTGCTTGAGACTTGTAACTTGAGGAGAAACAATCCTGTATATCTTGGCAACAGCTTAGACTTCCCCTGAGGTCTCAGTTATACAAGACCCTCTTGCTTCACGCACAGCATTGTCTGTGCTTGTGTAGGAGTCTTAGGGCTTCAGTATTCTCTAGGTTGCGGTCACTAGATGGCAACATGATCACACACAGAGGCAGGTTTCCTCTTCCCTTTCTTGGAAGACACACTCTCTGTGGAAGGACTGAGAGGACCGGCAGATTGCATTCAACTTCCTTGATGCCTCGAAGCTTTCTAAGATGGCAGTCAGTGAATACAGCCTTATAGGAGATGTGCTGTGTCAGACACACCATCTGCAAGTTACTTCATATTGCCAAATTCTTACTGTGTTCAAAGGGTCCCATCATCTGCCTTTAGGGATTTGTAGTGAAAAGAAACTCAAGTCAAATTAATTTTTTTTTCATGGCAGTTCTCAGCACAATATTGTTAAAACATAATTTTCAACTTTCTGTTTAAGTGTATGCATGTCTGTGTGCACAAGTGCATTTATACAACAATTTATCTTGTGCCCAGCTATTTAGAAGAGCAGTCCCTCTGGGCATCAAGACAAATAGGATTCAAGGCTTCCTGTAGGCTATTGATACCGCATTGCTGAGTTCTAGCTTAGCTCAGTGGGAAGGTGGAAAGCAACCCTGACACATCTCATTTTCACTTGCAGGTCAGCATTTCTCCTGGAGTTGGGGCATCCTTTTTGCTGGAAGAGCTGCACAGTATCAGATCCTCCTAGGTGGACATTATGGGTTAGCAATGATGGTGGAAATATGAAATCCTCAGACTGACACAAAACCACCATCACAATTATGCAAAGGTTTCCATAACAAGTAACAATTTTCATCTGCATTAGTCTTGTTCCTGTCCTTCCCCAAGCTATGGGGTCAGAATATTTAACAACTGCAATGTTCAGTGATGATGAAATTAATACATTGAGGCTCCTGAGATAACTCATGTCTTTATACAAGATTAGCATTATTTATTTGGCTGAAGGCATTGGTGCCTCTGTTTTAAGATGTATCAGAATATTTATCAATTTTTTGGAGTGCTACGTACCTCCTAAACACTCTTAGACATGTCTTCACTTTCCAAAAGAATCATCAAGGGAATGAACATTCATTAGGTATGTGTTTACAGTAAGTGCATCACAAAATATTGGCAGGGTCTGGACATTTGTGTGCCAGCTGACTTGGGAACCTTTGGTGGCTGAGCCTTTCAGAGTGATTGAGATTGATGTGAAACAATTTCAGGGGCAGGAGTCCTGTCTGAGTCTGTTATCAGCTGTAGGAACAATATCTTCCAAAGGTAAATTAGTCACCAAGTATAGATAACTTCTCTGTGCCGATACCCTGCCATCAACCTGCAGTGCTTTGTAAAGAAAAATGTCATCCATATTGTGCAATGGAACACACTGTTTTCTCTCTGCTAAGTTGTTTGCCTGAGACTTTTCTGCAAATTCAGTGCAGACAAAAGACATAGTTGGTTGCCTGGCCTTCAGTGGGAAGTGTAGGTACAAAACAGCTATTGCTCTCAAACTTAAGCAGGTGTATTATTCCAGGTATGTGAGAAATCTTACACTTAACAAGCCAACCTTTCTCTTTCACAGCTGTACATTAGCTTCTGATTCAGCAAAGCAGTCCTTTCTGCATCTAATTAAAAGCATCTGCATACATTCTCTTGAAACCATGTCCTTAAGCATTTGGTCCTTAAAGACCTGTGAAATTGAATTGGTTTGGTTGGAAGTAATTTTATATTGCAGATCATTTGTTTCATAGTTACTGTGACAAGGTCACAAGAACCTACTTAGGAGCTGAAGGGATCTGATGGAGGCAGTACATCTGTTTTAATATGCTTGTTGCGTTAGAGTTACTGTCATGTAGGAGTCTGAGGAGTGGCTGGCGGGGGGAACCCTCCTGTTGAGTCACGAGGTTCAGACAGGACCCCCTTCCTTTCTAAACTCCTTCTCAGAGAGGAGTCTAGGGGCGGCTAAGTCCAGTCCTAGTCTCAGACTTGGTCAACGGTTATTTTCTAAGGACTGTATATGCAGCCATTCATCAGAATAAAGGCGACAGCGTTAATTTAAACGCGCTGCACCCCCCCGGTCTAGTCGTGTTGCATGAACTATCACGGCCACATTAATAAAGAGTGCAGTTTATTAGAGCAACAGATACACAGATTCTTTGGATTACCGGTGATAAATTTACTGTCTGCAAAGCACATACAAATACCAAGAGTATGAGTGACACTGCCAGCTTTAAATGCGTTAAAGATGATAAAGCAACTCTAGAGAGATTTCTAAGTTTCCCGGGGAGGCACTTGGAATAACCAAGTGTTCGACTCTTACCCAAAGGTGTCCCGATGGGGGGGAAGAGAGGCTCAGCCCGTCGACTGATCCCAGAGGTCGGAGTGGTACGCGATGGTGTCTTCCCTAACATTCGCTTTCTCTTAAGCCATTTTATACTATCTTTCACCTTTCGGGTGGAGCTTGAGTGACTCTAGTCATACATCTTTGTTTAGGATTGGTGTAAAGTTTTCTCGCTTCGCTTTTAAAGGTATAGGCTAGGAAAAATTCAAAGCGCAAGCTCAGTGAGGAGTGGTCGCACCTTGGAGGCAGGTAGCTTTTGGGATGGAGGTGTGTTTTGGTATTATAATGATGTTATAATGAGAAAAGTTCATCAAAGGACAGCATTTTGTCAGAAACATGACAGACTGTTGGCCCAGGGTAGCAAATGTGCAGCTTAGTGGTCACACACAATACCTTTGAGTTCCCATTTAATTGCAGAGCCTGGCCACGGCGTCTCCACACCGCTCCACCCTCCGAACAGTACCTTCTTAGAGTCAGTACACCAAGCTCCCCTGGCGCCACCGATGTCTAAGGTTACAGACCTAGGGAACTTCCATGGAATGGCCTTGCATGTCAGCTGCATTCCACCCGGGAATCTTCTTCAATGCTGTACCTTACCTAAAAGTGTGAATATAAGTTTAATTTCTAAGTCACCTCCAGCTATTATCCCACAATGCTCCACCAGTGAGCCACAACTGACAAACATTAGGAAAAAACAGCCACCTAGATGAAGACTCTGCTGCCCCAGCTAGTGGCAGTGAGTGAATTTCTATAGTTATTCTTGGTCACACCGTTTTGAACTACTGGTGTGCACAAACATTTGCTGGTGCACTGGCCTCAACCAAAGCCATCATCTTCATGTGTAGCCTGAAGAAAGACCCTTTGGAGGGGATAGATCCCCAGCCATATCAGTCACTCACCTTCCAGCAATACCTTCATCCTCAGCTGACACTTCTTCCACTGTGACTGAGAAACATAAGGGAGCATAAGGAAACATAAAGGCATGTGAAAATATAAAGTCTATCTTCCTCCTCCTAGGAGGATATCTTAAGTTAGGGTTGCTGCAATGGAGAATTCATTCAAAGACTGTATCTTCTCTTATTCTCCTGAGCAGTGTCCCTGAAAATTGTTTCCTATGCCAGCCATTCTTTGGGAGGAAGGACTACCACCTGTAATCCAGCTGCTATAGCTAGTCAATGTGCTGTTATTGCCTGTTCAAGTTATTTGATCTTTTTTTCTGACATCTTCACTCTGAATCACCTTATTCTTGACTCCAGCTAACAATAATAGGAATTAGTAATGGAGAAATGAGCTCTTTACCCCTCATAACTTTCCTGTGCCTCCCAGGCACAATACTAACTTGGTAAATCAGTTGGAACCTTGTGCAGGAGGGCAGAGTTAAAACCTGAGCTAGAAGTCCCTATTTTTACTTTATTTATTTAACATTTCATTATAGCCCCTTAGGGGTATGTGCCTGATAGAAAGCGTAAATGCACAGAGCCAAATTCTCTATTCTCTATTCTGCACGAGGTGTTCAACAGCTGCATGACCACAATATCTGCCTGGAGTAATCCCACTGCAATAAGTGGAATTACCTGGATGGTGTAAATAAGAGCAGAATCTAGCCCTGAGGCCACTTGCAGTTATTTTGATTTTTATTGCTGGCCAACAGATGAATCCTCTTTTTCTTCCCAGTAGCCTGCCAATAAAATAGCACTGTTGTTATGATTCTGGTATTTTCCTGTCTTAATTAATTGAAAGTGTTATTAAAATTCAGTGGTCATCCAGGCAATGCCAAGGTATTTGGGAAGCCTTTCTACCCCATTTTAATTGTTGTCAGCGCTGTCCAAGGTATGCGCTATAAATGGGAAAAAGTGTGGTCTCGTTTAAATCTCAGACTGAAAAAGCTTGCCTGATGCTCCAAATAATAATAATAATAACAATAAAAAATCATGGCTATTTATTTATATCCTGTAGGGGTCTAAGAATTCATCATGTGTATGGGTCAGACCTCCTTCAAAAGGAAGTAGTAATGCATCGTCCGCATTTGCTAATGCATCTCTTTTTAGCTGGATTCAAAGCCTGAAAATGATTCTCAGCTGTAAGGATGTCTCTGTGACATGAACTAAATCTTTCTGGGTGTTGCATTTATTAGAGGAATTGCTCAGTAGACTGCAAGAATGACTGCAGGAGCTTTTCCAAAGTAACTTAGGGGAAAATCTTCACTACTTTTCTGTATTTATTCAGAAGAACACAAGTGAACACAGCAAAACACTGCATTTTGTCATTCCCTTGTGCCATCAGGTACATGCAGTGTACAGTGTGAAGAAGGAATACATGTATTTTAAAGCTGAATGTTCCAGAAGTATTTCACCAGGAATAGCTCAGATTTTGCTCATGATTTTGGTGATACGAAAGCAGAGGAACATCCTGGCCCCAAATGGGCTTATTTCAGAAATGTGAACAGGAAGAAAACTGCCCTAGTTTTCAGCTAGCTGTTCTTAACCTGTACTTCAGTGTTTGCATGCTTATGTGTCTTTCCATTAAACTAGCAGGGATGCTCCAAGGTAGGCTAAATTCAAAATGCCGAGGGTTTTTGTATTTTTTTGGTAAGTCTGCATTTTGTGGATAATAATCTTTCCTCAGGCTTTCATTTTTGGCTGTGAAGGTGTTTCATCCAAAAGGGAGCCCTGCTGGTACTGTGTGGAAATCAGCTTCAGAGCTCATCGGTGCTAGGCACTTCAGACAGGCTTTTCGTGTGTGAGGAGCTGATCTGCTTATGGCCTACACAGCTACTCCTGACTTACTGTGCTAATGTAAGAAAGGCACAGGTTTGCTGCTGGCAGTCAGCAGGGATGATGCTCAAGCTGCTTGCCTCAGTTTCCCCATTGGGGACACGACAATTTCTCTGTCCTGCAGAGGCTATGTGAAGTTGTTCAGTATTTGTAAAGCAGTGTGGGGAGGCACATTCCCACCCTCACCAGGCTGAGGAGCATTAAAAGGCCCTCAGTCAGCCTAGGCGTCCTATGCAGCATGAGGAGGCTGGGCTATAAAAAGATACTCAGTTGGAGTGGAGTGGGAGAGCTATGCCCTTGTGGGAGGGAGGGTTCTGGAGATGGGGCCCTGTGTTGGAGGTGCAGCAGGATCCTGAGGTTACCAGGCAGCAGAAGCTGCTCTCTGAAGGGTGAATGATCTGTTGTTAACTCCACTGGCTATACTGGGAGCTGATGAGGATGGGCTTGGTGGTGGGCAGGGGGGCTGTGAGGAGGAAGCAGTGGGTGTTATCCCCGCAGGTGCTCTAGGTGAAGCTGTGGTGCTGCTTGGGCAGATGAAAGTATGTGCGGGATGTTGTCAGTGTTCTGTGAATGGCTGTCTGGGCTGTGGGTTATACCTCAGCTATGGATGTGGGGCGACCTGAGCTTGCTCTATGCAGACATAGGGCGTGTTGGCTCAGATGCAGGAGTAAGTGAGAATAGTTGTATGTCTTTCAGGAGTAGTGTGACGCCAGAAGTGGTGGCATTGCTGTTAAACAGCCCTTGAGCAGTTAGCTGATAGATCTGGGTGCCTCTAGAAGTGGGAGCACAGGCAGAGACAGCCTGCCCCCGTGTCAGTGGGGCTGAAAAGTCTGATTCAGCATTGACTGTACTGGACCTGATCTATGTCTATGTACTGTCGCTTTGCTTGAGCTGTTCCAGCCCCACCTGCACAGTGCATTGTCAATGATTCCAGTAGCTGGCTTGGGACTGGTGTCATTATAGGGGACAGGAGGCCTTATGGATCTCAGCTGAATCTGTGTGGTCAGTTTGTCTGCTGTGTGCTCCTTGGTGTACCCCTTATTTCTCATGTTAGCTGTAGTTTGCCGTTGCTGGGTGTTTGTTAGGGGAGATATCCTCATCCTTTGTTACTCTAGCTATGTAAATTATACTGTATATTGCAATATGTAACTATAAAATCTTTCTTCCTACTTTAAAATAGTAACCCTCTACCATTAAGCTGCTTAGAAAAAACATAACTTTTCATGGCAGATCTTCTCCTAAAGAAACCTCAGTTATTTCTAAGATGTGTGTTCTTTAAAGTTGTCAAGAGCTAGGGCAATATTGAATAAATACAAACAAATGTATACTCTTTTTAATACTTGGGTGTCTGGTTGTATACTTAAGTAACCTTATGAAATATACATGGGAAGGCAAATTGACATGTTAAACATGTTGGATAAAAGCTTGTTGGGGGCTGTAAAGAGTTCTGGTAATAGCAGTGGGTAGTATTATGAATAATCAGCCTTGTTTCTAGATAGCAGCTTCATTGTTAGGCAGAATAAATGATTTTGCTCTGAAATTTAATACCGTTGCTGTACTTTCTTCATATATCTCTCTCTATGTCTATATATATCTCACATTGATTGAAAGCTCTGATGAATTTTACTTGATTCCCCCACATGGTAAAAATTTACAATGGTATGAAAGTTATGAGAGAACACATTTACTTAAAGGAAAGGTCCGAATGATAAATGAATTAATTGACAGGCAGATGAAAATAAGTCTTCCGGTCATCTGAAAAATGATATGCTATAAATGCAACTGTAGTGGCTTTTAGCAAATGCCAAACTAATGTGAAAAAATGTCTTTGGGCTAACTTCTTGCAGCTCTACAAATACAGAATGCAGGCTCCAGCATTTTGCTTGCTCTTAGCTGAAGGGTAGAGCGTATTCCATCCAGAAAGAGGGTACCAGAGTTTGCAGTCCTCCTCTTAGTTTGCAATGCAAGTTTAGGCTCTTGTCCTGCAATCCCATAGGAGCTTCCATGCTCTTGTGAACACATGCAAAGTCATACATGCCTGTAGGAGACTCTAAAACCCAGGAGTGATTCTGTGTCATCCACTTCTTCCATTGCCTGTTGGTGGCAGTCACATGCTGGTCCCAGGGTCTGATTGCTTGAGCAAGGAAGGAGTTTCCCAGATGTCATGACAAAGCTAGGAAAAGTAGTTTATCTTGCCTCTGTCACAAGTCCCAGCCTGTAACAGGAGTTGGGATGACTGAAGTCCATAGTCCGTAGACCTGGAGATGGCAAAGCTGGAACAGCCTCAGGGAAGAAGGTTGGCAGATAGAGGGGAGGCAGGAAGGGGATTTATACTGGTGCCATTCCTGCTGCTAGGGTTTTTTTAGAAGATGTGGTAGTTTTACAGAAACCTTCTACCTCTGCCTTTCTTCCTGGAGACAGTATCCCGCTCATACTGCTCTGTATGATACTGTGATATTGTCTCTGCTATTGCTCTGTGCATATTTTGGATCATCTGCGGGTTTTTTTAACTCTTTGGACAGAAGGTGTCGAGAATATTGTCTCTGTTCCAGCTGAGAGGAAGAAGATAGAAATGTCTTTCTTCCTTTCCATTGTAACTCTTCCTTTCTTTCTGTCCACCAAGTTTCAAAGATTTCTAGGTACTCTGTTTTTCTAGCTCCTCTCATGTCTGTTTTCTACCATCTACAAACTCTGGCCTGTTTTTAATTCTGTTTTCCTTATTGTATGAGGACAAGACTGGACACAACCAAAATTCCCCGTGGCATCCCCTGAGACACATCCTCCCCACTCTCTGCTTGTAATCCTTTGTTTATGGTATTTCAGCCAATTCTCGATTAAGGATCATGTGACAGTGTTTATATTCAAACTGAATGCAATTAACAAGTGCCAAGACATCATGAAATGCTGTGTGAGTTGTGTGCTAAAAGACAAATGTTCTATATCTAGGCCTTTCCCTTCAGGCACTAATTAGATAATATATGTTTGAAAGGGTTGAGTCTGTCAGTCAAGCCATAGATCTGTAAATCCATGTTGAAATTCATATGGCAACACTCATCAAAACACTTAAACATGTGCTTAAGTCCTTTCTGTGTTCAATCAAGTACATAAGCATGTGCTTAAGATTTGGGTCTCCAGGCAGACCCATTGAAATTAATGAGAGAAATGTTTTTCATCTCTATGCACCAGATCTCCATCTTGCTACCAGGAAAACTGAAGCCTTCATGTACCAAGAGCAGAGTCATTCTGAATCTGACACTTCAATAGATATTTAGTGCACTTATTTAAAGCACTGGAGTTTTTTAAAATAACACTTAGGAATGTAGTTTCTTTCCTCTCTTTTAGAAGCAGCTAAGCTCCTTTAGTGCGAGTAATAGGACTCATCTACAAACACTTATAGCGGCTCTGTTTCACATCCGTGAATATTTGTGGGAGTCTTTTCCATTGGCCCCAAGTAGTTCATGGTGAGGTCAGTGTGGTCTCTACTGAAAGTACATGGCCTTTTGGATCCTGTGAGCCAGAAAATGGGAAGCCCTGAGCAATAGCACGTCCTTCGTCACGCGTACTTCTGACATTGCAAATTTGCAGAGGACTCCTCAATTGCCAGAAGTACTTGGGCACTTACTTGGGAGCAAAGTATCCAAGAACCTTTGGATATTGCCTGTATTGCAAGCAAAGAGCAGCCTTGAGGCAGTCAAGACCAAACCTATCTCCTCTAGGGTAGTTAGGTCTGCTGGTGCACCTGGCCAAGACTACTGCGCTTGCTTAGATAGGCTGCCTCTGATACAGCTGTGTAGATGATGGGCAGTTTGGTGTCAGTGTCCAGAACATCCTGCACTTTTGCAGAGACTGCCCTGTCATTGTTCACAGAAGAACAATGGCTTCCTGGCTATAACAGCTACAAACTGACTTACATGCTTTTTTTGGCCTGAAACTAATGTTTCTCTTCCTGCAAAAAACTGCAGGCTAGAAACAGCCAACATTTTTCTGTGAGAAAAGAGTAAGAAGTAAAATAGGTTAAAATAGGTAGAAATAAATTTATCTGTTCTAGAGGGAAGAAATGGAAAAGGGAGCTTGACTGGGACAAAAGCTTAGGTTTCCAGTTAAGTCAACTAATCACAACTCTTGATGAAAGGCAGAGCTACAAGTCCTGAGTAGTTCTGGGAACTGGTATTAAGAATACCAGTTTGAACATGGTGGCCCACATCTGGAACACCTGTAATTCTTTAAGCTAAACTACTATTAGAGGACAACCACTCTGAAATCTTAACTCCTGTTCTGCCAAGACTCACCTGTATGCTTCTCCAAACAGCAGAATTCATCCATTTAAAGGCAATGGGCTCTACTACTTGGCCTGCCAACACAGCCTTGGCTACTATTAGAATGAAGCTATAGGAATTTGCTTCTGCTTTCCAGTAGTTCTAGTATTTCTGCCAGAGGGTAGAGGGCACCAAAAATGTGTAACAGGTAGAAATGAAAGCAAGTTCCAGATCCTCTTGCTAGTCCTTTCCAGGGACTGTCCATGTTGCCCCCAGGGTGCTGGCATTATAGTGCTGAAAGAATGGATGGTTTAAAGCCTGAGGCAGTGCAGGTCTGCATCCTGCAGAAGCCCTTTACTAAAACTCTGAGAGGAGAATTTATTCATGTGGTACAGTGCTACGCTGTGACCAGACGGGAGTGAAAGCGCTCCATGAGAGTTCAAGAACCCATGAATCGAGACTAAAATGTGATTGTGAAACAAGACAAAATTCATAGCCAACATTTCAGAATGAGATGACAGGGCTCAGTTAGATTGTAGTGACCTCAGACATAAATTAAGGGTAAACCAACTGTGATCAGTGTGATCGATATAAAATCTAGTGGGTGAGTCCACATCTTGGTTCCTCGCCCCACTGCTGGCTGTTGTAGCATGATTTGAGGGAGTGGAGTTTGACCCAAGGCCTATGTTAGCTAAGGTAAGCCTTTCTAAGAGCTCTGAGCAAACCCTCAGGGGCATACCTGGCTTTGTAGTGTCTGCTAGTGCCCCAGCATGCTCAGAAGAGATGTTGTTATGTTCAGTCGAGTGCTGTTAGCAGCAAGGCTGGAGGGCAAACTACCAAAACCCTTATGGCTGGGAAATAGGTAGTAAATTGGCAAAGGCTTATGAATATGCGCAATTTTCAGCACCGGTTGAATCTGCACTGTTTGGAGGCAGGCCCGTCTCATGTGATGGTGAGTAACCCAATACAATTTTCCTGGCAAGTGGTGACTTGATGCCAGCATTATGAATTATCCAGGGCAAAACAAGGTCAAGTGTTCAGGTAACACAAGTGTTCCTAAATAATCCATGGACCATGACTAGCTTTTGAGATTTCTCACCTTCTTCCCCTCCCCCTTATTTTTCTGTTGTTTTCATACTTCACACAAGATCTCCCACCTTCCAGGCCTAGCTCCTGGAAACTGGAAACAGCCTTCTCTATCATCCACAAGTGGACTTGTCAATGGACTGTCAAAATGGATCAGCAAGTTGTGTTCTCATCCTCCTTAATCATAAGGACCTACTGTATTTCACAGCTGTTCATTCTTGAACGTTTGTAGCCATCCTAACAGAAGATACTATACTTAGCAAGCAACACATAGGTGGCTTCCTTTTTTTCGGTGCAGCAGCAAACAGTAAATGCAACCTAGTGTCTAGATCAATACAACCTCCACCAAGAACAGAACACATGCAAGGAAATTCAGCCAAGTGGCATCATTCCTGAAGCGACCATCTTGCAACAAGTTGTGCCTTTCTTAATCTATCCCATTGGGCCAACTCTTTTGTTCTGAGGAGATGGCATGTTTTTGCATTCAGTTGTTGACCTGGCTGACTTTTATCGAACAGTTTCTCTTCAGACTCTGGAATGAACACTATTCAAGTCACTTGAAATCAATTTACTGTCAAGATAAATGAAAAATAACTATGCTAATAAACTCATGGGGGATGTGAGGTGGTCATCTCAAGGCCTGGATAAAATTTTGTCCACACTTAGTTGCTGAGCTGAAGTTTTGTGGATGTTATCGCTCTTGAAAGGAGGGAAGGCACGTTGACATAATGCCTGACAGAAGTCATGTCGGAGGCCACCATTCTGTCCAAAACACACAGTGAAAGATCACAGGTTCAGGGCCTAACGCTTGATCTGAGAAGGTGGACTGAATGTTGAGGCAATGCACGCAAAGAAGAAATCCTTCTTCCATATCCCCACACTGAATTTCAAGATCAGTTGTAAAGTTAATCCTATGGGCCTTACGTTTTCCTACTGCAAAACCTGTGCTCTATGGTGGTCTACCTTGGTCTCCTGAGCCCTCCCATGTCTTCACATTCTTCTCTCAACATGTGTTTGGGCTAATTCCATCATTAAGCAAAAATCAGGATTTGGGCAGAGTGAAAGACTGTAAAATCATCTGTGAGTGATGATTTGTGAAATGACAGCCAGAGAGATGCTTCCACTGCCTTCATGTTTGTTTTGAATAATGTGTTGTTCAGCCTTTATAGAGTTCATCAGACCCAAAAGCAGTTACTGAGTTCTGAGAAGGAAATGTTGGTTTTGGTTGAATTGTAATGGGAAATGGAGCTGCTGTACCAGCTAGGAAAAGGAGCTGGGGCAGGTAGAGGAAGAGGGGTGACATCTTGATTCGACTAAATTATTGCAATCCAAATTTTTCAGAACCTTTCTATTCCATAGGGAAAAGTGGAAACTGTGAAACTTTCCTCTGTTCCTTAGATGAGTTAAGGACGTACTGTGCTTACTCTTCCTGTTTCTCTTCATCTTCTTCCCCTTCCTCCCTCCCTTTCCTTCTGTGCCATCTCATGAGTCAGAGTGGGTGTATCACATGTAATTAGTCTAGATTGCTGTTCATGTTGGAACAGCTACCTTGCAGAACTATCTTTCATCAAGAAAAATCTGCCAGCTGAATGACCTGCAGCAGATAGCTAGGTGACCTATTCCACTTGAGAGACTACTGTGCAGTTTGATGCTTGTTGGATTAGGAAGTGTGACCACAGTAATTAGCAGGAAGTTTCTGGATCTGGATACAGCACGTTAAATGCAGGCTGGCCCTTAGAAAAGTCTGACCTTAGTAAATGAGAGTGGGCAGGCTGGGCTGGGGTGCAGAGATGAGATGGGCAGGAGAGGATGTGAGAGAGATGGATTTGATGTTGCAGAGCTTGTCACAGGCTAAGGCTGGGCATGCTTTTTTCAGAGGCTGCAGAAAGAATTGCTCGCAGCTCTGTGAGAGAGAAGGGTATGAGTTAAAACAGATTGACTTTCCTCCTCCAGCACACACGTGCTCCTTAAATACCAGGGGAGTACAAAGGGAGCAAGTCTTTAAAAAAAGATTTGTTCTATAGACTGCAAAGATGTGCGATTACTAGCAGTCGTACAATTTATGGGAGGCAAATGTGCATGTGGGGCTTTTATGAAGTGCAAGTAAAGCAAAAAGATAGAGGGAAGGAAAAGGCATGCTCTCCAAATGCCCATCTTTTCTATCAACAAATGTTGCCTTAGAGGCAAAAGCTTGGGTGTTTCTTTTTCCTTCGGTGTTCTGTGTGCTTGTATTAGTCACACCCATTTATTTTTGGCATAATTCATGCACTATTTGAAACTTGGCAAGAGTAGGGATGTTATGGCCAACAGTCAGTCTTGCTTCAGGAGTTTCTATGAATATGAATGCCTGAAGTTCACGTAAGCTTACTCTGTTGCTATAGCAACAGATTTGTTGTGAAATCCTTGTATTTTAAAGGCTAGATTCTGTAAATTAACTTCATCTTCAGTAGGATGTGTGATGCTAGTGATTTCTACATGTATTGTTTTCAGTGAAGTTGCAAATGTTAAGGGAATGGTTAAATTTGAGGATTTGATGAAATTGGCTTTAATCACAAACAATTCCAGCATTCAAGATCAAAGTAAACTAGGTTTGTGTCCCATCCGGAGAGGGGCTGAGTGTCCTCAACTCTAGCAGGGTTCAGAAAGAGTTGAAGGCACTGAGTAACACAGCTCAAGATGCTGCAGAATGGTGCCTTACACATAAATAGTGCAGACCCCGCAGAGCATCCAGCACCTACAGGGATGTGTCCAGTTGTAAAACAACAGGATAGGAAGTGTCTCATAGAAACAGAATATTCAAAATCTGCTAGACTTCTTTTTTTTTTTAAGGGGAATAGTAAAATATGTTTTTGTTTTTCTGCTTGCTCAGGGATGTTTGAGTCTCAGTTGACAATGAGCCCTGTCCAGGCAAACCCCTGCACTGAAGTCCATATGTTCTGTGTGGAAACAGGGGTCATTGCAGGTTCAGGGTCTTACTGCCTCTTCGTGAAGGGCCATCAAATACACATAATAAACTAACTTGGGAGTGGAGAGGAAGTAGGAGCTTTTTTTTTTTTTCTTCCTGCTGTTTTCTTTCAGTTGGATTAATCATGGTGTAATGTAACTGTAATAGGTTAACGACCCCAACCCCCCCAGATGCAAATGGGCTTTCCAGATAGATGGGATCCTTTTTAAAGAGATAGCGGAGCCTGATTTCCAGTTTGTCTGTAAGTCCCTGGGCCTCCCAGTGTTTGCAATTGTTGAAGTAAATGGAACCCCGTGCAGTGTGTAAAGCTAAACTTGTGTTTGAGCCTTTGCAGGATCCAGGTCCAGAAATGGCTCACGCCAAGCATCTAAAAAGGGAAATGAACACCAAATTAATGGCTTTTCTTACTCTTTGAATTGGGTGCCTCTGGTATTTCAAGGGCTTAGAGGTTTATGGGATGCTGGGTCATTCCCATTCTGCTAACGGGAGTGTATGAGAGAAGAGGGCAAGTCCCTGCAGGCCAAATGACCTTTTAGCAGTAGCTTAAGGGGATAGTTCTCTTTATGGAAGTGGGCTGACTTGCAAAACTGTATTTTTATACAAAGCTGTTTTCGGTTAGACTAGTACATAAAAGTATCCGAAACACAAAACTTTGATTTTGTGGTCGCAATCTTTAAATATTTAAAAATGACCAAAATCCTTTTAAGATTTGTTTCGCCTTTACTTAAAAACTGCTCTCCCAATTCCTGTTAGGTTTCACTTTTTATGCTGATTTTGCAGTTAGGGATAAAGTAAAGCTGTGAGATTTTGGGGTGGGAAAAAAGAGGATGCTGGGGGCAAGAGAATAGGCTTAAGAGTCTCTGACAACTTTTTCTTTGTTAAATATATCTTTGCTGAAGGTTTTGCAATAGCCATGTACAATAAGCAATGTGCAGTCTTGCCAAAGCAATTATCTGATTTCCCTTTTAGAATACAAAACAAACCTATTGGCATATTCAACAATAGTCCAGATTACCAATGACATTTTTTCATTGCTATAGTCTAAAACAGGTTGGTGGGTTGGAATAATCTGTCCTTTGTAAGGATTGCTGCTTTTCTTATAGTAAAGGGTGGATATGAACTATATCTCAAGGGCAATCAGAAGCTTTCTTAACTACAAGATGGGCACCTGGTAATTAAATAAATATATGAATGAAGCAAAGTATGTGCATTTCCTAATTCATACAAAGAAAGACTCTTGAACAGTTTCACAGGGCACATTTGGAGGTAGAAAGGGAAATTACAGATGAATCAGAGTCACTGCTGATGGTTTTGCTTGCCATCTCTGAGATCAATGAATATGTATGTCTGTACTGCAGAGCTACAGTGTAGTGCAGAGCTCAGAGCTGGCCTTAGGTACACACAGCTTGCTCGAGCCACCCTAGGACTCTCCTCCTTTCCTTCTGTCCATCTGCCCTCATCTTGTTAAGTTACAACCCATCAGCTGACGCAGGCATACTTCCTGGGTTTAGCAAGTATCAGGTTCACTTCTCCCCTAGCCACTGCCTGTGGGGACAGTTCTACTTGTACTAGGTCCGTACTGCTTTGTTACATCTTTCCCATGGAAAAATGTTTCCCTCCTTTTCTATTCATGGGCAGTGACTCTGTTCAAGAGACTGATCTGTCTGAAACTTAATCCCTTCTTTTTTCTCTTGTTTGGTGTGGGTTATTTTCAGCTGTGCTGGCTCCTTAAACTGGTCCACATGTATTACCACCAATAACAGTGCAACGAAGGAGGCTGGATTATGTGACTTGCGTTACAGAGATGAAGATGGGATCAAAACAGGCTTGAGCTTGAGCTACTGTGGAAATCTACCCTCAGGCTTAGATACTTGAGAAGGGAGAGAACTTAGAAAAGGAAGGACAGGGTTGCAAATAGAGTGGAGTTCTGCATGTAAAGGCATGGGGAATTGAAGTCATATGGTAGAGAGACAACCCACACATTGCTGGGTCTTGGCTCAAGATAGGTAGGTTATGGTTTAGAAGCAGGAGGGGGGAGTGAGAGTGTGGGAGGGCAACCTTGTTTCAGGCCACCTCTGGCTGAAATACCGAGCTGGCTTCTCCTTCACCTTAGATTAGCTGGCACAGTGACCTGAGCTATCATAGCGAGTATCCTTTGACACCCAACCTGTCTAATTCACAGTTCCCAGCCAGAAACATCCCTCAGAGTGCCAGAGAGATGGATAAAATGAGAGGATTTCAGCGTTGTTCTTTTTTAATTGGTGTCCAGTTGCTGTGTTCTTGTTGCACAAACAAAATTGGAGGTCAAGATGAGTCTAATATAGAAGGTCTTACACAAGCCTGTCTTTAGTCTGCCTGGTGTGTGGCTACCTGCCTCTGGGTGCAAGTAGAAGGCAGGTAATGAAACTTGAAGAGGTATCCCAAGGCCTCCTTTGCAGCACTGACTGCTTGCGTGAGTTGGCTGAGGAGAGCTATACCTCACTCTGCTTCCAGAGGAGGAGCATTTGCTGCTTTTAGCCAGTACCAGAGATTAGTAGTTCAGCCCTTTGCTGGGACAGACTGTTCCACACTATGTTGTGTCCATTAGGTTTCCGCACAGACAGAGAAACTGTTGGGTTTCCAAGGCACAGATCTTGGCCTTCCCTTGAAATGTCTTGATAGGCAGCCTGACCACATTCACTCAAAGATGGGGGGTGGCGTATGAGACTTCTGGCTCCCTTACAGGAAACAAACGCAATGAGCCTTCAGTATAATGACAAATTACTATCAGGATCAGGAGGCAGGCAATGCTCTGCATATTATAATGTGGTGTAAGTAGCTCTACTGGCTCCTATCTCTGGCTTATTTTGACATTTTCTGGCAAAGCAACACTGTGATCCCCCCTCTCCTTCTTCTCCTTCCCCATTATTTGCCTTGTATGTTTAATTGGCAAATTGGAGCAAATGTGGAAGCTTGGAAGGTTGTTTTGCCCAAAGCTTGGCTTTCTAACAAACAGCTGGCCCCAGCTCCAGGTCCAGATAGTTTGTTCTGGACACTTGAAGGAAATGCATACTTTGCAAGTGGTCCATTGAATGTCACTATGATGCTCTGCAGAAATTCAGCTCTAATGAGGTTTGTCTGGTTGCAAACGAGATGAACAGAAAGCAGTTTGGAATTGTCAATTTTTTTTTTCTTTCCAGTTTGGGATGCTGAGCTCATCTCTTATTCTAACTTAATTTCTTAAGCACAGAAGTATCTTGTCCTCACTCACTCCTTTGGATGACCAGGGAAATAGTATCAGTTTAAGTGGCTCACTAGATTTAGCTTATTGGTTTCTTTCTTTTTTCCTTGGGCCAGAGAAAGCTCCACAGAAAAATACTGCAGGCTCACCTGTTTTAGGATATGCTACGTCTGTAGAGAGTAGTGTTACACAGGACTTGCCATCACTGGATTTGTAGTATTATCCCTCGCTATACCTAATTATCCTCTGGGAGGGAGGTGAAAAGGCCTCACTAAGGTTATGCAAAAAAAGTAGCTGAGCAGTAAGAGGTACTGGATCCCCTTGTGCTGCTGTCCTACTCACTGAGCAAGATCAAGCAGCAGTACAAGGAGTAACTGAAAAGAAGTGGTGATCAAGAGCAAATGGACTGCGAACACAATGCCCGTAATTAGTGAGACAAGTATTTTTTTCACATGACTGTTATTGCTAATGAGAAGAGTTATTTTTCTCCACTTCCTGAACTGTAAGTTTTAAGGGGGAGTAGAAGCAGCTAAAAAGTACTAATCAGTGAGCAAAGGGAGAGAGATGTTGTCTCTCTTAGGTGGTACAGGCTTGTTTTGTTTCTGGGTTCAGACTTCCTGAATCAAATTCTGGGCTGATACTGCCAGGACAGAAGAGGCATGCAAGCAAAACCAGAGACAGCAGCTGAAGTAGCACAGGGCAGGAGCCAGTTACCCATACTTGGCCTCTAAACACTGCAGGGAGGTGGCTGCAGGAGTTGTGGGGCAAGGAGTGCGTGACCTGTGAAGATTCCAGGTAGAGCCACTGCTACTCTCAGTTAAGAAGGGTGCTATCCCAGATGTCCCTTTCCAAGGTAGGTAGTTATGCTGGCTGAAGCAGTCTCCCCTCTTAGCTTCCCATCAATTTAATACATGTGGGCTGAATGATAGGGGTCTAATTCCATTCCTTCCCTTTCCATCTGCTGTTGGAACTGTATGTGTGGTCACTGCCTGAACTGGTGTAAGTCCGAACAAGCCCACTTAAGTTAACTAGTCTTCACTGTTCAGTTAAGCGATTGTTAACAAGCCTTGCCCTTTTAACTTGGGTCATTTTTACTAGGACTTGCTGCTGGTTTCTTTAGCCTGACTTGTTTAGGCCAGAACTTAACTGTTGCATGACCTGCCCACTCTTACTGTCTTCTAGCAGAGGTGGAAAGGTGGGCAGTGATGGAGGTAGGTCCTCTGTGATCAGAAAAGAATATATGAAAGTAGTAGAAGTTATACCATTGCTCTTCTATAAAAGTGTCAGCATTAAGGGTGTGTATGGATTCACTTTTGTTAGTTTATGAAATAAATACCACATCTAAAATAATTAAATCAGGACAGAGTGTCACCCAGTTTTGGGAATAATATATTTAATCATGTTGTCTGACCTGTGATAAATATGCATGCACAAGCACTTAGTCCCTGAGCTGGTAACGCACTTTGAACATAGCTAATTTCTGTTGTTGAAAGTTAAGCTAATTCAGATGAGTCAAAATCCTCCCTTAGACTCTGTGTCCGTGCATGGGCAATTACCACAGCTCAGCTGATGCTCAATGTCTTGAAAGCGTGTCTGATGCCTGAGACTCTCTCATCATACAAACATTGGGAAAAATCTGTGGCAGGCAAGCTGTCTTTTTGCTGTCCTTAGTAGCAGGCCTCAGTCCTAATGGATACTGGTTGGTATCACTGGAGTATGGAGATAGCACGCTACATCCCTTTGAAGTTCCATTTGCTGTCCTGCAAGCATGGGGAACTGTGGCCATGGGTGACATCTAGTCCATGGTGCATTTTGCAGAGCAAGGGTATATTTCTTCTCGTCCTTGTTGAACACTTCACTGTGCAAGGAGACAAGAGTCCTGGTGACTACCCTCCCCCAGCCTATCCAGTAATGCAGAAACCTGTTTCTAATCTGGAAGGGCTGCTGGAAGATTTTCTGTCATGGGATTTCAGTTTTCCCATTTTCCCAAGAGCAGGATCCCTCCATATTCTTCTCTGGTGAAACCTAAGCCACAATACGAGAAGGGAACTGTATCACTTGGAAATCTGATGCTGGAGAAATCTGTCTTGACCAACAGACCTGGTAAGAAGTGGCCTGTGTTGTCATGTTCTGCACACAACTTTACAAAATAGCAGTTAAAATTCTTTACAACCTCAAGAGCACTTTGCAAGCATCCTGGTAGTGCCCCTCCTGTTGTGAGATACTAAAACAGGTGGTATTTTTCTCAACTTAAAACTAAGAAGATGACCTTAATGTAGTTAAGTGGGTTAACCCCAGGCCACCCAATGCAGATACACACCTTGGCTCCTGCCTCTGTATTTGACCACACCCTTAAACCTGGTATTTCAGCCTGCAGCTTGGAGTATATAAGTACTGCAGGTGAGAGACCATGACTGCAGGGAAAGTCAAAGCTCTGCAGGGGCCATTTTGGAATACAAAGAGTCACAGTCCCATTAAATACCATCGTGTCCTGGTTAGGTCACAGAAAGCAAAGGTCTCTAGCCAAGCCTGTGTGCATGACTAACTGCTTTGAAGAAGTGAAAGCCCACTGTATCCTGCTATAGAGTAAGCCTCCAGCTGGACTCTAATTAGGCAAATGCTATTCCATATCAGCCCAGAAATTTGGGCTTGGTGCGGATTCAGTTCTTTTCCCGTAGAAGTCAGATGAAGTGAAATCTCTGGCTTCAGGTTGGCTCAAGGTCCATGTCTTTTGGGGCTGAATCACAGCTTCAGTCATTAGAAAAACTCTCTTTGACTGAAGTGTTTTGGTGACACCATCTCTTTGTGGAATCAGTGTAAAAATATAAGAGAAAACAAAACAACTTAGGTTCCTGATTCTGGTGGCATTTCCCCCCCCCCCGGAGAATGGAGGAGTCTGGGCATATCAGCTGCCTGGCCTGGAAGCAACTGGCGATGTTTCAAATACGTGGACATCTTTCCAGTTTTCGAAGAAGCTGTGTGCAGGTTGGAAAGAGGGCTGACTGCCTCCAACTGATAGATGAGCTTTGGAAATTCTGCCCTTGTTTTTAGATATTTTCAAATATTTGGAGAACAATATTAAAATAAATGACTGACAAAATGATGATTACACTTTTCAGTATTTCCATGGTTGCACAATAAGGACAGCACATGAAGAAAGAGCTGAAAGTTACATTATCGTTGTAGGAGCAGCAAAAGTGTCAACATTGATTTAAGAATAAAGTCACACAGACAATTTTATTTGTTCCTGATCCTCCTCTGTGATACTTCAGTCTGTTTACACAGCGTTACCCAGACTGGCATTTCCTATGTGTGTCCAAATTAATTTAATTTAAAATTGCAATGCATATTGAAGACAGAGAATTACAGCTCATATGCAGTAATCTTCCAGAAATTCACCATTGGTACTGATTAGCTTTTATTAACACTACTAACAACTGAATTCAAACTGAATGTTATTTCAGATCACATTAAACTGATGATGAGTGCAACATTTCTATTGTTTGGAGCTGACACAGATCCACTGGAAAAATGATTCCCTGCGAGGTACAGATGGTTTTTTCAGCAAATCGGAACACAAAATGCGTTTGGTTTAGGCTCAATATTCTAGACCAAGAAAATACTCTGAACTGTGTCACACTGTCTTTTAAAAAGGTATGTTTCCAAAATCAGGGGGGAAAAGTATTCTGGATAATAAATAAATCCTTTCAGCTTCAAAGAGTCCACTGTGGTAAGGATGAATGAAAACACAGAGTTTAGGAATATGAGGAAAGTGGTTTAAGTAACAAGACTGAATAGCAAAGCCCATCAAAGCCATTAAGGCATAAACCAACAGATTTTAAAAAGTGAGAGTTGAAGATTATTTAGCATGGTGTGGAGGCTTTGCAGAACCCATCTCAAATGAGGATGGAACAAAAGAATGAGCAATTGCAGCTTTAGGGGAGATTTATTTCAGTGGAAGGGAAAACACTTGCTCTCTGATACCAATTAACCAACAAGAGGACGGCGTCACAAGCCCCCAATATTAAAAATGTAAATCCCAAGCCCAAGGGTGCCTGAAATGCAGGTCATACAATTTGAGGAGAGAATGCATAAAGAGATAACGAGACTTGTATTCAGACCACATCGGCTGCCTGATTATCTCCTTGCCTTCTGCCTATTCTGCTAGCTTACAATAGGAGAGTGTCAGGAGAGAGGAGCAGGAGGCTCCACGGGTGAACAAGATCACCTTGGGAAGTGGGCTGAAGTTGATCAACTATATGCCACAGAGGTTAGGAAAACAGAAGATTAAAACCTGATATGGTACTAGGAGGCAAACAGGTGAGGGAGAAGCAACATAAAGGAATTGTGGCGCAGCTTTTATACCCTATGACCCTGGGGCTTTGTGTGGGGCTTTAAATCAGTGGTTCCCAACAGAGGGCATGGCAGGAGTCTTTTGGAGCCTCTTGGAGAGTTAGGATGCATTTGCTTACTCTGACAAGGGGTCATGACCTCGGCTGAGACCATGACACCCAGGAGCGTTTCAGGGTGTCACGAGCAGCATGGGAATCCCATTGCAGATGTGTGGTTTGCAACTCAAAAGGCAGCATGAGCCAGATGGAGCACAAGGATTCTGGCTGGGAAGCTTTGGACCAGCTGCTTGCCATGTTCAAAGGGGCTGTGGACTTTAGTGGGACAGCTAAAGCTAAGCATCTTTATTAGTACTGATGCAATTAAGGCCCACGTTGTCCCCCTGAGGATCTGCCTGAACTGAAAAGCTGGATCTGGAATCTCTCAGGCCTTGGGCTTGAGTCCAAGTGAGGCAACATGGGCTATTTTGATAATACCAGTTCATTTCCATGCTGTCAGGGCAAGAGGTGAATGGTGATGGGTAGATGAGCTGAGGTTCTAGCACTAGGAGAATCATATCCTTATTCACCACAGGTTACCTGGGTTTAGGGTTAAAGGTAAAAGGCTTTAATGTAGTTTCCATGTAATTGCTGTGGTTGATAGTAACAATCTGATGCTGGAGAAGAAGGGACAATATTGCAAACTCCAGAATATAGCCTCAAACACAAGACTGTACTGCTCTAAAAGAACCTTGGATCACGGAAATGCTATTTTTAATGGCTGTAGGTGGTTCTTCATTATATTAAGTAGACATGTTGCCGCAAGACAGGGCTGCCTTTGATTTATGGTAAAGAGATTGTGGTTGGAATTAAATGAAAATTCATAGGAAAATGAATCTAAATAAGAATAATTGAAGAGATTCATGGTTCATTTGCGCTTATATTCATCATGCCTATTGTCTGAAGAAATACACTTATTTAAAGCCAAATGACAGATTATAATTTACTAACTTTGCATTCATGACATCACTGTATTGTCTATTCCATAATCAGAAATGTTAAGCCTGAGCAGTAATTTTTGCAAAATACTATTATAGAGTTATAAATGTCATTAAACAATAGACTGAGGTAGTGCCTTGTAACTTCAATCTCTGGATTAAAAAAACTACCTGGAATTAAAGTATTCTATTTAAAACCAAAGCCTTGGCACTGTCTTTTCCATTGCCATTATGCAGTAAGTCCTTGTTTAATTTACATCTATTTTCCACTTGTTTTAGACTCTCATCTATAACTTCTATTTCTTCTTTATGTTTTAAAAGTCTTCTTCTCCAGTTCTAGTAGAACATAATTCAAAGGTCCACAACCCTTCCTTGGGAAATGTTAGAAGTGGATTTACAGTGCTGCGGAAGAGGAAGCAGATACTTTGGTTCAGAAAGCCTGGCTGATAAAATTGTGTTGGGTTATAGTAATTGCATTTATCTTTCAAAAAAGAATTTGATATTTTTGGAGAGTCCATAGCAAAATAATTTCTAGGAGAATCATGTTTGCTGCTCTTGGACTTTGAGCAGATTCAATTCCATGTTATAACATACCATGTAAAAGCTAACCGGAACTGGGATCTTCACTGTTAGAATCATACCTCTCCCCCATCTGAAGTCATTCTGTGCATTAGCAGTGTGCCTCAAGGACACTTTGACCACGTCGAAAACTGAAGCAGGGAGTTCAGTTAGCAGCTCAAGGAGGTTTGTTAGAGGAAAATCAGATACTTCAGTCCTGTTTCCTACATTCTCCCCAGCGTGATGGTGAGGTGGCAAAGCTCTGAGTGGCAGACCAAGTGTTTAATGATCTCCGTTTAAAGCTTGTAGTTTGTCTTTTCTTTTCTAAAAGTGCGTCTCCTTTAGAAACATTTGAAACCTTGTACATGCTGTTGAAAGCTTAGGTTATTCTCCACACTGGCCACTAGAGAGAGCAAGTGCCCAACGTAATGCTTTGCTTAAGTACGTAAGATGTTTCTGAGTTGAAAAGAATACAGCCACCCCCCCGGCCCAGTCTATCAAAAGCCGTTTGATGCCCTGTCCATTTTTACATCTTTTCTCTTTCTTAATACAGAGGTGTGGCTTGGAGGCTTCATCCCAAATAATTAAATCTTCCTATTTCACCGATCAAAGCTGAGCAATTGATACCAATACATACTTTCCCTCTGATGGAGCAGTAAATTTCAGTTGTTGCAATGCTCTTAGTACAGCCCATTGTTCCTTTGGGCAGAGCTCACATTAGATCTTAGAGGTCTTGCTGGAGAGATATGAGGATTTTGCTAGTGGTCTGCAATATTGCCCAAAACGTGGTAGAAGACATGTCTACATTTCTGTCAGTGCTGAGGTAACATGCATAGGTTTTTAAAGATTTCTGTAGTAGTTGTGCTTGCTCATGTTATTACACATGTGATAAACTTCTGTTGTTCACACTCAATACTGGACAAGGGTTAAAGGGGACTCCTTTCAGTAGGGCTAATATGCTTCAGAGGTGGACATTCTTGTTCTTACTGACAGGCCCCTAATCAAGAAGCTGAAGAAATGGGGTGAGAAGTTTAAGGGAAACGCTCACTCATTGAAATCTTAACCCACACTTTCATATCCAGCTGGCATCTCTTCTTATCACAGAAACCACATTTTACAAATTATTTACCCTAGCAAATAACCAGGCAGGCATGTTAAGAATGGCTGTAGCACCACACAAGAGCGGGCTGTGAAACAAAGGAACTTGCCAATGTCTGAGATCCTGTCTCAAAATTGTAATTGCTTAGGGAAAGTGATTCTCTACTTCATAAAATGTTATGTACTGCAAAGTGAGTGACTCATCAATATGGGGATATTACCACTAACTCTAAATGCAACTCTCCCCTCTCAGGGCAGAAAAGCTGGGGCCTGATTCTGTTCCCATTAGAAATTATGGGAGTTTTGTAGATTATTTCAATGGAGACTGGATCAAACCTTGGTTATTTTTATGGGCTAAATGTCCTATGCGTTCAGGGCTTATGCCATTACAAAGACTTATGTTTGTAATAAGAGACATATTGCTTTGGATATAAATACAGCCACTAGTATCGAATACAAAAAAATATTTAAGCACATTGATCCAAATTTGTCCCTGTTGCAACTCCAAAAACTTAATAGAATTACACCAGGGATAGCATGGGGTAGCATAGCAATGTAAGTAATTGGTAGCGGAATAAGCTTTTAATTGACCTAATCTAACTCCTTGTCCCTCACTCCCACACTGATAGCAAACACGACTATTCAGAAAACCTGCCACCCCAGTTGCTGTAAAGGGAATACAATGGTATGACTATGGCTAATACAATGTGACATGACAGAAGATTCCTTACAGGTCCTCATGCATGGGAAACCCAAAAATCAGTTGTTATTAAATATGTGCATATGTTTTAGAAGACTTTCCCATCACATGTTTTGCAGTGTCCCACTTTATGACTTCCATTCCTACAGCCTCTGAGCAGCCCTGTTTGCCCTCACAAATACCCTTTGAAGTCCTGTGGTTCTTATTGTGCAAGTGAGGAATTTAAGCACGAAGAAACAGGAGGATGAGATTCACAGAGGACCTCACCCTAAAGATGTAAGTCCAGGGAGGGAAAGTCCCAAAACTTACATGAGCTGCTGGATGGAAAGTCTCTTAGCGCCCATGTGCAGGAAAAGCAAGGCATGGAGATATAGTAGAATCCAGGTCAGCTGAATATGGTCTGTGTGAATCCGGGCAAAGAGCTGAGGGAACAGGGGGACTGATCCTGCCTGATGCTTTGCAGACTCTAGAGCACAGCTTTCCCCAGTCCAACAGTGAAATGGTCTCAAATCTTTTGTCCTTAAACCTGAACAGCCCATGGATTTGAGAATACAGGTGAGTCTCTGTTCAGGTACTTTAATTTTGAACAGACCTCAGCATTGTCTGTGTGGAGGAATTGTTTTTAAAGCCAGTTGCCTATGGTTTTTGCTGATCTATAAAGACAGTGTGTGCCAGGAATTTAAAACTATATATACAAAAATGGTAAATCGTCACATGGGTCATGAAAGTTAAGGTGCAGAGGACAGTTCTGAAATTTTAAAAAAGCCAGTCTATCTTATTTTGAGGGCTCAGTGGAGTTTGGGTATGACATCAATTTTGTTAAGCTGCTGTCTGCTCTCCCTGGAGGAGAATGTTATGTCTCCATCCAGATACTGGCACATCCCTGTTTTTATGCCAGCTATGCCAGAGTTACAAAGTTTTAGTCAAGCATGATGAGACCTGACAGGGCACACTTTATTGAATAATAATGCCTGCCTAAGTGCATTTTCCTTCTGCATTTAAATGCAATGCATTTGAAGTAAAGCAGCAATTCCAAAACATGTTTTTGTGTATATACAGCAATGGGTACCTCATTACTGTTTACATGTTATGCAAATTAAGGAACAAGAAGCGAAAGTATTACTATTGAAAAAATACCCAACTGGTGCAGAAATCAGTCCTCAGCAGAAACTATGATAATTTTATATTTGGAGGGAATTTTTTTCTTAGCCTTTTCCCTCCCTTCTGTATTTTTAAAGCATTTATATTATTTAAAATGGATCTTTATACACTAGAGGTCTTTAGGAACCTGCAGGAGACAAAAGCCTGTAGCAGCCCTTCCGATGCTGACAGTTTAAACCTAAGAAGCTCTGACATTACTGGGAATCCTTTTGAAGTGGCTGCAGCTTGAGGAAAATCCAGCTGTTCCAGAAAAGGAGACTTTTCAATTAAACAACATCTTCCTTTCGATCAAAGATAGATTTTTAAAGACTTTTAAATTGGCTTTACACTGTTGGTATTAAGCGAGGACTGGATTTCACCTCTTGCCTTTCAGGGCTGGAGAGCCGAGCCCCACTTGGGCTTTATGCCAGATGGTTAGCAGACTGGAACCAGAGGAATGGGTTATTTCTTTTAAAGGAGGAAAAGGAATTGGCAGCAGGAGTGAGCTTATTAAATTGTCTTGGTCTGCTTTTATTAATGCATTTGCAGAGTCGGCAGGTAGACTCACAACTGACAGAATTTCACCAGCAAAACAGCCTGTTTCTAGCGTGGGCTCTCTCGTGGTGTTTCCAAGCTCCTGGCTGATCTTAATGCTTCCTTCTTCCTGCCAGGTACAGAGGCCCTTTTATTTTCTGACCCAAAATTAGGTTTCTGTCTTCCAACTTACTTTCAGCTCCATGTGTGTTTTACTGTGTTGCAAAACCATTAACATTTCTACTGTAGGCAGCTGAGCCAACTCCTCTCTTACACATCCACTGTCTATTAAGGAACCATTTAAAAAGAGGTAGTGCACCTCTGAGGCACCTTTTTGTTGATATTTCCGTATCTGCCTTGAAAGTATCTATGTAAATGTAGCCATAGAGGAGCATTTAAGTTGCGCTGCTTCTTACTTGTAACTGAAGGACAGAAAGATTTTTCCTTGCATTTTTCTCCTCACTCCTTAAGCGCTATTTTGCTTGTGCCCATTTGTCTCCTTCATTCTCTGCTGTGATACTCTGGATTACATTTCCCACCAAGCCTCTGAAGGAGACAATACCAGGAGTCCTTTTCTGTGGCCTCTGTTCCAAAAGACAGAGTTCATGTGTGATATACAGCCAGAAAGGGTGGGCACAGGAGAAAGATGGGTTCGCCCTACAGCTTTGGAAAATGGAATTCATAAACATCTTTTTTCTTTGCTGTTGTCTCTCTCCGAGGTAGCTTGAGGGTATTTGACTTTGGATGTGCTATGTAATGTTTTAGCGCTTCGTTGTTGAATTGGATGTAGTGAAATTTAATAGTGACTGAGTGAATAGTAGTAGTGACTAAATGGTTCATCAAGCCCGAGTACTGACATAGGCTACCCAAAAGGTCAGCTCTTTGTCTGAAGCCTTTTCTGACAGCAATGCATAACAGGATTTTCTGTGAAGATCCGATTCTGTTTCTCCTGTGCTTGGTGCTTGGCTTCTTATCTCTGTGTCTCCTCAGGGAAAGCTCATCCCACAAATACTCTACAGCTAAAAAATTGCTCCTGAACTGAATATGGAAGGCTGTTTCCTGCCATGCAATAGAGGAACAGGGTCCTGCCTCCCTTCTGCCTTGCAGACCCATAAACCCAACAAAGAAGCTATCACTTTACAGGCAGATATAGCATCTTCCTTTTCAGACAGTGGCACAACCCATTGGGTCCATTTTATAGCTGAATCTGGGCTACTGGCCCTTTTAATTTGCAATGAAGTTAGTTTACTGAACAATTTGCTTAGGTACTGAGTTCCATCTCTTAAACTGAGACTTCAGCCTTGTTTGTCTTTCACTTAGGTCTTGGCAAGAAAGTTTGTCTGAAGACTGGGCATCTCAGAGATGTTAGTTATATGCCATGCACTTTAGATTTTTTGGTAGCTTCAATTTACTACAGAGGCTGGAGTGGGGAAAGCCAATGTGAATTTGCCTGGATCCACAGGAGTGCTCAGGGAGATGCATCTCTGCTGTAGTCCAAGATGGTACAAGCAGTTCCCTCCGCATTATGGGTAGTTTTGTAGTGCTATGGATAGTTTTGTGATCCTTGTATGAGCCAGCAATAAATCATCTCAGCCACAGGGTTCTTGGGGACCTTTCATTAGTGTGTATCCACCATAGTTTCCCAATTGTCCTTTGTGTTTTGCCTTCCTTCCTATTGAATGACCATTTTCCTAGCCCTTGGCTATGAGGACCTCACCTTCCTAAGCTTTGGTTCCCACACAGGAGCAGACACAGAAGAAAAAGATCTTGGGGAAATACTGGAAAGTTACCTGTCCAGAACTAAGTCAGGATCTTTTTGATTTGAGAAAGGCTTTTTTCTTCCTGTTAGAGGGAGATCAGGATCTCAGTTTTACACCAGATCTCAGTTTGCACCAATGGAAGGATCTGGTAGCACTGCTGTATGCGCAGGGTACATCAGCAATGGAACAGGACAGTCCACAATGCTCTTGCAGAAATTAAGAATATGCTGAATTAAGAACATACTTTAACCCTTGTTTTGTCTTAGCTGCTGACCTTGGCAGGATGGTTGGTCAGTGCACAGTTGCTGATGATATTTATTGCATCTGACTGCACTTCAATGAGCAGAGAACTTCCTGCTGCCCCCCTACCCCCACATACTTCTCCTCATCCTCTGCCTTGATGATCCCATGGGTTTGAAGCTCATCTGTGGAAGTAATTTTTTTCTAGTGGGATGCTTGTCAGATCCTGTCAGCTACAAATTGCTCTACTGAAGGTGCAGAAATAGAAATCCTTACCTGTTAGTTGTGGCAGTGGGCTTTTTTCCTCTCTGAATCCCAGGACAATCATTTGCAGCAATTCTGCCAACAACTCTCAGTGCAAATTAACATACTGGGTGTTTTTTAGGTCTTTTTTTCTGCTTATTCTGTGTCCCAAATGTATCTGGTCTTAGGAAAAAAGGAGAGAAAGAACTGTGATATCTACTCATTTATTTTACCTTGGGGTGACTTTCAGCAGAGATATAACTTGGTGTAGCATGTGCATGAAAGCCAGTTTGGTCAGCTCACATGGAGAAGTGAGCGGCACAAGGCCCCTGAGAGCACGGAGGAATCCAGAAGAAATGTGTTTGCTTATAGCAAATATACACAAATCCAAAGCCTTCACTGGAGGTTTGCAGCACTCCATGAAGTGTCTGACACACCAAATGCATGTGCTAGAAATCCCCAGACTTTTGTTCTTGCACACAATCCTGGCAGCATAGCTGGCAATGCAGCTGGTATTTGTCTTAGACATGTAGAAGTGTGAGGAGGTAGAGAGAGAAGATTCCACTGAGGGCAAAAAAAAGGCTTTGGAAAAAAGTTACGATTATCCTTGTGTTGGATGTTTAAAAAGCCGGGCAAAAAATGTCTTCAGTTAGACTTATTCATAAGGGCATATTCCTTTTTGTAGGCTCTTATGATAAGTAGGAAGTATAAAGAAAAAGATGTAAAAACTGTCCTAAAGCCTTATTGCTTTCAGGTACTTCTGTAGGTGTTCCTCCGAACAGGTCTGCTCTGGTGTGGCTTTGCTTCTTTTCAGTTCTTAGGTAAGAGAGGAACATCTGATTCAGATGTTAAGGCCTGGAAACCCATTCATAGGTAAAAATGATTGCTTATTGCAAAAGGCCCAACTCTAGCCCTTGTAGTGTGAGTGTTGCTCACTTAATACTGCTGCTGTCATGTCCAAGGCTTTGCAAGCAGCTGTGAGAGCTGAAAACAATCCAGATGTTTTTTCCCAGTGTTACAACTCTGCCTGCGAAAGGGATCGTATGCATTGTCCCTAATCCATTAAAGGTAAAGCCAGATGAGTTGGTTTAAACCAGGGTTGTTAACCAATGACGAGTTTATTGATTATTGGGTTTGCAAATGACGGTTGAAAATAAATCAAACTTCTCTGAAAGTGTGTGAGTGAGCCACTTTCAGGCAAGGTGATGTCACCCCTTGAGGACACACAGAAAATACCCTGGGGAAGGAGGCAGTTTGCAGTTAATGTCTTTCCTCCTTTTGTGCCCAGGAGAGTTTAATGGCTGTTTCTGCCCAGGAACTCCTTGGATGGCAAAGGGCTAGCGAGGTGAATTTTTGAAGCTTGCCTCGCCAAGGTGTTTTCAGGCTTGGAGTGCTGCTGAATTGAGATAGCTGGTGAGTAGGGGAGGCTGAATGTGTATGTGTTTGTGTGCTAATACTGGGGGCAGGGTTTGGAGGCAAGGTGCGTTTGGCAGCAGATATGAGAAATTGCGTATTATATTAGGGAAAGAGAGAAGGAGAATAGAGATGGGTATAGTTGTTTCAAGCTCACAATGGAACAGGAAGGCAAGGCTCAAGCACGGTCACTGGTAGTTACTGGAAGCCAAAATGAAAAACGCTAGCTTAAACAGTAAGATGATTTGAGCTGAGCAATTTGACCTTGCTGGACACAGATTTGGGGAGATGAGCCTTTTTGCCAGTGGATGTATAGAGGTGGGACTCACTTCCAACAAGTGAGTAACAGACACTGGGTGATGAGAGTGTCCCCAGATGGCACAGCCAGCTCTGGAGGAGGGTGCTTGCTGCAAACTGGTAGAGTTTCTGCTGGGTTGTGCTGTCATGAAAAACCTGCTGATCCCTGCCCTCCCCACCCCCAGCAATCTCAAGTGGAAGAATGTAGCAATGGGGACCTGACTGTAACAGACAAAGACCCAGGTCACAGAGAGATCAAGTGACTGGCCCAAGACTGCACAGGAAATCTGTGCAGTATGAGGAAATAAATGCTGATCTCCAGAACTTCAATTCCAACCTCTAACTAGCCCTCATCCTTCTTGGGCAGCTGCCTTTTATTGGGATTTCCTGTCCATGGCAGGGTGAATTTAATCGATTAATGTTGGTCCTTTGATAAGTAGAACAGTCAAAGAATGAAAGGCTTCCAGAGGAACAGATGATAAAGTTTCGATTTACCTTTTGGAGCAATAGCTTTGCTGCTTTGGTGTAGAGTTTTTGGAGGTACCACTAGGAGTTGTAAAGCCCAAACTAGCAGCAGAGCCTGTTCTTGTGCAACAGTTACTGTGGCGTGCTTGGGTGCAAAGAAGTGTTCTGGTTTGCTAAGAGAAGGACAGTGTTGTTTCTGTTTCACCTTGAGAAATAAGAAATAAGCCTGATTGATAAATAAAAGATGAAAAATTAGGCTTTTGAAGGGCACATTTTCAAAAGGAAGGAGTGCAAATACCAGAATGTTTACAGCAGAGTCAATAGAACTCTGCAGAATCAGGCCCTTTAAAATTCATTGCAGTCCAACTAAATTGCACTCTAACAGACATTTCAGATCACCTACAAAACCCACAAATCTGAAAATCCTGCCTCATGAGTTTGAAAAGGAAAGTCTAGGCCCTCAAATCCTGTCCTCAGTTGGTACAGGTAGCCACATCACCTGATGCAGTGTATTTCTGCTGTCCCTGCAGTCAGTGTTGCAGCTCCCACTTACTGAAGCAGGGGACCAGCTCTGGATCTTCTTGAAAAGCTGAGTCTGAAGGTCTCTTTATAAGAGATAGGTCTCCTGTCAGCCAACCCAGCTGAGGTAAAAAGTGCCAGAGTGAGAAGTGTGTTCACAGAGGGTGACCCTAGTGTAGCGAACCCAAGCTCTGGAGACAGGGATAGATCCTCATTCCAGGCACCTGACTTCAGAAAATAAAAGTTTTCACCAGTTCATTGGAGGAATCAGCCTCCCTCTGTTGCCTGTAGAAGCTGGACAGAGAACTTGGTCTTCCTGAGCTTGAAACTGGTCTTTCCAGAGGCTCCAGCACCCTCTCCTTTTCTGGAAACAGAGTAATAGCCAGGTAGATGGACTGCAGGCTAAGCAGCTATTTATAGGGCAAAATCAGCTCCATTACACTTCCCCCTCATGGAAACTTACTGGCAGTCAGTGCAAATTGTAGAAGAGGAATCATTTTCTTGGGAACTTGCGCATAACAATGGCATGTTGCATTCTGCTCCCATTTCCAAGCGACTTTAAGTGTAGCCTGGGGTTGGTGTGTGCTCCATACACATAAAGCAAGCTTCTAGTGACGGAGGCAGGAATAATGGCAGTGACACTCATAGCTGGTGAAACAGTTACAATTTTTCAGCCATACCTAATGAGGGAAAAAAGGGAATCCTTGTTACAATCTTGGAATAGCTGAAGAGACATCAGAGCCCCAAGCTGCAAAGTATGAAGTACAGGAAAGATTAAGATACAGCCCTTGCTGTATTTCTTAGTTCGCTTTGCTTCAGCTAACCATATGGGTTGTGTGCTGGAAGAGTTATTTCTTTTGGATGAAATTCACCCTGAATAAGTGGGAGGGAGGAGTGGGTTTTTTGAGAACTAAGGGCTAAGCGTGGGGAGAATGGATTTGCTCTCTGTACCCCAGTCAGCCTGAGGGTCTGTCCTAGGGATCTCTCCTAGGGCTAGGTATTACCTGTACAAGTAGAAGTACCCCCAGAGGGTTGGACCACAGATTTCTGGGAAGATGGTCCTTTCCCCTTGATTTCTTACTATACTCTTGTGCTTGTGGAAGTGCAGAACTATACTGGAGGGCCTCTGAGAAGCTGAAAACGTTTCCCTATCCATGAATTTGATCTACAAACCATCTGTATATCCTTACCAATGGATATCAGATTGGTCAGGTGTCCAAGGCCCACCTCTGAATTTAATTCCTTTAGACTCCATCTGTACTACTTGGGTAAATACGGAAACACTAAGAAGGATGAAGCACAAGAGTCTTGAATCCACTAATAATGGAGGTAAATAATGTGTGTGTATGAAATATTTTTAGAACACACAATCTCATGGCTTTTATCCTTTCCCTTGTTGTATAATGGTGTTTGTGGTTACTTATTCAGCCATCACTGCAGTTTTTGCTTTGGGAATATAATCACCTACTAATGCAATTTATTGCCTCATATATTTCTCTGCCAAGAACATTATCCCTTAAATAGAGGCTTTGTAATAATAGCCTCTAATTTCCACAACTTCATTGTTAATTTCCACAATTTCTACTTCACAAGTATTAAAACTCTAAGCTCTCCATGAGTCCCTAGATTGTTTCGGCTTAATGATGGTAAATCCAGTATTTCCTTCCTGGAGGCTTTAGTTTTTTAAAGGGCATGAGTCCTTGTGTCTCTCTTCAGTGCCATTTGAGGTGCACTGCTGGGAACACTGGAGTCTGCTGTGGAGTCTTGCTGATGATTACACTGCATACACGTTAGTGTCCTGGGACCAAATCCTTTCCACAGTACCCAGTCACTGGGATCGCTGTGAGGTCAAGGCTTCCTTACGTGTCCCATAGCAGAACAGGAGTGAGATGACTCAGCAAGTGTTTATGTAGAGACCAGAAGGCTGAAGGAACCTGAGCAGTACTGCTATCTGTATGTGCCAGGGGGCTGACCCTGTGCAGTGGCAGATCCACTGCCTTTTTCTAGTTCATTTCCTCAATTTAGTTCTTCACCAATCTTTGAAGAGAAAGGTAAATAGGGAGCCTTTGCGGAGCTGGTTTTTATGTCCCAGATGAAATACAACACTTCTTTATGTGGCTTTTTCACATCTTGTCTCTACGATTGTTTTACCCTAGAATCCATTGATTTATTATCACTTTTCATGCCAGAACCAGAAAGGATGCCAGCCCAATACTGTCATCAGCTGTACAGCTGGCTTTGTTTTCCTGAATCACTCATAGGAGGTTGTTCCATCCATCTCTAAATATTGCTGAGATGGTAGTGTCTGTCTCGTTTGTTCTCAGAAACCCCAGGAGGTTCCCTTACAAGGTAAGATAGGTGAAATGCCTGCAGGATCCCCCAAACTTCCAGTGTTTTTCTGCAATATTTTGACATTTCAGTTGTTGCAACAGAAATGTTTTGCTCTTTGTCACATCAGACAGCTTGCGTAAACAGGTTGGGATGCAGTAACACCCTCCATGGTAGAAAAGCCATGTGGCAGGGAGTAAAGGGACGTATGCCTCTGTGTTTGAGTTGGTGTCTCACACAGACCTGCTGAAGGCCTATTATTGTGAAGATTAGAAAATGGAGATTCATCTTTTCCACCTCATTGCAGGTCTTGCTATTTCCAGAGAGGGAAGAAGGGGTGTTTGGTCTCACGAAGAAATTCCAGCATGGATTACTGCATTCTGCCTGCCTACTGAAACCACAAAACTTTATGACCAGGGGGAGAAAATTTGCCAGTGCAGTCCCAAGAGACCCTGGACATGAGTGATATCTCTCATTACTAACATTTTTAACCCCTTCTGGTTTCTGGGACCTGTTTTGGTTGCAGTTTGGCACTCCCAGGGGATTTATTGTGAGTTCTGGCCAGGCCCCTGGTCCTTGCTCCTGTCTTCTTTTCTCTGCTTTATGCACATGACCGTTGTGAACGACACATTAACTCCTTGCTTGATGAAAGGGAAATTAGTCCACTGGATATTGTGACACCTCCCAATACTATGTGGGCAAATGGGGAGAAACAGCTGGCACTGGCAGAATATGGGACTAATGTTCTTTCTTTTTCCTGCTTAATTATCTTATTTAGTTTCACAGATGCCATTTGGCAGCCTCATTCTGTCCTTAGCTGGCCTTGTTTCAGTGGGTGGGCTTCTGACTGGTCTATAGTGTGTGCAGCTTGTAAACTATTTGGAGATCCTTCTCTGTGAAAGGCATTTTGTGATACAAGCCAGGGGTTTCCAAGCTGTGGCGTGCATATCACAAGCCACTTCGAAGTCACTTGTGCAGAGCGGTGGCTGCCATTACTGAATCTGTTACTTGCCACCACTGATGGTCATGGTATGCAGCAACCCCTGTACCGCTCCCCAGAAAAGAGCTCCTGAAAAAGAACAAAAATCCCACATCTGAATCTTTTTGTAAGCCATTGGTGTTTTCCCTAGATTACAGTTCCGTTAAACATAGTATGAAATGAAAAACACAGTGTAATCATTTGTTTCTTCAGTGCATCTCTCTAGGATCTGTGTTCTTTGCAACAGCTGAAAAAATTTGATTTTCTCCCAGTTTCATGTATTGGTTATAACGGTCAAAGTTCTGTTTTTCTTTTAAAGTAGCACAATCTACTGATTCATGGCAAATGCATGGATGGAGATGAGGTTAGTTTGGCTCATTTTTCCCCAGTGAGATTATAATTTGTTTCTCTAAGTCATGAGTTATTAATCTTCCTAAAAATTATTCCTTCTACTGTGCAAAAGGAAAAATAAAATGGAGCCGAAATATGCTGGATCATAGCAAAATTCATTGGAAATAATTTTCTTTTAAATAAGTTGCATATGTGTTCCCTGTTTAGTATTCACAATGTACGGCAGAGACGCTTTCAGAAATGAACTCATTTTAAAAAGAGATAGATTTACACACACTACAACGAAAGCAGTCACTGGCAGTATTGTATACCATATCAAATCAGTGACTGTTGTTACATATTTGAAGTTAATTTGACACTGAAGTAAACAAATCAAAGTGTGTTTATAGAATAATTAGACCATATTCTCAGTATTGTGGCTACGAAATTTTGTCACTGCTATTGAAGTACTCTGTGGTTTTATTTGGTTTGTTTACAGAATTCCCTAGCAACACAAAGAAAACTGTCAGAATTACATAAGTATAATTGTAATGGTAAAACCTGTCTTTGCATAATAGTCACAGACCAGCTATATAAATCATAACCAGTGGTGTTGTTTGGTTTCATATTTATGATTCTGGAAGCATAAGCAGATCTATTTGTGAGTTAATAAGAGTTTGAAAAAAACTTGCAAAAATTTATTTTAGCCAGCTGAAAATAACAGCAATAGGCTCAAACTTTTTGTCAATATTTGATGTATTTTTCTACAACATAGAAACACAATACTTTTATATAAATAACCATTAATACATGGACATACTACCACATACATTTTCTCACCTGGTGTTTTCCAGTCATGTTATTGTGTTTTTGCATCCTTCAAGAACAAGTGACTGTAAAGACAGACTAAACTGATAGCAATGTGAAGTTCTTTTTATATCCAACCTCTTCCTGCAAATGTACATATAACTGTGCTTGAACAAATTATAAAGAGTGTAGACTATCCCAAAGCTGAGAATATACCTTTTTTAGGTTTCTAAGTCCTAGAAGAGACCATCCGTTTTTTTCGTTCTTCTCTTTTATGGCTCATGATATCATTTGTCACTTTTGCTGCCTCTCTTGAATGCAAGGCAGCTGCTTTTGGTTAATTGAGCCTAATCCTGCAAAATGTATGGGTTAGTTCAGTTCAGCTTGGGAGTGCCTGGCTCTTCTCAGAAGCAGTTCTCAATTATAAAGCTTTCTTCTTCTTCTTATGCATGCACAATAAAATAACAATGTGTCCAAATCTGGATCTGGAAGTAGGTGTTCCTTACCTGTATGGAAAGAGCAGCTGTTAAGAGAAACAGAAGTAACAAAAAAGAGGCAGAAGAGTAAAGAATTAGAGGTGAAGTCCTAGCCTTTTTTAAATCAATTAGAAGTTTGCCACTAGCTTCAGTGGATTCACCCCCCCACCACAGAGTCTGCTCTGTGAATGGCTGCCTACCTTTACTGTATCCTTTGATCTCTTCAGGATTTATTTTAGTGAAAGGATGCTTGCAGTAGACATTTACTGATGGGAGTTATTCCCCTAAAACGACATCATTCTCCAGTAAATTACTTCAGAATCACATTCTTGAGTGCCTCAAGTGAAAAAAATGTTCAGATGTTGTTTTGTGTGCATGAGCAGGGAAGCTTTATTTGGAATACAAATTTACTACATGCGAGTTTTCCCTCTCTCTGTGCCTGCTTTCTGCGTATCTGTGATCCCTATGTCCCGAGAGTCTATTTTTTTCAACACTGGACTTTCTACTCCAGAAAGTGATGTGCCCAGCTGTTTGCTCAGGTTGCACGGCTTCATATGTTGACAGTCCATGGTGCAACCTGGTGTCAGCCTGGGACTGGACTTTCTGCAAGTAGCCAGAATCTTTCCCATTTCTTCATACAGTATCCTTCTCATGATGGGTCTGGACTCCAGGAGGCATCCCAGCACACAGCAGTGGACACGATGCCACTGTTTAATCATTACAGGTCTGATTCTCATTTACCCTAAAGCCCTTTCCCAATTGTAGTCAGATGAGGATCCAGGTATCCAGGTGGCTAGTTTTGTTTTAAAGTTTCTCCTGTCTGGATTCCTAGTGATGTAGCTTCTGGAGCCTAGCTTTGCTTCAGTTCCTCCTTTGCTAGGAGTTTTGGAAAGCACACGTCATGTAATCTTCTCCTAGAGGTGGCAAGTTTCTAGGGTTACAGAATGATAGATGAAGACAGTAATTAACAAGTGACTTAACTGTCTCTTAACCCTTTCCCTTCTTGGAGAAGAGATGCTATAAACAGAACTGGAATCTCCTGTGTTGTTTACTTTGTTTATCAAGATTATATTAAAAAATCAATATCTAATTTTTCTATTACACTTTAGCACTGCATCTTCCTAGCCCTTCAGAATCATATCCTATTGATTCTACCTTTAATGACTTTGAAATTTTCAGTGATTTGTTTGTGGAGAATACTGTGCCTGATATAGATTTCCCTGTGTTAGTTTAAACGCTGATAGTATACTTGGTGAATTAATGAAATAAAAATAGCTTTGTCAATAAGCAAAAGTGAAGCCACTTCCAACGTTTGTTCTGTAACCACTGCTTTCTGCAACTGCTGCCTACACAAAATTAGTTGGTGGGATTAAAGAATATATTCCTCTTTTATCCCATGTTTGAGTACTTGATCACAGAGGCATAGTTTAATCCAAACATCAATAGCGCCTCATCAATTCAGTCAGATGCAGCTGTCAAAGTGGACTTTTGGTTTGTTTAGAGCTTTGCGATTTATCCTTTTTTAAGGTCATAGAATATTTTCTTTGATTTTTGATGCTGAAATCTTTCTTAATCTTCTAAACTTGAGAAACATCTGTTAAGATTTAATGGGGTGACTTTTGTCTTAAAATTGGAGTTCGTCTTGCAAATCTTTGGTTTTGAAAAATGGGAGAAAAGTACAAACATATATTCCTTAACAGTTATAAGCCCTGCTTGGTCAGCAAGTGATTAAACTAGTTAAAATGGAGCAGCAGGCAGTGGAGTTGTATTTAAGCATTGTTTCTGTGGACTGTGATTTCAAATTTGTTTCACATTGGCATTAGCCATTTCCCTTTACCATAGCAGTTAGCTGAGGATCTGAGTGGCAGATTTATGAGAGCTTTCAAATAATGAGACAGAGTGATGTAACTGAGTGATGCAGAAGCAGAAAGAAATTTAACCCACATTCTTAAGCTTCGGAGGTTTGGAGCACTTTGGAAGAATGTAGTAGTTAATATGTTTGGAGGTAAATGGCATCTAAAAATACATGCCCCTAAAAACATACAGACAGCTGTCACGTCTACTGCCTGAATATATTAGTCATTATCCTCATTAACAGATGCAAAATCATCGCTGTTTTCATAATGTAAGCATTTCATATCAGGTAATTTGTAGTAATTTTTAATGGGGCTGGATTCTTCAGCTCCTGTGTGAGGTGGTGTTTTGAAGGAGGATTCAACTGAGAACTGCAGGATCAGGTCCAGACTTCTTCCCTGTGCCCTCTTTCACTTTCTTACCTACTACAGCCTAAGATCGTCTTTGCCAGGAATCTAGCCCACAGATGTTTTTTCAAAGAATAACATTGCCTCATCAGCTTTTTCTGTAGCTGATAGCCATGCATGTCTAATACGTTTGATGTGAGGTCTTGTCTTCTGTCTTCTTCACTTTCTTTTCAGTGTCAGTATTACCTGGATGAAAAACACAGGATGTGGCTTTCTGGATATAAACGCTCTTTTCTTTTTTTCAGCTTATAGAGAATAACATGTTGTTCTATAATTGCAGAGACAGCACTGGCACAACTTGTAAACCTCTGCAAAGTACTGCAGAGCTGCCATTCATAAGTACCAAGAGCTAAGTACAGCATGAAAAGCATGAGGGCCTGCCAAGTTTCTTGCCACTTCCTCCTACTTCTGACAAGGTTTTCAATTAGCAGCTTGTAGAGGCCCAGCCTGTGGTCCTAATTTCATGCAGTATGCATAACTTAATTCCCCAGAAGAGGATGGAACTGCAGAGGAAAGGAAAATACCCATAGGTTTGTAATGTTATACATTGGAAGAAAACAGTTTACCAACAGTGTGATTCTGGGAAGAGGAAAGAAAGGGAGGCACCCAGAAAAGGAAGAAACGGCTAGAGTGTTCTTGAAAGCAACAAAATCTCACTGAATCTTATTTTGTTAAAAAGCATAGGAGCCCAACAGTTTTTCTCCCTGCAGTCCTTGTGTAGTCCTTGTGTAAGTTTAACCTTAAACAGCAATACCTTGAGGAAGATAGATGCATGTTCTAAATTAAGCCCCATGTCTGCCTAAGTGCTCCACACAGCAGATATGCTAAATTAACACTGCTTTATTACATTTGGCAATGTTTCCCAGTGTCTCCCTTTAATGCAGTCACTGCAAACAGAAGAATCCTAGTCTATTGGGCCAAATCATTCATTGGCATAAGTCCTTGTACATTCCCGTCTCCAGGTAGTAACCAGTGCCTCATAGCAGAGGAGGTCAGGTGAAAGAAATTGCATAATATGAGTACCAAATACACCCCTTGAAAAGCGGTGCAAAAAAGTGGGGCTGCTATACTCTTCTTCAGATCTTGGTTTTAGTAATCCATGATGTCTCTGTGCATGGAGTACACCGCAGCAACGCATCAGCGATCTGATAAAAGCACAGGTAACATTAGGGAGGTCCCCAATGAACAGCGGAAGTCTTATGGCCAGGTTGGGAGGAAAAAAGCCCTCCTGACTCCCTGCGGTCATAAGAATGTCTTAAAAGAGATGTCCATCTGTGAGGTCTCATAAAAACTGAGTGAGGGAGCATGGTCATGGCATGCTGTCCTTTGGGAGCTGCTACTCAGCATGACTGGAGTGGGTTGTTTCCTGAAAGCCCAGGGTGGAACCACAAGTGGGTTCCTCTGTGTTACGCCAGGATGATCCTGGTCCTTTACTAGCCAGTGTACATAGAAGTACAAAGGCTTGTGAAAGATGCATTTACCTTTCCCTCCCTGTCTCTTTTCCTCTGCTAAGAGCTCCAGTGGGAACAGATAAGCTGATTTATGGCAAATGTATACACAGCTGCAGTAGAAGCCTTGAAGCAAAACTGGAATAACACAGCTACAGCACTGAAAGTGCCAAGAAAGATATGAGCTGTGTGGACAAGGAGTTACATCTGTGATGTGTAGGTGTGGCTGCTGCTGTGAAAATTGGCCTAATCCTCAGTGATGGAGCAACCAAAGCTAAGCCTTCACCCATTGCACTGGCATGAGACCCACTAGACAGCTTCACTCATGCTGAACCATCTGTATCACGGCATATATTCTGATTAAAAAAAAGCATCCCTGAGGGGAATGAGTAGGATTCCCACTGACTGATTTTAAGGAGCCAACCATAGCTTGTTTCCTTGCACCCTGTATAAATGTTGGAGCGGGAGAACGGATCCTCCACAGGGCAATTCAGAGCATCTTCCCTTGTCTCCTGCCTGAAGCTGGGCTCTGGAGGAGACTGCTTCACACAGGTAGTTCAGTGAGGCGCTGAGCATGTTTTCTGGGGTGTGGAAACTGGACTCGGCATACTGGTCTCTCTCTGCGTACCAGGGAAACATGCCCACTCCATTCACAGAGGGAGAGTTTTGGAGAGGTGCTGCTACAGGGAACAGTACGGCTTGGCGATAAGTTTGTCAGCGCTTTCCCTGTAGTCCTCTAGTAAAAGGACGAGATGTTGTGAATTTCATACATAAAAGGAAAAGTATCACATTTTCCCCAAATTCTTCAGGAAATTACTCTCATATACAACCCCAGAATTTGGCTGCGTTACAGAGACAGAGTGTCATTTGCATGCCATTACCAGGCTGTAAAAGTCTCATGGTGACTGCCTACTATACATTTGCAATCTTTAGGGATCCTATGAGGGTCACCCCTGAGGTCAGGTTTGTTTAGTCTGTTCCATAACGGTGTAAAGTGGACTTGAATGTGTACTCTGCTCAAATAATACACAATCTGATTGATACTTAAACATCAGTAAGTGTTGTATATATGTTGCAGTTTCTAATGGTCGGGGCAGAGGAGAACCATGTATTTGCTAACAAATTGTTTCTACAAACAACCTGATGTGGCTTTGAAAAGTGAGTCAAAATAGGGAATGAAATGCACCCTCAAAATTATGATAAGAAAAATCTTCTTTTTTTCTTTCCTTGAGAAAACTTTTTTTTTTTTTTTGGAAATCCCCTCTGAGCCCTCCCTGTATTTGGAATTCTTCCTCCTGTTTACTTTTAATTCACTCACCATCCATTCACTGATTGCCTTGCAGTTCAAAAGCCAGGTTCCTTACATTGCATTGTTCAAAGATGGCTTAATTAAAAATAGATCACGTCTTCTGTGTTGTGCTTAATAAGCATTGTGCTGATTGGCTTCATAGAGGCCTGGATGATATTTCAGCCTTTTGCAGATCTTTCAAAAGGAATAATAAAAAGAATGGGAGGGGAAAAAAGAATGTGAAGTCTTTTTCATCCTTAATATGTCATGATTTAGAAGGGAAGAATTATTACTCAACACAGGCTTAGGAGAATAAAGAGAGAGTAGAGAAAAGCTGATATATGAGTGACTTTGCTCTATCGCTTTGTTTTTAAAATACTGTAAGAGTATAATCTGTTGTGAAATCTAGCCTCACCATATTTTTCTAGTGCTTCTCTTTCAACAAAACTTTCATTATGAAAATATCAATAAAAAGTGACAAAATTAAACAGCTCAGCACAAAACTGGTTCAGGCAAAATGTTCTTATTGCCATTTTTATGGCTTCACCATAAAGTTATAACCAATTAGTTATTAAGTTTTCTCCTTCTTTAATTCTGTGTCATGCACACAGGCTCAGAAAGGTATTCCTTCTCTTTCATCCTTTGCTGATCTCTGGATCAATAATATGTCTGTGATGCAATTTTTCATTTGATTCCTTCTTCCATTAAGAAATTTAATTGTTTTGCTTTACTTAGTGAAGAAATTGTTACCAGAGAACAAATACAAGAGCATGATTCTTTAGAAGTAAATTGTAGTTCTGCATTAAACCTGGCTGCTGCCGAGGTAGGAATACAAGGGAAAAGAGAAGAAAGCGCAGAATATTTTCCCGTCCATTCCAGCAACTCACAGGGACTCTAAACTTCTCTGCTAACTCACTGTGATAGAGAAGCTCACAGTTACTAGCTCACAGATACCTGAGGACTGGGTTTGTCAACTCAGAAGCAGGGTCAGCACCCACCAACACATCTGGCTTTTTTTTTTTTTAAGCAGCAGTAGCGCAAAATTAGCTGTGTCGTAGTCTAGCAAAGCTGCCTGCTGTGCTTTTGGAAGTGCTATTTGCAGGTGCACCAGAAGTGATGCTTCCTCTACTGTCAGCAGTATGATGAGCACTGCCTGATAGGAGCCAGCTGAGTACCTTCCTTTATCCTACAAAAAGGAGCCCAATGCTCTGCTCTTAATGGGTTGCTCCTGGCCAGTCCCAGCTGGCCAGGGTCCACCCTGCAGGGGATAAAAATCCTCAGGAGGAACAGTAGCAGTCCTATTTCTGAAAGAAGGTTTCTGCCTTGTTGTGGAAGTATGTGCCTCTGATACAGGCTCACTTTGGTGTTGATAGACTAAGTGAACACTTTCTGAGATTGGTGCTTTGTGATGTGACTCTTCTCAATAATTAAGCTGCTTTCTGTAAAGGTAGCTCAGGTGTCTCTAGGCTGTGCATTGTCCTGCAGTGTAGACGTGTTCCCTGGGAGAGGCTCTAATGGATCAGAAGGTGAGCAGAATTACAGTGTAGGTCTGCTTTGAGAAAATCTAAGATAGTGTGATAGTTTTCTTGTCCCCCAGCACCCCCTTGTTTTCCTCTCCACCACCTAAAAATTTTGTCATCCAAACAGTCATGGGCCCCTTTCACCAGCTCTAGTTAGGTTTAGCTCTGGCTAGCACAGCCTCTGCTTGGGACTCTTGGTGTCTTTTTTGCCTTTCTGTCTGTTTCTGGACACAGCCCTTTGTAGCTTTTATTCCTCCTAGGATCTGGTTCAGAAGGAGAAGGTTGGATTTGACTCTGAGCTGGCAAATTCTGACTTTTCAGTAACTTTCAAAGCATTCCTGCAGAGAGAGATGACACAGGGAGTCCCCTTGCCAAAATGTAATCATGCAGAAAATGCAAAATTGAGATCACCATATAGATTATTTTATAATGTGGTCACATGAGAGCAGAGGGCAGAGAAGCCAGAAACTGAACAGTCAGTGCAACAAACTCGAGATTTTTGCAATTTGATTCACGCAAGGGAATTGTGTTAGCTTTTTGGCTGTGGTCTTGATGTTCTGTTTGGAAATGTATGATGTCATTGTACCGAGCAAATCACAGCAAAAGGCCGCTTGTATTTATGTTGGCTAAAGGTTTAACCAAGTGTACATGGCAGGCTTAATTTATTGCTACTTTAACTTTGTTTAGTCACTGAAGGGCTTTATTTATGCTGGTAAATTCAAATAGTGGCTAACAGTGACCACACAGCTAAAGAAATGGCAAGAGTCATTATCACTAAATCACTTTGTTGCTGAGTTCCCTTAATTAAGCAGGGGGGAAGAAAAAATTGAATCCCTGGGCATTCAATAGAGAATAGGGTGGTAAAAGAGAGTGATTAATTGAGATATCAGTTGCTTTCCTTAGAAAACTAGATTTCTATAACCTACTATGGCAAAGCAAGAATGAAAATAAAACTCAAGCGTCGTCTAAACTGCTGAATTAATTGAAGGCATATTAAAAAGTTTTATAGATTCTCTATAAAGTAAAATAAATAGCAAGAAAGTTACATTCTTTATGCAAACATTTTTCATTACAGTATGTGTTGGCCCCTTAGTGAGAGCTCGTTAACTTTTTAAAAATTACCTTTAATGGGCTACTCATTATCATCACCATCAAATGCTTCACTTGTCCAACATTCTAGCATTTAGAGCAGATTAAAGCCAAAATTACCCTCTAGATACAGGGCATATTCAACTACACAGGAAAAAAAAAAAATCAGTAAAGTCATGGCTTATAAACAGTGAAAATTAGGAATGTTGAAAGCAGCTTTTTTTAAAGCTCAGAAATGTGTCTCAATGTGGTAGCTGTGGTTTTGAGCAATAAAAAAAATGAAAAGGTTCCTCATTTTGAAGTCCCTCATTGAAAAGATATTTGGTTAAACATAATTGTGAAACAGGCACTCTGAAACCTGGTCTCCAGGGCTTGAACATATCCTTGTTTGGCTGTTGTTTAGCTAAGAGACTTGGACAAGTCACTTCTTCCTTTGCCTGAACTAAAACTTACAGGTAATGAGATCTCCTCTGTCAAGGACTGCAAACCTTTGCATGAAAGCTGCTTTAGGAGATAACTGTTTTGTTGTTACTCAACCTGCAAAAACTTTGTGGGATCTAAAAGCCGCTCTAAGCAGGAGCAGAAACAGCACCAGATCCAAATTTTTTAGCTTGTTTAAATTGGCTGAAGCTTCTCAATTTCAGTGGAAGTATACTAATTTGCACCAGCAGGGAAATTGGCATCCACCCTATTTTTTTTTTTCCAAGGGTGGTGTTTGGGAAGAGGAAACTCAAAAATGTTGATTAAGAATTACAGACATCCTGGCATGTTTTGATTTATTGGGGACTGCAGTGCTCAAACGTGCTGCTGTGATTAATAGCTGGGTTCATCAAGGTTGCTTTAACAAGGCAACCCCAAAAGCATTTCTATGATGGCAACTTTACTTACTCTTCTGAGGCGAAAACCAATATATAACCAAGGCTCAGTCTTCAGCTGGATGAACTCTACTGACTCTGAGGGAGCTGGCTGATTCGTGTCAGCCATGGTTTTGGACCTCACTTCACCTTTCCTTTCTCTGGGTTATCTGAACAAAACAGCAGTTTGCCGGTGTCACCAATATTCAAAGCTGCTCTTGGACTGTGGTACCAAGGAGGCTGAGACAATGACACCAGCCTTATGCAGATGAGACAAGGTTCTTTAATTTAAGCATGCTATGGTGCTTTGCTATATTCTTCCTGGCTATGGGGAGATGTGCCGAGAGTGCTTCCTCTGTCAGTAAAAAGATCCTGGAACTGTTAAAATCCTCCACCTCTTGCACCTTTTCATCTGTTTCCTCCAAGAATCTTAGTTAATTTTTCAAAGCTATTGAACTGTAAATTATGGTGCTGCAATGCACAGCCAGGCTCTTGAGTTGGGCTGGGATAAATTCTCCCTGGTGATGGGGTTTGGTTAGAGTCCTATATCAACAGTCCTTTGTTTAAAATAAAGGTGTTCTGAAATTGTCTTGTCTGCTCACAATGCTCTTTTTATCCCTTCAGCTGAGAAGATTCTCCAGATATTTCTCTTCTGGCACTGTATGTCTGATGCAGGAGGTATCTGAAGATGGGTGAAAAGCTGCAGACATCCTGGTGCAAAATAAAAGAAGCTTCAGAACATCTCAAATGATGGAGCTGAAGTGTTCCCCAGATATCCCTGAGATGGTGTGGTAAGGTTCATAAGCTGAGACTATTTAAAGCTTGCCCCAAAGAATATGACATATATGCCTGTGTTATTTCTTATACATTTAAGCCTGTAAGTTGTAGCATTGCATTGGCAGCTCCTCATGGCATCCAGATTCAGACACTCTAAAAAAATCAAATGAAAGCTTTTCAGTCGGGTGTACTGATGTGGTGCCTTCATCTCTAGAGAGAGTTGGCTTGCAGGAAAGCTAAAGGACGACCTAGACCTACTCTATGCGTACCTCTGTGGTGGTTACCAAAGCTGAGGCAAATACATTTCTTTGAATTAAAAAAAAAAAGAAAAAAAAATCATCCTTGTTTACTTGGTATGCAAGTCTGCCAAATTAATATCCTGCCATGAGTGTCAGAATGCCTCTTTGTGGTCCTGGTGGAGAACCTAAGGCTCCAAACTTGAGTAAAAAAAAAAATCAGGTGCTGAAGGTTATGCAGGACAGAGATCCTCCCTTTTATTATACCCTGTAGCAGTGTTATCACTGGGAACTTTGACTTCCACTGGGTCAGACTGGGTTGTACACAGCATGAGTCAGCCCAGCCTCCTACAGAAGAAAGGACACTTTTTTTTTTTAACAGTGGAAAAACAGTAGAGAATTTGGTGCATGGGCTGATTGATTTGTCTCAAACTTTCTGGGATGATCTGGTTTTCAGGCTGGTTCCCTTGCAAGAAGCATCTCTTTTTTGTTTTTTTTTTCCCTCCCCCAGTCAAGACAGTATAGATCTTCCTGTAACTAATAGCTTTTTCATAGCTTCTGATATGTACTATTTTAATGCTGAGATTAGTCTCTATAAATAATTCTTGTAGTTCCCTAGACTTTTTGAACAGTAAGCGGTATGATCCAAGTCCTAGCTGTGGCCTTAGGAGTGTAGTCTTTAAGGGTTTCCCACTGAACTGCCAGTTGTACAAACCAGTATGTCTTGGTGGGAATGCTCCTTAAAGAATACAGTCAGGATTCATGGGGAAAGTGCCTGATTTCCCAAATGGGGAAAGTGCAGGAAACTAGGGCAACAGCTGAGATGCGTTCCATCAGCTCAGACTATCTTAGGGCTTCTAGGCTTCTTGCTGGGGAACCAGTACAATGACTCCATCCAAATCAAGAAGCACCTACTGAAAAGCATATCTTGTTTTGGAGAGACTATGGAATCAATTTATCTGACTATTTTCAGGGCTTTTGTTGTTTTCTTGGATGCTTCTGACCTTATTTAGGTCCCCCACATACTGACTTGGGGAAAAAAAATGCTGTAGATTGCACATGTAGTTTCTTGGGTGGGTAGATCTACTTGAGACATTTATTTACCATTTCCTGAAATCCACTTCCTGAGCGAGTTGACTCAAGTCACTTTGCTTAGGAAATTTCTCTATGTTGCATTCTGTTAAGCTTCAGTGATGGCATAGGAAACCAAGGCTCCCATTTTTAAGCCTGAGTTTTAGGCCTGAAGTTATACATTGTGATTTCTCTTGCCTGACTTTGTCAAGACTTGTACTGCCGTATCTCTCAGGAATGCTGAGATGGTAAATACACTGATGATTTTGAGATTTTTAGGCTGAGATTCATCTTGCTTACTGTGGACGTTTCCAGTGGCTACAGCTGCACTTGTCACCTGTGGCCCTGCATATTCACTGAGAAGAAATAGATGCCATTGGAGAGTGATTTAAATGACCTATTTTGAATATCTACTTGAACCGAATCTAGGTCATTATTCCAATGACTCTACTGAGCAGACTTCCTAACAGGCCTAGCTCAGGTGGAAACAGACTTTCAGTGAGAAGGAACACACTGGAAGGAATACACTGACAGGAATACGCTGCTTGCAATTGCAGCCAGTGGCTTGAAATTATTCCTCTCTACCAGCCCATTCCCATCTATACTCTTCCATTCTTCCCCCCTTCCTAGTAATATACCACTCTTCAGGTCTCCCCATCAGTAATATCCAAATCCATCCCTGGTACTCACAGGCAAATGTGAGAGTTGTGATGTGACATTATTTTGTGAAATGGGGAGCACGAGATCAAACTCTCCACTGCCTGAGTGCTTTCTCAACCCCACCTGTGCCCCCAGGGATACCTTTTGAGTCCCTCAAGGAGAGGAGAAACACATGATCGAACCAATGATTAGCAAAAGCAATCATCAGCTACTAGCCCTAGCTGAACATTCTAGTAACTGAAATATGCAGGAATAACCCAGGAAAAAAAGTTTGCATTGGGTTGCTTTAGAGTGTTTTAGGATATGGTCCCTATTAATTAAGGACTTGCTCCTTCAATGTGCTGGGCAGAGGTGGATAGGAAATGTAAAACTATTTCCTGTTCCAGATTTAGGCAAGTCCCTCATGAAAGCTGAGGGATGGGGAAGAGGAGGGGGGAAGCACACAGGGTGACAAACAGATTCATGCTTTCTAAGACCAAAGAGCCTTGTATGGCAGCACTTCTCTTGAATAAGGAAAACTTAAGATCCCTGCTCTGAACACCTCCCTCCACCTTGGACTAAAAATTCACCCTGGAGAATAAAAATGTTCCTGGCTAAGACTTCATTGAAAGTGGCACACTTTGAAAAATTTGGATGTCAGTAAGCAAAAGTAAGCTTCCTGATAAAAAGCAAAAAAAACCCCAAGTCATCTGTTGCAGACAATTCAGGACCTGCTGCACTGCTGTGCACTACCAAGTCCCCGTGGCATCAGCAGCCACGGATGCCTTGTGACATCGAGCTCTGAAACTGAACAAGGAGATATAACTGTGCTTAGCACTTGGTAATACCATTAAATCAGATGCTAGTGGCTCAAGTGTTACAGTTCTGGGCTTTGGGGTGCTTTACAGCTTGAGAGGAAACTCTCATGACCAAATAAGATACACAGCAATTGAAATATGTAAGAGGCAAAATCACTTGGTTATTATATGATAGTGTGGGATTTCATAGGCAATACAGATAGACCCGGGAGACTCAGGCCTTTCACTGCCTTCCTCTGTGACTGTTCATTTTTTCGCTGAACAGTCACAAACCAGAAAATTAATTACAGAAGGTGGTTGGAACTGCTGGGGGGTTTGTCCATTGATATGTTGCTCTCTTATGAGGTCTTTGGAAGGGAAAATGAAATTTCCACATAGGGTTTTTTCCAGGCTTTTATATGAAGATCAAAAATTAAATTTTTGATCCAAATGGAAACATTTTTGATGTCTTTGAACCAAATCAAAATTCTGTTTCTAGTCAGTCTGATTTCTATGCCATGTCTGCCTGAGCAGCTGTACTGCCTGGATGCAGCTAAAAACTGTGCTCTTTCATGGGCTAGGCTTCGTGATGAGTTGGTGTCTCCTGCTGAATTGGCACAGTGCCTCATGGGAACAGTAAAACTGTGGCTTATGGTAAACAGCAGGGAAGGCAGTCCTTCCTAACTGGTTGCTGAAATCTTGACCAGGAATGGAGCTTACTGATCCATCTTGCAGTTTGTCCTCAGAGCAGCTACAAGGATGAAATACCCACTCCGTGGTACTGTCATGGTATCAGTGATACTGAAAATACCTCAGTGCGAGAATAGCTGTTCTGCTAGAGCATCTCTGCTCATGTGGGCACACCACAGCTAGTGTCAAACTGGCCCACTTGAATGGTGGCAGAGGAGAGCCAGAACAGCTAGGCCAGCCTTTCTCAGCAGCATTTTTGCAGGCCACATTGTTCCTCCTGGGCATTGTTTGGACTCCTGGGTTGAGCTGCTTTTAAAGTTGATACAGGTAGATCTACTGGGTCTGCAATAACTGTAGCGTAGAAATACACCAGAAACAGCTGAAGTTACCTTATTGCTACCGGAGGTTTGGCTGATGAAGGTCTGGTGATACCTTCTGGTTCTCCCACCCCTCTTTTGCACCCACTGTGCCTCCCATGTGCCAATGGTGGCAGCAGGTGTCATACCTGGGGTGCCCCAACATTGGTATGTGAGGGAAGCAGTGGTGCAGAGAGCGCTACCATTTATTGTTACCCTCTATTATTCTAGCTGCAAGTGCCAATAACATCAACAAGAGCAGCAAACAGAGCTCTGAAGCATTCTCCAGCCATTGTTTCCTTCCAGCCCACTACTTATTTGATAATATACAGGCCAGCTGGATAATGTTTGAAAAGCAGACAAACATGTAATTTTTATCATGCTAGTACATTCTCTTGCTGCTGCATCTTTGCTGCACTTGGAAATGAAGACAGTGTAATTACCTAACAATTATCTTGTCAGCTTGTAGCAGAATGCGAAATTCGGATTGAGGTAGGGAATGAGAGTGCATTTAAACACTGGGCTCTTGTGATATGGCATTTATTTATTTTCCATGCTAATTTTGGGGCTAGGTAATGAGGTAGATGTATGTGGTTATGCTAAATGGCCCAGAGTGGCTGTCCAGAACACAGGAGACTAGTTGGCCAAGTAAAACCTCCATGTACCTAGGCATGCTGCAGCAGTGGGGACAGACTTCCTGCACTGCATTACTGTATTTCTGTGGTGCCCAGGAATGGAGTTGCCACTGCAAGCATTTTCAGGTAGTTTGACAGCCATGGGAGGCGGGTGGGAGCATGGTTTTGTCTGGAGGAAGAGGCAGTCTCTTTTCCATGGGGCCACTGATGCAACATGCCTCTAAGTATATGCTCAGACTGTCCAGCCATCTTCTCTGTCAGTCCTGGTTATGTTTTAACACAAACAGTAGACAGTAGTACACGAAGAATGGTTCCCATTCTTCAGCACTTCATTTTTGGTTCTTCTACTTGCTTGTGTAAATGTCTGCTGGAGGCTCCCTTAAACAGGGGGATGCCAGTTGAGATAAATTATGATTATCTGCCATTGTAGACAGCCATGTTAAACTGATATGTACATATTTGGAGAGGAAACAGTGCTTACAGGGTTTAAATCTCAGCAATATGAGGCATCATTCCTCTCTGATTCAGAATATGGTTTTGGGCAAACCTTTGGCTGGTGCTGTACGGGGTAGATGTTCTCCTCCTGTCTGTCAGGAAATACTTGGCCCTTTCCTGGTAGAGAAGGCTCTGGAAGTGTGACAGTTCTAAGCTCACACTGAAACGGTACTTTCCAAATTCCAGCTGTTCTGCGCTGGCAAGACATACCCACAGAGCAGGCTTATTTTTCACTCTGATCAGTTTACAGCTTTTTCCCTCCTGACTTGCATAGCTTGAGAGACATCTTAGCAAGTACACCAGTCAACACAGAGAGGAACATGAGAAGTGACTTTCAGCTGACAGACTCTGATGGGCCCTAATCTGGTATCAATACACTTGAAGAGTTTTCAAAACAAATGCTGTTTCTGTCAATGCAACTCTGTTAACACTTTGGCATTTCAAGGCCTAAGCCTCCTGCCTTTAGTAGGTAGTGTGGGATTTTAGAGATTAGAAAGCATCATATTATGGGTTGCTAAGTGGTTTGCATTTCAGTCAGCTGCAAGTTAAGATATCTTGGCAGAAACATGCAGGAAATGGGCCAGGCTCCTAAATACAGTCCAGGCTGCCTGTTGCAAAGGAGTTGTTGTTCTGGTACAGGCAGTCACGTTGCACTGCTGAATGCTTTGCATGGCTAGAATGGTATAAGAGTAGTCCAGGAGGTACTGAGATATGCTTGACAATCTAAGTCCTTTGGTGTTTTTCATGCAGTGTGGTGAATACTGCACTGAACCAACGTTTTTTTGCACTGTTGCTTAGGGATGAAACATTATTCTTTAGCATTGTGCATGGTGTTGAGGCCTTATGGCTTGACCTTTTATATTGCTGTGAATACTGTGAACATTTACAAGGCTTTCTGAATAATTGCTAAGAAAGGAGACAGTGAAGGATGTTAAGTGCAATTTTCACTGACTGAAAAAAATCGCTTAGTTGTGCCTTGAGAACAGGAATGATATGTTGCCCTTCATCCAATCCATGCCAGGGCAGGAAGACTGGGGTTCAAAAGGGAGTGGAAGAAACCCAATGAAAAGCAGATAGCAGCAGCGAACTGTTATGCACACAACCCCACCCTCCTGCACTGCCCATTGCCTCACCAGCTCATAGCAGAAGGGAATTAGTAACTATGAATAGCTGTGGGAGCTTTCAGGCAGTGGGTTGCCTGCAGGCCACAGTCCCTCAAGGGTGTCCCTGCTCTGGTGTGGGTCACCCATGGGCCACAGTCCCTCAGGGACACCCCTCAGGCATGGAGTGCCTCCTTTCATGAGCAGGTCTCCCCTGTACACCATCACTGCCATCTCTCCCTCCACGTGTCTCCTATCATCTCCCCATGTGTCTCTTCCCTTGTGCCTGCTGCTTTTTCTTAAACATCTCTGTGATGGGGCACTGTGGGCTCCTTTGAGGGCCTGACATTTTGGGATGCCACGGGCTTTTATGTCAGCTTCAGAGCCAGCTACCATCTGCACAGGGCAGTTCATGGCTGCCTCCCACACTGGCCCTGCTGCAGCCCCTGCATGCTGAAGCCTGCCACATGTGTCCAGTGCAGCACTTGAGATCATCAGGTGCTCATGCATGTACGACTTGAGTGTTCATGCATGAGTAAATTGGGTGCTCGTCTCAAGTGAACCATGCGATCATGCATGAAATGGTCAGGTTCTCATGCATGAATTCTCATGCATGATCATGTGTGACCTGATTGTGCAGTCATGCATGAGCTAATGGGGCATCTTGAACTAATTGGATGCCTATGTGTGAGCTAACTGGGTGCTCAAGCGTGAATTAATTGTGCCTCCATGCAGGGATTAATTGGATAATCAAGTGTAAGTTCGCAGGACAGTCATGCATGAACTAACTGGGCACTCATGCACGAACTACTTGGGCAGTCTGGCATAAATTAATTTGGCACTTGGATGTGAATTAATTGTGCGCCCACGTTTGAATTCATTGGGCACTCAAGGATGAACTGATTGGACCCTCATGCATGAACTGATAGGCTGCTCAGGTGTGAATTATTTGTATGTCCATTCATAAACTAATTGGGCACTCATGCACATATTTTTTGGGTGCTCATGCATGAACTTATTGAACATTCAAGCGTGAACTAGTTGGGCATCCCTGTGTGACTTTATTGGACACTCATGCATGAATGCAGTAAGCCCTGCAATTTATGCCCTGAGGGGCATAATAATACATATGCATTCAGGTAGTTAGAATATTAACCCCTACAGTCTGATCAATGGGGATGAGGATTGAAGTTTGTGAGGACTACGTGTAGTCAGACTGTGATAAGGCTGACCCCAGTAATCTAGTCCACAAGTGCAAGGGGTGGAGCTTGTAATAGATAAAAGTTCAGACTGTGGTGATGATGATAACGCCTGTAATCTGGCTCCCTGGGGGCAGGGGTAGAATCTTAGTAAGTGCATGTGCACTTTGTTATTAACCCCATACAGTCTGGTCTACCAGGACAAAGGGTAGAGTTTGCGATGGGTAAGATGTTCTGACTGTGTAGACATGGTGCTTAGGGAGATGGTTTAGTGGTGGACTTGGTAGTGTTAGGTTAATGGTTGGACTCGATGGTCTTAAGGGTCTTTTCCATATTAAATGATTCTATGATTCTCTGATGTTAGCCACTGTAATGTGGTTTGTGGGGCAAGGAACGAAATTTTAGAGAGCATGTGTACGTATTGCTATGGTGTTAATCCCTACTGCCTGTTCTGCAGGGAGGAAGCATGAAGTTTATAACTGCTGTATATTAGGATTGTGAAAATGTTGAAAGTAGAGTTTGTAAAGTATTTATGTTGAAACAGCTCTTAAATATGTGTTTTGCGGAGGTAAGGGGTGGAAGGTATTGAGATTAAATTGCAGGGTTTACTACATTCATGCATGGGTACCTAATTAGCTCATGCATGAGTGCCAATTTAGTCCATGCATGGGGTGGGTGCCCAATTAGCTCATGCATGATCACCCTATTAGTTCATGCCTGATCACCCAATTACTTCATGCATGGGTGCCCAATTAGTGCACACTTTATAGCTCAAATAGTTCACGCATGAGCACCCAATTAGTTCATGCTTGAGAGCCCAATCAATTAACGCTTGAGAGTCCAATTAGTTGTGGGTGAGCACCCAATTTACTTGTGCATGAATGCTCAATTAGTACATGCATGAGTACTCAATGAGTTCACCCCCCAAGTGTGCCATGAGTTTGCATGAGTGCCACACTGGACAAACATGGCAGGGTTTGGCATCCAGAGGCTGCAGTGTTGCCTGTGTGGGAGGCGGCCATGAACTGCCCTGTGCAGGTAGCAGCTGGCTCTGAAGTTGATATGGTTTCCCAAAATGCCAGGGCCCCAGAGGAACCCGCAGTGCCCCAGCACAGACAGCATGGGGAGATGCTGGAGGAGACATGCAGGAAGATGGCAGAGAAGACATGCATGGAAGAGGATGCTCCATGCCCAAGGGATGCATGCCTGAATCACTGCAGCCTATGGACAACCCACACCAGGGCAGGGACACTGAATGACTGTGGCCATGGGTGACCTATGCCAGCACAGTGACACTGGGAAGCCAGGGGCAATGGAGGAGACCTAGTGAGACACATTGAAGCAGCAGCAGACAGAAGAAACTGTTGTGTAAACAACCCCAACCTCCTGCATTGCCCATCGGTTCACTGAAACAGTTAGGATGGACCAAGTGTGACCTGTGGTGCAAGCAAGAGAAGCTGAGATTAGGAATGTGTAGTTGGCTTAAGTAGAGCCTAGGAAAGGGGGAGAAAAGATGCTTTCTTAAGTGTTTAATGGCTTATGTTTTCTTATTTCTCAATACCTGAACCAGTATTTAGAAGTTTGAGTTAACTGGCAATAACTTAAGTAAAATTTCCCCCAGTGGAGGCTGTTTGCACACTACAGTAAACGGTGGAGAATGCAGGCAGCCCACAGGTCTGGCATTGCCTGGGACAGGAATAATTTGAGTGACTTTGAGGCTCAGGAAAGAGTATTGATTCTGGTATTGGGAATTTGGGGTGTTGTGGTGGGTCCATCATGTCCGGAGAGGGGGTGGGTGCGGACAGCGTGTAAGCAGGTGGGAAGGGGAGAGTTTGAGGCTACCGGAGCAAGGTCCTGAGGGATGGGAAGGTGACTGGGAAGAGATGGCATGGGTTCTGCTTCAAGCCCCAGCTCCAGTGGCCTGCAGCCTGGGCTGTCTTCATGCCAGGGATCCCAGAGCACCTTCCATGGAGGGTCAATGTGGCTGGGAATGTCCAGGAGAGCTGCATGCTGCTATGCTGTGGGGTGCAGAGGGGCTAATTGTGTCCTCCAAGCAGATCTCCACAGAGCCTCAGAGCACTTGACAGAGCTGGGAAGTCGAGCTGAGGCTCTCCATTTTAGAGTAAGGGCCTGCTAAAGGAAGTGTTAACAAGTGCTCATCGCAAAAGGGAGGCTCTTGGTCAGAACGAGCAGCTTGTATTGCTGCACTGGTCAAAGTGTGCACGATACAGTACTTATCCCTACTGCCTGGCCCACAGGAGTAAGAGTGGAGTTTATAACTGGTGTATATTGATTGTGATGATGTTGAAAGTAGAGTTTATAATGGATTGATGTTGAAACAGTTCTTACGTGTTTTTCACAGAGGCGAAGGGTAGAATGTATTGGGCATAAATTGCAGGGTTACTGCATTCACACGTCAGCGCCCAACTTGTTTGTGCATGAGTGCCCAATCAGTTCATGCTTGAGCAGACGATTAGCTCACGCTTGCACACCCAGTTGATTCGTGCATGGGTGCCCAGGCGATTCCTGCATGAGAACGCAATTGCTTCACGCTTGCATGCCCAATTAATTTATGCATGAGTGCCCAATTGAGTTATGCATGAGTGCTCAATTAATTTGATAAGAGTTCAGAGAAGTGCCACTGCTAGGAACCCCAAAACTGAAGCCAGATGCAAATTAAAGCCACACCCTTTAAAGGCCCTCTGGACAAATTAATCTAGCTGAAAAACAGTCCTTTGGTTCAGATTGAAAAGAAATGAAAACCAGCTCTCATTCTACACCTGGGTATAATTAGTACAACTTTAACTTGGATCCTTTTTTAGAACCCAGAAAGCAGCTGTGTGGGACATTGAGTTTCTCCACTCAGAGTTCTAGCTAATCCAGCCTTTCTGTTGCCATATGGGGTTTTTGTTTTGTTTTGTGCGCTACTCATTAAAATGTAATTTCCCACCATATAGCTTCCTCAGCCAGCATGAAATGCCTATACCTAAAGCCCATGGAAACAAAGGTATTTTAAAAGAAAGAGCAAAGTTAAACCAGCAGAAAAATTCAAGTATACAGGGCAGTTCCCAGCCTGTTTCAGTAGGAAGCAGCAGTGCTATATTCTTACCTCCAATGGGTGCTGTAAAAGACTGTGCATTAGCAATGCCCGGGCATGGTCTTCAGAAAACGGAATTAGTTTTGTTAGTGAAGACCTGGAGGAAGAGAATACAAAAATCTTTTGTATTATTACTTAGGCTGCATTTTCCTTTTGCTTCTCATCTTTTATGACTTTCATGATGATGGTAGGTCCACCATCTAATTTCCATTTCTTGGAGGTGGTCTCCAGTCTCCCAGCATGGGGTCTTCTCTGCTAGCCGGTATAGTTCCTCAGCTAATGTCAGAGCAGTGCAATTGTCTTTGGAGGTCAAAGTAGCAGCTGATAGTAGTGCTGTCCCCTTGGCCAGCAGATGTTTACTTGGGGAGTCAGGAGGCACTCAAGAGGGTGTTTTTTCTGTTTTTAGACTCAACCTGTTGATGCTTCTAAATTGACCTTTCTTATCTCTGTAGTGTCCTGGAAGTTTTAACTAATGTCTGCAGGCTTCTTGTAGCAGGAACATGAAATAGTGAGTGTTTCACTAGCTCACACCACCTTTAGAATCTGTCCTTCCTTAGAAATGGGCAAAACCTTGTTGTGTCATGTATGGCCACACTGTAGCTTGTCACTCCAAAAGCTGCCAGTCTGGGAAGGAAACCAAGCAGCTATCTTTATAGCTTGACTGGAAAATGAATAGGAGACCATAAGCTTGTCCATCTGCCACTTTTTTACTTGCTCTCAACTATATAATACCTGATGCATGCAGAGAGGTATATATTTGGGCTGCATAATTCAGTGGCATTGTTACTGATTTTGAGCTATTCTTATTTAAAGTGGAAATCACTCTCTGTTCCATTGTGGTACCTGCTTTAGTAAAACAAAATCCAGCATGTGGCTCACTTGTCACTGGTTTCAACATTTGGATTGTGTCAGTTTTTTTTTTTTCTCCAGCCACAGAGAAACTGTGATTTTTATGGTAGGCTAAGGGTAAAAAAAAGGCAGAAATATCGGACACGCTTGGGCATCTCCTGATGGGATTTAATATTCTAGTTTCTCCACCTCAAAATGAAAGAATGACAAGTTAGAGCTGTTTGGGCTTGAAGATGCGGAGAGTAAATCTCCCTTGGGGCCTGAGTTGTGCTGTTCCTATTTAGCTTGAACAGTACTTTACTCTCTGGGTGGTGTCCCTGATTTAGAGCATACTTAGCAGGTGCAACCCGACTGGAATGAGGCAACATAACAATAAGCCATGTAAGAGTAGAGAAGAGTAAGTGTTTTAAAAAGCAGGCACAAGATGGGTTACTGCACACAGAGCAAAGTAGAGGCATTTGCACACTCTGCAACTCTTTTGGAAAGTGTTTCTGGTATCGCTTCTATTTCATTTTAAGCTGTAAGCAAAGGGATATATTTGTGCACTTGTGCTCCTTCCCAAGTGGAAGGTCCTCACTTAAGTTATCTAAGGTCTCTTGTGAACCATTTACTTACAACATGACCTAATTGTACTTCTGGTGATGCAAGCTTAGGGACAGTGTTGGATTTCATGCTGTGCAGCATTGTGCATGGTAGCAGCTCAGAGAACAGGGAGGAAAAGCTCTTACTCTTCTTCAGGGACATGAGGACTCTGTGCACTGTTCATGCTGCATCTGGCAGCTAGCCAAGAAGCTGCATGAGCACCATCTTCCCAGCAGCCAGCCAGAGTTGCACTGCCCTCTTGGGCATTGAGTTAGTGCCAATGTAACTACACTGAAGGAAAAGATATTAACTAAGGATGAAGGACTCAAAAAGCCGCCTTTTGATCTTGGGCTGATGTGCCTTTGCTGCCTAGTATTAATGTTGCAGTGTAGCAACTGGATGGGAAAAGGCTGTGCTGCTCACACACTGAACTGTGAGGTCTTAGGAGAGAGTGTGGGAAGAAAGACCAAAGAGGGAAAAGTCTATTATAATTTCAGCTAGTAAAAATTTTATTGCACCTTTTACACATTCCAGGGGATGCAAGGCATTTTAAATTGGGCTGTGTAAACTGCTGCAGCCTGAAGACAAAGAGTCCAGCTATGGTGTGATGTTTGGATATACTTTTCCATGAAGGATGAAAGAACAAAGTGATGTTCAATTTGGGTCCATAGTTAGTTCTCTCCCCTCCTCCCCGCCCCCAAGTTGAACAAGGATGGAGAATGTGTAGGTCTTAGAAGTCCTCCCTCTCTGCCTTTTGCTCTAGCTCTTCTCCCTGCAGGGACTTAGGATGTAGATAAGCTGGCTTCTGAACACTAAAGAAAATAAAAAAATTTCAAACCGTGGTCACAGAGAAGAGACGGAGTTTCAGAGGGTTGAGAACTTACTTTCCTCTGCTGACAGGTGGCCTTTGAACCTTGCTGTAACAGGCACTGGTTTTGCCTTCAGCAATTTTTCTTTTCTTCTACCTCAGTCTTGCTAGAGTTTACAATGAGTAGTAATGGAGCGGACAACCTGGCCTATCAAACCCTCTTTTCTCCCTCATGCTCTTTCCTGTGAGTAGCAGTAAAAGACGACTGATATGGGGTCTGAGGAATCAGAGCTGTCAGGCCTGGGGCACGGCTTCCTTCTAGGAGTTTAGCTGGCTAGGTTAGAGAGTTTAGCTAGCAGAATCCAAGGTCAGCTCCTTCAGTAAGAGAGCTGTTGTGAAGAAAGCTAGAAGTGATGGCCTGCCCCTCCTTTCCTTTGGGAACTGCTTTTAAGCTGGGGCTTTACTGCTGGCACCTACCCATGCTTCATTGCAGCCTTGCAGCAGCTGTATCTGCGATGGTCTTGTACTGCCACAACTCTGACCCTGACTTGGACCTGCTGACTGGGCTTCCGGGCTTGACATCAGACCTGCCCCATCACTGCAGAGTTGTTGGGTGTTCACTGGACTGTGTCTGACCCAGATCACTGCTTCCTGCCCTGATCCAGACCTGGACCTGCTGATTTCCATCCCAACTCCATGTTGGTAAGCTCAGTGCTTGTGCCTGCTTTATTACCCCATTCCGATCCTGGCTTCCTGTCGCTTGCAGAACAGCCAGCCCTCACTGCTCCCTCACAGTTACCGAAGGTGGGGGCCAGTGGTAAAGCCTCAGCTTAAAAGCAGTTCCCAAGGGAAATGAGGGGCAGGTCCTTGCTTCTGGCTTTCTTCACAACAGCTCTTATCAGTGACGGAGCTGACCTTGGACTCAGTCAGCTAAACTCTTTAGCTTAGCCAACTGAATCCTAGAAGGGGGATGTACTCTGGGCCCCAAGAAGAGTATCATACCTGGTGGAGCACCAGTGCTCCCCCCTGTCTTCTCCCAGCGCATTCTGGCTGGCTGGCTCTGATCCACTTGCAAGTCTGCATGCTCAATATTCCTCCTCCTGCTCCCTCAGTCTTTCACAGCTGCATGTCCCTTTCTCCATGTCCAGCATTGTATACAGCTCTTCTTGTTATTAGGATTTTTGTGGTCCTGGAGCCCCTCTTGCTCCTGTTTCAGTCCTTATTGAAAAGTTTAACAACCAATAATAACATACTTTTAACTTTAATAACCCAGAGTTGTCATGTGCTGCCAGAGAGATCCTACTGAATTCCAACTCCTCGAGCCTGTAAAATGCCCCCCAGCCTGTGCCCCACTTGTGTGAGGGCTGGGGAAATTTTGTGAGAATTTTTCCCTGCTGAAGTGGAAGGTGCTGTCTCCTGAATCTCCCCAAGGCATGAAGTACCATCTCTTGCAGGAGGTTTGTGGCCAGAACATTTGTGTTCTGCTTCATTGCTGAAGCTGTACTGAAGACAGTGTTTGCTTTGGTCACTGGTTTTGGGGAGTGGAGAGGAGAGACAGATAGCTACCAGCTTTTTGATGTGATCTATGACTGGACCAGGTGCAGCAGTGTCTGGGGATGGGGAGTTCCTATGGCAAGTAAGGAGACCATCTCGGCCTGTTTTTTATTTGGTGTTGCAAACCTGACACTATTCTCTGAGACCTCCCATCAGCCTCGCAAAATATGACTGTCCTCCTTAGTTTTTAGTGGATACTCCATCAAATGTGGGTTTTGCATGTTGATAGAATTACTTGGTTCCAGTATCAATGGTATCTCATTTCTCCTTTCTTGCTTTGTTGATGTACTTACCTGACAGCTCAAACTTTTGATCTTTTGTGGGGAAGAGTGCAAATCCAAACTGGTGGAGGAGTAAGTCCAAACAGTATATGTGAGAAAAGTAGATTTATTCTCACTTTTGTTGATGGGACATCTACCGCACATACGAAGAGGATGCTTTCACCTCTCATCTTTCTCCCTTTCCACCACATCTCCCTCATGTTGCTCCTACTCTACGTTATGTTCCTAAGTACCTCGTTGTTCTTCATTGTAACACTTGTTTTATCATATCCTAATGTACCTACTGATGTTCTGCAAGACAAAGAGATGACATTTTTCTTCTGAGACTTTGCTGTTTGCATTTTTAGGTATTCAGGACTGGGGGAAATGGAATTTGTGAGCCCTGTAGTTAAGGCACAGTTTGAGATAACTCTCAAAATGCAAAAGGATTGTTGAATTAGTACCAATGTTTTCTGGGGGAGGAAGAGGGACTAATTTAGAAGGGGATCAGCCCACTGAAAAGATTGGTGATGAAACATGGAGTATTTGGAAATGGAGGGGTGAGGTCAGGGACATGGTGGTAAGGATGAATGTGGGGAGTGAGTCTGTCAGGTAGACATAGTTAAACTAGCCTTAAATGAATTAGTGACAGCAGGGGTAAATTAGTCTGCACTGAGCTCCACACCACCTCATCTACAGCAGCACCTGAGCTGGTGAGTTTTATAGCTAACTCAGGTGCCTCTGCACTACAGACATACCCTGAGGTAAAGAGAATATAAAGAGGTTTGTAAGGCAAGGGACAGAGAGAGCAGCCAATCTGCAGAGGGCAGAGGAGCTAGGATCAAAACTGCTGCCGGTTCTTTGAAAGTCATGAAAAGCCAGAGCCTTAGTTTGCTCACACAGGCACAACTCCTCTGGGCTTCAGGGAGAAATGTGTCTGAGACGCTCTCAAAGTATGTGTGCAGAGCCAGCCTTGTTGTGCTAAAAAACAAGTTCTGATTAACTGTGCACGTGGCAGGAATTTTGCATTGCCACTAAAGCAATAAAAAGTCCTGCAAGGTTTCCATGACATTAAATTTAGTTCATTTGAGATAATCCATGTAGGGCTTAAATAATACATGAGACTTATGCCGTCAAAGATATGCAGTGTATCTCAGCCTTAGTGAAAAGAAGTCTGCCTTGTTGACACCAACCAGCCAAACCAGGAGACAGGACAGAACTAGTTTTTCATCGAAGTATTGCTGCCTGTTTCTTCTCCTGGCTTTCATCTCTCTCTCCCTCTCTTTCCCGCCTCCCCTTTTTTTTGTTGATTGGTGTCACCTCACATGCTTAGGATGTCTGCCTGTCTGCTCAGAGTGTGAACACATTCCTCAGAATGCTGATTTGCTCATTTCACACCAGTGTCAAAATGACTTATTAAATTCGGCACCTCCTGATACTCAGTGCCTGATGTGTTGCTATCCAAACATTAAATGACAATAAGCATATGCAGCCGCTGGGCCTAGCAAACTCATTTAGTTTGATAAAAATGTCATGGCAATATGCTTTAAATCACTGTCCTTTTCATCATTGTTAATTGCTAGCTGTAGACCTCTTTCCTGTGCTTAGTGCAAATGTTAGGATGCTGCTCCTTCTAGCCTGATTAAGCATTTTTTCTAACTGTAGAAATCTTTTTCAGTGGCAGTGTTATTTCATCAAGAGATGGATTTTGCTCTTAATTAGCCAACATGCCACCAGGGATACTTCAGAGTCATGGGTGTGAAAAAGCCTCCAGCAGAAGATCATTCTCTGGGATTAAAAAAAATAATATATCAGTGACTTGGGAATAATTGGCAGCTTCGGTGACGGTAAGTTGGCTCTAGCAGTGACAATATGTTCTGGTGTAATATCAGTACCTGCTTCTGTCTGATTTCCAGTTGGCTCACTTCAGACTCAACAAGAGCAGTTCTGTATATAACAATGTACAACGTACAATGGTGGGGATGGGGAACCATTCCCCACCTTTTCTGCTGTCACTGGTGAGCTGCATAGCTTTCACATGGCATTGTAACCTCAGGTTTTGCATTCTCTTCAGCAGAAATGCACATTCTTAGGCCATATTTACTCATCAATAGAAAGTTTACAAAAATAAATAAATCCTCATGCATTTAAATCAATAGCAAAAATCTCTGGCAGGTGGGATCCTGCTCCTGCCTTAAGTAGTTGGGAAGAATCCACATGTCATATATGCTGTTCTCCCCTGAGGCAGGATCAGCTCTGCTGGTGCTGCTCTGGAGAAAGCAGTGTCCTTGAAGGCCACCACTGGTGGAGCCTCTGCTGTTCCAGGCTGCAGCAATCTGTTCCCAAGCTTCGGTTTCCTAACCATCAGAAGGCTTCAGGTTCTCTGCCCTTACTGTCTTTCCCTGGATCTTTTCTGCGGCAAGCTAAGCATATAACTTCTTGACCTATTTGCCACAGAGGAGGAGGACAGAGTAGCCCCTTCCTGTTGGCAACAGCCTTGTTTGCATTGGCAGATTATTATCCCATCCCCTTCAGTCTGCTCTTCAGACTTGCCTGTCCACAGGTTTTTCTGCCTTTTCTTAAAGCTTCTTTTTTGTAGATGCTGAGCTCAAACCTGAATGTATCTGTTCATTTCTTGTTACTAGTCATATACTTAATCTGGACTTTTGCTTTACTTTTGTCTTTAAGATATAGATGGTTGTGTGGTCAGAAAGGTTTGACCTACTGAATCCCTGTCGATATTTTGCATGCCTAAAGTGCCTAAAGCTGGACTAATTTTCATTGCATGAAAGGGATTTCTGCCCAAAATAAGAGAAAAAGGTCTTAAAAAGAAAAAAGTTCATTGATTCCTCCTGTTCCTAGGGAGTATACGGTTATTTGTTGGGATACATGTGCTGTGAGAATAGAATTTCAGGAAACTCTGTAAAGATACCTGTTTCACACTCCTGGGATGACTTTAAAATAAACTGTTTCAGAGCTCAACCAGAAGTAGTATCTGAGAGAATGATTCAGCCTAGTGGAATTAAAAAAATCTGTCTTGTGTAGAAATAAGAATTTTATTAATGAAATATTTTTGTGTGATGTAATCAGTTTTAAAAAGGAGGCAATTTATGTGTATGAGGAAGCCCATCCTGCTTAAGGTGTGAAAGTATGAGAGTCTATAGGTCACATTGTGCTGCTACCTGAGACTATTGAAGCATTTATGGACTCAACCTAAATTCCGTGAAGAAATCTAACCCAGTTTCATTTGGTAAATGTGTACTTGATCTAAAACTTGCTGAAATCAATGGCAAGTCTTGGGATAGGATTCTAATTGTCAAGAAGAACTTACAATTACTTAGCACATCTTCTAGAGAGAGAGAGATACTATTTCAGCAGTTAAAGACGTTCTTTTCCAAATGGAATGAACTCTAACACATCCTTCACACTGCGAGCCTGTCAAGTTGTAGTAGAGAGATATGCGATCAGGCATTCAGAGGTGCTTGTCTTGTAACAGCAGAGCAGAGGCTGTTGTACCAGTGACAAATGAAACAAAAAGATGGTTGGACTTTGCAGGGGCTATCTTCTGCAGATAAAAGGCCAGTGACCTTTTCACATCAAGCCAGGAGAGAAGGGTCTGCTTAAGGGTGGTATGCAAAAGTGTTGGCAAGAGGGCTGGTTCATTAAGGCTGAGCTTCTTTCTCTCACGTTAGGGAAGTAATTTCAGATGTGTCTATCACATTGCTGTATCCTCACAGGGATGGTGGATTATTCTTTAAAAGCAGAAACACAAGGAAAAGCATTCTGAAATGTTGAAGTGATACCTTTCGTTTAGGGAAAGTTAGAGTATTTTTCTTGTGAGCTCTTGAGTCTTTTGAAAAAGTGTTTTCATTTCATGATTAGCTCCCCATAAGAAGGGGTTAATCAAAAAATGAAATGGAATAGTTTCGGTGGACTATAAAATCTTGTACTGAGCAGAAATACTGGAAGCTATATTTTGATCTTTGTTTTCCTTTGGTTAGCTGAAATCCAAAGAATTAAAAAAAGTATTGTCATTTTCCTCCTCATCCTCAGTTCAGTCGGAAGAGAAAAGACCTTGTTACATCATTGCTAGTAGGAACCCAGTTTTTGATAAACTACTTTTTTTTGTGTGGTACCCCACCAGGCAGTGCTGATTATAGGCCAATCTTGTAGACAGTTCCTGATGTGTTGGAAGAGCTTGAATTACTTGCTTACAAAGAGAGTGCTTCTCTTCAACCATTTCAAACATCTTTCCTTTAACTGTCTTTCTACAGGTAGTTTGTCCATGATATAACAGGTATTTATCAATAAGTCTTTCCACTGGTGTGCACTAAATTTGGTTTGTAGTATGAATAAAGCAGTGGGTGTTATAATGCAAAATAACTTTGCTCAATTTTTTTCCCAGTCAGTGTCAGCCTTGATTACCTCACTAGACTTGCATGGTGTGTGGGCAGGTGATTAGAATTTGCTAAGAGGTTGCATCTGTGTACCTGATATAGTAGTATTACTTACACCTGAATTGGCAGAAAAGAACTACTCAGCATCAGTTTCTCTCATGCTCTAGAAACTGGGGATTACTATCAAGATTCCCTTGGGAAGGTAATACTATCTTAACACTCCAGAAAATGGTGGGAAAGGAGAAAGGAAGAGGCTTCAGGCAACTGTTGACATCTATCTTGTGATGTGAATGGTGTGTGTTTTCCAGGCTCATGAAAAATCCTGTAAAAGGGAAGAACAAGCATGACAAAGGTCAGAAACAATAATAAAATAGGACTTTGCAGGAGATGTATTAGTGTTTCTGATGACAAGAGAGAAGATTTTTGGTGCTATTTTTGTGTGTGTCATTCAAGTAGCATATTAATGCAAGCAATGCTTTATTTTCAGTATTTTACAGACCAGCCAGGGAAGTTAAGCCAGTGCGGACTGTTGACTAAAAGTCCCTGCCTTGTTTATGGGGAAAAGTTAAGATCATCTTGTGTTTGTTTCTTCCCTGGTGTGCAATGTCAAGAAAAAGTGTTGAGAGTCTTTTGTGATGATATAGAAATACACAAGAGGCTGATCACTTTTGAGTTCCCCCTACTAATTTCATAGTTTTTAGTTTTGATTTAATTCTTCTCATTCATTAGACTGTTTGGATGTGGTATTTGAGTTGATGGAGGTGAGTAGTAAAGTGGAGTGAAAATACTTGTATCACAGAAGACACTGAAAAGATGTGGAAATTGGGCCAAGTCAGGTTTCCATAGTTAGAATGAGAATCCCTCAAACAAGCAGAAAATTGTTCTCATCTCCGGTGCCTGTGAGTCTGTTAAAGTAAAGTAGAACTGACAGAGCTACTCAGAGTCTCTATGTTTGAGTTAACAGTGGTGCCATTCAGACAACAGACAGAAACTCTTCTGCATACACACACACATATATTTTTGGAAAGAATTTCTCACTTTTGCAGAATGATTATTAGAAAAATACCCCTAAATAACAGTTTGTCAATGATGTTGAAAATAACGTGACTGTACCCATTTGCACTGAATATTGATTTAGTTCAAAACACTTCAGAATGGAAAGGGATCTCAGGAAACCTCTCCCATCCAAAGACAGCGTGGTGAGAGTTGGTGAGCACCAATAAGGACAATTTGCTGGTTTGTGACAAGTGGTGAAGAGTTAAGTGGAACTTGAAAACTGTTAGTTTGTGGCACTGCTGCTGTGCACTGTATCCTAGTTAAAATCTGTTGTCACAGCTTTATCATCCATGTAATCAGGTGTGATATTGGCTCTGTGTAGCCCCTCCTGCCTGCTTTCTCCCACTTTACAGGAAGGAAGCAGAGTAGTAGGGGAAAGAAAGGGAACAGAAGCATTTACTTGGTCTGAAGTGCTGTTAAAAGGACATCTATGGGCCTCTTACTTCATATGGTTTCATTCTGTAAATGCCACTTGAACTAAAATATTCCCTTTCATCTTTCTGACAGAAATATGACACAGTAATTCTTTGTGAAAATGTAGATGATACGCTGCAGTAGTTACAGTGAGTTAGGATTAAGTGGCAAATGCCTACTCTTAAAGACTTAATTAAAGACACAATAGCTCTGGGAGGTCATTACTGTAATTACAGTGCTGCCTATATTGTTGTAGCCAAGTACATGGTTGTAGTATCATGTTATCTCTACATAGTGTCCCAGTTTGATAAGGCAGCTATTGCATACATTCCGTATACTATAATTCATGCAAGTCTTTTGCTAGTTCATTTAAGCTTGAAAATCTCATTCAGGGCTCAGTTTACCTTTACCAGTTTAATATGGGTACAATTCCATTAACTTAAGTGTGACCACTTTAGATTTTTTTACCCCCATGTGCTGGAGGAAAATTAGGCCTTCTTGCTTTGGTTAAACTCTGTAGAAATTAAGGAAAGGGCTGAAACATGACATTTCTCTTAATGCTGTGTGTGTGTATGTAAAGAGATTAAGAAATAATAGTTCTCATCCTGGCTTAATCAACAGATAATTTGAAGAGTAGATCCACAACTGAGGAAGCCAGAGGATCTGTGTAAAATTCATTCTTGAAATGAAAGAATGTTAAGGTCTCACAACAACCAGCTTCAGCAGTGTATTTGAGGGATGTTCAACATACTTATTTTTCCCAGAGGCAAGATTTTTCCCTACAGTAGCTTTTCAGCATTTTGTCCAGTCTTATATTAAAAGCTTCAAGCAGTATGACTGTTGCTGCTTACTGTGATAGGGAGCTACACAACTGACTAATCTCATGCCTGGAAGTATTTTAATTTGAGTATTTGGAAAGGGTATTTACAGTATTTACAGTACTAGTAAACAAAGCAAGGTTAAAGATAGTGTGGGTACCAGTCCGAGTATAGTTAGGGCAAGATAGATCTCGGGGAGCTCTGTCTGCCAACAGTAGGCCTGTGTGGACTGCTGAAATGATAGCTTTTGTTATCCATGTTTGCGGGATGAAATCCAAGTGAGCTTGGCCCATGGTGGAAAGGAGTTGGAATTCTTTCATGAGGATGTCCTCTCTGAGAGGACTGAAAAAAAGATGAAACCAGGTATCCAGCCTTTCAGTAGTCTTCTATAAACACTGGTGTTTAAAGTAATTTTTTTTTTTTTTAATCTTTGAGTATTCAAGCAGGGCCTTCAAAATGGAACATGGTCAACAGGAGAGGTGGAGGTACTCCAGAAGACTCTGGCTTTGTTTTGGGAGGTGGGAGGCTGAACTTCAGATCACCTCATGTAAAGGAAGCTATTTGAACACTTCCAGCATGTGGCAGTATCCCATCTTTGAGGTTATTGTTTAAGAATTGGTCACAACTCTTTCTTTCCTTGGCTTATATTGCAAGTGCCCAACAACAAAAACAAAAGCTCTTTTTGCATTTTAAGCTTGGGGTGGAATTTAATCTTAAAAATGTGGGTTGTTGTAGAGAATAAATCAGACATTTATTTTTATCCGTTTTATCCATTTGTAGCCTCTGCAGGTTGTAGTCTTATTATTTTAACTTCAGTGCGGATGTGGCTTTCATTTTTGTTAATTCTCCCTGAGGGCATCCTAAATGCTATATTGCCGCACACTAAGCCTGGCCTCCGTGTGCTCCATCGACACAATCCTCTCTGACCAGTTCAAAGGAGAGGGGTGAGAGCTCCAGTCTGCTTCATGCTTGTTAACACTGTTCCTCTCAGCTGTCCATGGTTGTGTACCTCCTCTTGCTCAGTGAATGTAATAAGTTCTCTGTCTCTGGGACTTCTAGCCTTTATCTGTCTCTGGGATTTCCAGCCTTTAAAGATAAGTGGCTTGTTAGGAGTTTCCCAGTTGTTGCCTATCCAAGCTGAAGGCATGCCATTTTCCATCTGTCTTGAAGACAGCCTCCTTAGTTCCCTGACCACTTCTCTGCTCCTCCTTTTAATTAAAAACTATCCTCATAATATGATACCCAGAAATTAATGTAATGATCCTGGATCTGAGCTATGTAGCATGAGGATTATCAGTTTTGTGCTCTCTGCTGGGATATTGTCTGCTACAAAATATTGTCTTGGCTTATGTGCATGCAATAATATTGCCTTTCAAACTGTGCTATCTATTGTTTTTCCTCAGATGGTCGTCTTAATATTAGTATTTCTTGGGTTTCTTCTCTCTGCAGTGCAGGTCATTTTTAGATCATGTTCCCTCTGAAGTTTTCAGCCTTACCTTGTTGAGGAGTAACAAGGTTTCTGACAAAGATGCATAGTGAGTCAGACATAAAATAAACACTTTTTCAAGAGATTTTGAATGCACTGGACTGTGTTCCTATACTGGAAATAACTCCTTCTATAACATCTTTTTTTCTGTGTTTCTTTATTTCAGGGGTAAATCTGTTCCTCAGTAAAAGTGGGGAGGTATTAAATTCTTGTGGAAGACAGGTTTGTTAGGGTTTGAAATAATAGCATCCATCCAATGAGGGGCAGCTGTGAGAATTACACATTCAGCTAATCAGCCCAGCTGAATCTGGTGCTGAGCTCTGTATACCTGAATTCATGAGTAATTTCTAGCTGTGGTGTCCTTTCAGGGCATATCCAAATAATGAGACTGCCCTGTAATGAATTAAAGTTATGTGCCAGTGCTGGTAGCAAAGCTGTCCCTGCATGCTGTGGTAGGAGGTTGGCAGAGAAAATTTGGATATTGCTTTCCCAGTGTTCTTTTCTTCCTCCCTCCTTATTTTTTCTCCTGTCTTCTGTTTGATGAGAAGGTGAAAAGACAGGAACTCTGACAGAGCTTAAATGAAAACTGATGAGGTCTTTCTCATACCTGTAGTTTATTATTACTCCTGGCAATTAGACTGTTAATATTATCGGGCTATACTAAAACTAAGTGATGTGCTTAAGAGTACAATTTATTCACTCAGAGAACAGCCAAAGCAAGGGGAGCAGCAGTTGCATCCCTCTACTAAGTTTCTGCTTTTATGGGGATTGATCGTTTTTAAAGAAATGCTCAAGCTACAAAGGCTTTCAGATCACAGTATCTCTTGCCAGTGCTGTCAGGATCTCTAAGGTTGATCTGGCTGCAAGCTGGCAAGGAGATCAATGTGAGAGAAGGTGACCATTGGCAATGGTGTTCAATTTGAGCCTGGGAAGTATTGCTTGCTGTGGTAATGCTTGGAGGTTGGAAACTTGGGAAAAAGATCTGATCTGTTCCACAAGTTATTTTTATTTTAAATCTCTCTCTCTCTCTCCCCTGCCCTCTCTTTTTCTTTTTTTCTTTAATGACACTCTTCCAAGGCTTTTCAGTTTCTAAAAATTGGGGAGGATGGGACTTCTTTACTTTCCCTATTAGTTGTTGGAGGCAAAAGAGATGAAGGAGGAGAAAAAAAGAAGATGAACACGGGCTAGAAGATGAAAATAATAGCTTTTTTAATAAGGGAAAGACCATCCCAAATCCCCATTAAACGTGTGTTTCATGGATAGGTATTTCTTTAAGAAAACAAAAGATTATTCATTGAAAAATGATTAAGTTGGGAGAGCACTGAACAGCTCTAATTGAGTGCTTCACTTGATCACTGCCATATGTTTGGGAGAATGAAGTACACTCTCCTTGTTGGCCAGGACAGCCTCTCTGATGGTAGCCAAAATCTAATGGGGCTACTGTTGTCTCTTGCTATTTTCATAACCAGAGAATGGGAATAGACCATAAGGGCACACCTCAGATCCAAATAACTGTGTTTACTAAATATATACAAACATATGAACCCTAATGACATAGATATGGCTATCAGCATTGGCTTCTGGCAGTTTTTTTGAAGTGTAGGGTGAGCACTAGTAGATGATCTAAAAGCTGTGGCAGAGGATACTCCCATTTCTATTCTTTATAGGGACTCCAGTTGTAAGTATATGGTAGGTATTTCTGATTTCTGCCATGAGTCATTCTGTTGGACATAGTGCTTTTACACTCTTACAGAACTTAAAGCACTCTCTGTTCTTACGGTAGCACTGTATAAAAGACAGCACAGACCTTATCACTTTCTATGCTCTGTGATGCTTTGTAGATTGCATTGCATTATTCCACTTGGCAGAAAAGGCAAGTTCATTAGGAAGCAAGAACGAGTATTTAGCTGGTGGTATGCCCACACTGGAAATTTTTTATTATTCAAATATTGCCCTGAAATGTAGTCTTCATAGACTGTCTAGGTTTAAATTCTACTTGTGGCTATTCAATCTGTTTGAATTCAGAGTTTGCCATATTCTGGGTTGGTTTATGGGTTGCAGAACGCACAAACCACAGGTTGCATTGAGGAAACATATTTGGGTCTTTGATATTTATAAGGCAGAAAATGTGTCTGGGTGTTAACTTTGGAAATATTTTTTTGTTTTTTTTTAGTAATACTCCCACTTCACAGAATCTTCTCCAAGTAAACAGACTGGAAATTCACAATGGCTTGAATGCATCCAAGATCCAGCTTTCTTTGAAGCAATAGTGAGACTGATTAAAAGATTTTTCAGTGCTAAAAAATATAGGCATTATTGCCTGAATTCAATGAACAAAGCTAATTGAGAAGTCAGCTGTTGCTTCAACATCATACATGTATCAGATGCTAGAGGGGAACAAAGTTGACATTCCCACAGAAGAGAGCTCCAGGGAGATCTCAAGGAAGTATTGCCAAATGCCAGGCTCCTTTGCTGAAAGCTTCCACTCTGCCTCATGAATCCAGAGTATAAAATTTGGATACAGAAACACTTGTCTCATTTTATGATAAGAATCCCAAGTTTCTTGTATTTACTTGAGTCAATGGCCTTTGAATTCAAAGTGCCATTGTGTGTTTGTATTCATGCTGTATACTGTGGCTCTCCAGCTGCATGTAAAGTCTTCCACGGAGAGTGAGAATCTGAATTTCTGGAGAAATTCATTTCAGGGGAAGTTAGTCCTCTCCTCCAAATCCCTCACCAGTGTCTGCCCCCCCCTTAATGCAACTCAGTTGCTCAAATTGCTCAAATCTAGAGTACAAATTTTTTTTAAAAAAATTTTATTAAAAACAATTAATATAAGGTATAATGGTAATACCACAAATCACTATTGTTAATGCCATTAGTGCACATTAGAGTGCTATGAAATTCCAGAGATGCAAAATGAGGAGCTTCCCATGCAAACAAAGGCAATTGGAGCTGGACCATATGTTACCAAAGCCAGAGATGCAAAATAGATATCATTAGGTAGTTCTTCACTTGCTTCCTTTATTGGGTAGGTTTTTTTTCTCATCTTCCTCATCTGAGAACTCATCTAAGCATGTTCCTCATATAAGCATGTTTATCTCACCAAACCATTCCACAGTGGCCCAGATGGGGCTGTGTCAGCTGCTTCACTCTCTCATTCAAACTCTCCTCCTTCTACACTGCTATTGTCACTGCCTTTTCTGTGGCCAGGTGTTACAGGTCCTCAGTGCTCTGGCTACAAGGTGAGTTATGCTGTCTGTAGAAGCACTAGCAGGTTCAGTTATCCCTTCCTACATCTGGCTCCACAGTGTTTCAGGACTTAGTACAAAAAGTTTTGCTTTAACTTGTTTTGCTGCTTCTCCTCATGTCATCTCCTTATCTAATTATTTCTCCAGTGCCTGTCATGCCACTTTCATTAGAAGGATGTTTCAGCCAGGCTAGCCTTTGGACTCCTCAGTTTTAAGTGGTATGTCTAGCTCAGCACTCATGACTGTATGAAGCAGCAGGTTTGGGTTAAAGAAAGGGTTTTCCATCAGTTCAAATTCACTGGGATTTCTCTGCATGTTTTTTCCTTTTTTTTTTCTTTTTTATTTTTCCTCTCAATTATTCCTATGCAAACACACACTTATGTTTGCTTCACATTCAATATGATGGTATCTTAAACTTCTTAATTTAACCTGCTATTTCCAGGTAGCAAACTCTGTGTTACTGCACTCACCTAGGTGAGTGCAGGAGAGATCAAGCTACTTTGATCTCTCCTGCACTCTTTCTATATCTCATTGTAGATCTAGGCTTTCTCTGGTAAAGGGTGAAAGTGCTCTAGTGTTGGGGAATGTTTTGTTGGGGTGTGCAGTAATGGGTAGATATGTTATGTGACTATGCAGGACTCTATGACCCAGTTATATCTTTTTTTAGGACTATCTTCCTATGGAAACATAGAATTTTTAAACACAGAATCTTTGGAGAAAAGCTACTTTGTGCTTGATACATCTTCTCTCCCCTTTGTTATTTGCTGTCAAAATAAGTACAAGGACTTTTGGGCAGTCAGTTTTCACAGAGGATGCCATATAAACAAAAATTGTATTATATGGTAAAATAGAAGATAACTCCCAGATTTTGCTGATCCCACCATTCTGCCAAAACGTTCATTATCAGACTTTTCCAACTATGCCAAAAATCGCCCTGTGTATGAAGAGTAATTTCTAAAAACTCAGGATATCACAATTTACCTGTCAGTGCCAAATGAGGGGGTTTAATGAATTCCAACACAAAAATTCCTATAGTGGTTGTACTAACAGCAAGTTGCATTAAAAGGACTATTTTCCTCTACAGGGATTTCAGTAAAGAGACAATGTTTATTTTTTCAGTGGAAAATTGATTGTAACTAAGAGGATACTTGGCTTGAAAGTGGGGAATTATCATATCATATGATTAAATGAAAGCTTACCTTGTTATAAGGTAACTAGACATATCCCAATAGAATTGAGACAATGTTTGATTAAGCCAGATTTTCCTACTTTATATTCAAGGAACAAATTAAAGAATAATTGAGATCCTTTTCAGATCTTTTATAAGCTGAATATATAAAGCTGCAGCTCCAGGTGGCAAAGCAATTAGCTGATGAATAAAATCAACCACACTGTCATTCGTCAGATGTTTAAATTCTATAAGCCAGATAAATTAATGTGTTCCTTAAGCCAAATAAACGGTCACACTCTTCGTGTTACCACTGAATTCCCCTGGGAATGAGCCTGGGAACATGTTGATAGGAAACCTAGGAACCGTCTCATCAGAAGGGTCATAATTAAGTTGCCTGGTTTTGCATGTCTAAAATAAATGTTCCCTTTCATTGAAAAGATGGCTGTAATGATGTGCTATGCTTTATGAAATGGGAGGATAAGAATCTGAATCAGAAGTGGTTACATGCCTCTCTCTTGCTGGAGATGGGATTTTGGCCTCTGAGCTTCTGGTTAAGGGCTGGGAATGGTGTGATCTGTAGCACAGTTTCATTTGCTTGTGCTCAATTTGGCTTTGTAAGTAATACTGGAGCAATTGAGTGAGACTTATTAACCTGAAAGGACCTATTTATCTATCAGCAGCTGAACTGGAACTGTGTTTTTTAAGTTTAGCCTTTGAATTTAGAAAGTGGGATTATACTGTAAAACGTATTTCTCCTTATACTGCTGAGTATCTGAAATGGTAATGTGGCTGCTCAGGCTGTTTGATGGTCAAAGTCCAAACAGAGGCATGGCCTGAGCCCAATTTAAAGTTCTTAATACTTTTAAAGAGTTGTCTGGCAGAAATTATCTCTTTCCGTACAGACCTGCTGTCATAAAGTGATTTTGCAAGTGTTTAGCTCTTTACAGCTTTGGTAACAGGAAGGAGGTGGTCTTTACTATTTATGATGAGCCAACAGAGAAAATGTAAACTCTGGATTATCCTGGTGTTTGTTTGCTGAGGGAAGAAGGATATGATCAAACAGCAGCATTTTCTTACAACTCAGTGGTCTAATATTTGGCTGTGTCTTTGGGATGGAGCTTGTCACCTGGACTCATGTGTATTAATCCTCTTCAAAGATATCTTTTACCTTTTTCTTTTTTTCTTTGCTACTAATGTTGTGTTAATCTCATCTTGGGTGCTTAATGCACTTCATTAAAAACCTTGGGGTAAGTTCTTGAGGTGATTAGTAACTCAAGTACCATTGAATGTGTGATGGTTGGGTAAAAGTAGTCTTGCACTGCAGAGTTACTCACCTCTAGTGAAATATGACTCTTCATAGCAATAACTCAGTATTGGTGTATCTGTCTGTTGTAACTTAGTGCCAGAAAGCTTGACATCTGGTTTGAGACATGAACTGATGTTTGGGGGTGTATGTTTGCTTTCCCCTAGTATTTTACAACCTGCTAGCTGGTTTATAACTAACAGTGAATACTGCTGTTCCTTAAAACTCTTGCTTATTTTCTTTAAAAAAAAAAAACAACAAATCTGTAAAGAAAGAATGTTCTGAAATGGGATATATATTCCATTCTAGATGCTTTATTTTTGCTCAAGCAGTGATTATTACAACTGAATGTGTTCCTGTTTTTATGTATGATTACCTGAGTTAGTTTTTGAATGCTTCTGATTTTCAGACATTCAAGAATAATGAAATAATGGAAGAGTTATCCTCTGCCCAGGATTTAAGAAAACCTGGAAATGCATTACTGACTACTGTGTGCAAAACTGCATGATGAAGCAGCTGTCATAAATCACTTGAGGCAGAATGGGTGGCCATTTGAAGTCCATTGAAGCCCAGCAGTTCTATGTACAGATAGCAACTGACTTTGATTTGATCTTTCAGACCTGTTTGATGGACTTCAGCTCTTTAACGATGAGCAAAGATCATTAATCCGTATTGGAAATTGTGTTTTTTAACTTATATTTAAACATCTAGTACTCCAGGCAACTAAAAGTAGCTGTAGGAGGTATTTATTTTGAGAATAGTGAGATGTTGGCAATCAGTGTAGAACAGCAAGTGTTGACAGACTTTATTTATGGGTGCCTTTCACAGAAATTTGGTAGAAGTTTCACTGAGCTTGTCAGTTCAGCATCTGCTTTGTGCAGCTCGGTGCAGCTCAGAATGAGACTCAAGTCTCAGAACTTGCGGTGGAAACCTTTATGTCCTGTGATAGGGAGAAAAAGGAGATTAAAACCCCTTGGGCTGGTCTGCAGAAGGGGTGAGAAGAAGCTGTTGTGCTCAATGATCTTCATGCAGAGATTACTTGAGTAGCCTGCTTTCTTCTTTGTGGGCCTTCTATAAAGAAACATTAATTCTAAGGCCTTCCACTCACAATGCTTTGTATGCAGTGGTTTTCTGTGCAGGCTTTTGCATGTAGCAGAAGTCTTTCTATGGAATTACTTTCTAGAGACACAGTTCAATTCCTGCTTTCTTCGCAAATTGTTCTTTTTTGCTGGGACTCCTTGAAGACTAAAAGGGAAGATGAAGTACGTTATTAGAGCAGCATGTGTTGTTTCAGATTCCTGATCAGCTGAGAAAGCAGCAAAGGCTCTCAAATCAAGCTATTTGATGCTCACCCCAGAGAAGTGAGTGCCCCAGGGGAACAGTTTCACCAGCCTGCCCATAGCATCTGACAAAACTGAAGAAGAGATTTATTGTGCTATAGAAGCTGTGAAGAGGGGAGTCTTGCATTTCTGTATCATTGTGGCAGCAGTTTAGTGTGTCCTATACTGAACAGGAATGAAATGGGCAGGAATGAGGATGTAAAATGCTGGTGATGAGGTTAGATGTTAGTGTCTGAAAAGGGAACTTATTGTCCAGCATTTTTTAATCAATAAACACCCAATAGCTGATTTCAGTGACCAACAGCATTAAAGTAGCTATATCATAATAAAGGTTCGTGACAAGGAAACAGTTATGTAGATGAGAGCAGTGAGAAACTCTTTCTAGTAATGAAAAGTGACTGAAAGATGTCTGAGGGATCCTTTACACAAGTAAAATAATTTTTATGTATGTGTGTGTCAGTTTTACCTGTATCCGGAAGACAGCTATGGCCCTCATAGCCCTGTTCCATCAGTCCACTTCTCTTTGAAGTAAAGGGGGCTACTCACATGCTTTAAGTTCTGCATTTGCTGAAGTACCTGCTGCCCTGGCACCTTTATAACTGCTGGGATACTTCAGCTGTTGTAGTTGGTATTAACAGTGATGCTAAGATGAGATCTGGTCATCAGTGTGAATCAACCCGTAGAAAGTGGAGGGAAGGGAAAAATGGGATGACAGTTCAGGGTTACCCAAGAGGAAATACAGAATGGGAGGCGCAGAGCAGCCCTTTCTGCTTCTCCTGTCCCAATCGTAATTCCTCCAACTAAAAATGCATCTGAAGTTCTGGGCCAAATCTTTCTCCTCTTCTGTTTTTATAAAACATGCCTCTTTTGTACTGGTGTAAGTGGCAGCAAATCATGTCCATAGTCTCGATCTTTACTGAGCATTTCCAACAGCATGTACCTGGGACTGATATTCATAATAAATTAGGAATAGTGACATGAGATTCTGACTAGCTTTTGAATATACTGATGTGATTTTTTTTAATTTTAATTTTTGACATCTAGGGTAAACTGAAAACATTTATTGTGAATAATGGTAGCCACAAAGTAAGGCCTTTAGCAAGTACCTGTGTTTTATGTTCAGTTTGGGTTGTATGTGAAAGATGTCTTACTTGCAGGTTTAATAGGAAATTTTTTGGTAGAAAGCTTAGCTATACTTGTAAGTAGATGAGAACACCACAGAATGTGGTCATCATCTCAGCACTGATAATCACTGCAAAGAACAAATCTGTGGTTTTAAAATTGGCACAAATGTGAAAACATTTGGCCCAGTGTAAACAATCACATCTCACAGGACTTACTGAATTCAAGATAAAAGCATAACAAGAGTTTTCCTCCCATCACAGGAGAGCAGTTATAAGAAAAAGATTACTTTGAATTTCTTGGTCATAAAAACAAGTGAGTGGAAAATCTTTGTTTGCCCAACATGGTCGAGTACAGTTGTGGATTTGTGGGTTTGAGGAAAGAGGGAAAATGAGTGATAGCCCCCATATTAGTATTTATTCATTTTTCACATCTGCTCTCAGTCAGATGAGTGATATAAATTCAGAAAATATTTTCAAGGCATGCCCAGCTTGAATCTTCTGACTTCTTGCATACATGTTAGTTGAGATAACACTCTTGTTTAACATTTAAGAATCTGTTCAAGTACTTTGCTCAATCTGGACTTCATTGCCGTTACAAAAAGAACTGAAAACAGAGAATCCAGTTTCTCCACTTACACTATTTAGGAGCTGTGAAATGCTTTGCTGCCACTATAAAATTTGACTTTGCGGGTCAGGTATCCTACTTATGAGCTTGCGGTGCTCACTTGATGAAGTTTTACATATCTCTAAGGGAAGAGCAAATGTAAAATTTTGTCTGGTATGTGCTAAAATTATTGTCTTCCTGTATTTCTCTCTTCATTTGCCTCCCATCTCCCTCCCAGTCTCTGTAACGTTCAGATATCTGTAAGGGAAGTTATAAATGTTCGGCTTGCGTGCAATTTGAGGTGTGCACATAGTCAAAATATGCTTTCTTCCCCCCAAGTGAATAACCCAAACATCACTGAAGAGTTTTCCCACACTTTGCAAAAATGCATCTTTTAAGCAATATTTTGATTACATTTTGGAGGCCAATTTAAGCCCCAAATGAAGATACTTTTTTTTCTTCTTCTGCCCCCCTGGAATTTTTCTGCTACTGAAAAACAGTTTAACAGAAGCTGCAGTGCAGCTGTAACCAATTCAGTATTAAAAAATTGCAAGAAAATGACGCTCTGTGTTATCATATCAATAATATATTAGCATATATGTGTATATCCTACAGGACAGAGAGTAATGTACAGTGTGAGTGGAGGCAACCGAAATAGCATTGTCATGGGATGAGCCATTATATAGCTTACAAGTAGCAGAGCAAAGCAGGAACCGCAGGGTAGTCTTCTGTAGTGAGAGATGATGCAGTAAATGGTTTATATTCATCCTTGTGTTGTATGCTATTTTTATATATATCCTTTCTGCTTATTCCATGATTAAGTGTTATCTGTGTTCCACAGGAATGACGCAGAAGACTGCAGTCATGACAGAGTGAGTTATGTGGTGTTTTGGAGTGCTTTTGGGCAAACTGTTACCGCGTTAAAGGATCCTTTCTTTTACTGCCTCAAATATTTTGCATATTGTATCTAACAGCAGAGTCGTTCCGCAGCTGATGGATTGTGGGGTTAGGCACAGTTCCCGTTTACCTCCACTTAGGAGATGACCTACTTCAGAGTTCACTTTGTGCTGTTTTTTTTCAGGAGGAACATCATGGCAAATTCGGTCAAAAATCACCAGCCCAATGTAGCCTAAAGTTGTTTAGTTTCAGCTTATCTTTTCAGCAGATTATTTATTGTGGGTGAATGTGAGAGACCTAAAGAATAGTTTTAAAATATTTTTAGGCATTCCAAGCAATTCCTACCTTGGCCATCCTTGCTCTCCCTTTTTTAGAGAAGGCAAAGAATTCCAGTGTTGAGATTAAATAAGTTTGAATTGACTAGCTATGTTAATTTTAGTGTAGGGCAGAAAGGAGTAACTTCAGAAATGTTGATTTCTGTTGATCTGTCACAGCTGTTACATGTCAGTGGTTTTTCATCAGAGAAAGGCTGATGAAGGCTTGACTTCTTCACTGTGGGTTTTGCTCTTTGAGTTGGTACAAGCCACTTCCTTAAGGTGCTGCCCACAAAAGAGGGTACAAGTGTCTCTCAAGGAAAAACGTACGCAAAGTTGTTTGGAGTAGGCAGCTGAGAGATTTGTGTGTTCATCCAAGAGGTCTGACAGGCACACGGAAATGTCTTGCAGGTATATGCTAGCTCTTGTGGATTTGGCTACTTGGTAGTGCTGTAATAAGGGTTGCAGGGTGTGCCCAGGGAGCTGGCTTCCCTTAGCTGGTACAGCTAGCAGGTAGTTGGCTTATCTCTGCTTAAACCTCTGCTTGCCACTGGCTTTTGCAGGTGTAGGACACAAAAACACTTCCCTGAATTCAGGTGGAAAGTTTGGTGACAGCAATACCCTGGACCAGAGGGAACGAAGGGGTGCAGCTGTTCTATGTGCTTCATGAGCATACTGCACTTAGAAGGAAAATGACTCTTCTCCAGCTCCATGCCAGTTAGCGCACAGGCTGAACCAGGGGAGGAGAGCAGCCATGTTGTCCCAATGGGACACGTTGCCTGCTGGTGGCTGCAAACCTCTCCCTGCTGCTCCGACTCCCTGCTCCACCCCTCACTGTCTTATCACTAGTGTAAGCCCCTGGGTATCAAGAACATGATTTGGCACAGGGCAGAGAGGTAGTCTCCATATGACAAGCGTGTGCAGTTCCCATATAACATCCTCCTTATCCTACTCACTAAACTGTATAACAAATAATCTGTGGTGGCAATAGGATTAACACATTTGACCCTTAATGGCTCTGAAGGAATAATTGTGATGTCTCGGGTCAATAATTGTGTGAACTAAGGAGGATTTGCTTGATGCACCATAACATCTCCTTCAGAGCTATTCATCCCTTTTGAGGGCCTATGAACCATTTGAACTTTCAAGTCTGTGTTCATTATGCTCTGTCTTCTGTGTACGTGTGGTTAAGACCTGGTACGCGTTAAAAGTAAACTCTCCAGTATGTTGACAGATCCTCTGATTCAGTTCTAAGATACCACATTTCTGTCTGATTCACAAATATCTTTTTTAATTGAAATGAGGTCTGCAAGCAATCTGAGATGATACAGTAACAGGCTCTGGGATAGCTATTGCTTCCACAATCCAATAGGAATTTCTGTTCCCTCTCGCCTTCTCCATGCTGAACTTGTCTGCTGTATTTATATGAGCTGTCAGTCTGCTGGTTTTCCATAGAAAGGGGGAGGGAGGGTGTTGGACAAAGTTAGCTTTTGAGGTTTTGTTTGAGGTTTCTTCTGTAACGCTTGTTTCTGTATGGAATTATTTCTCTTTTAGGTCTGTCTCACCCCTCCTGTCTGCATGTTCACCAGATAAGGGCAAATAGCTTTTGAGTTTGACTTTAAGGAAGGCAGGCCTTTCTAATGGAATAGATTAAAAAATACTCCTACTCTGAAAAATAACAGCTATTTTCACCATCTGTTTGCAGATCTAGTTTGAGAATGAGAGAACAATCTAGGTAATTATAAAAAGAATCCACTGTGAATTAATGTAAAATTAGGTGTGTAAAACTCAAAGGAATTAAATGTCATATATATGTACAGGAAATGCTATTGGTCTTAACACATACTCAGAGAACAAGTCTATCCAGCATACAATTATTTTTCCAGTCATTTTTCTATTGTAGTTGGCATTAATGGTTCCATATTATTCCATAATACCTTATATTGTATCTGTCACCTCAGTTGATGTAAATGTGTATTATGGATTAAATACTGTGCAAATTAAGGGCCTGATCCGAGCAGTGCTTTCTGCTGGGGTGGTATTTGGTCATCAGTAGCCTTTGACTTCTCAGCCTTCTCTCTCATGAGGGAAATATTTGCACTCCTACTAAAAATGTTTGCAGCATTCAGGAATGAATCTTTGCAGGAATCATGCCCACTGTCTGTGATGTGTGAGAACAGCAGCCGAATGGCAAACGCTGCCTGACACAGACTGTATCTCCGGGTGCTGATGTGCAGCATTTTTCGTGGAAACTGGTGCTGCCTCACTGCAGCAGGTGTAATGCGGATCTCTATCCCATGTGTGAAGCAGACCAGCCCTCTGATTTTAGTGTCTGAGGAGATCATCTCAGCGGGTGCAGAATTCTTTCTTTACTTCTGGTGTGAAAGTTACCCACGTGCTGATTGCCAAGCATTGAGCGGTTGAATGCCTCACTAGTCAAGGCAACTTTGTACTGGCACTGATCTTACACTGGATTAAAAAAAGTATCTGCTTGGAATTTGCCACTGTCATTTTCATTTTGTCAAGTGTCAAGAGAATGCATAGTGCCATCTAAGAAACATATGAAGTTCCTGATTTATACAAGCAGGGGACCAAGAGTTTCTCTGTAGAACAGCATTGTTTCAGCCCATTCCATTTTCGGCAGAAACCACACGGGAGCAGTGTGGTCTAGCCTTTGAGAAAGACACTGCTAGTCTTTCCTCTGATGACTGAACTTTTCTGTCAGAGGATGTCTCAGTCTGAGATATAAGAACACAAAACTGATGACAAGTAAAATATTTCACAGAATATCCATCTTTCACCTTGCAAATACTCCTTTGTGAGAAATCAGATTGTCAGTAAGGGCTACTCAGAATACTTACTATATTGGATGAAATAAAGAATAAAGACTGTATTTTATGCTGCTACATTCCATGATTGGATAATATGAAGTAAAAAAGAAGAAAAAAATCCTACGATTATGATGAGTCCATTAGCTATAATCAACTCACAAATGGAAGACACCAATATTTCATATCATATCTCTGACAAGATGCAGTTACCAAGAAAAAAAAAAACAAACAACAAAATACCTTGGGAAAATGCTTCAAGAGCCTTCTGGGTGAAGATATAGGTGCGAATGTTTAATGTTACAGGCTTTGTCTATACTTACAATTTCGAAATTATTTCAGATTGAGAATCTCTGTGCAGGCTTTGCATTATAATTAATAGCTTTGCTTGTCAAAGGTATGCACTGGATCCTTTCTGAAAGGTCAGGTATAAGTACTACAAAGATCTTTTCCTCTGCACTGTATCTGGTACTCCTTGGAAAAGAGAAGCAAAAGGTTGCTGTTGCATTTGGCCCCATCATATGGGGCCATAAGATGGGAGCACCATAGTGTGCTGTAGGGGAAGACTCCATGGCTAGATGCAGAAGCACAGATTGTTTGCCTGGGGCTTGTTACAGAGAATGAAAGATCTCTCCTGTCCAGCCAGCCCTGGGGCTAATCCTTTTATTTTCTGTCTCTGTAGGCATTGGCCTAGAGGGACAAATGCTCAAACTCCTGGCAACACCTACACAGGTCTTCCAGAAGAAACCAGCCTACAAGCCAAAAATAAAGTGTAGAAAATAGACTCATGGGTGGTTGCTGCTGTTTTCTCCCTGGCTGGGGGGAGGTAGACTAGAGCATTGGTCAAGAAGGCTTTCAGTGGGAGAACTCAGGACCAAATGGCAGGTCTGAGGATGTGCAGACATTTGCTGGTTTAGAGCCATTAGGGAACATTATGGAGAGAATAGTGTAGGCATCATAAATTTGACTTCCACCTGGACTGAAATTTCAGCGTTGTAGAGCACGTTTTTGTTTCTAGACTCAAAACCTTTTGTCTTGTTACTTGCTGTTCCTCAAAGCCTGAAAGAATGGCATAGAGTGAAATTCATGTTTAGCTATGCTAATCTGTGCCTCATCTGGACCACCTGATCCCGAGGGCTTGGCAAATACCAGAATCGACATAACTGGACACTTTGTTCTTGCTGTATTTCCCTCCTCCTAAAAGCAGTGAACAAGGTCAGTGATTCTTTACTGAGACGAGGGATTTTATTTCAATGGTCCTTAGTCTGTCTTTGTTTATGTGTAGAAAGGAAGACCTCCTGTTGTTTTGATATGACTCCTAAGGTCACTTTTGAGGCTGGTTGTATTTGGCTAATGATAAAAAGGACTGCAAAATCTGCCGTTTGATATTTTCCATAAAGCCCTAGCTCCTAGAGTCAAGTGTGATGTTGTTTTGTTTTGGATGCCCCCTTTATTCAAAGAAAGGGGGAGGATTTTTGTTTCCATTGATTTAGGGGTGAAGTACAGGAAACTTGAAGGAAAATGACTGTTTACTAGGAAGCATAAAAAAAATGGAAAGCAAATAAAGAACTCCAAACAAATACAGTGATGACTTTAAGTTAGTATTGCAGTTCTCAGGGCAGACTGAAGGCTGGAGTGAGCAGCACTGGCTGAAGGTTCTCCTTCTTCTGTACCATGAAAAATAAATCGGGACCTTTATTTCTTTGACCAGATGATAGTGCTGAGTTGGGTGCTAAAAGATGCAGCCAGCCCGGTGTCTAAGATCTTCACCTGTATAAACATAATGACATAGAGGTGTTTGCTGTAGTGTTGAATTTAATAGAAACCTTTGCGCTTTCAGGCTGCTGTCAAACAGAGGTCGGGTGGAACCACAAATCTGGGGCCTTTCTGTCCACACAGCCATGACTAAGGCATAGCTCCCTCTTGGAAGCTGAGCAGTATAAAGAAAGGAAGAAGGAAGGACTCAGACCTGTACAGAGGAGACCAGTGAAAACTCAAAAAGGAGGAAAGAGTTGAGAAAATTCCAAAAAGGTTCTAGACGACGTGGTACTTTTCTGAGCTGAGACAGACTGATTGCTTAGAAAATGAAATGAATGATACTACCAAGCCCGTTTCACTCAACAGATGCAAAATGGTAGCATCCACTGGATACTGTGGGGTTGCTCTAACAAATGAAGTGCAGTCTGTCAGTCCTTTTAGAACCTGACCCCCTCTCAGGATAATGTTGCAAACATCATCATCTCTGACCACAGCATTAAATAACACTTGTCAAAGCACTAGATCCCAGTTCAGCAGTTTCACCGGGGCTGGTTAAATTCTGACATGCAAAGTACATTAGGGAATTTGCAGCATCTGTTCCCGTTTCCAAAACTCTGAAGAAATATCAATATATTTCTGAAACAAGCAACCAAATACAATTATTGTATTTGCAAAAGGAGCAGTGGTGGCATATTAAAAGAGTTTGAATGTCAACAATTCTAATTCAGGATATTTTGCATTTAGAATCAGGATTCTAAATCAGAAGATTCAGAATTCAGGATTCTCCTGATTCAGGGAAACAGGAGAATCTTCCTGCTAAAGAGGAAGGCTTCAGGACATCCTAATGCTGCCTCTTCAGAAAAGGACTCAGGCAAAAGCCTGGGTTGAATAGGGATCCTGTGACCAGTATTTGGAATACCTGCTTGCAATAAATATACTTGCATTACTCAGGAGTGCTACCTAGGGCAGTTCAGCTTGCCTGCAATTCTGGCCAGGTTTTGTCAGGTTCTCACAAAGCTTACACTTTCAGTAATTCCTGCCCTCCCCCCCCCCCCCCCTTTTTTTTTTTCTTTTAAAGAAATAATTTACTTTATTAATTTTTTCCTTACTGTTCTCAAAGTGAATCTCCAGCAAAACACCAATCCCAATGGTCTGACACTTACAAAGAAAGCAGTGCAAGGTGCATTGTGTTGACTAAATTTTGCTGCTGAACAGCTATTTTGCGGTTCAAAAAGTCCCCGACAGTTTGACTCTAACTACAAATGGAGCAGACTCTCAAAGCATATAACAAAATCATCACTGGCAGACAGCAAGAGCTTCTTCAAGGAAAGGAGCCTCTGTCATTTCAAAAGCACAATATTCTCTTAAAAATTGTAAGAAAAGATACGATCAATGAGAATACACAGGAGATATGATGTTTTATTAAATGTAGATTACAGTGATCTTTGTTACCTTACATTTAAAAAGCAAGGCAGGGAATCAGCACATAGTAATTTAATAAATATAGTGTGACATCCTTAGCATGTGACTTCATCTACCCATTTTTTGGGTAAAGCTCAGGTTGGTGGGGCAGATACTTGAATGGGACCACGCTGTTTTTCAGCTCTAATTTCCAAGTATTGCACCAGTGTCGAATGCAAAGAAACTTGTCCAGGATTAGTAAGATCTCCATTAATTTCCTTCCATACAAAAATATCTTGTTGCTCAAGTTTTAATGAAGTGAAAATCATGTTAAATTATTTATTAGGAATATGGAAGATGTGCAAAACATATGACTTGATATTTTGAGGGTTGAATCTTCATTTTGTTGAAATTGGCATAAATCCACCAAAATCAACAGAGGTATCTAGATTTACACCAGCAGAAAGGATCTGTTCTCAATTTTCTTCACAGTTTTTATGGCATTTTTCCAGCATGAAAACAAATACTGAAAAATAATATACTGCAGTGTTATTAGACTGCATATATCTCAGTCGGCATCAAGAAAATAGCTGCATAAACACACATAATATAGGTGTGATAATCAAAGGTGAGAAGGGAGAAGGTGTCCCTATGTACCTTATTAATTTTGACTGCGACTCTGAAGTCTGAGTGCATGGCTGAATATCGCACTTTGAGCAAAACACACAGGCCTAACAGCATATGGCTAATGCAGCTCCTCGAGCAGGGATTCTGGCTTTCATTCAAGTGGGATCCCTTGTGGACAGTGGGAGAGTTGAAGGCAAGGGAAGTCAATGCAGCTGAGTCTGCTAGCGGAGAAGGTGTTTGGAGCCATGAAACTTCCCCAGAAGCAGAGCAAAGATGTTGAGTGCTAATGATACGTTTTAAGCTTCAAAGGTTGTGGGAGAAGTGGAAGGGATCTCTGAGGCACTTGCGGCGATGAAGAGATTGTGCAGGATAGGAGGAATGGAGGTAACAGGTTTGGTGTAACTGTAAGACTGGCTAAGCAAGAAGGGAACTGGCTGGAGAGAGGGGGACGGAGAGAGACTGTACAAGTCAGAGAAGACAACGTGTATAAAGGAAGAAGGTTCTTGAACTACTAAGATAACTTTGACCTATGCCTGAAAAGTGGTAGAGGCACAGGAATATATATATGTGTGATTTGTTTTCCTGAGTCTCTAGATAAAGTGAAGAGGCACGTGGCTTTTGCAGCCATTACAAATGAGCGTGTCTAACTTGCTTCGACTGCACATTCCTTGGGAGGACAGCTGTTCAGCCAGAGCATCCGTGAGGTTGGGAAAGAGCATTTCTCCACTAATGGGACATCAGGGGTGTCAGCATTGGTGTGGGGAGCAGAAAGTAGCTGGGCTTTAGGGCCCTATTTCTTTGAAAGGATAACAGATGCCTGTCCACAGAGTGCTTCAGAGAGGCCACGGAAAGAGCATTTGTTACAGCTAGCTCAGATGAAGGGAAGTGAAAAGCGCACAGGGCCGTGTGGGATGGGGCTGAAGTGCAGCAACCTCAAAGGAACTTAGTAGTGAAAGTCTTCCAAGGCTGTGTGGGAAACGATCAGCTATGGTTCAGAGAATGGACTAAGATGTGAGAAATCCGTGTTCAGTTCCTGGTTCAATTCCTGGTTTAGTTCCTCCTCAACAAGTCACTTCATTCTGGCTGTGGTGTGCTTCTCCATCTGCAGTGTGGAGGTAAATCCTTTCTCCTGCTCTGTTACTTAGATTGCAAGCTCTTTTTTTCCTTTACAACAGGTGTCAGGCCCCGTGGCTCTCCAGCTGATCCCTCAGTCTTACTGTCATACAAATCATTAATGTCAATTATTGAGAGTCAGTTATAATGTGAACTGCAGGAAATAAGCCTTTGGAACAGGTACTTCTGTGTTGGACCTGCCTTGCAACTTTTCTAATCCTGAACTGGTTTGTGGTCCTCTTGATGCTGGTCTAATGCAGTGGAAAAGGCGAAAGGGCCATTGTGTTTGTGGGTCACCTGCTTTTCTTGCATATGGGTAGATTCTTGACAGGAAAGGATATGACAATGAATGGGCAGAGTAATGAAGACCTTTGAAATGCTTTACTTCTTGTGTTTGTTTCACCTCGACAGTAGGTGTCTTCCTAAATATAAATTCTGGCTGAAACCTGGTCTCCTTCCCTCTTTTCAAATCTGTCCTTTCAGATCACACTGTTTCACGTAACGGCAGATGAGGCTTTGCTGTGTTAGATACTGGAGAAATGTATTCAAAGCGCAATGGCAAGACAGACTGGAATATGTCTTGTCGTAGGGAAAATTCTTCACATAATTTCATTTTAGGGGTAAAATAGGACTCATGAGAGGATCATGAGGATCTGTGAGAGGTAACACCACTGACCTCCCACACTTTAATTAAAGCTTATTTCCAAAACAAGGTTGGAAGCCTAGTTGGAAATGACCAATTGCACACAGTTGTGTTGCTGGCTTTACTGAAGTCTGCTGAGATGGGAGACAAACAGCATTTCTCAGTAGTGTGTCATTTACTTATTCAGTCTTTTCTGTCCTCTTACTCCCCTATGGCTGGAGTTAATTTTATTCTTGTATCTTGTGCTGCTCTCTCTTCCCCACCAGGAGATAATTACACAACAAATCCTTGCCTGTCCACTCCTGACCTGACCCTGTGGAGCACCGGTCCATTTAGAGCACCCAGCCACTCAGGTCCTTTGACAGTGGGCTTACTACTGATGTGCTCCTGCATGCCCTTAGGGGGAGTGAATTGGAATTATCAAGTCTTAGTTTTGTGCTAGCCTGTGGCTTGTTGGAAGGTTGACAGTGACTTGGAAGTTTTGCACTGTGACCCTGAGGATCTCTGACCCCCCTTTTATGTTTTTTTCCAAAAAGTGAACTGAAGCACAGACCATAGGTTTAACTTGTTTTTCCTTAAGGAGCTCTGAATGGGAGGGAAGATAGCTGGCGGGTGTTTTTATTGCTTTCTCTACTCCAAAGCACATATGTGGGTTTTTTTCCCTGTGTAGCATACCACAGTCTGTTTCAGCAAGTATTTTCTTCTGGTAGATACCTATATTAAGCTGCTTCAAAAGTAATCCTTTTGGTGTAGAAATTAGTATAATTCCTTGATATGAGTAAGTGAAATCTGGTAGTACAAGATTTTAGTGACTTTAAATGCATCTCTTTACATAGATTTGTCTGTGTGCGTACAAGTGCATACATGTAAAATCACACTTTTACATGGCTGAAATCTTCAGTCTACTTAAATGGGGAAAAATATTTAATGCTTTATTTTCATCAGTGGCTTCATTTGAAACTAATTCATCATTAGTTTTATGATTTTAATTGTATTGAGACTCCTATTATAACCTATTGTTTTATTGTATTAGTCCATTAACCTGTGGGTCATGGGGCGGGAGCGGAAAGCCTGTTCTTCTTTCTATCCCAAGTAATTTAAATATGGTGTTCCTTGTAGATTTCGGGTTTTTCAAATCATTGCAGTCTAAGGTGAATCTTTTGTCTCTTAAACTTCAGGGGCTATGAAAACATGACTCCCAAACTTCCTGTTAGCCTGAAATCTTTCTGGTTTGAAACACTCACGGTGGCAAAAGAG